>NC_136066.1:2645008-3306260 GCF_964261635.1 Lissotriton helveticus
CCCAGGCTTCCAAACCACTGGAGTCAAGCTATCCAGGCTGAATGAAGGCTGATAGCCAGAAACCGGTCCTTGGATGCTTGATTCTGGTCTGGGAAAGACATGGCTTGGTAGTTCGGACTGGACTGTTCCCATGAGGCACAGGGTCAGAGCTGATTTGCATATAGCCAGTGTCTAACCCAGGGTGGTGTGGAGTGCAAAAAAACGATGGATTTAGGTCCAGATCCTTGTACTGGGGTGAATGTATGACATTGTTCTACATTCTGTCCATCAACTGTGTTTTTTGCAATTTTCACCCCGAGTGGGCTGGGTATGCTCAGACGTGAGTCCCAGGCTCTCCACACCACTGGAGTTAAGCTATCCAGGCTGAATGAAGGCTGATAGCCAGAAACCGGTCCTTGGATGCTTGATTCCGGTCTGGGAAAGACATGGCTTGGTAGTTCGGACTGGACTGTTCCCATGAGGCACAGGGTCAGAGCTGATTTGCATATAGCCAGTGTATAACCCAGGGTGGTGTGGAGTGCAAAAAAACGATGGATTTAGGCCCAGATCCTTGTACTGGGGTGAATGTATGACATTGTTCTACATTCTGTCCATCAACTGTGTTTTTTGCAATTTTCACCCCGAGTGGGCTGGGTATGCTCAGACGTGAGTCCCAGGCTCTCCACACCACTGGAGTCAAGCTATCCAGGCTGAATGAAGGCTGATAGCCAGAAACCGGTCCTTGGATGCTTGATTCCGGTCTGGGAAAGACATGGCTTGGTAGTTCGGACTGGACTGTTCCCATGAGGCACAGGGTCAGAGCTGATTTGCATATAGCCAGTGTCTAACCCAGGGTGGTGTGGAGTGCAAAAAAACGATGGATTTAGGCCCAGATCCTTGTACTGGGGTGAACGTATGACATTGTTCTACATTCTGTCCATCAACTGTGTTTTTTGCAATTTTCATCCCGAGTGGGCTGGGTATGCTCAGACGTGAGTCCCAGGCTCTCCACACCACTGGAGTCAAGCTATCCAGGCTGAATGAGGCTGATAGCCAGAAACCGGTCCTTGGATGCTTGATTCCGGTCTGGGAAAGACATGGCTTGGTAGTTCGGACTGGACTGTTCCCATGAGGCACAGGGTCAGAGCTGATTTGCATATAGCCAGTGTCTAACCCAGGGTGGTGTGGAGTGCAAAGAAACGATGGATTTAGGCCCAGATCCTTGTACTGGGGTGAATGTATGACATTGTTCTACATTCTGTCCATCAACTGTGTTTTTTGCAATTTTCACCCCGAGTGGGCTGGGTATGCTCAGACGTGAGTCCCAGGCTCTCCACACCACTGGAGTCAAGCTATCCAGGCTGAATGAAGGCTGATAGCCAGAAACCGGTCCTTGGATGCTTGATTCTGGTCTGGGAAAGACATGGCTTGGTAGTTCGGACTGGACTGTTCCCATGAGGCACAGGGTCAGAGCTGATTTGCATATAGCCAGTGTCTAACCCAGGGTGGTGTGCAGTGCAAAAAAACGATGGATTTAGGTCCAGATCCTTGTACTGGGGTGAATGTATGACATTGTTCTACATTCTGTCCATCAACTGTGTTTTTTGCAATTTTCACCCCGAGTGGGCTGGGTATGCTCAGACGTGAGTCCCAGGCTCTCCACACCACTGGAGTCAAGCTATCCAGGCTGAATGAAGGCTGATAGCCAGAAACCGGTCCTTGGATGCTTGATTCCGGTCTGGGAAAGACATGGCTTGGTAGTTCGGACTGGACTGTTCCCATGAGGCACAGGGTCAGAGCTGATTTGCATATAGCCAGTGTCTAACCCAGGGTGGTGTGGAGTGCAAAAAAACGATGGATTTAGGCCCAGATCCTTGTACTGGGGTGAATGTATGACATTGTTCTACATTCTGTCCATCAACTGTGTTTTTTGCAATTTTCACCCCGAGTGGGCTGGGTATGCTCAGACGTGAGTCCCAGGCTCTCCACACCACTGGAGTCAAGCTATCCAGGCTGAATGAAGGCTGATAGCCAGAAACCAGTCCTTGGATGCTTGATTCCGGTCTGGGAAAGACATGGCTTGGTAGTTCGGACTGGACTGTTCCCATGAGGCACAGGGTCAGAGCTGATTTGCATATAGCCAGTGTCTAACCCAGGGTGGTGTGGAGTGCAAAAAAACGATGGGTTTAGGCCCAGATCCTTGTACTGGGGTGAATGTATGACATTGTTCTACAATCTGTCCATCAACTGTGTTTTTTGCAATTTTCACCCCGAGTGGGCTGGGTATGCTCAGACGTGAGTCCCAGGCTCTCCACACCACTGGAGTCAAGCTATCCAGGCTGAATGAAGGCTGATAGCCAGAAACCGGTCCTTGGATGCTTGATTCCAGTCTGGGAAAGACATGGCTTGGTAGTTCGGACTGGACTGTTCCCATGAGGCACAGGGTCAGAGCTGATTTGCATATAGCCAGTGTCTAACCCAGGGTGGTGTGGAGTGCAAAAAAACGATAGATTTAGGCCCAGATCCTTGTACTGGGGTGAATGTATGACATTGTTCTGCATTCTGTCCATCAACTGAGTTTTTTGCAATTTTCACCCCGAGTGGGCTGGGTATGCTCAGACGTGAGTCCCAGGCTCTCCACACCACTGGAGTCAAGCTATCCAGGCTGAATGAAGGCTGATAGCCAGAAACCGGTCCTTGGATGCTTGATTCCGGTCTGGGAAAGACATGGCTTGGTAGTTCGGACTGGACTGTTCCCATGAGGCACAGGGTCAGAGCTGATTTGCATATAGCCAGTGTCTAACCCAGGGTGGTGTGGAGTGCAAAAAAACGATGGATTTAGGCCCAGATCCTTGTACTGGGGTGAATGTATGACATTGTTCTACAATCTGTCTATCAACTGTGTTTTTTGCAATTTTCACCCCGAGTGGGCTGGGTATGCTCAGACGTGAGTCCCAGGCTCTCCACACCACTGGAGTCAAGCTATCCAGGCTGAATGAAGGCTGATAGCCAGAAACCGGTCCTTGGATGCTTGATTCCGGTCTGGGAAAGACATGGCTTGGTAGTTCGGACTGGACTGTTCCCATGAGGCACAGGGTCAGAGCTGATTTGCATATAGCCAGTGTCTAACCCAGGGTGGTGTGGAGTGCAAAAAAACGATGGATTTAGGCCCAGATCCTTGTACTGGGGTGAATGTATGACATTGTTCTACATTCTGTCCATCAACTGTGTTTTTTGCAATTTTCACCCCGAGTGGGCTGGGTATGCTCAGACGTGAGTCCCAGGCTCTCCACACCACTGGAGTCAAGCTATCCAGGCTGAATAAAGGCTGATAGCCAGAAACCGGTCCTTGGATGCTTGATTCCGGTCTGGGAAAGACATGGCTTGGTAGTTCGGACTGGACTGTTCCCATGAGGCACAGGGTCAGAGCTGATTTGCATATAGCCAGTGTCTAACCCAGGGTGGTGTGGAGTGCAAAAAAACGATGGATTTAGGCCCAGATCCTTGTACTGGGGTGAACGTATGACATTGTTCTACATTCTGTCCATCAACTGTGTTTTTTGCAATTTTCATCCCGAGTGGGCTGGGTATGCTCAGACGTGAGTCCCAGGCTCTCCACACCACTGGAGTCAAGCTATCCAGGCTGAATGAGGCTGATAGCCAGAAACCGGTCCTTGGATGCTTGATTCCGGTCTGGGAAAGACATGGCTTGGTAGTTCGGACTGGACTGTTCCCATGAGGCACAGGGTCAGAGCTGATTTGCATATAGCCAGTGTCTAACCCAGGGTGGTGTGCAGTGCAAAAAAACGATGGATTTAGGTCCAGATCCTTGTACTGGGGTGAATGTATGACATTGTTCTACATTCTGTCCATCAACTGTGTTTTTTGCAATTTTCACCCCGAGTGGGCTGGGTATGCTCAGATGTGAGTCCCAGGCTCTCCACACCACTGGAGTCAAGCTATCCAGGCTGAATGAAGGCTGATAGCCAGAAACCGGTCCTTGGATGCTTGATTCCGGTCTGGGAAAGACATGGCTTGGTAGTTCGGACTGGACTGTTCCCATGAGGCACAGGGTCAGAGCTGATTTGCATATAGCCAGTGTCTAACCCAGGGTGGTGTGGAGTGCAAAAAAACGATGGATTTAGGCCCAGATCCTTGTACTGGGGTGAATGTATGACATTGTTCTACATTCTGTCCATCAACTGTGTTTTTTGCAATTTTCACCCCGAGTGGGCTGGGTATGCTCAGACGTGAATCCCAGGCTCTCCACACCACTGGAGTCAAGCTATCCAGGCTGAATGAAGGCTGATAGCCAGAAACCAGTCCTTGGATGCTTGATTCCGGTCTGGGAAAGACATGGCTTGGTAGTTCGGACTGGACTGTTCCCATGAGGCACAGGGTCAGAGCTGATTTGCATATAGCCAGTGTCTAACCCAGGGTGGTGTGGAGTGCAAAAAAACGATGGGTTTAGGCCCAGATCCTTGTACTGGGGTGAATGTATGACATTGTTCTACAATCTGTCCATCAACTGTGTTTTTTGCAATTTTCACCCCGAGTGGGCTGGGTATGCTCAGACGTGAGTCCCAGGCTCTCCACACCACTGGAGTCAAGCTATCCAGGCTGAATGAAGGCTGATAGCCAGAAACCGGTCCTTGGATGCTTGATTCCAGTCTGGGAAAGACATGGCTTGGTAGTTCGGACTGGACTGTTCCCATGAGGCACAGGATCAGAGCTGATTTGCATTTAGCCAGTGTCTAACCCAGGGTGGTGTGGAGTTCAAAAAAACGATGGATTTAGGCCCAGATCCGTGTACTGGGTTGAATGTATGACATTGTTCTACATTCTGTCCATCAACTGTGTTTTTTGCAATTTTCACCCCGAGTGGGATGGGTATGCTCAGACGTGAGTCCCAGGCTCTCCACACCACTGGAGTCAAGCTATCCAGGCTGAATGAAGGCTGATAGCCAGAAACCGGTCCTTGGATGCTTGATTCCGGTCTGGGAAAGACATGGCTTGGTAGTTCGGACTGGACTGTACCCATGAGGCACAGGGTCAGAGCTGATTTGCATATAGCCAGTGTCTAACCCAGGGTGGTGTGGAGTGCAAAAAAATGATGGATTTAGGCCCAGATCCTTGTACTGGGGTGAATGTATGACATTGTTCTACATTCTGTCCATCAACTGTGTTTTTTGCAATTTTCACCCCGAGTGGGCTGGGTATGCTCAGACGTGAGTCCCAGGCTCTCCACACCACTGGAGTCAAGCTATCCAGGCTGAATAAAGGCTGATAGCCAGAAACCGGTCCTTGGATGCTTGATTCCGGTCTGGGAAAGACATGGCTTGGTAGTTCGGACTGGACTGTTCCCATGAGGCACAGGGTCAGAGCTGATTTGCATATAGCCAGTGTCTAACCCAGGGTGGTGTGGAGTGCAAAAAAACGATGGATTTAGGCCCAGATCCTTGTACTGGGGTGAACGTATGACATTGTTCTACATTCTGTCCATCAACTGTGTTTTTTGCAATTTTCATCCCGAGTGGGCTGGGTATGCTCAGACGTGAGTCCCAGGCTCTCCACACCACTGGAGTCAAGCTATCCAGGCTGAATGAGGCTGATAGCCAGAAACCGGTCCTTGGATGCTTGATTCCGGTCTGGGAAAGACATGGCTTGGTAGTTCGGACTGGACTGTTCCCATGAGGCACAGGGTCAGAGCTGATTTGCATATAGCCAGTGTCTAACCCAGGGTGGTGTGGAGTGCAAAGAAACGATGGATTTAGGCCCAGATCCTTGTACTGGGGTGAATGTATGACATTGTTCTACATTCTGTCCATCAACTGTGTTTTTTGCAATTTTCACCCCGAGTGGGCTGGGTATGCTCAGACGTGAGTCCCAGGCTCTCCACACCACTGGAGTCAAGCTATCCAGGCTGAATGAAGGCTGATAGCCAGAAACCGGTCCTTGGATGCTTGATTCTGGTCTGGGAAAGACATGGCTTGGTAGTTCGGACTGGACTGTTCCCATGAGGCACAGGGTCAGAGCTGATTTGCATATAGCCAGTGTCTAACCCAGGGTGGTGTGCAGTGCAAAAAAACGATGGATTTAGGTCCAGATCCTTGTACTGGGGTGAATGTATGACATTGTTCTACATTCTGTCCATCAACTGTGTTTTTTGCAATTTTCACCCCGAGTGGGCTGGGTATGCTCAGACGTGAGTCCCAGGCTCTCCACACCACTGGAGTCAAGCTATCCAGGCTGAATGAAGGCTGATAGCCAGAAACCGGTCCTTGGATGCTTGATTCCGGTCTGGGAAAGACATGGCTTGGTAGTTCGGACTGGACTGTTCCCATGAGGCACAGGGTCAGAGCTGATTTGCATATAGCCAGTGTCTAACCCAGGGTGGTGTGGAGTGCAAAAAAACGATGGATTTAGGCCCAGATCCTTGTACTGGGGTGAATGTATGACATTGTTCTACATTCTGTCCATCAACTGTGTTTTTTGCAATTTTCACCCCGAGTGGGCTGGGTATGCTCAGACGTGAATCCCAGGCTCTCCACACCACTGGAGTCAAGCTATCCAGGCTGAATGAAGGCTGATAGCCAGAAACCAGTCCTTGGATGCTTGATTCCGGTCTGGGAAAGACATGGCTTGGTAGTTCGGACTGGACTGTTCCCATGAGGCACAGGGTCAGAGCTGATTTGCATATAGCCAGTGTCTAACCCAGGGTGGTGTGGAGTGCAAAAAACGATGGGTTTAGGCCCAGATCCTTGTACTGGGGTGAATGTATGACATTGTTCTACAATCTGTCCATCAACTGTGTTTTTTGCAATTTTCACCCCGAGTGGGCTGGGTATGCTCAGACGTGAGTCCCAGGCTCTCCACACCACTGGAGTCAAGCTATCCAGGCTGAATGAAGGCTGATAGCCAGAAACCGGTCCTTGGATGCTTGATTCCAGTCTGGGAAAGACATGGCTTGGTAGTTCGGACTGGACTGTTCCCATGAGGCACAGGGTCAGAGCTGATTTGCATATAGCCAGTGTCTAACCCAGGGTGGTGTGGAGTGCAAAAAAACGATGGATTTAGGCCCAGATCCTTGTACTGGGGTGAATGTATGACATTGTTCTGCATTCTGTCCATCAACTGAGTTTTTTGCAATTTTCACCCCGAGTGGGCTGGGTATGCTCAGACGTGAGTCCCAGGCTCTCCACACCATTGGAGTCAAGCTATCCAGGCTGAATGAAGGCTGATAGCCAGCAACCGGTCCTTGGATGCTTGATTCCGGTCTGGGAAAGACATGGCTTGGTAGTTCGGACTGGACTGTTCCCATGAGGCACAGGGTCAGAGCTGATTTGCATATAGCCAGTGTCTAACCCAGGGTGGTGTGGAGTGCAAAAAAACGATGGATTTAGGCCCAGATCCTTGTACTGGGGTGTATGTATGACATTGTTCTACAATCTGTCTATCAACTGTGTTTTTTGCAATTTTCACCCCGAGTGGGCTGGGTATGCTCAGACGTGAGTCCCAGGCTCTCCACACCACTGGAGTCAAGCTATCCAGGCTGAATGAAGGCTGATAGCCAGAAACCGGTCCTTGGATGCTTGATTCCGGTCTGGGAAAGACATGGCTTGGTAGTTCGGACTGGACTGTTCCCATGAGGCACAGGGTCAGAGCTGATTTGCATATAGCCAGTGTCTAACCCAGGGTGGTGTGGAGTGCAAAAAAACGATGGATTTAGGCCCAGATCCTTGTACTGGGGTGAATGTATGACATTGTTCTACATTCTGTCCATCAACTGTGTTTTTTGCAATTTTCACCCCGAGTGGGCTGGGTATGCTCAGACGTGAGTCCCAGGCTCTCCACACCACTGGAGTCAAGCTATCCAGGCTGAATGAAGGCTGATAGCCAGAAACCGGTCCTTGGATGCTTGATTCTGGTCTGGGAAAGACATGGCTTGGTAGTTCGGACTGGACTGTTCCCATGAGGCACAGGGTCAGAGCTGATTTGCATATAGCCAGTGTCTAACCCAGGGTGGTGTGGAGTGCAAAAAAACGATGGATTTAGGTCCAAATCCTTGTACTGGGGTGAATGTATGACATTGTTCTACATTCTGTCCATCAACTGTGTTTTTTGCAATTTTCACCCCGAGTGGGCTGGGTATGCTCAGACGTGAGTCCCAGGCTCTCCACACCACTGGAGTCAAGCTATCCAGGCTGAATGAAGGCTGATAGCCAGAAACCGGTCCTTGGATGCTTGATTCCGGTCTGGGAAAGACATGGCTTGTTAGTTCGGACTGGACTGTTCCCATGAGGCACAGGGTCAGAGCTGATTTGCATATAGCCAGTGTCTAACCCAGGGTGGTGTGGAGTGCAATAAAACGATGGATTTAGGCCCAGATCCTTGTACTGGGGTGAATGTATGACATTGTTCTACATTCTGTCCATCAACTGTGTTTTTTGCAATTTTCACCCCGAGTGGGCTGGGTATGCTCAGACGTGAGTCCCAGGCTCTCCACACCACTGGAGTCAAGCTATCCAGGCTGAATGAAGGCTGATAGCCAGAAACCGGTCCTTGGATGCTTGATTCCGGTCTGGGAAAGACATGGCTTGGTAGTTCGGACTGGACTGTTCCCATGAGGCACAGGGTCAGAGCTGATTTGCATATAGCCAGTGTCTAACCCAGGGTGGTGTGGAGTGCAAAAAAACGATGGATTTAGGCCCAGATCCTTGTACTGGGGTGAATGTATGACATTGTTCTACATTCTGTCCATCAACTGTGTTTTTTGCAATTTTCACCCCGAGTGGGCTGGGTATGCTCAGACGTGAGTCCCAGGCTCTCCACACCACTGGAGTCAAGCTATCCAGGCTGAATGAAGGCTGATAGCCAGAAACCGGTCCTTGGATGCTTGATTCCGGTCTGGGAAAGACATGGCTTGGTAGTTCGGACTGGACTGTTCCCATGAGGCACAGGGTCAGAGCTGATTTGCATTTAGCCAGTGTCTAACCCAGGGTGGTGTGGAGTGCAAAAAAACGATGGATTTAGGCCCAGATCCTTGTACTGGGGTGAATGTATGACATTGTTCTACATTCTGTCCATCAACTGTGTTTTTTGCAATTTTCACCCCGAGTGGGCTGGGTATGCTCAGACGTGAGTCCCAGGCTCTCCACACCACTGGAGTCAAGCTATCCAGGCTGAATGAAGGCTGATAGCCAGAAACCGGTCCTTGGATGCTTGATTCCGGTCTGGGAAAGACATGGCTTGGTAGTTCGGACTGGACTGTACCCATGAGGCACAGGGTCAGAGCTGATTTGCATATAGCCAGTGTCTAACCCAGGGTGGTGTGGAGTGCAAAAAAACGATGGATTTAGGCCCAGATCCTTGTACTGGGGTGAATGTATGACATTGTTCTACATTCTGTCCATCAACTGTGTTTTTTGCAATTTTCACCCCGAGTGGGCTGGGTATGCTCAGACGTGAGTCCCAGGCTCTCCAAACCACTGGAGTCAAGCTATCCAGGCTGAATGAAGGCTGATAGCCAGAAACCGGTCCTTGGATGCTTGATTCTGGTCTGGGAAAGACATGGCTTGGTAGTTCGGACTGGACTGTTCCCATGAGGCACAGGGTCAGAGCTGATTTGCATATAGCCAGTGTCTAACCCAGGGTGGTGTGGAGTGCAAAAAAACGAAGGATTTAGGTCCAGATCCTTGTACTGGGGTGAATGTATGACATTGTTCTACATTCTGTCCATCAACTGTGTTTTTTGCAATTTTCACCCCGAGTGGGCTGGGTATGCTCAGACGTGAGTCCCAGGCTCTCCACACCACTGGAGTCAAGCTATCCAGGCTGAATGAAGGCTGATAGCCAGAAACCGGTCCTTGGATGCTTGATTCCGGTCTGGGAAAGACATGGCTTGGTAGTTCGGACTGGACTGTTCCCATGAGGCACAGGGTCAGAGCTGATTTGCATATAGCCAGTGTCTAACCCAGGGTGGTGTGGAGTGCAAAAAAACGATGGATTTAGGCCCAGATCCTTGTACTGGGGTGAATGTATGACATTGTTCTACATTCTGTCCATCAACTGTGTTTTTTGCAATTTTCACCCCGAGTGGGCTGGGTATGCTCAGACGTGAGTCCCAGGCTCTCCACACCACTGGAGTCAAGCTATCCAGGCTGAATGAAGGCTGATAGCCAGAAACCGGTCCTTGGATGCTTGATTCCGGTCTGGGAAAGACATGGCTTGGTAGTTCGGACTGGACTGTTCCCATGAGGCACAGGGTCAGAGCTGATTTGCATATAGCCAGTGTCTAACCCAGGGTGGTGTGCAGTGCAAAAAAACGATGGATTTAGGTCCAGATCCTTGTACTGGGGTGAATGTATGACATTGTTCTACATTCTGTCCATCAACTGTGTTTTTTGCAATTTTCACCCCGAGTGGGCTGGGTATGCTCAGACGTGAGTCCCAGGCTCTCCACACCACTGGAGTCAAGCTATCCAGGCTGAATGAAGGCTGATAGCCAGAAACCGGTCCTTGGATGCTTGATTCCGGTCTGGGAAAGACATGGCTTGGTAGTTCGGACTGGACTGTTCCCATGAGGCACAGGGTCAGAGCTGATTTGCATATAGCCAGTGTCTAACCCAGGGTGGTGTGGAGTGCAAAAAAACGATGGATTTAGGCCCAGATCCTTGTACTGGGGTGAATGTATGACATTGTTCTACATTCTGTCCATCAACTGTGTTTTTTGCAATTTTCACCCCGAGTGGGCTGGGTATGCTCAGACGTGAATCCCAGGCTCTCCACACCACTGGAGTCAAGCTATCCAGGCTGAATGAAGGCTGATAGCCAGAAACCAGTCCTTGGATGCTTGATTCCGGTCTGGGAAAGACATGGCTTGGTAGTTCGGACTGGACTGTTCCCATGAGGCACAGGGTCAGAGCTGATTTGCATATAGCCAGTGTCTAACCCAGGGTGGTGTGGAGTGCAAAAAACGATGGGTTTAGGCCCAGATCCTTGTACTGGGGTGAATGTATGACATTGTTCTACAATCTGTCCATCAACTGTGTTTTTTGCAATTTTCACCCCGAGTGGGCTGGGTATGCTCAGACGTGAGTCCCAGGCTCTCCACACCACTGGAGTCAAGCTATCCAGGCTGAATGAAGGCTGATAGCCAGAAACCGGTCCTTGGATGCTTGATTCCAGTCTGGGAAAGACATGGCTTGGTAGTTCGGACTGGACTGTTCCCATGAGGCACAGGGTCAGAGCTGATTTGCATATAGCCAGTGTCTAACCCAGGGTGGTGTGGAGTGCAAAAAAACGATGGATTTAGGCCCAGATCCTTGTACTGGGGTGAATGTATGACATTGTTCTGCATTCTGTCCATCAACTGAGTTTTTTGCAATTTTCACCCCGAGTGGGCTGGGTATGCTCAGACGTGAGTCCCAGGCTCTCCACACCATTGGAGTCAAGCTATCCAGGCTGAATGAAGGCTGATAGCCAGCAACCGGTCCTTGGATGCTTGATTCCGGTCTGGGAAAGACATGGCTTGGTAGTTCGGACTGGACTGTTCCCATGAGGCACAGGGTCAGAGCTGATTTGCATATAGCCAGTGTCTAACCCAGGGTGGTGTGGAGTGCAAAAAAACGATGGATTTAGGCCCAGATCCTTGTACTGGGGTGTATGTATGACATTGTTCTACAATCTGTCTATCAACTGTGTTTTTTGCAATTTTCACCCCGAGTGGGCTGGGTATGCTCAGACGTGAGTCCCAGGCTCTCCACACCACTGGAGTCAAGCTATCCAGGCTGAATGAAGGCTGATAGCCAGAAACCGGTCCTTGGATGCTTGATTCCGGTCTGGGAAAGACATGGCTTGGTAGTTCGGACTGGACTGTTCCCATGAGGCACAGGGTCAGAGCTGATTTGCATATAGCCAGTGTCTAACCCAGGGTGGTGTGGAGTGCAAAAAAACGATGGATTTAGGCCCAGATCCTTGTACTGGGGTGAATGTATGACATTGTTCTACATTCTGTCCATCAACTGTGTTTTTTGCAATTTTCACCCCGAGTGGGCTGGGTATGCTCAGACGTGAGTCCCAGGCTCTCCACACCACTGGAGTCAAGCTATCCAGGCTGAATGAAGGCTGATAGCCAGAAACCGGTCCTTGGATGCTTGATTCTGGTCTGGGAAAGACATGGCTTGGTAGTTCGGACTGGACTGTTCCCATGAGGCACAGGGTCAGAGCTGATTTGCATATAGCCAGTGTCTAACCCAGGGTGGTGTGGAGTGCAAAAAAACGATGGATTTAGGTCCAAATCCTTGTACTGGGGTGAATGTATGACATTGTTCTACATTCTGTCCATCAACTGTGTTTTTTGCAATTTTCACCCCGAGTGGGCTGGGTATGCTCAGACGTGAGTCCCAGGCTCTCCACACCACTGGAGTCAAGCTATCCAGGCTGAATGAAGGCTGATAGCCAGAAACCGGTCCTTGGATGCTTGATTCCGGTCTGGGAAAGACATGGCTTGTTAGTTCGGACTGGACTGTTCCCATGAGGCACAGGGTCAGAGCTGATTTGCATATAGCCAGTGTCTAACCCAGGGTGGTGTGGAGTGCAATAAAACGATGGATTTAGGCCCAGATCCTTGTACTGGGGTGAATGTATGACATTGTTCTACATTCTGTCCATCAACTGTGTTTTTTGCAATTTTCACCCCGAGTGGGCTGGGTATGCTCAGACGTGAGTCCCAGGCTCTCCACACCACTGGAGTCAAGCTATCCAGGCTGAATGAAGGCTGATAGCCAGAAACCGGTCCTTGGATGCTTGATTCCGGTCTGGGAAAGACATGGCTTGGTAGTTCGGACTGGACTGTTCCCATGAGGCACAGGGTCAGAGCTGATTTGCATATAGCCAGTGTCTAACCCAGGGTGGTGTGGAGTGCAAAAAAACGATGGATTTAGGCCCAGATCCTTGTACTGGGGTGAATGTATGACATTGTTCTACATTCTGTCCATCAACTGTGTTTTTTGCAATTTTCACCCCGAGTGGGCTGGGTATGCTCAGACGTGAGTCCCAGGCTCTCCACACCACTGGAGTCAAGCTATCCAGGCTGAATGAAGGCTGATAGCCAGAAACCGGTCCTTGGATGCTTGATTCCGGTCTGGGAAAGACATGGCTTGGTAGTTCGGACTGGACTGTTCCCATGAGGCACAGGGTCAGAGCTGATTTGCATTTAGCCAGTGTCTAACCCAGGGTGGTGTGGAGTGCAAAAAAACGATGGATTTAGGCCCAGATCCTTGTACTGGGGTGAATGTATGACATTGTTCTACATTCTGTCCATCAACTGTGTTTTTTGCAATTTTCACCCCGAGTGGGCTGGGTATGCTCAGACGTGAGTCCCAGGCTCTCCACACCACTGGAGTCAAGCTATCCAGGCTGAATGAAGGCTGATAGCCAGAAACCGGTCCTTGGATGCTTGATTCCGGTCTGGGAAAGACATGGCTTGGTAGTTCGGACTGGACTGTACCCATGAGGCACAGGGTCAGAGCTGATTTGCATATAGCCAGTGTCTAACCCAGGGTGGTGTGGAGTGCAAAAAAACGATGGATTTAGGCCCAGATCCTTGTACTGGGGTGAATGTATGACATTGTTCTACATTCTGTCCATCAACTGTGTTTTTTGCAATTTTCACCCCGAGTGGGCTGGGTATGCTCAGACGTGAGTCCCAGGCTCTCCAAACCACTGGAGTCAAGCTATCCAGGCTGAATGAAGGCTGATAGCCAGAAACCGGTCCTTGGATGCTTGATTCTGGTCTGGGAAAGACATGGCTTGGTAGTTCGGACTGGACTGTTCCCATGAGGCACAGGGTCAGAGCTGATTTGCATATAGCCAGTGTCTAACCCAGGGTGGTGTGGAGTGCAAAAAAACGAAGGATTTAGGTCCAGATCCTTGTACTGGGGTGAATGTATGACATTGTTCTACATTCTGTCCATCAACTGTGTTTTTTGCAATTTTCACCCCGAGTGGGCTGGGTATGCTCAGACGTGAGTCCCAGGCTCTCCACACCACTGGAGTCAAGCTATCCAGGCTGAATGAAGGCTGATAGCCAGAAACCGGTCCTTGGATGCTTGATTCCGGTCTGGGAAAGACATGGCTTGGTAGTTCGGACTGGACTGTTCCCATGAGGCACAGGGTCAGAGCTGATTTGCATATAGCCAGTGTCTAACCCAGGGTGGTGTGGAGTGCAAAAAAACGATGGATTTAGGCCCAGATCCTTGTACTGGGGTGAATGTATGACATTGTTCTACATTCTGTCCATCAACTGTGTTTTTTGCAATTTTCACCCCGAGTGGGCTGGGTATGCTCAGACGTGAGTCCCAGGCTCTCCACACCACTGGAGTCAAGCTATCCAGGCTGAATGAAGGCTGATAGCCAGAAACCGGTCCTTGGATGCTTGATTCCGGTCTGGGAAAGACATGGCTTGGTAGTTCGGACTGGACTGTTCCCATGAGGCACAGGGTCAGAGCTGATTTGCATATAGCCAGTGTCTAACCCAGGGTGGTGTGGAGTGCAAAAAAACGATGGATTTAGGCCCAGATCCTTGTACTGGGGTGAACGTATGACATTGTTCTACATTCTGTCCATCAACTGTGTTTTTTGCAATTTTCATCCCGAGTGGGCTGGGTATGCTCAGACGTGAGTCCCAGGCTCTCCACACCACTGGAGTCAAGCTATCCAGGCTGAATGAGGCTGATAGCCAGAAACCGGTCCTTGGATGCTTGATTCCGGTCTGGGAAAGACATGGCTTGGTAGTTCGGACTGGACTGTTCCCATGAGGCACAGGGTCAGAGCTGATTTGCATATAGCCAGTGTCTAACCCAGGGTGGTGTGGAGTGCAAAGAAACGATGGATTTAGGCCCAGATCCTTGTACTGGGGTGAATGTATGACATTGTTCTACATTCTGTCCATCAACTGTGTTTTTTGCAATTTTCACTCCGAGTGGGCTGGGTATGCTCAGACGTGAGTCCCAGGCTCTCCACACCACTGGAGTCAAGCTATCCAGGCTGAATGAAGGCTGATAGCCAGAAACCGGTCCTTGGATGCTTGATTCTGGTCTGGGAAAGACATGGCTTGGTAGTTCGGACTGGACTGTTCCCATGAGGCACAGGGTCAGAGCTGATTTGCATATAGCCAGTGTCTAACCAAGGGTGGTGTGCAGTGCAAAAAAACGATGGATTTAGGTCCAGATCCTTGTACTGGGGTGAATGTATGACATTGTTCTACATTCTGTCCATCAACTGTGTTTTTTGCAATTTTCACCCCGAGTGGGCTGGGTATGCTCAGATGTGAGTCCCAGGCTCTCCACACCACTGGAGTCAAGCTATCCAGGCTGAATGAAGGCTGATAGCCAGAAACCGGTCCTTGGATGCTTGATTCCGGTCTGGGAAAGACATGGCTTGGTAGTTCGGACTGGACTGTTCCCATGAGGCACAGGGTCAGAGCTGATTTGCATATAGCCAGTGTCTAACCCAGGGTGGTGTGGAGTGCAAAAAAACGATGGATTTAGGCCCAGATCCTTGTACTGGGGTGAATGTATGACATTGTTCTACATTCTGTCCATCAACTGTGTTTTTTGCAATTTTCACCCCGAGTGGGCTGGGTATGCTCAGACGTGAGTCCCAGGCTCTCCACACCACTGGAGTCAAGCTATCCAGGCTGAATGAAGGCTGATAGCCAGAAACCAGTCCTTGGATGCTTGATTCCGGTCTGGGAAAGACATGGCTTGGTAGTTCGGACTGGACTGTTCCCATGAGGCACAGGGTCAGAGCTGATTTGCATATAGCCAGTGTCTAACCCAGGGTGGTGTGGAGTGCAAAAAAACGATGGGTTTAGGCCCAGATCCTTGTACTGGGGTGAATGTATGACATTGTTCTACAATCTGTCCATCAACTGTGTTTTTTGCAATTTTCACCCCGAGTGGGCTGGGTATGCTCAGACGTGAGTCCCAGGCTCTCCACACCACTGGAGTCAAGCTATCCAGGCTGAATGAAGGCTGATAGCCAGAAACCGGTCCTTGGATGCTTGATTCCGGTCTGGGAAAGACATGGCTTGGTAGTTCGGACTGGACTGTTCCCATGAGGCACAGGGTCAGAGCTGATTTGCATATAGCCAGTGTCTAACCCAGGGTGGTGTGGAGTGCAAAAAAACGATGGATTTAGGCCCAGATCCTTGTACTGGGGTGAATGTATGACATTGTTCTACATTCTGTCCATCAACTGTGTTTTTTGCAATTTTCACCCCGAGTGGGCTGGGTATGCTCAGACGTGAGTCCCAGGCTCTCCACACCACTGGAGTCAAGCTATCCAGGCTGAATGAAGGCTGATAGCCAGAAACCGGTCCTTGGATGCTTGATTCTGGTCTGGGAAAGACATGGCTTGGTAGTTCGGACTGGACTGTTCCCATGAGGCACAGGGTCAGAGCTGATTTGCATATAGCCAGTGTCTAACCCAGGGTGGTGTGGAGTGCAAAAAAACGATGGATTTAGGTCCAGATCCTTGTACTGGGGTGAATGTATGACATTGTTCTACATTCTGTCCATCAACTGTGTTTTTTGCAATTTTCACCCCGAGTGGGCTGGGTATGCTCAGACGTGAGTCCCAGGCTCTCCACACCACTGGAGTCAAGCTATCCAGGCTGAATGAAGGCTGATAGCCAGAAACCGGTCCTTGGATGCTTGATTCCGGTCTGGGAAAGACATGGCTTGGTAGTTCGGACTGGACTGTTCCCATGAGGCACAGGGTCAGAGCTGATTTGCATATAGCCAGTGTCTAACCCAGGGTGGTGTGGAGTGCAATAAAACGATGGATTTAGGCCCAGATCCTTGTACTGGGGTGAATGTATGACATTGTTCTACATTCTGTCCATCAACTGTGTTTTTTGCAATTTTCACCCCGAGTGGGCTGGGTATGCTCAGACGTGAGTCCCAGGCTCTCCACACCACTGGAGTCAAGCTATCCAGGCTGAATGAAGGCTGATAGCCAGAAACCGGTCCTTGGATGCTTGATTCCGGTCTGGGAAAGACATGGCTTGGTAGTTCGGACTGGACTGTTCCCATGAGGCACAGGGTCAGAGCTGATTTGCATATAGCCAGTGTCTAACCCAGGGTGGTGTGGAGTGCAAAAAAACGATGGATTTAGGCCCAGATCCTTGTACTGGGGTGAATGTATGACATTGTTCTACATTCTGTCCATCAACTGTGTTTTTTGCAATTTTCACCCCGAGTGGGCTGGGTATGCTCAGACGTGAGTCCCAGGCTCTCCACACCACTGGAGTCAAGCTATCCAGGCTGAATGAAGGCTGATAGCCAGAAACCGGTCCTTGGATGCTTGATTCCGGTCTGGGAAAGACATGGCTTGGTAGTTCGGACTGGACTGTTCCCATGAGGCACAGGGTCAGAGCTGATTTGCATTTAGCCAGTGTCTAACCCAGGGTGGTGTGGAGTGCAAAAAAACGATGGATTTAGGCCCAGATCCTTGTACTGGGGTGAATGTATGACATTGTTCTACATTCTGTCCATCAACTGTGTTTTTTGCAATTTTCACCCCGAGTGGGCTGGGTATGCTCAGACGTGAGTCCCAGGCTCTCCACACCACTGGAGTCAAGCTATCCAGGCTGAATGAAGGCTGATAGCCAGAAACCGGTCCTTGGATGCTTGATTCCGGTCTGGGAAAGACATGGCTTGGTAGTTCGGACTGGACTGTACCCATGAGGCACAGGGTCAGAGCTGATTTGCATATAGCCAGTGTCTAACCCAGGGTGGTGTGGAGTGCAAAAAAACGATGGATTTAGGCCCAGATCCTTGTACTGGGGTGAATGTATGACATTGTTCTACATTCTGTCCATCAACTGTGTTTTTTGCAATTTTCACCCCGAGTGGGCTGGGTATGCTCAGACGTGAGTCCCAGGCTCTCCAAACCACTGGAGTCAAGCTATCCAGGCTGAATGAAGGCTGATAGCCAGAAACCGGTCCTTGGATGCTTGATTCTGGTCTGGGAAAGACATGGCTTGGTAGTTCGGACTGGACTGTTCCCATGAGGCACAGGGTCAGAGCTGATTTGCATATAGCCAGTGTCTAACCCAGGGTGGTGTGGAGTGCAAAAAAACGAAGGATTTAGGTCCAGATCCTTGTACTGGGGTGAATGTATGACATTGTTCTACATTCTGTCCATCAACTGTGTTTTTTGCAATTTTCACCCCGAGTGGGCTGGGTATGCTCAGACGTGAGTCCCAGGCTCTCCACACCACTGGAGTCAAGCTATCCAGGCTGAATGAAGGCTGATAGCCAGAAACCGGTCCTTGGATGCTTGATTCTGGTCTGGGAAAGACATGGCTTGGTAGTTCGGACTGGACTGTTCCCATGAGGCACAGGGTCAGAGCTGATTTGCATATAGCCAGTGTCTAACCCAGGGTGGTGTGGAGTGCAAAAAAACGATGGATTTAGGCCCAGATCCTTGTACTGGGGTGAACGTATGACATTGTTCTACATTCTGTCCATCAACTGTGTTTTTTGCAATTTTCATCCCGAGTGGGCTGGGTATGCTCAGACGTGAGTCCCAGGCTCTCCACACCACTGGAGTCAAGCTATCCAGGCTGAATGAGGCTGATAGCCAGAAACCGGTCCTTGGATGCTTGATTCCGGTCTGGGAAAGACATGGCTTGGTAGTTCGGACTGGACTGTTCCCATGAGGCACAGGGTCAGAGCTGATTTGCATATAGCCAGTGTCTAACCCAGGGTGGTGTGGAGTGCAAAGAAACGATGGATTTAGGCCCAGATCCTTGTACTGGGGTGAATGTATGACATTGTTCTACATTCTGTCCATCAACTGTGTTTTTTGCAATTTTCACTCCGAGTGGGCTGGGTATGCTCAGACGTGAGTCCCAGGCTCTCCACACCACTGGAGTCAAGCTATCCAGGCTGAATGAAGGCTGATAGCCAGAAACCGGTCCTTGGATGCTTGATTCTGGTCTGGGAAAGACATGGCTTGGTAGTTCGGACTGGACTGTTCCCATGAGGCACAGGGTCAGAGCTGATTTGCATATAGCCAGTGTCTAACCAAGGGTGGTGTGCAGTGCAAAAAAACGATGGATTTAGGTCCAGATCCTTGTACTGGGGTGAATGTATGACATTGTTCTACATTCTGTCCATCAACTGTGTTTTTTGCAATTTTCACCCCGAGTGGGCTGGGTATGCTCAGACGTGAGTCCCAGGCTCTCCACACCACTGGAGTCAAGCTATCCAGGCTGAATGAAGGCTGATAGCCAGAAACCGGTCCTTGGATGCTTGATTCCGGTCTGGGAAAGACATGGCTTGGTAGTTCGGACTGGACTGTTCCCATGAGGCACAGGGTCAGAGCTGATTTGCATATAGCCAGTGTCTAACCCAGGGTGGTGTGGAGTGCAAAAAAACGATGGATTTAGGCCCAGATCCTTGTACTGGGGTGAATGTATGACATTGTTCTACAATCTGTCTATCAACTGTGTTTTTTGCAATTTTCACCCCGAGTGGGCTGGGTATGCTCAGACGTGAGTCCCAGGCTCTCCACACCACTGGAGTCAAGCTATCCAGGCTGAATGAAGGCTGATAGCCAGAAACCGGTCCTTGGATGCTTGATTCCGGTCTGGGAAAGACATGGCTTGGTAGTTCGGACTGGACTGTTCCCATGAGGCACAGGGTCAGAGCTGATTTGCATATAGCCAGTGTCTAACCCAGGGTGGTGTGGAGTGCAAAAAAACGATGGATTTAGGCCCAGATCCTTGTACTGGGGTGAATGTATGACATTGTTCTACATTCTGTCCATCAACTGTGTTTTTTGCAATTTTCACCCCGAGTGGGCTGGGTATGCTCAGACGTGAGTCCCAGGCTCTCCACACCACTGGAGTCAAGCTATCCAGGCTGAATGAAGGCTGATAGCCAGAAACCGGTCCTTGGATGCTTGATTCTGGTCTGGGAAAGACATGGCTTGGTAGTTCGGACTGGACTGTTCCCATGAGGCACAGGGTCAGAGCTGATTTGCATATAGCCAGTGTCTAACCCAGGGTGGTGTGGAGTGCAAAAAAACGATGGATTTAGGTCCAGATCCTTGTACTGGGGTGAATGTATGACATTGTTCTACATTCTGTCCATCAACTGTGTTTTTTGCAATTTTCACCCCGAGTGGGCTGGGTATGCTCAGACGTGAGTCCCAGGCTCTCCACACCACTGGAGTCAAGCTATCCAGGCTGAATGAAGGCTGATAGCCAGAAACCGGTCCTTGGATGCTTGATTCCGGTCTGGGAAAGACATGGCTTGGTAGTTCGGACTGGACTGTTCCCATGAGGCACAGGGTCAGAGCTGATTTGCATATAGCCAGTGGCTAACCCAGGGTGGTGTGGAGTGCAATAAAACGATGGATTTAGGCCCAGATCCTTGTACTGGGGTGAATGTATGACATTGTTCTACATTCTGTCCATCAACTGTGTTTTTTGCAATTTTCACCCCGAGTGGGCTGGGTATGCTCAGACGTGAGTCCCAGGCTCTCCACACCACTGGAGTCAAGCTATCCAGGCTGAATGAAGGCTGATAGCCAGAAACCGGTCCTTGGATGCTTGATTCCGGTCTGGGAAAGACATGGCTTGGTAGTTCGGACTGGACTGTTCCCATGAGGCACAGGGTCAGAGCTGATTTGCATATAGCCAGTGTCTAACCCAGGGTGGTGTGGAGTGCAAAAAAACGATGGATTTAGGCCCAGATCCTTGTACTGGGGTGAATGTATGACATTGTTCTACATTCTGTCCATCAACTGTGTTTTTTGCAATTTTCACCCCGAGTGGGCTGGGTATGCTCAGACGTGAGTCCCAGGCTCTCCACACCACTGGAGTCAAGCTATCCAGGCTGAATGAAGGCTGATAGCCAGAAACCGGTCCTTGGATGCTTGATTCCGGTCTGGGAAAGACATGGCTTGGTAGTTCGGACTGGACTGTTCCCATGAGGCACAGGGTCAGAGCTGATTTGCATTTAGCCAGTGTCTAACCCAGGGTGGTGTGGAGTGCAAAAAAACGATGGATTTAGGCCCAGATCCTTGTACTGGGGTGGATGTATGACATTGTTCTACATTCTGTCCATCAACTGTGTTTTTTGCAATTTTCACCCCGAGTGGGCTGGGTATGCTCAGACGTGAGTCCCAGGCTCTCCACACCACTGGAGTCAAGCTATCCAGGCTGAATGAAGGCTGATAGCCAGAAACCGGTCCTTGGATGCTTGATTCCGGTCTGGGAAAGACATGGCTTGGTAGTTCGGACTGGACTGTACCCATGAGGCACAGGGTCAGAGCTGATTTGCATATAGCCAGTGTCTAACCCAGGGTGGTGTGGAGTGCAAAAAAACGATGGATTTAGGCCCAGATCCTTGTACTGGGGTGAATGTATGACATTGTTCTACATTCTGTCCATCAACTGTGTTTTTTGCAATTTTCACCCCGAGTGGGCTGGGTATGCTCAGACGTGAGTCCCAGGCTCTCCAAACCACTGGAGTCAAGCTATCCAGGCTGAATGAAGGCTGATAGCCAGAAACCGGTCCTTGGATGCTTGATTCTGGTCTGGGAAAGACATGGCTTGGTAGTTCGGACTGGACTGTTCCCATGAGGCACAGGGTCAGAGCTGATTTGCATATAGCCAGTGTCTAACCCAGGGTGGTGTGGAGTGCAAAAAAACGATGGATTTAGGTGCAGATCCTTGTACTGGGGTGAATGTATGACATTGTTCTACATTCTGTCCATCAACTGTGTTTTTTGCAATTTTCACCCCGAGTGGGCTGGGTATGCTCAGACGTGAGTCCCAGGCTCTCCACACCACTGGAGTCAAGCTATCCAGGCTGAATGAAGGCTGATAGCCAGAAACCGGTCCTTGGATGCTTGATTCCGGTCTGGGAAAGACATGGCTTGGTAGTTCGGACTGGACTGTTCCCATGAGGCACAGGGTCAGAGCTGATTTGCATATAGCCAGTGTCTAACCCAGGGTGGTGTGGAGTGCAAAAAAACGATGGATTTAGGCCCAGATCCTTGTACTGGGGTGAATGTATGACATTGTTCTACATTCTGTCCATCAACTGTGTTTTTTGCAATTTTCACCCCGAGTGGGCTGGGTATGCTCAGACGTGAGTCCCAGGCTCTCCACACCACTGGAGTCAAGCTATCCAGGCTGAATGAAGGCTGATAGCCAGAAACCGGTCCTTGGATGCTTGATTCCGGTCTGGGAAAGACATGGCTTGGTAGTTCGGACTGGACTGTTCCCATGAGGCACAGGGTCAGAGCTGATTTGCATATAGCCAGTGTCTAACCCAGGGTGGTGTGGAGTGCAAAAAAACGATGGATTTAGGCCCAGATCCTTGTACTGGGGTGAACGTATGACATTGTTCTACATTCTGTCCATCAACTGTGTTTTTTGCAATTTTCATCCCGAGTGGGCTGGGTATGCTCAGACGTGAGTCCCAGGCTCTCCACACCACTGGAGTCAAGCTATCCAGGCTGAATGAGGCTGATAGCCAGAAACCGGTCCTTGGATGCTTGATTCCGGTCTGGGAAAGACATGGCTTGGTAGTTCGGACTGGACTGTACCCATGAGGCACAGGGTCAGAGCTGATTTGCATATAGCCAGTGTCTAACCCAGGGTGGTGTGGAGTGCAAAGTAACGATGGATTTAGGCCCAGATCCTTGTACTGGGGTGAATGTATGACATTGTTCTACATTCTGTCCATCAACTGTGTTTTTTGCAATTTTCACCCCGAGTGGGCTGGGTATGCTCAGACGTGAGTCCCAGGCTCTCCACACCACTGGAGTCAAGCTATCCAGGCTGAATGAAGGCTGATAGCCAGAAACCGGTCCTTGGATGCTTGATTCTGGTCTGGGAAAGACATGGCTTGGTAGTTCGGACTGGACTGTTCCCATGAGGCACAGGGTCAGAGCTGATTTGCATATAGCCAGTGTCTAACCCAGGGTGGTGTGCAGTGCAAAAAAACGATGGATTTAGGTCCAGATCCTTGTACTGGGGTGAATGTATGACATTGTTCTACATTCTGTCCATCAACTGTGTTTTTTGCAATTTTCACCCCGAGTTGGCTGGGTATGCTCAGACGTGAGTCCCAGGCTCTCCACACCACTGGAGTCAAGCTATCCAGGCTGAATGAAGGCTGATAGCCAGAAACCGGTCCTTGGATGCTTGATTCCGGTCTGGGAAAGACATGGCTTGGTAGTTCGGACTGGACTGTTCCCATGAGGCACAGGGTCAGAGCTGATTTGCATATAGCCAGTGTCTAACCCAGGGTGGTGTGGAGTGCAAAAAAACGATGGATTTAGGCCCAGATCCTTGTACTGGGGTGAATGTATGACATTGTTCTACATTCTGTCCATCAACTGTGTTTTTTGCAATTTTCACCCCGAGTGGGCTGGGTATGCTCAGACGTGAGTCCCAGGCTCTCCACACCACTGGAGTCAAGCTATCCAGGCTGAATGAAGGCTGATAGCCAGAAACCAGTCCTTGGATGCTTGATTCCGGTCTGGGAAAGACATGGCTTGGTAGTTCGGACTGGACTGTTCCCATGAGGCACAGGGTCAGAGCTGATTTGCATATAGCCAGTGTCTAACCCAGGGTGGTGTGGAGTGCAAAAAAACGATGGGTTTAGGCCCAGATCCTTGTACTGGGGTGAATGTATGACATTGTTCTACAATCTGTCCATCAACTGTGTTTTTTGCAATTTTCACCCCGAGTGGGCTGGGTATGCTCAGACGTGAGTCCCAGGCTCTCCACACCACTGGAGTCAAGCTATCCAGGCTGAATGAAGGCTGATAGCCAGAAACCGGTCCTTGGATGCTTGATTCCAGTCTGGGAAAGACATGGCTTGGTAGTTCGGACTGGACTGTTCCCATGAGGCACAGGGTCAGAGCTGATTTGCATATAGCCAGTGTCTAACCCAGGGTGGTGTGGAGTGCAAAAAAACGATAGATTTAGGCCCAGATCCTTGTACTGGGGTGAATGTATGACATTGTTCTGCATTCTGTCCATCAACTGAGTTTTTTGCAATTTTCACCCCGAGTGGGCTGGGTATGCTCAGACGTGAGTCCCAGACTCTCCACACCACGGGAGTCAAGCTATCCAGGCTGAATGAAGGCTGATAGCCAGAAACCGGTCCTTGGATGCTTGATTCCGGTCTGGGAAAGACATGGCTTGGTAGTTCGGACTGGACTGTTCCCATGAGGCACAGGGTCAGAGCTGATTTGCATATAGCCAGTGTCTAACCCAGGGTGGTGTGGAGTGCAAAAAAACGATGGATTTAGGCCCAGATCCTTGTACTGGGGTGAATGTATGACATTGTTCTACAATCTGTCTATCAACTGTGTTTTTTGCAATTTTCACCCCGAGTGGGCTGGGTATGCTCAGACGTGAGTCCCAGGCTCTCCACACCACTGGAATCAAGCTATCCAGGCTGAATGAAGGCTGATAGCCAGAAACCGGTCCTTGGATGCTTGATTCCGGTCTGGGAAAGACATGGCTTGGTAGTTCGGACTGGACTGTTCCCATGAGGCACAGGGTCAGAGCTGATTTGCATATAGCCAGTGTCTAACCCAGGGTGGTGTGGAGTGCAAAAAAACGATGGATTTAGGTCCAGATCCTTGTACTGGGGTGAATGTATGACATTGTTCTACATTCTGTCCATCAACTGTGTTTTTTGCAATTTTCACCCCGAGTGGGCTGGGTATGCTCAGACGTGAGTCCCAGGCTCTCCACACCACTGAAGTCAAGCTATCCAGGCTGAATGAAGGCTGATAGCCAGAAACCGGTCCTTGGATGCTTGATTCCGGTCTGGGAAAGACATGGCTTGGTAGTTCGGACTGGACTGTTCCCATGAGGCACAGGGTCAGAGCTGATTTGCATATAGCCAGTGTCTAACCCAGGGTGGTGTGGAGTGCAAAAAAACGATGGATTTAGGCCCAGATCCTTGTACTGGGGTGAATGTATGACATTGTTCTACATTCTGTCCATCAACTGTGTTTTTTGCAATTTTCACCCCGAGTGGGCTGGGTATGCTCAGACGTGAGTCCCAGGCTCTCCACACCACTGGAGTCAAGCTATCCAGGCTGAATGAAGGCTGATAGCCAGAAACCGGTCCTTGGATGCTTGATTCCGGTCTGGGAAAGACATGGCTTGGTAGTTCGGACTGGACTGTTCCCATGAGGCACAGGGTCAGAGCTGATTTGCATATAGCCAGTGTCTAACCCAGGGTGGTGTGGAGTGCAAAAAAACGATGGATTTAGGCCCAGATCCTTGTACTGGGGTGAATGTATGACATTGTTCTACATTCTGTCCATCAACTGTGTTTTTTGCAATTTTCACCCCGAGTGGGCTGGGTATGCTCAGACGTGAGTCCCAGGCTCTCCACACCACTGGAGTCAAGCTATCCAGGCTGAATGAAGGCTGATAGCCAGAAACCGGTCCTTGGATGCTTGATTCCCGTCTGGGAAAGACATGGCTTGGTAGTTCGGACTGGACTGTTCCCATGAGGCACAGGGTCAGAGCTGATTTGCATATAGCCAGTGTCTAACCCAGGGTGGTGTGGAGTGCAAAAAAAACGATGGATTTAGGCCCAGATCCTTGTACTGGAGTGAATGTATGACATTGTTCTACATTCTGTCCATCAACTGTGTTTTTTGCAATTTTCACCCCGAGTGGGCTGGGTATGCTCAGACGTGAATCCCAGGCTCTCCACACCACTGGAGTCAAGCTAGCCAGGCTGAATGAAGGCTGATAGCAAGAAACCGGTCCTTGGATGCTTGATTCCGGTCTGGGAAAGACATAGCTTGGTAGTTCGGACTGGACTGTTCCCATGAGGCACAGGGTCAGAGCTGATTTGCATATAGCCAGTGTCTAACCCAGGGTGGTGTGGAGTGCAAAAAAACGATGGATTTAGGCCCAGATCCTTGTACTGGGGTGAATGTATGACATTGTTCTACATTCTGTCCATCAACTGTGTTTTTTGCAATTTTCACCCCGAGTGGGCTGGGTATGCTCAGACATGAGTCCCAGGCTCTCCACACCACTGGAGTCAAGCTATCCAGGCTGAATGAAGGCTGATAGCCAGAAACCGGTCCTTGGATGCTTGATTCCGGTCTGGGAAAGACATGGCTTGGTAGTTCGGACTGGACTGTTCCCATGAGGCACAGGGTCAGAGCTGATTTGCATATAGCCAGTGTCTAACCCAGGGTGGTGTGGAGTGCAAAAAAACGATGGATTTAGGCCCAGATCCTTGTACTGGGGTGAATGTATGACATTGTTTTACATTCTGTCCATCAACTGTGTTTTTTGCAATTTTCACCCCGAGTGGGCTGGGTATGCTCAGACGTGAGTACCAGGCTCTCCACACCACTGGAGTCAAGCTATCCAGGCTGAATGAAGGCTGATAGCCAGAAACCGGTCCTTGGATGCTTGATTCTGGTCTGGGAAAGACATGGCTTGGTAGTTCGGACTGGACTGTTCCCATGAGGCACAGGGTCAGAGCTGATTTGCATATAGCCAGTGTCTAACCCAGGGTGGTGTGGAGTGCAAAAAAACGATGGATTTAGGTCCAGATCCTTGTACTGGGGTGAATGTATGACATTGTTCTACGTTCTGTCCATCAACTGTGTTTTTTGCAATTTTCACCCCGAGTGGGCTGGGTATGCTCAGACGTGAGTCCCAGGCTCTCCACACCACTGGAGTCAAGCTATCCAGGCTGAATGAAGGCTGATAGCCAGAAACCGGTCCTTGGATGCTTGATTCCGGTCTGGGAAAGACGTGGCTTGGTAGTTCGGACTGGACTGTTCCCATGAGGCACAGGGTCAGAGCTGATTTGCATATAGCCAGTGTCTAACCCAGGGTGGTGTGGAGTGCAAAAAAACGATGGATTTAGGCCCAGATCCTTGTACTGGGGTGAATGTATGACATTGTTCTACATTCTGTCCATCAACTGTGTTTTTTGCAATTTTCACCCGAGTGGGCTGGGTATGCTCAGACGTGAGTCCCAGGCTCTCCACACCACTGGAGTCAAGCTATCCAGGCTGAATGAAGGCTGATAGCCAGAAACCAGTCCTTGGATGCTTGATTCCGGTCTGGGAAAGACATGGCTTGGTAGTTCGGACTGGACTGTTCCCATGAGGCACAGGGTCAGAGCTGATTTGCATATAGCCAGTGTCTAACCCAGGGTGGTGTGGAGTGCAAAAAAACGATGGATTTAGGCCCAGATCCTTGTACTGGGGTGAATGTATGACATTGTTCTACAATCTGTCCATCAACTGTGTTTTTTGCAATTTTCACCCCGAGTGGGCTGGGTATGCTCAGACGTGAGTCCCAGGCTCTCCACACCACTGGAGTCAAGCTATCCAGGCTGAATGAAGGCTGATAGCCAGAAACCGGTCCTTGGATGCTTGATTCCAGTCTGGGAAAGACATGGCTTGGTAGTTCGGACTGGACTGTTCCCATGAGGCACAGGGTCAGAGCTGATTTGCATATAGCCAGTGTCTAACCCAGGGTGGTGTGGAGTGCAAAAAAACGATGGATTTAGGCCCATATCCTTGTACTGGGGTGAATGTATGACATTGTTCTGCATTCTGTCCATCAACTGAGTTTTTTGCAATTTTCACCCCGAGTGGGCTGGTATGCTCAGACGTGAGTCCCAGGCTCTCCACACCACTGGAGTCAAGCTATCCAGGCTGAATGAAGGCTGATAGCCAGAAACCGGTCCTTGGATGCTTGATTCCGGTCTGGGAAAGACATGGCTTGGTAGTTCGGACTGGACTGTTCCCATGAGGCACAGGGTCAGAGCTGATTTGCATATAGCCAGTGTCTAACCCAGGGTGGTGTGGAGTGCAAAAAAACGATGGATTTAGGCCCAGATCCTTGTACTGGGGTGAATGTATGACATTGTTCTACATTCTGTCCATCAACTGTGTTTTTTGCAATTTTCACCCCGAGTGGGCTGGGTATGCTCAGACGTGAGTCCCAGGCTCTCCACACCACTGGAGTCAAGCTATCCAGGCTGAATGAAGGCTGATAGCCAGAAACCGGTCCTTGGATGCTTGATTCCCGTCTGGGAAAGACATGGCTTGGTAGTTCGGACTGGACTGTTCCCATGAGGCACAGGGTCAGAGCTGATTTGCATATAGCCAGTGTCTAACCCAGGGTGGTGTGGAGTGCAAAAAAAACGATGGATTTAGGCCCAGATCCTTGTACTGGAATGAATGTATGACATTGTTCTACATTCTGTCCATCAACTGTGTTTTTTGCAATTTTCACCCCGAGTGGGCTGGGTATGCTCAGACGTGAATCCCAGGCTCTCCACACCATTGGAGTCAAGCTAGCCAGGCTGAATGAAGGCTGATAGCAAGAAACCGGTCCTTGGATGCTTGATTCCGGTCTGGGAAAGACATGGCTTGGTAGTTCGGACTGGACTGTTCCCATGAGGCACTGGGTCAGAGCTTATTTGCATATAGCCAGTGTCTAACCCAGGGTGGTGTGGAGTGCAAAAAAACGATGGATTTAGGCCCAGATCCTTGTACTGGGGTGAATGTATGACATTGTTCTACATTCTGTCCATCAACTGTGTTTTTTGCAATTTTCACCCCGAGTGGGCTGGGTATGCTCAGACATGAGTCCCAGGCTCTCCACACCACTGGAGTCAAGCTAGCCAGGCTGAATGAAGGCTGATAGCCAGAAACCGGTCCTTGGATGCTTGATTCCGGTCTGGGAAAGACATGGCTTGGTAGTTCGGACTGGACTGTTCTCATGAGGCACAGGGTCAGAGCTGATTTGCATATAGCCAGTGTCTAACCCAGGGTGGTGTGGAGTGCAAAAAAACGATGGATTTAGGCCCAGATCCTTGTACTGGGGTGAATGTATGACATTGTTCTACATTCTGTCCATCAACTGTGTTTTTTGCAATTTTCACCCCGAGTGGGCTGGGTATGCTCAGACGTGAGTCCCAGGCTCTCCACACCACTGGAGTCAAGCTATCCAGGCTGAATGAAGGCTGATAGCCAGAAACCGGTCCTTGGATGCTTGATTCCGGTCTGGGAAAGACATGGCTTGGTAGTTCGGACTGGACTGTTCCCATGAGGCACAGGGTCAGAGCTGATTTGCATATAGCCAGTGTCTAACCCAGGGTGGTGTGGAGTGCAAAAAAACGATGGATTTAGGCCCAGATCCTTGTACTGGGGTGAATGTATGACATTGTTCTACATTCTGTCCATCAACTGTGTTTTTTGCAATTTTCACCCCGAGTGGGCTGGGGATGCTCAGACGTGAGTCCCAGGCTCTCCACACCACTGGAGTCAAGCTATCCAGGCTGAATGAAGGCTGATAGCCAGAAACCGGTCCTTGGATGCTTGATTCCGGTCTGGGAAAGACATGGCTTGGTAGTTCGGACTGGACTGTTCCCATGAGGCACAGGGTCAGAGCTGATTTGCATATAGCCAGTGTCTAACCCAGGGTGGTGTGGAGTGCAAAAAAACGATGGATTTAGGCCCAGATCCTTGTACTGGGGTGAATGTATGACATTGTTCTACATTCTGTCCATCAACTGTGTTTTTTGCAATTTTCACCCCGAGTGGGCTGGGTATGCTCAGACGTGAGTCCCAGGCTCTCCACACCACTGGAGTCAAGCTATCCAGGCTGAATGAAGGCTGATAGCCAGAAACCGGTCCTTGGATGCTTGATTCTGGTCTGGGAAAGACATGGCTTGGTAGTTCGGACTGGACTGTTCCCATGAGGCACAGGGTCAGAGCTGATTTGCATATAGCCAGTGTCTAACCCAGGGTGGTGTGGAGTGCAAAAAAACAATGGATTTAGGTCCAGATCCTTGTACTGGGGTGAATGTATGACATTGTTCTACATTCTGTCCATCAACTGTGTTTTTTGCAATTTTCACCCCGAGTGGGCTGGGTATGCTCAGACGTGAGTCCCAGGCTCTCCACACCACTGGAGTCAAGCTATCCAGGCTGAATGAAGGCTGATAGCCAGAAACCGGTCCTTGGATGCTTGATTCCGGTCTGGGAAAGACATGGCTTGGTAGTTCGGACTGGACTGTTCCCATGAGGCACAGGGTCAGAGCTGATTTGCATATAGCCAGTGTCTAACCCAGGGTGGTGTGGAGTGCAAAAAACGATGGATTTAGGCCCAGATCCTTGTACTGGGGTGAATGTATGACATTGTTCTACATTCTGTCTATCAACTGTGTTTTTTGCAATTTTCACCCCGAGTGGGCTGGGTATGCTCAGACGTGAGTCCCAGGCTCTCCACACCACTGGAGTCAAGCTATCCAGGCTGAATGAAGGCTGATAGCCAGAAACCGGTCCTTGGATGCTTGATTCCGGTCTGGGAAAGACATGGCTTGGTAGTTCGGACTGGACTGTTCCCATGAGGCACAGGGTCAGAGCTGATTTGCATATAGCCAGTGTCTAACCCAGGGTGGTGTGGAGTGCAAAAAAACGATGGATTTAGGCCCAGATCCTTGTACTGGGGTGAATGTATGACATTGTTCTACATTCTGTCCATCAACTGTGTTTTTTGCAATTTTCACCCCGAGTGGGCTGGGTATGCTCAGACGTGAGTCCCAGGCTCTCCACACCACTGGAGTCAAGCTATCCAGGCTGAATGAAGGCTGATAGCCAGAAACCGGTCCTTGGATGCTTGATTCCCGTCTGGGAAAGACATGGCTTGGTAGTTCGGACTGGACTGTTCCCATGAGGCACAGGGTCAGAGCTGATTTGCATATAGCCAGTGTCTAACCCAGGGTGGTGTGGAGTGCAAAAAAAACGATGGATTTAGGCCCAGATCCTTGTACTGGAGTGAATGTATGACATTGTTCTACATTCTGTCCATCAACTGTGTTTTTTGCAATTTTCACCCCGAGTGGGCTGGGTATGCTCAGACGTGAATCCCAGGCTCTCCACACCACTGGAGTCAAGCTAGCCAGGCTGAATGAAGGCTGATAGCAAGAAACCGGTCCTTGGATGCTTGATTCCGGTCTGGGAAAGACATGGCTTGGTAGTTCGGACTGGACTGTTCCCATGAGGCACAGGGTCAGAGCTGATTTGCATATAGCCAGTGTCTAACCCAGGGTGGTGTGGAGTGCAAAAAAACGATGGATTTAGGCCCAGATCCTTGTACTGGGGTGAATGTATGACATTGTTCTACATTCTGTCCATCAACTGTGTTTTTTGCAATTTTCACCCCGAGTGGGCTGGGTATGCTCAGACATGAGTCCCAGGCTCTCCACACCACTGGAGTCAAGCTAGCCAGGCTGAATGAAGGCTGATAGCCAGAAACCGGTCCTTGGATGCTTGATTCCGGTCTGGGAAAGACATGGCTTGGTAGTTCGGACTGGACTGTTCTCATGAGGCACAGGGTCAGAGCTGATTTGCATATAGCCAGTGTCTAACCCAGGGTGGTGTGGAGTGCAAAAAAACGAAGGATTTAGGACCAGATCCTTGTACTGGGGTGAATGTATGACATTGTTCTACATTCTGTCCATCAACTGTGTTTTTTGCAATTTTCACCCCGAGTGGGCTGGGTATGCTCAGACGTGAGTCCCAGGCTCTCCACACCACTGGAGTCAAGCTATCCAGGCTGAATGAAGGCTGATAGCCAGAAACCGGTCCTTGGATGCTTGATTCCGGTCTGGGAAAGACATGGCTTGGTAGTTCGGACTGGACTGTTCCCATGAGGCACAGGGTCAGAGCTGATTTGCATATAGCCAGTGTCTAACCCAGGGTGGTGTGGAGTGCAAAAAAACGATGGATTTAGGCCCAGATCCTTGTACTGGGGTGAATGTATGACATTGTTCTACATTCTGTCCATCAACTGTGTTTTTTGCAATTTTCACCCCGAATGGGCTGGGGATGCTCAGACGTGAGTCCCAGGCTCTCCACACCACTGGAGTCAAGCTATCCAGGCTGAATGAAGGCTGATAGCCAGAAACCGGTCCTTGGATGCTTGATTCCGGTCTGGGAAAGACATGGCTTGGTAGTTCGGACTGGACTGTTCCCATGAGGCACAGGGTCAGAGCTGATTTGCATATAGCCAGTGTCTAACCCAGGGTGGTGTGGAGTGCAAAAAAACGATGGATTTAGGCCCAGATCCTTGTACTGGGGTGAATGTATGACATTGTTCTACATTCTGTCCATCAACTGTGTTTTTTGCAATTTTCACCCCGAGTGGGCTGTGTATGCTCAGACGTGAGTCCCAGGCTCTCCACACCACTGGAGTCAAGCTATCCAGGCTGAATGAAGGATGATAGCCAGAAACCGGTCCCTGGATGCTTGATTCTGGTCTGGGAAAGACATGGCTTGGTAGTTCGGACTGGACTGTTCCCATGAGGCACAGGGTGAGAGCTGATTTGCATATAGCCAGTGTCTAACCCAGGGTGGTGTGGAGTGCAAAAAAACGATGGATTTAGGTCCAGATCCTTGTACTGGGGTGAATGTATGACATTGTTCTACATTCTGTCCATCAACTGTGTTTTTTGCAATTTTCACCCCGAGTGGGCTGGGTATGCTCAGACGTGAGTCCCAGGCTCTCCACACCACGGGAGTCAAGCTATCCAGGCTGAATGAAGGCTGATAGCCAGAAACCGGTCCTTGGATGCTTGATTCCGGTCTGGGAAAGACGTGGCTTGGTAGTTCGGACTGGACTGTTCCCATGAGGCACAGGGTCAGAGCGGATTTGCATATAGCCAGTGTCTAACCCAGGGTGGTGTGGAGTGCAAAAAAACGATGGATTTAGGCCCAGATCCTTGTACTGGGGTGAATGTATGACATTGTTCTACATTCTGTCCATCAACTGTGCTTTTTGCAATTTTCACCCCGAGTGGGCTGGGTATGCTCAGACGTGAGTCCCAGGCTCTCCACACCACTGGAGTCAAGCTATCCAGGCTGAATGAAGGCTGATAGCCAGAAACCAGTCCTTGGATGCTTGATTCCGGTCTGGGAAAGACATGGCTTGGTAGTTCGGACTGGACTGTTCCCATGAGGCACAGGGTCAGAGCTGATTTGCATATAGCCAGTGTCTAACCCAGGGTGGTGTGGAGTGCAAAAAAACGATGGATTTAGGCCCAGATCCTTGTACTGGGGTGAATGTATGACATTGTTCTACAATCTGTCCATCAACTGTGTTTTTTGCAATTTTCACCCCGAGTGGGCTGGGTATGCTCAGACGTGAGTCCCAGGCTCTCCACACCACTGGAGTCAAGCTATCCAGGCTGAATGAAGGCTGATAGCCAGAAACCGGTCCTTGGATGCTTGATTCCAGTCTGGGAAAGACATGGCTTGGTAGTTCGGACTGGACTGTTCCCATGAGGCACAGGGTCAGAGCTGATTTGCATATAGCCAGTGTCTAACCCAGGGTGGTGTGGAGTGCAAAAAAAGGATGGATTTAGGCCCATATCCTTGTACTGGGGTGAATGTATGACATTGTTCTGCATTCTGTCCATCAACTGAGTTTTTTGCAATTTTCACCCCGAGTGGGCTGGGTATGCTCAGACGTGAGTCCCAGGCTCTCCACACCACTGGAGTCAAGCTATCCAGGCTGAATGAAGGCTGATAACCAGAAACCGGTCCTTGGATGCTTGATTCCGGTCTGGGAAAGACATGGCTTGGTAGTTCGGACTGGACTGTTCCCATGAGGCACAGGGTCAGAGCTGATTTGCATATAGCCAGTGTCTAACCCAGGGTGGTGTGGAGTGCAAAAAAACGATGGATTTAGGCCCAGATCCTTGTAGTGGGGTGAATGTATGACATTGTTCTACATTCTGTCCATCAACTGTGTTTTTTGCAATTTTCACCCCGAGTGGGCTGGGTATGCTCAGACGTGAGTCCCAGGCTCTCCACACCACTGGAGTCAAGCTATCCAGGCTGAATGAAGGCTGATAGCCAGAAACCGGTCCTTGGATGCTTGATTCCCGTCTGGGAAAGACATGGCTTGGTAGTTCGGACTGGACTGTTCCCATGAGGCACAGGGTCAGAGCTGATTTGCATATAGCCAGTGTCTAACCCAGGGTGGTGTGGAGTGCAAAAAAAACGATGGATTTAGGCCCAGATCCTTGTACTGGAGTGAATGTATGACATTGTTCTACATTCTGTCCATCAACTGTGTTTTTTGCAATTTTCACCCCGAGTGGGATGGGTATGCTCAGACGTGAATCCCAGGCTCTCCACACCACTGGAGTCAAGCTAGCCAGGCTGAATGAAGGCTGATAGCCAGAAACCGGTCCTTGGATGCTTGATTCCGGTCTGGGAAAGACATGGCTTGGTAGTTCGGACTGGACTGTTCCCATGAGGCACAGGGTCAGAGCTGATTTGCATATAGCCAGTGTCTAACCCAGGGTGGTGTGGAGTGCAAAAAAACGATGGATTTAGGCCCAGATCCTTGTACTGGGGTGAATGTATGACATTGTTCTACATTCTGTCCATCAACTGTGTTTTTTGCAATTTTCACCCCGAGTGGGCTGGGTATGCTCAGACATGAGTCCCAGGCTCTCCACACCACTGGAGTCAAGCTAGCCAGGCTGAATGAAGGCTGATAGCCAGAAACCGGTCCTTGGATGCTTGATTCCGGTCTGGGAAAGACATGGCTTGGTAGTTCGGACTGGACTGTTCCCATGAGGCACAGGGTCACAGCTGATTTGCATATAGCCAGTGTCTAACCCAGGGTGGTGTGGAGTGCAAAAAAACGATGGATTTAGGCCCAGATCCTTGTACTGGGGTGAATGTATGACATTGTTCTACATTCTGTCCATCAACTGTGTTTTTTGCAATTTTCACCCCGAGTGGGCTGGGTATGCTCAGACGTGAGTCCCAGGCTCTCCACACCACTGGAGTCAAGCTATCCAGGCTGAATGAAGGCTGATAGCCAGAAACCGGTCCTTGGATGCTTGATTCTGGTCTGGGAAAGACATGGCTTGGTAGTTCGGACTGGACTGTTCCCATGAGGCACAGGGTCAGAGCTGATTTGCATATAGCCAGTGTCTAACCCAGGGTGGTGTGGAGTGCAAAAAAACGATGGATTTAGGTCCAGATCCTTGTACTGGGGTGAATGTATGACATTGTTCTACATTCTGTCCATCAACTGTGTTTTTTGCAATTTTCACCCCGAGTGGGCTGGGTATGCTCAGACGTGAGTCCCAGGCTCTCCACACCACTGGAGTCAAGCTATCCAGGCTGAATGAAGGCTGATAGCCAGAAACCGGTCCTTGGATGCTTGATTCCGGTCTGGGAAAGACATGGCTTGGTAGTTCGGACTGGACTGTTCCCATGAGGCACAGGGTCAGAGCTGATTTGCATATAGCCAGTGTCTAACCCAGGGTGGTGTGGAGTGCAAAAAAACGATGGATTTAGGCCCAGATCCTTGTACTGGGGTGAATGTATGACATTGTTCTACATTCTGTCCATCAACTGTGTTTTTTGCAATTTTCACCCCGAGTCGGCTGGGTATGCTCAGACGTGAGTCCCAGGCTCTCCACACCACTGGAGTCAAGCTATCCAGGCTGAATGAAGGCTGATAGCCAGAAACCGGTCCTTGGATGCTTGATTCCGGTCTGGGAAAGACATGGCTTGGTAGTTCGGACTGGACTGTTCCCATGAGGCACAGGGTCAGAGCTGATTTGCATATAGCCAGTGTCTAACCCAGGGGGGTGTGGAGTGCAAAAAAACGTTGGATTTAGGCCCAGATCCTTGTACTGGGGTGAATGTATGACATTGTTCTACATTCTGTCCATCAACTGTGTTTTTTGCAATTTTCACCCCGAGTGGGCTGGGTATGCTCAGACGTGAGTCCCAGGCTCTCCACACCACTGGAGTCAAGCTATCCAGGCTGAATGAAGGCTGATAGCCAGAAACCGGTCCTTGGATGCTTGATTCCCGTCTGGGAAAGACATGGCTTGGTAGTTCGGACTGGACTGTTCCCATGAGGCACAGGGTCAGAGCTGATTTGCATATAGCCAGTGTCTAACCCAGGGTGGTGTGGAGTGCAAAAAAAACGATGGATTTAGGCCCAGATCCTTGTACTGGAGTGAATGTATGACATTGTTCTACATTCTGTCCATCAACTGTGTTTTTTGCAATTTTCACCCCGAGTGGGCTGGGGATGCTCAGACGTGAGTCCCAGGCTCTCCACACCACTGGAGTCAAGCTATCCAGGCTGAATGAAGGCTGATAGCCAGAAACCGGTCCTTGGATGCTTGATTCCCGTCTGGGAAAGACATGGCTTGGTAGTTCGGACTGGACTGTTCCCATGAGGCACAGGGTCAGAGCTGATTTGCATATAGCCAGTGTCTAACCCAGGGTGGTGTGGAGTGCAAAAAAAACGATGGATTTAGGCCCAGATCCTTGTACTGGAGTGAATGTATGACATTGTTCTACATTCTGTCCATCAACTGTGTTTTTTGCAATTTTCACCCCGAGTGGGCTGGGGATGCTCAGACGTGAGTCCCAGGCTCTCCACACCACTGGAGTCAAGCTATCCAGGCTGAATGAAGGCTGATAGTCAGAAACCGGTCCTTGGATGCTTGATTCCGGTCTGGGAAAGACATGGCTTGGTAGTTCGGACTGGACTGTTCCCATGAGGCACAGGGTCAGAGCTGATTTGCATATAGCCAGTGTCTAACCCAGGGTGGTGTGGAGTGCAAAAAAACGATGGATTTAGGCCCAGATCCTTGTACTGGGGTGAATGTATGACATTGTTCTACATTCTGTCCATCAACTGTGTTTTTTGCAATTTTCACCCCGAGTGGGCTGGGTATGCTCAGACGTGAGTCCCAGGCTCTCCACACCACTGGAGTCAAGCTATCCAGGCTGAATGAAGGCTGATAGCCAGAAACCAGTCTTTGGATGCTTGATTCCGGTCTGGGAAAGACATGGCTTGGTAGTTCGGACTGGACTGTTCCCATGAGGCACAGGGTCAGAGCTGATTTGCATATAGCCAGTGTCTAACCCAGGGTGGTGTGGAGTGCAAAAAAAACGATGGATTTAGGCCCAGATCCTTGTACTGGTGTGAATGTATGACATTGTTCTACAATCTGTCCATCAACTGTGTTTTTTGCAATTTTCACCCCGAGTGGGCTGGGTATGCTCAGACGTGAGTCCCAGACTCTCCACACCACTGGAGTCAAGCTATCCAGGCTGAATGAAGGCTGATAGCCAGAAACCGGTCCTTGGATGCTTGATTCCAGTCTGGGAAAGACATGGCTTGGTAGTTCGGACTGGACTGTTCCCATGAGGCACAGGGTCAGAGCTGATTTGCATATAGCCAGTGTCTAACCCAGGGTGGTGTGGAGTGCAAAAAAACGATGGATTTAGGCCCATATCCTTGTACTGGGGTGAATGTATGACATTGTTCTGCATTCTGTCTATCAACTGAGTTTTTTGCAATTTTCACCCTGAGTGGGCTGGGTATGCTCAGACGTGAGTCCCAGGCTCTCCACACCACTGGAGTCAAGCTATCCAGGCTGAATGAAGGCTGATAGCCAGAAACGGGTCCTTGGATTCTTGATTCCGGTCTGGGAAAGACATGGCTTGGTAGTTCGGACTGGACTGTTCCCATGAGGTACAGGGTCAGAGCTGATTTGCATATAGCCAGTGTCTAACCCAGGGTGGTGTGGAGTGCAAAAAAAACGATGGATTTAGGCCCAGATCCTTGTACTGGAGTGAATGTATGACATTGTTCTACATTCTGTCCATCAACTGTGTTTTTTGCAATTTTCACCCCGAGTGGGCTGGGGATGCTCAGACGTGAGTCCCAGGCTCTCCACACCACTGGAGTCAAGCTATCCAGGCTGAATGAAGGCTGATAGCCAGAAACCGGTCCTTGGATGCTTGATTCCGGTCTGGGAAAGACATGGCTTGGTAGTTCGGACTGGACTGTTCCCATGAGGCACAGGGTCAGAGCTGATTTGCATATAGCCAGTGTCTAACCCAGGGTGGTGTGGAGTGCAAAAAAACGATGGATTTAGGCCCAGATCCTTGTACTGGGGTGAATGTATGACATTGTTCTACATTCTGTCCATCAACTGTGTTTTTTGCAATTTTCACCCCGAGTGGGCTGGGGATGCTCAGACGTGAGTCCCAGGCTCTCCACACCACTGGAGTCAAGCTATCCAGGCTGAATGAAGGCTGATAGCCAGAAACCGGTCCTTGGATGCTTGATTCCGGTCTGGGAAAGACATGGCTTGGTAGTTCGGACTGGACTGTTCCCATGAGGCACAGGGTCAGAGCTGATTTGCATATAGCCAGTGTCTAACCCAGGGTGGTGTGGAGTGCAAAAAAACGATGGATTTAGGCCCAGATCCTTGTACTGGGGTGAATGTATGACATTGTTCTACATTCTGTCCATCAACTGTGTTTTTTGCAATTTTCACCCCGAGTGGGCTGGGTATGCTCAGACGTGAGTCCCAGGCTCTCCACACCACTGGAGTCAAGCTATCCAGGCTGAATGAAGGCTGATAGCCAGAAACCAGTCTTTGGATGCTTGATTCCGGTCTGGGAAAGACATGGCTTGGTAGTTCGGACTGGACTGTTCCCATGAGGCACAGGGTCAGAGCTGATTTGCATATAGCCAGTGTCTAACCCAGGGTGGTGTGGAGTGCAAAAAAAACGATGGATTTAGGCCCAGATCCTTGTACTGGGGTGAATGTATGACATTGTTCTACAATCTGTCCATCAACTGTGTTTTTTGCAATTTTCACCCCGAGTGGGCTGGGTATGCTCAGACGTGAGTCCCAGACTCTCCACACCACTGGAGTCAAGCTATCCAGGCTGAATGAAGGCTGATAGCCAGAAACCGGTCCTTGGATGCTTGATTCCAGTCTGGGAAAGACATGGCTTGGTAGTTCGGACTGGACTGTTCCCATGAGGCACAGGGTCAGAGCTGATTTGCATATAGCCAGTGTCTAACCCAGGGTGGTGTGGAGTGCAAAAAAACGATGGATTTAGGCCCATATCCTTGTACTGGGGTGAATGTATGACATTGTTCTGCATTCTGTCTATCAACTGAGTTTTTTGCAATTTTCACCCTGAGTGGGCTGGGTATGCTCAGACGTGAGTCCCAGGCTCTCCACACCACTGGAGTCAAGCTATCCAGGCTGAATGAAGGCTGATAGCCAGAAACCGGTCCTTGGATTCTTGATTCCGGTCTGGGAAAGACATGGCTTGGTAGTTCGGACTGGACTGTTCCCATGAGGCACAGGGTCAGAGCTGATTTGCATATAGCCAGTGTCTAACCCAGGGTGGTGTGGAGTGCAAAAAAAACGATGGATTTAGGCCCAGATCCTTGTACTGGAGTGAATGTATGACATTGTTCTACATTCTGTCCATCAACTGTGTTTTTTGCAATTTTCACCCCGAGTGGGCTGGGGATGCTCAGACGTGAGTCCCAGGCTCTCCACACCACTGGAGTCAAGCTATCCAGGCTGAATGAAGGCTGATAGCCAGAAACCGGTCCTTGGATGCTTGATTCCGGTCTGGGAAAGACATGGCTTGGTAGTTCGGACTGGACTGTTCCCATGAGGCACAGGGTCAGAGCTGATTTGCATATAGCCAGTGTCTAACCCAGGGTGGTGTGGAGTGCAAAAAAACGATGGATTTAGGCCCAGATCCTTGTACTGGGGTGAATGTATGACATTGTTCTACATTCTGTCCATCAACTGTGTTTTTTGCAATTTTCACCCCGAGTGGGCTGGGTATGCTCAGACGTGAGTCCCAGGCTCTCCACACCACTGGAGTCAAGCTATCCAGGCTGAATGAAGGCTGATAGCCAGAAACCAGTCTTTGGATGCTTGATTCCGGTCTGGGAAAGACATGGCTTGGTAGTTCGGACTGGACTGTTCCCATGAGGCACAGGGTCAGAGCTGATTTGCATATAGCCAGTGTCTAACCCAGGGTGGTGTGGAGTGCAAAAAAACGATGGATTTAGGCCCAGATCCTTGTACTGGGGTGAATGTATGACATTGTTCTACAATCTGTCCATCAACTGTGTTTTTTGCAATTTTCACCCCGAGTGGGCTGGGTATGCTCAGACGTGAGTCCCAGACTCTCCACACCACTGGAGTCAAGCTATCCAGGCTGAATGAAGGCTGATAGCCAGAAACCGGTCCTTGGATGCTTGATTCCAGCCTGGGAAAGACATGGCTTGGTAGTTCGGACTGGACTGTTCCCATGAGGCACAGGGTCAGAGCTGATTTGCATATAGCCAGTGTCTAACCCAGGGTGGTGTGGAGTGCAAAAAAACGATGGATTTAGGCCCATATCCTTGTACTGGGGTGAATGTATGACATTGTTCTGCATTCTGTCTATCAACTGAGTTTTTTGCAATTTTCACCCTGAGTGGGCTGGGTATGCTCAGACGTGAGTCCCAGGCTCTCCACACCACTGGAGTCAAGCTATCCAGGCTGAATGAAGGCTGATAGCCAGAAACCGGTCCTTGGATGCTTGATTCCGGTCTGGGAAAGACATGGCTTGGTAGTTCGGACTGGACTGTTCCCATGAGGCACAGGGTCAGAGCTGATTTGCATATAGCCAGTGTCTAACCCAGGGTGGTGTGGAGTGCAAAAAAACGATGGATTTAGGCCCAGATCCTTGTACTGGGGTGAATGTATGACATTGTTCTACATTCTGTCCATCAACTGTGTTTTTTGCAATTTTCACCCCGAGTGGGCTGGGTATGCTCAGACGTGAGTCCCAGGCTCTCCACACCACTGGAGTCAAGCTATCCAGGCTGAATGAAGGCTGATAGCCAGAAACCGGTCCTTGGATGCTTGATTCTGGTCTGGGAAAGACATGGCTTGGTAGTTCGGACTGGACTGTTCCCATGAGGCACAGGGTCAGAGCTGATTTGCATATAGCCAGTGTCTAACCCAGGGTGGTGTGGAGTGCAAAAAAACGATGGATTTAGGCCCAGATCCTTGTACTGGGGTGAATGTATGACATTGTTCTACATTCTGTCCATCAACTGTGTTTTTTGCAATTTTCACCCCGAGTGGGCTGGGTATGCTCAGACGTGAGTCCCAGGCTCTCCACACCACTGGAGTCAAGCTATCCAGGCTGAATGAAGGCTGATAGCCAGAAACCGGTCCTTGGATGCTTGATTCTGGTCTGGGAAAGACATGGCTTGGTAGTTCGGACTGGACTGTTCCCATGAGGCACAGGGTCAGAGCTGATTTGCATATAGCCAGTGTCTAACCCAGGGTGGTGTGGAGTGCAAAAAAATGATGGATTTAGGTCAGATCCTTGTACTGGGGTGAATGTATGACATTGTTCTATATTCTGTCCATCAACTGTGTTTTTTGCAATTTTCACCCCGAGTGGGCTGGGTATGCTCAGACGTGAGTCCCAGGCTCTCCACACCACTGGAGTCAAGCTATCCAGGCTGAATGAAGGCTGATAGCCAGAAACCGGTCCTTGGATGCTTGATTCCGGTCTGGGAAAGACATGGCTTGGTAGTTCGGACTGGACTGTTCCCATGAGGCACAGGGTCAGAGCTGATTTGCATATAGCCAGTGTCTAACCCAGGGTGGTGTGGAGTGCAAAAAAACGATGGATTTAGGCCCAGATCCTTGTACTGGGGTGAATGTATGACATTGTTCTACATTCTGTCCATCAACTGTGTTTTTTGCAATTTTCACCCCGAGTGGGCTGGGTATGCTCAGACGTGAGTCCCAGGCTCTCCACACCACTGGAGTCAAGCTATCCAGGCTGAATGAAGGCTGATAGCCAGAAACCGGTCCTTGGATGCTTGATTCCGGTCTGGGAAAGACATGGCTTGGTAGTTCGGACTGGACTGTTCCCATGAGGCACAGGGTCAGAGCTGATTTGCATATAGCCAGTGTCTAACCCAGGGTGGTGTGGAGTGCAAAAAAACGATGGATTTAGGCCCAGATCCTTGTACTGGGGTGAATGTATGACATTGTTCTACATTCTGTCCATCAACTGTGTTTTTTGCAATTTTCACCCCGAGTGGGCTGGGTATGCTCAGACGTGAGTCCCAGGCTCTCCACACCACTGGAGTCAAGCTATCCAGGCTGAATGAAGGCTGATAGCCAGAAACCAGTCCTTGGATGCTTGATTCCGGTCTGGGAAAGACATGGCTTGGTAGTTCGGACTGGACTGTTCCCATGAGGCACAGGGTCAGAGCTGATTTGCATATAGCCAGTGTCTAACCCAGGGTGGTGTGGAGTGCAAATAAACGATGGATTTAGGCCCAGATCCTTGTACTGGGGTGAATGTATGACATTGTTCTACAATCTGTCCATCAACTGTGTTTTTTGCAATTTTCACCCCGAGTGGGCTGGGTATGCTCAGACGTGAGTCCCAGGCTCTCCACATCACTGGAGTCAAGCTATCCAGGCTGAATGAAGGCTGATAGCCAGAAACCGGTCCTTGGATGCTTGATTCCCGTCTGGGAAAGACATGGCTTGGTAGTTCGGACTGGACTGTTCCCATGAGGCACAGGGTCAGAGCTGATTTGCATATAGCCAGTGTCTAACCCAGGGTGGTGTGGAGTGCAAAAAAAACGATGGATTTAGGCCCAGATCCTTGTACTGGAGTGAATGTATGACATTGTTCTACATTCTGTCCATCAACTGTGTTTTTTGCAATTTTCACCCCGAGTGGGCTGGGTATGCTCAGACGTGAATCCCAGGCTCTCCACACCACTGGAGTCAAGCTAGCCAGGCTGAATGAAGGCTGATAGCAAGAAACCGGTCCTTGGATGCTTGATTCCGGTCTGGGAAAGACATGGCTTGGTAGTTCGGACTGGACTGTTCCCATGAGGCACAGGGTCAGAGCTGATTTGCATATAGCCAGTGTCTAACCCAGGGTGGTGTGGAGTGCAAAAAAACGATGGATTTAGGCCCAGATCCTTGTACTGGGGTGAATGTATGACATTGTTCTACATTCTGTCCATCAACTGTGTTTTTTGCAATTTTCACCCCGAGTGGGCTGGGTATGCTCAGACAATGGTCCCAGGCTCTCCACACCACTGGAGTCAAGCTAGCCAGGCTGAATGAAGGCTGATAGCCAGAAACCGGTCCTTGGATGCTTGATTCCGGTCTGGGAAAGACATGGCTTGGTAGTTCGGACTGGACTGTTCTCATGAGGCACAGGGTCAGAGCTGATTTGCATATAGCCAGTGTCTAACCCAGGGTGGTGTGGAGTGCAAAAAAAATGATGGATTTAGGCCCAGATCCTTGTACTGGGGTGAATGTATGACATTGTTCTACATTCTGTCCATCAACTGTGTTTTTTGCAATTTTCACCCCGAGTGGGCTGGGTATGCTCAGACGTGAATCCCAGGCTCTCCACACCACTGGAGTCAAGCTAGCCAGGCTGAATGAAGGCTGATAGCAAGAAACCGGTCCTTGGAAGCTTGATTCCGGTCTGGGAAAGACATGGCTTGGTAGTTCGGACTGGACTGTTCCCATGAGGCACAGGGTCAGAGCTGATTTGCATATAGCCAGTGTCTAACCCAGGGTGGAGTGGAGTGCAAAAAAACGATGGATTTAGGCCCAGATCCTTGTACTGGGGTGAATGTATGACATTGTTCTACATTCTGTCCATCAACTGTGTTTTTTGCAATTTTCACCCCGAGTGGGCTGGGTATGCTCAGACATGAGTCCCAGGCTCTCCACACCACTGGAGTCAAGCTAGCCAGGCTGAATGAAGGCTGATAGCCAGAAACCGGTCCTTGGATGCTTGATTCCGGTCTGGGAAAGACATGGCTTGGTAGTTCGGACTGGACTGTTCTCATGAGGCACAGGGTCAGAGCTGATTTGCATATAGCCAGTGTCTAACCCAGGGTGGTGTGGAGTGCAAAAAAAACGATGGATTTAGGCCCAGATCCTTGTACTGGGGTGAATGTATGACATTGTTCTACATTCTGTCCATCAACTGTGTTTTTTGCAATTTTCACCCCGAGTGGGCTGGGTATGCTCTGACGTGAGTCCCAGGCTCTCCACACCACTGGAGTCAAGCTATCCAGGCTGAATGAAGGCTGATAACCAGAAACCGGTCCTTGGATGCTTGATTCCGGTCTGGGAAAGACATGGCTTGGTAGTTCGGACTGGACTGTTCCCATGAGGCACAGGGTCAGAGCTGATTTGCATATAGCCAGTGTCTAACCCAGGGTGGTGTGGAGTGCAAAAAAACGATGGATTTAGGCCCAGATCCTTGTACTGGGGTGAATGTATGACATTGTTCTACATTCTGTCCATCAACTGTGTTTTTTGCAATTTTCACCCCGAGTGGGCTGGGTATGCTCAGACGTGAGTCCCAGGCTCTCCACACCACTGGAGTCAAGCTATCCAGGCTGAATGAAGGCTGATAGCCAGAAACCGGTCCTTGGATGCTTGATTCCGGTCTGGGAAAGACATGGCTTGGTAGTTCGGACTGGACTGTTCCCATGAGGCACAGGGTCAGAGCTGATTTGCATATAGCCAGTGTCTAACCCAGGGTGGTGTGGAGTGCAAAAAAACGATGGATTTAGGCCCAGATCCTTGTACTGGGGTGAATGTATGACATTGTTCTACATTCTGTCCATCAACTGTGTTTTTTGCAATTTTCACCCCGAGTGGGCTGGGTATGCTCAGACGTGAGTCCCAGGCTCTCCACACCACTGGAGTCAAGCTATCCAGGCTGAATGAAGGCTGATAGCCAGAAACCAGTCCTTGGATGCTTGATTCCGGTCTGGGAAAGACATGGCTTGGTAGTTCGGACTGGACTGTTCCCATGAGGCACAGGGTCAGAGCTGATTTGCATATAGCCAGTGTCTAACCCAGGGTGGTGTGGAGTGCAAATAAACGATGGATTTAGGCCCAGATCCTTGTACTGGGGTGAATGTATGACATTGTTCTACAATCGGTCCATCAACTGTGTTTTTTGCAATTTTCACCCCGAGTGGGCTGGGTATGCTCAGACGTGAGTCCCAGGCTCTCCACACCACTGGAGTCAAGCTATCCAGGCTGAATGAAGGCTGATAGCCAGAAACCGGTCCTTGGATGCTTGATTCCCGTCTGGGAAAGACATGGCTTGGTAGTTCGGACTGGACTGTTCCCATGAGGCACAGGGTCAGAGCTGATTTGCATATAGCCAGTGTCTAACCCAGGGTGGTGTGGAGTGCAAAAAAAACGATGGATTTAGGCCCAGATCCTTGTACTGGAGTGAATGTATGACATTGTTCTACATTCTGTCCATCAACTGTGTTTTTTGCAATTTTCACCCCGAGTGGGCTGGGTATGCTCAGACGTGAATCCCAGGCTCTCCACACCACTGGAGTCAAGCTAGCCAGGCTGAATGAAGGCTGATAGCAAGAAACCGGTCCTTGGATGCTTGATTCCGGTCTGGGAAAGACATGGCTTGGTAGTTCGGACTGGACTGTTCCCATGAGGCACAGGGTCAGAGCTGATTTGCATATAGCCAGTGTCTAACCCAGGGTGGTGTGGAGTGCAAAAAAACGATGGATTTAGGCCCAGATCCTTGTACTGGGGTGAATGTATGACATTGTTCTACATTCTGTCCATCAACTGTGTTTTTTGCAATTTTCACCCCGAGTGGGCTGGGTATGCTCAGACAATGGTCCCAGGCTCTCCACACCACTGGAGTCAAGCTAGCCAGGCTGAATGAAGGCTGATAGCCAGAAACCGGTCCTTGGATGCTTGATTCTGGTCTGGGAAAGACATGGCTTGGTAGTTCGGACTGGACTGTTCCCATGAGGCACAGGGTCAGAGCTGATTTGCATATAGCCAGTGTCTAACCCAGGGTGGTGTGGAGTGCAAAAAAAACGATGGATTTAGGTCCAGATCCTTGTACTGGGGTGAATGTATGACATTGTTCTACATTCTGTCCATCAACTGTGTTTTTTGCAATTTTCACCCCGAGTGGGCTGGGTATGCTCTGACGTGAGTCCCAGGCTCTCCAAACCACTGGAGTCAAGCTATCCAGGCTGAATGAAGGCTGATAGCCAGAATCCGGTCCTTGGATGCTTGATTCCGGTCTGGGAAAGACATGGCTTGGTAGTTCGGACTGGACTGTTCCCATGAGGCACAGGGTCAGAGCTGATTTGCATATAGCCAGTGTCTAACCCAGGGTGGTGTGGAGTGCAAAAAAACGATGGATTTAGGCCCAGATCCTTGTACTGGGGTGAATGTATGACATTGTTCTACATTCTGTCCATCAACTGTGTTTTTTGCAATTTTCACCCCGAGTGGGCTGGGTATGCTCAGACAATGGTCCCAGGCTCTCCACACCACTGGAGTCAAGCTAGCCAGGCTGAATGAAGGCTGATAGCCAGAAACCGGTCCTTGGATGCTTGATTCTGGTCTGGGAAAGACATGGCTTGGTAGTTCGGACTGGACTGTTCCCATGAGGCACAGGGTCAGAGCTGATTTGCATATAGCCAGTGTCTAACCCAGGGTGGTGTGGAGTGCAAAAAAAACGATGGATTTAGGTCCAGATCCTTGTACTGGGGTGAATGTATGACATTGTTCTACATTCTGTCCATCAACTGTGTTTTTTGCAATTTTCACCCCGAGTGGGCTGGGTATGCTCTGACGTGAGTCCCAGGCTCTCCAAACCACTGGAGTCAAGCTATCCAGGCTGAATGAAGGCTGATAGCCAGAATCCGGTCCTTGGATGCTTGATTCCGGTCTGGGAAAGACATGGCTTGGTAGTTCGGACTGGACTGTTCCCATGAGGCACAGGGTCAGAGCTGATTTGCATATAGCCAGTGTCTAACCCAGGGTGGTGTGGAGTGCAAAAAAACGATGGATTTAGGCCCAGATCCTTGTACTGGGGTGAATGTATGACATTGTTCTACAATCTGTCCATCAACTGTGTTTTTTGCAATTTTCACCCCGAGTGGGCTGGGTATGCTCAGACGTGAGTCCCAGGCTCTCCACACCACTGGAGTCAAGCTATCCAGGCTGAATGAAGGCTGATAGCCAGAAACCGGTCCTTGGATGCTTGATTCCGGTCTGGGAAAGACATGGCTTGGTAGTTCGGACTGGACTGTTCCCATGAGGCACAGGGTCAGAGCTGATTTGCATATAGCCAGTGTCTAACCCAGGGTGGTGTGGAGTGCAAAAAAACGATGGATTTAGGCCCAGATCCTTGTACTGGGGTGAATGTATGACATTGTTCTACAATCTGTCTATCAACTGTGTTTTTTGCAATTTTCACCCCGAGTGGGCTGGGTATGCTCAGACGTGAGTCCCAGGCTCTCCACACCACTGGAGTCAAGCTATCCAGGCTGAATGAAGGCTGATAGCCAGAAACCGGTCCTTGGATGCTTGATTCCGGTCTGGGAAAGACATGGCTTGGTAGTTCGGACTGGACTGTTCCCATGAGGCACAGGGTCAGAGCTGATTTGCATATAGCCAGTGTCTAACCCAGGGTGGTGTGGAGTGCAAAAAAACGATGGATTTAGGCCCAGATCCTTGTACCGGGGTGAATGTATGACATTGTTCTACATTCCGTCCATCAACTGTGTTTTTTGCAATTTTCACCCCGAGTGGCTGGGTATGCTCAGACGTGAGTCCCAGGCTCTCCACACCACTGGAGTCAAGCTATCCAGGCTGAATGAATGACTGAATGACTAGCGATTGGACTCCTGAGGCGAAAAGCCGGGAGAAAGCATAACTCTGATTTTTAAAACTTGATTGTGATACTGTGTTCCTGTAACTCTCCCCTCCTACCTGCACTCCTTGGCATCTTTTAAACAGCGCTACACGCTGCAACGACCCCCTTCTTTCTGCCGCCATTCTCGAGCGCGAGGCGCGCCACAGACACGCCCCCTCTGTTGGCCACGCCCCCTCGTCAGATTGTATAAATAGTGACCGCCTGGACCCTCCTTCAGCCCGGTTGCTCCCCCACGCTCCAGCCTGGTATCGTTTGACCTCCTGCCTTCGAGATACTAGCGCTGCATTGACTCAGCTAATCTTTCATTTTATAGCGCTGCACGATCGCTTCATAGCGCTGCACTGTTGGGATTTACTTATTTATTTAATTAATTGTGCTGCTCTGTCTAATTGACTTATTTAATCTGCGCCGCACTGTCGCTTTTATTTAATTATCAACGCGACATCGCTGAGGCAGTTACTTTGCATTTAAATTATATTCAGCTGTTAGTGCGTGTAAGGCTCTCGCCTTTGACCCTCCATTTTGTGTTGTTGTTGTTGTTGCCGCCCCTCCTCCCGCCACCGCCTCCCAGCTGCTGCCCCTCCCACCCACGATTAGTATCCTTCCTTGCTCCCGAGATCACTGTGACCGCCTGGACCCTCCTTCAGCCCGGTTGCTCCCCCACGCTCCAGCCTGGTATCGTTTGACCTCCTGCCTTCGAGATACTAGCGCTGCATTGACTCAGCTAATCTTTCATTTTATAGCGCTGCACGATCGCTTCATAGCGCTGCACTGTTGGGATTTACTTATTTATTTAATTAATTGTGCTGCTCTGTCTAATTGACTTATTTAATCTGCGCCGCACTGTCGCTTTTATTTAATTATCAACGCGACATCGCTGAGGCAGTTACTTTGCATTTAAATTATATTCAGCTGTTAGTGCGTGTAAGGCTCTCGCCTTTGACCCTCCATTTTGTGTTGTTGTTGTTGTTGCCGTCCCTCCTCTCGCCACCGCCTCCCAGCTGCTGCCCCTCCCACCCACGATTAGTATCCTTCCTTGCTCCCGAGATCACTGTGACCGCCTGGACCCTCCTTCAGCCCGGTTGCTCCCCCACGCTCCAGCCTGGTATCGTTTGACCTCCTGCCTTCGAGATACTAGCGCTGCATTGACTCAGCTAATCTTTCATTTTATAGCGCTGCACGATCGCTTCATAGCGCTGCACTGTTGGGATTTACTTATTTATTTAATTAATTGTGCTGCTCTGTCTAATTGACTTATTTAATCTGCGCCGCACTGTCGCTTTTATTTAATTATCAACGCGACATCGCTGAGGCAGTTACTTTGCATTTAAATTATATTCAGCTGTTAGTGCGTGTAAGGCTCTCGCCTTTGACCCTCCATTTTGTGTTGTTGTTGTTGTTGCCGCCCCTCCTCCCGCCACCGCCTCCCAGCTGCTGCCCCTCCCACGCTCCGCCCCCTCCACCATCCATTTATGACCAATGTCATAACGCGCAGCGTTTACGCGCAGCGACCCGCCCAACCCGCGCCGAAGGTGCGCCAAAGGTAAGCCCGTCTACGCCCGTCCGCGCCAGGACCACGCCCAGCGCCAGACCCCCTGCCCCTCGCGCAGCCCAGCCCTCCCGCATTACCTACGATGCCGCTACCCTCCTAGCTCTTAACCCCGGTCGCGCCCCCAACTGCGTCCAAGCAGCTCCCGGACACACTCATGGACCATTCTCTTGCCACTCCTGCAAATTCAGCGGCACCGTCAACCACTCCGCTACAACCACTCCACAGACTACCGACCCCAACCACCTACAATGCATCCTTCTCAACACCCGATCGGTCCACAGACACGCCATCGACCTATGGAATCTACTAGACACCATCTCTCCAGACGTCGCCTTCCTAACAGAAACATGGATGAACGCTTCCTCCGCCCCAGACATCACCATTGCCATCCCTGAAGACTATAAGATCACACGCAAGGACCGTACCGGCCACACAGGAGGAGGAATCGCTATCGTCCATAAGAAATCAATCCACATCTCAACCAGTTCTGACGTCAATCTCGCCAACTCTGAACACCTTCACTTCCAGATCCACATCGACCCCAAGACCACACTCAGAGGCACCCTCCTTTACAGGCCACCAGGACCCCGCGCAAAATTCAGTGAAGACATCACGGACTTCATCACTCCACACGCGCTCCCCTCCAAAGATTACATCCTTCTGGGAGACCTCAACTTTCACCTTGAAAAGAACAACGACCGCAACACCACCACCCTCTTGGACAACCTCGCCAACCTCGGACTTAAACAACTGGTCACTTCCCCCACCCACATCGCAGGTCACACACTCGACCCCATCTTCACCTCCAGCAAGCATGTCTCCTTCAGCCACACTACGGAGCTCCTCTGGACTGACCACAGCTGCGTTCACTTCACCTACAACAAGCCGAAACCCACCAACCACCTCCAACCAACTCTGCAAAGAAACTGGAACAAAATCACCACCGACCAAATCTCCGCATCACTTCTTCTAAACACCCCAGCCCACTCTTCTAACCCAAACCAAGCCGCCGCCAACCTCACCCTATGGCTATCCAACACCGCCGACACCCTAGCACCACTGAAAAAACGTCAAAGCAAACCTGGCAGCAAGAAGGCCTCATGGTTCAACGATGACCTTAAGAAGTCCAAGAAACTCTGCCGCTCCCTTGAAAAGGCCTGGAAAAAAGACCCAACCACTAGCACCAAGGACGCCTTCAAAAACGCCACCCGAACTCACCACCAACTAATCCGAAAGGCCAAGAAAACAGCATTCAAGGATCGACTTGACAACAACGCCCACAACAGCAAAGAACTTTTCAACATCGTCAAGGAATTTTCCAATCCCTCGGCCAACTCCAACGACATCACCCCCTCTCAAGCCCTTTGCGACTCCCTAGCCTCATTCTTCCACAACAAAATTGCAGACATCCACAACAGCTTCAACAACCAACCCGGAGACCCACCCACCCAACCATCTGCTGAACATTCTCCCCCCGTGAACACCCTTAACGTCTGGAACCCAATCTCCACTGAGGACACAATCCGCCTAATGAATTCCATCCACTCAGGATCCCCCACAGACCCTTGCCCTCACCACATCTTCAACAAAGCAGACTCCGTCATAGCACCGCACCTCCGAGATGTCATCAACTGCTCCTTCAACTCCGCCACCTTCCCGGAAGACTGGAAACACGCTGAACTCACCGCCCTGCTGAAAAAACCCACAGCGGACCCCACCGAACTCAAAAATTACCGCCCCATCTCGCTCCTTCCATTCCCGGCCAAAGTCATCGAGAAAGCTGTCAACAACCAGCTCGCCGCTTTCCTCGAAGCCAACAAATCCCTCGACTCCTCACAATCTGGCTTCCGAGCAAAACACAGCACTGAGACCGCCCTCATCGCAGCAACAGACGACATTCGAACTCTACTGGACAATGGAGACACAGTCGCCCTCATCCTCCTCGACCTCTCTGCAGCATTCGACACAGTCTGCCACAGCACCCTTCTACAACGCCTCAACAACACCGGAATACAAGGAAAAGCACTTGAATGGATCACCTCGTTCCTCACCGGAAGAACCCAGAGAGTCCGCCTTCCACCATTCAAGTCCGAGGCTACTGAAGTCATCTGTGGTGCACCACAAGGATCCTCACTCAGCCCCACCCTCTTCAACGTATACATGAGCCCCCTCGCGGCCATCGCCCGCCAACACAACCTCAACATCATCTCTTACGCGGATGACACTCAACTAATCCTTTCTCTCACCAATGACCTCAGCACCGCCAAAAATAACCTACACGAAGGAATGAAAGAAGTTGCCGAATGGATGAAACAAAGCCGTCTGAAACTGAACTCAGACAAAACAGAAGTCCTCATCCTAGGTACATCCCCCTCTGCATGGGACGACTCTTGGTGGCCGGAAGCCCTTGGAAAAGCACCCATCCCGACAGACCACGCACGGAACCTAGGCGTCATCCTGGATTCTTCACTCTCAATGAACAGACAAGTCAGCGCCGTATCCTCATCTTGCTTCAACATTCTTCGCATGCTCAAAAAAACATTTCGCTGGATCCCCACCGAAACAAGGAAAACAGTCACCCATGCTCTGGTCACGAGCCGACTGGACTACGGAAACACCCTCTACGCAGGTACTACCGCTAAACTCCAGAAGAAACTCCAACGAATCCAAAACGCCTCAGCCAGGATCATATTGGACATCCCGCGCAACGAACACATCTCTAGTCACCTGAAAGACCTCCACTGGCTACCCGTCAATAAGAGAATCACTTTCCGACTGCTAACCCACGCACACAAGTCACTCTACGAAATCGGACCAGAATGCCTCAACTCACGACTGTCCTTCTACACCCCCTCCCGCCAACTGCGTTCTTCCAGCCAAGCCCTCGCCACTGTACCTCGCATCAACAAGACCACCATGGGAGGCAGATCCTTCTCATACCTGGCTGCTAAAACATGGAACTCACTCCCCGTTTACCTTCGCCTTACCCAGAACCACCTAGCATTCAAAAAGCAACTTAAAACGTGGATATTTGACAAGTAATCCTCCTCCCCTCTCTAAGCGCCTTGAGACCCTCTGGGTATGTAGTGCGCTATATAAATTCTCTGACTTGACTTGACTTGACTTGCGCAGACGCCAGGCGCTTCACTAGCGATTGGACTCCTGAGGCGGAAAGCCGGGAGAAAGCATAACTCTGATTTTTAAAACTTGATTGTGATACTGTGTTCCTGTAACTCTCCCCTCCTACCTGCACTCCTTGGCATCTTTTAAACAGCGCTACACGCTGCAACGACCCCCTTCTTTCTGCCGCCATTCTCGAGCGCGAGGCGCGCCACAGACACGCCCCCTCTGTTGGCCACGCCCCCTCGTCAGATTGTATAAATAGTGTGCGCAGACGCCAGGCGCTTCACTAGCGATTGGACTCCTGAGGCGAAAAGCCGGGAGAAAGCATAACTCTGATTTTTAAAACTTGATTGTGATACTGTGTTCCTGTAACTCTCCCCTCCTACCTGCACTCCTTGGCATCTTTTAAACAGCGCTACACGCTGCAACGACCCCCTTCTTTCTGCCGCCATTCTCGAGCGCGAGGCGCGCCACAGACACGCCCCCTCTGTTGGCCACGCCCCCTCGTCAGATTGTATAAATAGTGTGCGCAGACGCCAGGCGCTTCACTAGCGATTGGACTCCTGAGGCGAAAAGCCGGGAGAAAGCATAACTCTGATTTTTAAAACTTGATTGTGATACTGTGTTCCTGTAACTCTCCCCTCCTACCTGCACTCCTTGGCATCTTTTAAACAGCGCTACACGCTGCAACGACCCCCTTCTTTCTGCCGCCATTCTCGAGCGCGAGGCGCGCCACAGACACGCCCCCTCTGTTGGCCACGCCCCCTCCAACATCCTGTCCCACTGCCATAAATCATGTGTCTTGGTAGGAAGCGCAGCGGACGAGCGCAGCGGGCGCGACGATTGCGCGCCGAAGGCGCGCCTAAGGCAAGCCCGTCTGCGCCCGTCCGCGACTGGCCGGGACTAGGGGCATGTCACTCTGCCCCACTTATCACCTATACCCCGGACCTACTTCGTAGCTTCCAGGGCCCTTGGCCTATCACGGCCTCCATCTGCTCCCGCATTTCTTCTCTTGGTCTAACCCCCCCCACCGCCCCTCCCCCTCCTCTCTCTATAGTTGATTCCTCTTCCACGTCTGGTAGCACGGTTCCCTCATCAACCCCCAAAACCTTTACGGCCTTCTACCTTAACACCCGGTCCGCTGTCGCTCATGCACATGAGCTCTCGGTCCTGCTGGATCTCCATTCCCCTGATCTTCTCTTCTTAACTGAGACTTGGTTCTGCGATGACTCCCTCCCCGCCCTTTTATCCACCTTACCGGCCACCTACTATGCCCTCAGGGCGGACCGTCCATCTGGTAGCGCCGGGGGTGGCGTGGCGGTCATCGCACGCACCGATCTTCCTTTTCAAATTTTATCCCTGCCTAACATCGCGACCACCGAATTTCTGGTGATCCGCACAGTCTCCACCTCTCCCCCCCTGACTTGCTTTCTCACCTATCGCCCCCCTCAGTCCCCCCTACAGTTTCTCCCTGACTTCTTGGAGGTCCTGGCCACCATTACAGTAAACAATTCTTCCATCCTGCTCCTTGGCGATTTTAATTTCTGGCCCTCCGACCCCGCCGAATGCCCATCCTCGAAGGAATTTTCTGAAACCCTTCACTCCCTTAACTTCACACCTCATGTTCACTCCCCCACTCACATTAAAGGTCACTCCCTTGACCAGATTTGGTCCCTGAACTGCCCTGTGCAATCACTCTCTATTTCTCCTTGCTCTTGGTCTGACCACCACCTGATCTCATTTCTCCTTCCTACTCTTCCCCCAATTAAGCTTCCCCGACCCAAAAACACCTGGGTCCGATCATGGGGCCGTGTCAACCTTGAGAATCTTTCTGCCCTCCTCACCTCCTCTCTCCCTTCTCTTCAGGGCCTTACCACCGTCTCCCAGGTTGAAGCCATAGATCAGTGGCTCTCCCACGGCCGCGACTCTGTTGCCCCGCTCAAACGTATTACTTCTAAACGCGATAAGGACGCCAACCGGTGGTTCAATGAAGAGCTTAAGGCCACCAAACTAACTGTTCGCCGCGCGGAGCGGGCTTGGAGGAGAAACTACTGCCCCGCTTTGAAACTGGAATACACCAACATACTCATCCAGTATAAAAAAGACATCCTGGGGGCTAAAACATCATACTTCTCCTCCAAAATCCTAGCCGCGGAGAACCAGTCCAAGGAGATTTTTACCATCGTTCAGAACCACTCTCAAACCAGCCTCGTCCGAAGAACTCTGCTTTTCTCTCAATAATTATTTTATTGACAAAATTACCACCATCAAGGCCAACATCCCTTCTCCTTCCTTATCTTTTGTTGATCCTCATTGTCCCTCCCCCAAGGGCGTATTCACCACCCTTCCCCCTATCACTCTGGAAAGCTTGACCTCCTTGGTTCCCTTGATCAAATCTGGCTTCCGCTCGACCCCTGCCCCGCTCACATTCTCCGTCATATCTTTGTCTCTTGCCCAGACCCCCCCCTTCACCTCCTTAACAGCTCTCTAGCTCATGGCATAGTTCCTAACTCCTTGAAATCTGCGGTAATTGTGCCCATTTTGAAAAAACCTGGGGCAGACCCCTCTGTCCCCGCCAATTTCCGCCCCATCTCCCTCCTGCCATTTTTGGCCAAGGTACTCGAGCGCCACGTCACCAGCGCCCTGAGCTCCTTTGTGGAGAAGTATGGAGCTCTTGCCCCCCGCCAAGCTGGATTCCGCCCCGCACACTCTACGGAGTCCGTCGTCATGTCGGTCCTGGACACCCTCAGGGAGGGTATGGATACTAATCAGCACCAGGCCCTTGTGCTCCTCGATCTCTCAGCCGCCTTTGATACGGTGGATTATACCATTCTACTTTCCCGTGTCAAGGCGGCAGGGATCGGAGGGACTGCCCTGGTCTGGTTATCCTCCTTCCTGAGCGACCGCACCCAGGCCGTTCGCCTGGGTGACTTCACGGCGGACGTCCGGAAAGTTCAGTGCGGGGTTCCCCAAGGCTCTTCTCTTTCTCCCCTCTTGTTCAATCTGTATATTGCTCCCCTGATTTTCTCTCTTCAACAGATGGAGGTCGCCGTTTTCAATTATGCGGACGACCTCCAGCTGGTCTTCAATCTCTCTTCTCCCTTTGGTGTCCTAAACTTTCAAACTGTGATGCTCCATATCAGGGACTGGATGAACCACAACCACCTTAAACTCAACCCTGACAAAACCGAGCTGGTGTTGACGGGTGGTTCATCCAGCCCCTGGTCCTCCCTCTTTTGGCCCCCCTCTCTCGGTCCTTCTCCTGTTCCCTCTCCCTCAGTCAAAACACTAGGTATAAAACTCAATTCTCAACTCACCCTTCACTCCCAGATTAGCTCCGTGGTATCCTCTTCTTTCCTTTCACTACGCACTATTCGCAGGGTGTCTCGTTTCTTTACCTTTTCTGCCCTCAAACTTATCATCCTTGCCATGGTGGTGTCCCGCCTGGACTATGGTAACGCCCTGTATGCCGGTATTCCTGCATACAGTCTGCGTCGCCTACAACAGATACAAATCCAGGCGGCCCGCCTGGCCTTCAATCTCCCTAAATTTCACCACTCTACCCCTCTTTGAAAATCCTACACTGGCTTCCCGTACGAGCTAGAATCCAATTCAAGCTCGCATCCATTACTTTCCTGGCCCGACTTGGCATGGCGCCAGCGTTCATCTCCTCCGAGATCGTCCTATACGTTCCCACCAGGGATCTCCGCTCCTCTTCCCAGTCCCTCCTTACCATCCCACGCTTCCGGAGAAAGAAATGGGGAGGTTCTAAATTCGCTGTCCTTGCCCCCACCCTCTGGAATTCCCTTCCCCTTGAACTTCGTTCCATTACCCTCTACCCACAATTCCGTAAATGTCTTAAAACCCACCTATTCACAAAGTCCTTTGAATAAATACTCCCTCTGCCCTCCTTGTTTGTAACCTCAGAGCCCGTTAGTTATAGCGCCAAGAAACCGCTGGTATACGTGCGCTCTAAAAGTACTTTTAAATTCAAATTCATGAAGGCTGATAGCCAGAAACCGGTCCTTGGATGCTTGATTCTGGTCTGGGAAAGACATGGCTTGGTAGTTCGGACTGGACTGTTCCCATGAGGCACAGGGTCAGAGCTGATTTGCATATAGCCAGTGTCTAACCCAGGGTGGTGTGGAGTGCAAAAAAACGATGGATTTAGGTCCAGATCCTTGTACTGGGGTGAATGTATGACATTGTTCTACATTCTGTCCATCAACTGTGTTTTTTGCAATTTTCACCCCGAGTGGGCTGGGTATGCTCAGACGTGAGTCCCAGGCTCTCCACACCACTGGAGTCAAGCTATCCAGGCTGAATGAAGGCTGATAGCCAGAAACCGGTCCTTGGATGCTTGATTCCGGTCTGGGAAAGACATGGCTTGGTAGTTCGGACTGGACTGTTCCCATGAGGCACAGGGTCAGAGCTGATTTGCATATAGCCAGTGTCTAACCCAGGGTGGTGTGGAGTGCAAAAAAACAATGGATTTAGGCCCAGATCCTTGTACTGGGGTGAATGTATGACATTGTTCTACATTCTGTCCATCAACTGTGTTTTTTGCAATTTTCACCCCGAGTGGGCTGGGTATGCTCAGACGTGAGTCCCAGGCTCTCCACACCACTGGAGTCAAGCTATCCAGGCTGAATGAAGGCTGATAGCCAGAAACCAGTCCTTGGATGCTTGATTCCGGTCTGGGAAAGACATGGCTTGGTAGTTCGGACTGTACTGTTCCCATGAGGCACAGGGTCAGAGCTGATTTGCATATAGCCAGTGTCTAACCCAGGGTGGTGTGGAGTGCAAATAAACGATGGATTTAGGCCCAGATGCTTGTACTGGGGTGAATGTATGACATTGTTCTACAATCTGTCCATCAACTGTGTTTTTTGCAATTTTCACCCCGAGTGGGCTGGGTATGCTCAGACGTGAGTCCCAGGCTCTCCACACCACTGGAGTCAAGCTATCCAGGCTGAATGAAGGCTGATAGCCAGAAACCGGTCCTTGGATGCTTGATTCCAGTCTGGGAAAGACATGGCTTGGTAGTTCGGACTGGACTGTTCCCATGAGGCACAGGGTCAGAGCTGATTTGCATATAGCCAGTGTCTAACCCAGGGTGGTGGGGAGTGCAAAAAAACGATGGATTTAGGCCCAGATCCTTGTACTGGGGTGAATGTATGACATTGTTCTGCATTCTGTCCATCAACTGAGTTTTTTGCAATTTTCACCCCGAGTGGGCTGGGTATGCTCAGACGTGAGTCCCAGGCTCTCCACACCACTGGAGTCAAGCTATCCAGGCTGAATGAAGGCTGATAGCCAGAAACCGGTCCTTGGATGCTTGATTCCGGTCTGGGAAAGACATGGCTTGGTAGTTCGGACTGGACTGTTCCCATGAGGCACAGGGTCAGAGCTGATTTGCATATAGCCAGTGTCTAACCCAGGGTGGTGTGGAGTGCAAAAAAACGATGGATTTAGGCCCAGATCCTTGTACTGGGGTGAATGTATGACATTGTTCTACAATCTGTCTATCAACTGTGTTTTTTGCAATTTTCACCCCGAGTGGGCTGGGTATGCTCAGACGTGAGTCCCAGGCTCTCCACACCACTGGAGTCAAGCTATCCAGGCTGAATGAAGGCTGATAGCCAGAAACCGGTCCTTGGATGCTTGATTCCGGTCTGGGAAAGACATGGCTTGGTAGTTCGGACTGGACTGTTCCCATGAGGCACAGGGTCAGAGCTGATTTGCATATAGCCAGTGTCTAACCCAGGGTGGTGTGGAGTGCAAAAAAACGATGGGTTTAGGCCCAGATCCTTGTACTGGGGTGAATGTATGACATTGTTCCACATTCTGTCCATCAACTGTGTTTTTTGCAATTTTCACCCAGTGTGGGCTGGGTATGCTCAGACGTGAGTCCCAGGCTCTCCACACCACTGGAGTCAAGCTATCCAGGCTGAATGAAGGCTGATAGCCAGAAACCGGTCCTTGGATGCTTGATTCCGGTCTGGGAAAGACATGGCTTGGTAGTTCGGACTGGACTGTTCCCATGAGGCACAGGGTCAGAGCTGATTTGCATATAGCCAGTGTCTAACCCAGGGTGGTGTGGAGTGCAAAAAAATGATTGATTTAGGCCCAGATCCTTGTACTGGGGTGAATGTATGACATTGTTCTGCATTCTGTCCATCAACTGTGTTTTTTGCAATTTTCACCCCGAGTGGGCTGGGTATGCTCAGACGTGAGTCCCAGGCTCTCCACACCACTGGAGTCAAGCTATCCAGGCTGAATGAAGGCTGATAGCCAGAAACCGGTCCTTGGATGCTTGATTCCGGTCTGGGAAAGACATGGCTTGGTAGTTCAGACTGGACTGTTCCCATGATGCACAGAGTCAGAGCTGATTTGCATATAGCCAGTGTCTAACCCAGGGTGGTGTGGAGTGCAAAAAAACGATGGATTTAGGCCCAGATCCTTGTACTGGGGTGAATGTATGACATTGTTCTACATTCTGTCCATCAACTGTGTTTTTGCAATTTTCACCCCGAGTGGGCTGGGTATGCTCAGACGTGAGTCCCAGGCTCTCCACACCACTGGAGTCAAGCTATCCAGGCTGAATGAAGGCTGATAGCCAGAAACCGGTCCTTGGATGCTTGATTCCGGTCTGGGAAAGACATGGCTTGGTAGTTCGGACTGGACTGTTCCCATGAGGCACAGGGTCAGAGCTGATTTGCATATAGCCAGTGTCTAACCCAGGGTGGTGTGGAGTGCAAAAAAACGATGGATTTAGGCCCAGATCCTTGTACTGGGGTGAATGTATGACATTGTTCTACATTCTGTCCATCAACTGTGTTTTTTGCAATTTTCACCCCGAGTGGGCTGGGTATGCTCAGACGTGAGTCCCAGGCTCTCCACACCACTGGAGTCAAGCTATCCAGGCTGAATGAAGGCTGATAGCCAGAAACCGGTCCTTGGATGCTTGATTCCGGTCTGGGAAAGACATGGCTTGGTAGTTCGGACTGGACTGTTCCCATGAGGCACAGGGTCAGAGCTGATTTGCATATAGCCAGTGTCTAACCGAGGGTGGTGTGCAGTGCAAAAAAACGATGGATTTAGGCCCAGATCCTTGTACTGGGGTGAATGTATGACATTGTTCTACATTCTGTCCATCAACTGTGTTTTTTGCAATTTTCACCCCGAGTGGGCTGGGTATGCTCAGACGTGAGTCCCAGGCTCTCCACACCACTGGAGTCAAGCTATCCAGGCTGAATGAAGGCTGATAGCCAGAAACCGGTCCTTGGATGCTTGATTCCGGTCTGGGAAAGACATGGCTTGGTAGTTCGGACTGGACTGTTCCCATGAGGCACAGGGTCAGAGCTGATTTGCATATAGCCAGTGTCTAACCCAGGGTGGTGTGGAGTGCAAAAAAAACGATGGATTTAGGCCCAGATCCTTGTACTGGGGTGAATGTATGACATTGTTCTACATTCTGTCCATCAACTGTGTTTTTTGCAATTTTCACCCCGAGTGGGCTGGGTATGCTCAGACGTGAGTCCCAGGCTCTCCACACCACTGGAGTCAAGCTATCCAGGCTGCATGAAGGCTGATAGCCAGAAACCGGTCCTTGGATGCTTGATTCCGGTCTGGGAAAGACATGGCTTGGTAGTTCGGACTGGACTGTTCCCATGAGGCACAGGGTCAGAGCTGATTTGCATATAGCCAGTGTCTAACCCAGGGTGGTGTGCAGTGCAAAAAAACGATGGATTTAGGCCCAGATCCTTGTACTGGGGTGAATGTATGACATTGTTCTACATTCTGTCCATCAACTGTGTTTTTTGCAATTTTCACCCCGAGTGGGCTGGGTATGCTCAGACGTGAGTCCCAGGCTCTCCACACCACTGGAGTCAAGCTATCCAGGCTGAATGAAGGATGATAGCCAGAAACCGGTCCTTGGATGCTTGATTCCGGTCTGGGAAAGACATGGCTTGGTAGTTCGGACTGGACTTTTCCCATGAGGCACAGTGTCAGAGCTGATTTGCATATAGCCAGTGTCTAACCCAGGGTGGTGTGGAGTGCAAAAAAACGATGGATTTAGGCCCAGATCCTTGTACTGGGGTGAATGTATGACATTGTTCTACATTCTGTCCATCAACTGTGTTTTTTGCAATTTTCACCCCGAGTGGGCTGGGTATGCTCAGACGTGAGTCCCAGGCTCCCCACACCACTGGAGTCAAGCTATCCAGGCTGAATGAAGGCTGATAGCCAGAAACTGGTCCTTGGATGCTTGATTCCGGTCTGGGAAAGACATGGCTTGGTAGTTCGGACTGGACTGTTCCCATGAGGCACAGGGTCAGAGCTGATTTGCATATAGCCAGTGTCTAACCCAGGGTGGTGTGGAGTGCAAAAAAACGATGGATTTAGGCCCAGATCCTTGTACTGGGGTGAATGTATGACATTGTTCTACATTCTGTCCATCAACTGTGTTTTTTGCAATTTTCACCCCGAGTGGGCTGGGTATGCTCAGACGTGAGTCCCAGGCTCTCCACACCACTGGAGTCAAGCTATCCAGGCTGAATGAAGGCTGATAGCCAGAAACCGGTCCTTGGATGCTTGATTCCGGTCTGGGAAAGACATGGCTTGGTAGTTCGGACTGGACTGTTCCCATGAGGCACAGGGTCAGAGCTGATTTGCATATAGCCAGTGTCTAACCCAGGGTGGTGTGGAGTGCAAAAAAACGATGGATTTAGGCCCAGATCCTTGTACTTGGGTGAATGTATGACATTGTTCTACATTCTGTCCATCAACTGTGTTTTTTGCAATTTTCACCCCGAGTGGGCTGGGTATGCTCAGACGTGAGTCCCAGGCTCTCCACACCACTGGAGTCAAGCTATCCAGGCTGAATGAAGGCTGATAGCCAGAAACCGGTCCTTGGATGCTTGATTCCGGTCTGGGAAAGACATGGCTTGGTAGTTCGGACTGGACTGCTCCCATGAGGCACAGGGTCATAGCTGATTTGCATATAGCCAGTGTCTAACCCAGGGTGGCGTGGAGTGCAAAAAAACGATGGATTTAGGCCCAGATCCTTGTACTGGGGTGAATGTATGACATTGTTCTACATTCTGTCCATCAACTGTGTTTTTTGCAATTTTCACCCCGAGTGGGCTGGTTAGCTCAGACGCGAGTCCCAGGCTCTCCACACCACTGGAGTCAAGCTATCCAGGCTGAATGAAGGCTGATAGCCATAAACCGGTCCTTGGATGCTTGATTACGGTCTGGGAAAGACATGGCTTGGTAGTTCGGACTGGACTGTTCCCATGAGGCACAGGGTCAGAGCTGATTTGCATATAGCCAGTGTCTAACCCAGGGTTGTGTGGAGTGCAAAAAAAACGATGGATTTAGGCCCAGATCCTTGTACTGGAGTGAATGTATGACATTGTTCTACATTCTGTCCATCAACTGTGTTTTTTGCAATTTTCACCCCGAGTGGGCTGGGTAAGCTCAGACGTGAGTCCCAGGCTCTCCACACCACTGGAGTCAAGCTATCCAGGCTGAATGAAGGCTGATAGCCAGAAACCGGTCCTTGAATGCTTGATTCCGGTCTGGGAAAGACATGGCTTGGTAGTTCGGACTGGACTGTTCCCATGAGGCACAGGGTCAGAGCTGATTTGCATATAGCCAGTGTCTAACCCAGGGTGGTGTGGAGTGCAAAAAAACGATGGATTTAGGCCCAGATCCTTGTACTGGGGTGAATGTATGACATTGTTCTACATTCTGTCCATCAACTGTGTTTTTTGCAATTTTCACCCCGAGTGGGCTGGGTATGCTCAGACGTGAGTCCCAGGCTCTCCACACCACTGGAGTCAAGCTATCCAGGCTGAATGAAGGCTGATAGCCAGAAACCGGTCCTTGGATGCTTGATTCCGGTCTGGGAAAGACATTGCTTGGTAGTTCGGACTGGACTGTTCCCATGAGGCACAGGGTCAGAGCTGATTTGCAGATAGCCAGTGTCTAACCCAGGGTGGTGTGGAGTGCAAAAAAACGATGGATTTAGGCCCAGATCCTTGTACTGGGGTGAATGTATGACATTGTTCTACATTCTGTCCATCAACTGTGTTTTTTGCAATTTTGACCCCGAGTGGGCTGGGTATGCTCAGACGTGAGTCCCAGGCTCTCCACACCACTGGAGTCAAGCTATCCAGGCTGAATGAAGGCTGATAGCCAGAAACCGGTCCTTGGATGCTTGATTCCGGTCTGGGAAAGACATGGCTTGGTAGTTCGGACTGGACTGTTCCCATGAGGCACAGGGTCAGAGCTGATTTGCATATAGCCAGTGTCTAACCCAGGGTGGTGTGGAGTGCAAAAAAACGATGGATTTAGGCCCAGATCCTTGTACTGGGGTGAATGTATGACATTGTTCTACATTCTGTCCATCAACTGTGTTTTTTGCAATTTTCACCCCGAGTGGGCTGGGTATGCTCAGACGTGAGTCCAAGGCTCTCCACACCACTGGAGTCAAGCTATCCAGGCTGAATGAAGGCTGATAGCCAGAAACCGGTCCTTGGATGCTTGATTCCGGTCTGGGAAAGACATGGCTTGGTAGTTCGGACTGGACTTTTCCCATGAGGCACAGGGTCAGAGCTGATTTGCATATAGCCAGTGTCTAACCCAGGGTGGTGTGGAGTTCAAAAAAACGATGGATTTAGGCCCAGATCCTTGTACTGGGGTGAATGTATGACATTGTTCTACATTCTGTCCATCAACTGTGTTTTTTGCAATTTTCACCCCGAGTGGGCTGGGTATGCTCAGACGTGAGTCCCAGGCTCTCCACACCACTGGAGTCAAGCTATCCAGGCTGAATGAAGGCTGATAGCCAGAAACCGGTCCTTGGATGCTTGATTCCGGTCTGGGAAAGACATGGCTTGGTAGTTCGGACTGGACTGTTCCCATGAGGCACAGGGTCAGAGCTGATTTGCATATAGCCAGTGTCTAACCCAGGGTGGTGTGCAGTGCAAAAAAACGATGGATTTAGGCCCAGATCCTTGTACTGGGGTGAATGTATGACATTGTTCTACATTCTGTCCATCAACTGTGTTTTTTGCAATTTTCACCCCGAGTGGGCTGGGTATGCTCAGACGTGAGTCCCAGGCTCTCCACACCACTGGAGTCAAGCTATCCAGGCTGAATGAAGGCTGATAGCCAGAAACCGGTCCTTGGATGCTTGATTCCGGTCTGGGAAAGACATGGCTTGGTAGTTCGGACTGGACTTTTCCCATGAGGCACAGTGTCAGAGCTGATTTGCATATAGCCAGTGTCTAACCCAGGGTGGTGTGGAGTGCAAAAAAACGATGGATTTAGGCCCAGATCCTTGTACTGGGGTGAATGTATGACATTGTTCTACATTCTGTCCATCAACTGTGTTTTTTGCAATTTTCACCCCGAGTGGGCTGGGTATGCTCAGACGTGAGTCCCAGGCTCCCCACACCACTGGAGTCAAGCTATCCAGGCTGAATGAAGGCTGATAGCCAGAAACCGGTCCTTGGATGCTTGATTCCGGTCTGGGAAAGACATGGCTTGGTAGTTCGGACTGGACTGTTCCCATGAGGCACAGGGTCAGAGCTGATTTGCATATAGCCAGTGTCTAACCCAGGGTGGTGTGGAGTGCAAAAAAACGATGGATTTAGGCCCAGATCCTTGTACTGGGGTGAATGTATGACATTGTTCTACATTCTGTCCATCAACTGTGTTTTTTGCAATTTTCACCCCGAGTGGGCTGGGTATGCTCAGACGTGAGTCCCAGGCTCTCCACACCACTGGAGTCAAGCTATCCAGGCTGAATGAAGGCTGATAGCCAGAAACCGGTCCTTGGATGCTTGATTCCGGTCTGGGAAAGACATGGCTTGGTAGTTTGGACTGGACTGTTCCCATGAGGCACAGGGTCAGAGCTGATTTGCATATAGCCAGTGTCTAACCCAGGGTGGTGTGGAGTGCAAAAAAACGATGGATTTAGGCCCAGATCCTTGTACTGGGGTGAATGTATGACATTGTTCTACATTCTGTCCATCAACTGTGTTTTTTGCAATTTTCACCCCGAGTGGGCTGGGTATGCTCAGACGTGAGTCCCAGGCTCTCCACACCACTGGAGTCAAGCTATCCAGGCTGAATGAAGGCTGATAGCCAGAAACCGGTCCTTGGATGCTTGATTCCGGTCTGGGAAAGACATGGCTTGGTAGTTCGGACTGGACTGCTCCCATGAGGCACAGGGTCATAGCTGATTTGCATATAGCCAGTGTCTAACCCAGGGTGGTGTGGAGTGCAAAAAAAACGATGGATTTAGGCCCAGATCCTTGTACTGGGGTGAATGTATGACATTGTTCTACATTCTGTCCATCAACTGTGTTTTTTGCAATTTTCACCCCGAGTGGGCTGGTTAGCTCAGACGCGAGTCCCAGGCTCTCCACACCACTGGAGTCAAGCTATCCAGGCTGAATGAAGGCTGATAGCCAGAAACCGGTCCTTGGATGCTTGATTCCGGTCTGGGAAAGACATGGCTTGGTAGTTCGGACTGGACTGTTCCCATGAGGCACAGGGTCAGAGCTGATTTGCATATAGCCAGTGTCTAACCCAGGGTTGTGTGGAGTGCAAAAAAACGATGGATTTAGGCCCAGATCCTTGTACTGGAGTGAATGTATGACATTGTTCTACATTCTGTCCATCAACTGTGTTTTTTGCAATTTTCACCCCGAGTGGGCTGGGTAAGCTCAGACGTGAGTCCCAGGCTCTCCACACCACTGGAGTCAAGCTATCCAGGCTGAATGAAGGCTGATAGCAAGAAACCGATCCTTGGATGCTTGATTCCGGTCTGGGAAAGACATGGCTTGGTAGTTCGGACAGGACTGTTCCCATGAGGCACAGGGTCAGAGCTGATTTGCATATAGCCAGTGTCTAACCCAGGGTGGTGTGGAGTGCAAAAAAACGATGGATTTAGGCCCAGATCCTTGTACTGGGGTGAATGTATGACATTGTTCTACATTCTGTCCATCAACTGTGTTTTTTGCAATTTTCCCCCCGAGTGGGCTGGGTATGCTCAGACGTGAGTCCCAGGCTCTCCACACCACTGGAGTCAAGCTATCCAGGCTGAATGAAGGCTGATAGCCAGAAACTGGTCCTTGGATGCTTGATTCCGGTCTGGGAAAGACATGGCTTGGTAGTTCGGACTGGACTGTTCCCATGAGGCACAGGGTCAGAGCTGATTTGCATATAGCCAGTGTCTAACCCAGGGTAGTGTGGAGTGCAAAAAAACGATGGATTTAGGCCCAGATCCTTGTACTGGGGTGAACGTATGACATTGGTCTACATTCTGTCCATCAACTGTTTTTTGCAATTTTCACCCCGAGTGGGCTGGGTATGCTCAGACGTGAGTCCCAGGCTCTCCACACCACTGGAGTCAAGCTATCCAGGCTGAATGAAGGCTGATAGCCAGAAACCGGTCCTTGGATGCTTGATTCCGGTCTGGGAAAGACATGGCTTGGTAGTTCGGACTGGACTGTTCCCATGAGGCACAGGGTCAGAGCTGATTTGCATATAGCCAATGTCTAACCCAGGGTGGTGTGGAGTGCAAAAAAAATGATGGATTTAGGCCCAGATCCTTGTACTGGGGTGAATGTATGTGTAATGGGGCAGGGTCAGGGGGAGTGGTATCAAGCGAAACTGAGTCAGGGAATACTGCTCGTAAAGAGGGTTTTATTTTCAAGTAAGCTTTTCTCCTTTTGCTAGTCACTCTCAATCTGGCAAACTCGTTCGGCTCCGTTCTGACTCCTCGTGGAAACACCGAATACTCCAGACTGATGCCGTCCCGACGGTAGACTGGCTCCTTCCGTCTGGTCTTGAATGGGGAAGGGGTGGCTCTTTAGGTGATGTTTCCACCCTCCGGCCGGACCGTTGCATAGAAGAAAGGAAAAGATGAAGTCAATGGGGTGCCCTTGACGGGAGGGTTTACAGGGCCGGGCGTGAGGAAAACCAAGTGCTCAGTTATATACAAGACCTGTAGTGCTCGTGAAGGGGAAAGGGGCACAGAGGCTTTACACTACACTGGCTACAGGGTGTTTGGCTGGCCGCTACGCCCCACCCAGCCCGCTACTTTGCCCCGTACCTTGTACAGCCACGTTCCTCCCGTGGAACCGTGGCAGGGCGAGTCGCTGAGTCGGTGGCCTCCTGGCTTGTTGATATCAGCTGGGCTCCGCTCGTCTTCTTCCTCTTCGTCTCCAACTCTTGTTCGGTCTGCTCTCCGTCTCCACTCCAACACTCCTTCCGCCTCCAAGGAAACGCCGTCCGTTGTCTCGGAGTTTCTTCCGGCTTTTAGTCCCGCATCGACGTCAGGGGGCGGGGCCATGACACTCTGTGCTCCAAGGTTAAAGGGACCCTGCACCTTTTCCTCCGGGCTGTACCACACTGTTTCTCCTTCCGTGAGAAACCAATCCGCTGGGTCATTTTCAGCAGTCTGTGCAAGAGGAACAGAAAGGGGCACGACAGACCACCAGTCCGAGGCAACCACCTTGTCCATATCAGAGGCACCCACCTCCCCGTCACACACCTCCCCCCTGGACTCTCCCGATCGGGGAGAGGGTGTACCCGGGACAGATAATCCGCGTTCCCATTCGCGGACCCCTTCCTGTGCTGCACGGTGAATGAATAGGGCTGCAAGGTCAGGAACCACCGGAGCACCCGAGCATTAAGGGACCGGTTCTGGTACATCCATTTCAGGGGAGCGTGGTCAGTTTGTAGAATGAACGGCTTACCCTCCAAATAATATTGCAGCTTCTCCACGGCCCATTTGATAGCGAGGCACTCGCGTTCCACTGTGGAGTATTTACGCTCCCTAGGGAATAGCTTTCGGCTGGTGTATAAGATCGGGTGTTCGATCCCTTCGCTGTTTACCTGCGACAGGACGGCCCCTATGCCTATGTTGGAAGCGTCAGTGGCCAAAACGAATGGTTTGGTGAAATCAGGGGATACCAGTACATGAGCTGACGTTATGGTATTCTTCAAGTTCTGGAATGCTTCTAGGGCTTCCTGGGGGGGGTTCCGTATTTCCCTGGTCCTCACATCTTTCTTTAGAAGGTCTGTTAACGGGGCGAACTTAGGTATGAATATTCTATAGTACCCTATGAGGCCGAGGAAGGCCCTAAGCTCCCTTTTGGTGGACGGAAAACACGTGTTCCGAATGGTCTTAACTTTCTCTTCCTGGGGAGCGATGTTGCCGTTTCCCAACACGTAGCCTAGATACTTGACCTTGGTAAACGCAGCCCGTGACTTCTTAGAATTGACGTGAAGTCCTGCGTTCTGTAGGGCCATGAGGACTTCCTGTAGATGTTGTAGGTGTTCGCTCCAGGTTTTGCTGTGGACCACAATATCATTCAAGTAGGCTGCGCAAAAAGAGGGATAGGGCTTCAGTACTCGATTCATGAGTCTTTGGAATGTGGCAGGGGCCCCGTGAAGTCCGAAAGGGAGCACCGTAAACTCAAAGAGCCCCTTATCCGTGATAAAGGCCGTCTTTTTTCTGTCCTCCTCTCGTAGGGGCACCTGCCAATACCCTTTCGTTAAATCGATGGTTGTTATGTAGACAGCATCTCCTAACTTCTCAATCAACTCATCGACGCGGGGGATGGGATACGCGTCGAACGTCGATATTGAGTTTAGGGCCCTGAAGTCCATGCAGAAACGCTTTGTTCCATCTGGTTTGGGGACCATCCCTATCGGCGAGGCCCAGTTACTGGTGGAGGGTCTTATCACACCCAAATCCAACATATCCTGTACCTCTCGTCTCACCGCCTCTCGACGGGCCGCTGGGATCCGATAGGGCCGTTGTTTCACTATCTGGCCCGGAGTTGTTTCGATGCGATGTTCACCCAGCTTCGTCTTTCCTGGCACATCAGAAAAGATGTGAGAGAAGGGGAGCAAGGCTTTCCTTAGTTCGTGCCTCATGACATCCGTAAGGTCTGGGTTCACCACTAGCTGATCGTGGGTGGATTCCCCCGTTCTCTTGCTGGGGATAGCCAGATGGGCGCTACGGGGAGGAGTACCAATCCATTTCTTTAACAGATTTATATGGTAGGATTGCGTTTTGGAAGGGGAAAGCCGTAGTCTATAGGTGGTATCTCCTATGGACTCTGTTACTTCATATGGTCCAGTCCATTCAGTTTTATTCGTAAGGGAAGGCAATAACACGAGGGCCCAATCACCCACCTGCAGTCTTCTCAGTCTGGTTCCCCGGTCGCAGTATTTCTTTTGTTTTTTTCTCTGTTGTTCGAGGTTGGTATACGCCAGGTTCCTGAGTTTTCCCAGTTTGGACCGAAGTTGGGCCGTGTATTCCAAAGGCATGCATTTTTCCTGTTCTTCTTGGGTTTCCCAAGCGGTTTTTGTTATTTCCAGGAGTGATCTCGGAAGCCTCCCGTACAGCAGCTCGAAAGCTGAACAGCCTAAGCTGCTCTGTTTCTGTGCCCGCAGTACGTACAAAGCCAACGGTAGCAACCGGTCCCATGCTGGGCCTTCGGAGGTCAGCATTTTTTTTAATGTTACCTTCAACGTTTGGTTGTACCTCTCGACGAGCCCGTCTGTCTGGGGGTGATAGACGGAGGTCTTCAGATGACGGATATCGAGAGTCTTGCAGACCTCGTTCATGAGGCGGGATGTAAACGGTGTTCCTTGGTCTGTGACGACCTCTTTTGGAAACCCCACCCTCGAGAATAATTCCACAAACCTCTCGGCTATGTTGGCTGTAGTGGGGGATCTTAAGGGGAACGCCTCTATGAACCTTGTTGCGTAGTCCACAATCACCAAAGCGTACAGATGTCCTCTAGGTGACTTCGGTAGAGGGCCGATGAGGTCCATACCTACCCGCTCGAAAGGGACCCCAATGATAGGCATGGGATGTAAGGGAGCTGCCTGGGGTCTGTGGGTATTCCTTCTCTGGCAGATCTCACATTTTCTACAGTAGTCCTGCACGTCTCGGTAGATTCCTGGCCAGTAGAAGTGCCGGACTATGCTCTCAGTGGTCTTCTCTTTTCCCGCATGCCCTGCCGTTAGATGGGCATGAGCAAAAAACAGCACCTGCTCTCTAAAGGACAACGGTACCAATAGCTGTAGTTCTTTTCCCTCTGCTGCTTCTCTGTATAGAAGGTCCTTTTTAATTATGAACCTAGGAAAAAGGGGTGTAGGATCATCCCTTGCTGCATGTGCTGCCTCCCAGGCGTTATATAAGGACCTGTCTTCCGACTGAGCAAACCTAAAACTGCGGTCAAGGACCCAGGGTTCGGTGGTAACCAGAGCGGACTGGGGACTCGTCTCAGACAAGGGCTCGGACAGGATTCTCCGGAATAAGCCTATAAAGTCGGGGTTGTCTACGCCTAGAATCATGTCCTCAGGGAGTGATGGCATTACTCCCACTCTCACTGTACAAACCGGTAGGTCTTTCGGGCAAACTGATACCTGGGCAACTGGGTAAGGTTTAATGTCCCCATGCACACAACGGATGTGTACCATCACATCCGGTACGTATTGTGTGGGGAGGATAAACCTTTCTTGCACTACTGACTGTCTGCATCCCGAGTCTAGTAGCGCCTTCATGGGGTACCCATTCATTGTTATGCTCACATAAAATGAGGTTCCCAATTCAGCGGAGTATAGGACTGCCTTCGGTAGATAGCCCACTTCCATGGGTTCCTCGGTCTGTCTTTTTCTGGGACAAAGGCGGGCTATGTGGCCCCATTCGCCGCACTCGAAACACTGCGGCCCACGTATGACAGGGACCTCCATCTGCATCTGTCGTGGTCTAAATGGTTCGGGAACCGGTCGTGCTTTCTTTTCGACTTTGGAGGGGGTTGGTGGCCTTGTACTTTTCTCTTGTTCCCAACCGATGCCTCTAGGTTGGGCTCTGGCATAGGTGGCTGCCATCTCAATGGCTTGTTCTACCGAGAGTCCCGAGTGTTGTCTCAGCCACCTCTGGGATCCGTAAGGGAGAGCTTCCATAAATTGCTCCAAGTAGATTCGAGCCAGTACGTCCTCTTTGGTACTGGTTTCGGGCTTCAGCCATTTATCCGCCATCATCTTCAGCCTGTAGAAAAGGGTTTTGGGATTTTCGCCAGGGATCCCCTTCTCTTTGCGGAACCTGACTCTGTATGCCTCAGAGTCCAACCCTAAGTGATCTAGGATCACATTTTTGATCAGTGCATATGGGGCGTTACCAGCAGGATTCGCTACCTGGTATGCGAACTGGGCCTCTCCAGTAAGCAGCGGTGCCAAGAAGAAGGGCCACTTCTCTTCTGGCCACCCCAGCGCTCTGGCTGCACGCTCAAAATTCATCAGGAAAGCGTCGGGGTCTTCTCCTTGTACATATTTCTGCAGTGCAATACCTGTGGGGCTGGGAACATGTGCTCTGCTCTCCAGGGGTACGACACCGCTAGGGGGCGCCATGGTTTTCTGCATGTTTTCCATCTGTGCTGCAATAGTGGACTTGAACATGTCCCGGTCGGCTTGGGCAGATGTCATCTGCCGCTCCACTGCCCACTCCAGTTTCTCTTGCCCCTTAATAAGATGTTGCAAAAGGGCGTCCATCTCGGGATCGCAGATGGACTGGGATGTTAATCCCACTTCTGACACCACTTGTAATGGGGCAGGGTCAGGGGGAGTGGTATCAAGCGAGACTGAGTCAGGGAATAGTGCTCGTAAAGAGGGTTTTATTTTCAAGTAAGCTTTTCTCCTTTTGCTAGTCACTCTCAATCTGGCAAACTCGTTCGGCTCCGTTCTGACTCCTCGTGGAAACACCGAATACTCCAGACTGATGCCGTCCCGACGGTAGACTGGCTCCTTCCGTCTGGTCTTGAATGGGGAAGGGGTGGCTCTTCAGGTGATGTTTCCGCCCTCCGGCCGGACCGTTGCATAGAAGAAAGGAAAAGATGAAGTCAATGGGGTGCCCTTGACGGGAGGGTTTACAGGGCCGGGCGTGAGGAAAACCAAGTGCTCAGTTATATACAAGACCTGTAGTGCTCGTGAAGGGGAAAGTGGCACAGAGGCTTTACACTACACTGGCTACAGGGTGTTTGGCTGGCCGCTACGCCCCACCCAGCCCGCTACTTTGCCCCGTACCTTGTACAGCCACCTTCCTCCCGTGGGACCGTGGCAGGGCGAGTCGCCGAGTCGGTGGCCTCCTGGCTTGTTGGTATCAGCTGGGCTCCGCTCGTCTTCTTCCTCTTCGTCTCCAACTCTTGTTCGGTCTGCTCTCCGTCTCCACTCCAACACTCCTTCCGCCTCCAAGGAAACGCCGTCCGTTGTCTCGGAGTTTCTTCCGGCTTTTAGTCCCGCATCGACGTCAGGGGGCGGGGCCATGACACTCTGTGCTCCAGGGTTAAAGGGACCCTGCACCTTTTCCTCCGGGCTGTACCACACTGTTTCTCCTTCCGTGGGAAACCAATCCGCTGGGTCATTTTCAGCAGTCTGTGCAAGAGGAACAGAAAGGGGGGTCAACGGCACGACAGACCACCAGTCCGAGGCAACCACCTTGTCCATATCAGAGGCACCCACCTCCCCGTCACAGTATGACATTGTTCTACATTCTGTCCATCAACTGTGTTTTTTGCAATTTTCACCCCGAGTGGGCTGGGTATGCTCAGACGTGAGTCCCAGGCTCTCCACACCACTGGAGTCAAGCTATCCAGGCTGAATGAAGGCTGATAGCCAGAAATCGGTCCTTGGATGCTTGATTCCGGTCTGGTAAAGACATGGCTTGGTAGTTCGGACTGGACTGTTCCCATGAGGCACAGGGTCAGAGCTGATTTGCATATAGCCAGTGTCTAACCCAGGGTGGTGTGGAGTGCAAAAAAACGATGGATTTAGGCCCAGATCCTTGTACTGGGGTGAATGTATGACATTGTTCTACATTCTGTCCATCAACTGTGTTTTTTGCAAGAGCATTAGACAGTCACACCAAAGGGGTCCCCAAGCACCTCCTGAGATCAGCCCAGTTTTGCAAAGCACAGGGGGGGGGGGGTGGCATGCAGTCTCTTGACCCGCTTCTGAGCATTATCTGAAGCGTTCCTCCAGCCCAGTCAGTCTCTCTCACTCCCCTGGCCTGAGCCGGGCAATATTACTTGGCAACACAGTGTCTTTGGAAAAGGCCGGTTAAGGAGAGGGCATTTGGTTCGTCGCGTTGCGGGCCAAGTACGGGAGCAGTTGCTGAATGAAAAAAGAATGAAGGGGTGCATTTCGGAAGGAGGAGGCATCCCGTCAGATGCATATTGATCAGAGTCACCGCCAGGCAATCCAGGCACAATGTCGGATGCACGATTATATGAGTCGCACCATACTGTTCCGGTTACGCCCAATGAGTTACAAATTCCGTACCTCCCTGGAAATGAGTCAATGCACGTCAATTTTGGCCACACCACACAGCTTGGATCACACACACGCCATGAAGTGTCTCAAGGTCTGTACCTCCCTGGAAATGAGGCACAAAGTCCGGTGCACACCGATATTGGTCGCACCAGACATTTCCTGTCAAACATACAGGCACAAGTTTTACAGGTAGAATGGGTCACTACTATGGTTATGCCCCCACCTCCAAGGGTCGCAACCTATGAATCAGACACCACATGCAATGAGCATGCAGTTGGTGTGTGGCACAAGAGAGATGTGGCACGATCGATATAGCGGGTCACACTGGATCACGCAACCAATGAATCCCCTCATCACCAACTAGACACTTATGCGTGCCAAGGTCCCAACGATGCAAGGGCCACACACCTTAGATGCAGGACAGAGTTTAGGGCTCTGCCCAATGGAGTCAAGTCTCCAGGCACAATTCTTAGTTCTACGCCCACGCTGCGCTACCTGTTAGAATCCAGCAGACAATGTGGGCACTTGAGAGGGCACTACGTGTCCGGTGTCGCAGGTAGACGCTGTGGGTGTCTCTTACGAGGGCTTTGATGTCCCTTAGACCACAGAAAGGACAGGGGGCTCAACAAGCCCTTGGAGAGCAGATTTCAGGGTGGCACACAGCAGCGGGTAGTTGGCCCAGGCCAGCCTCTATTCAGGAAGGGCGCACAGTCCCTTTCAATGGCGGTACTCCTCCTTGTGCACAACATAGTTCTCTGGCAGTGTGCACCACGTCGTTCCAGGTTCTCTGGTCCTTCGTCCCACAAGCATATCTCTGCCCATCTGAAGTGTGGCACCCGTAGTTATACTGTAGTGTGCCTTTGAAGTTGGGGGTTGTTCTAAGGGTCTCTCTTTGAACCAGAGATGTCCCCCTAAATGTCAGTCCTGTCTGCCATGAGACTGTGGAATGCAGATCTTTATCTTTTGTGGGTCCATGATCAGGCTCCAGAGACCAAGGGGCGTATTTACAATAAAGCGGTACAGCATATTGTTAAGCCAAGAAGGCTAACAACATGCTTCGTCGCTTTAGAAACGAAGGGCTGCACCAGATTTACTAGAATATGGTGCAGCTCTGTGTGAGAAGTTGGCCTGATATATGATGCTCACTAGTTCTAGTGATCACCTTGTATCAGTCCAAACAACCCTTATGGTGATTGGTTGTAAGTCAACCTTATAGACCAGCTATCCTAATGGTAGCATGGACAAAGCAGTCTTAGGCTAAACTCTTTTGGCATGTGAAGCCAGCTGTTTTACCACAATATAACCCCTTGAATACCAGATGAAAGGACACCACACAGGTTGTTATGAAAATAAACAGTATATTTATGAATAACAACACCTCTGAACTCTTTATGAGGTCAGAGGGCTAAGCACATGACAATCTCTTAAGAAAAATACGACAAGTTGCACAAAATTATAATGGTGCCTTAGGGGCACGACAAACCATATACTAAGTAAGTGGAATGTGAAAGTCGATGAGAGGAATGGAGCTGTCTAGAGGCTGTAGGATCGATGGGACCACGCTACACTAACTTCAGGTAAGTAATAGGAGGCCCACGGAACGCGTGTGCAGATTGTGAACTCACACGCGAGATGGGTAACAACGTCTATGGACTGTACAGTTCAAAGAAAAGGTGAGTACGGACAATCCTGACTAGTTAGGACAACAACGACTGTGGAATTGGACACTAGGACAGTTAAACTACCCTTTAGCACCGAAATGCTCTCGTTACCTCACCTACGGGCTGCGGGTGTATAGGTGTCAAAGTGCGTCGGGTTCTCGCGTTGAAGTCTATGGAGCCTGAAATTAAAGATGCTGCAGGCGACCATGAGGAAGATGTCCGGTGCAATCCAAGGGTGGATTGGTGAAGAAGAGGACCTGAAAGCAGAGGGGATAATGTTAAAAGTCACTAGCCAGTGACTGGAGTGGAACCAGGAAGGAATCAGATGTCGTCGTCGCGATCAGGTGAAGAGTGGATGCTTGACTCTGCAGCCACGTGGACCAGGAGGTGTCTTCGATGACCAGGATGGAGGCACGAGCTGTCCCACGCAGGCTCTCACTGTCGGCGGTGTTGGATCCGGGATTGGAGGCAACAGGCCTTGGCAAAGGCAACCCACGCGGTGAGTGAAGAAAGCGTCTGGTGTGGACTAGGAGAGTCCGGGTGCCCCTCTTTTGGAAGAGTGCAAGGCCCAATCTGGAGCAACCAGATCAGCAGTGAAAATTCAAAGGTTCGTCGTCTAGGAGGCCACTAGCCAGCCGGCAAGTGACCAGACAACGCGTCGAGCAGCAAACAAGCAGAAGGGCCCCACGCAGATCTCGTGGAAGCTGGAGGGCTGATCTTCGGTGCAGGAGCTGCTCAGGTTCAGGGCTTCTCAGTCCCCAAAGCACTTGGTCGAGTTTACCTCGGGAGTCGTACTGGAAGCGAAGTGCAGTTTCTTCCAAGATGGCCGGTCCCACGTGTCTCGTCGCACCCACGGGTCTCAGCTTTGCTGAAGATGTGAGTTGAGGTCGGAGAAGTCTGGGAATCCGGTTCTCGTCGGGCTCTGAAGTCTGGATCCTCGAAAGAAGACGACAAAGGGAAGCCACTGGACGCTTGATGGTGCCTGCTTGTGCAGGGTGTACACTCCTTGCCCACAAGGGAGATTCTTCAGTCTTCTGTGGAGCAGAACGTCGAAGGCCAGAGTTTCTTCTTGTTGAATAGTTCAGGATAATCTAATTTGGAATGGGACCAGCTCCTACCTTTATTCTCCTAAAGGGGGCTGCACTACTGACTAGGTCCCTCCCCTGGGTGGAACCAGGAAGGGGGGTGGCTACACCCCCTATCCTTTGTCCGGTTTCCCACCTGAGCTGGGGCTGGGATGCCCCAGCAACTGGTTTGAACCGGTGTATACACAGGGCACCTTGTGTGCCCCAGGCATGTCTCATTCCTTTCAGGCCTATCCTCCCCAATACACAAAGTCGTGTCTGGGGTGGTGCTAGCACCTCCCAAGGCAGAAAACCCTTTGTCCAAGCCATCCTCGCTGGAAGGACTCCCAGCAGCAGGAGGTCAGACTTGTGTCTGTGGTGGCAGCATCCATTTTGTGATGCTGAGGCTCGAGTTAACTTTAACCGGGGTTCACAGTTACATACAAGTCGTGTCCCTCTAGAAGGGTGGAATGCTACCCCCGTCGCCAGAATTTGCGAGGGGTTAGTATTCCAAATCGTATGACACCTTACTCGACATGTTTTGATAATGTTATACCAGAGTTAGCATTTAACCGCGAGGATTATAATGCACTTAAGAGTATATGGTATAGCGCTATCATGGAACAGCTATTAGGACTTGGTTCCGCAAGCTGCAAACGGGCTCAGCTCATGCCAGAGCACCAGCTCACATAATTCCAAGCACTCTGCCTTCAGGATTGATAAGGCCTTCCATAGGAGTGACTGATAGGAATATATGTGTCCATTTTAGGGTTAGATATAGGTATACTATATCTACAGCAAAGGGTGTTTACACCACCTTGCCCCAGCTGTCATGCAGCCAGTTGTATCAGATTTAGATGGCCATCCAGGGGTGGCATAATACATGCTTCAGCCCCTGGTAGGCCCTGGGTAGACCTATGCCCTGGGTACCTAAGGTACACTGTACAGGGACTGAAAAGGTGGCCCAGTACCAATTGGTAAATGCACCTAAAGTACATGGTTGTCAATTTAGAGAGAGAACAGCTAGGCTGTGGGTCTGATTAGCAGGCCCACAGCCAGGGAAAGTCGTAAACCAGTGAAGCAAAAAGCAAAAATCTGGGGTGACCATAGGATTGCAGACCCCACTCTCCTACATAACCCCCCGCAAACTTAGGGACAGTAAACTAACCTTGACCAGGTGAGTCTTCCTGTTCTAAGTGGAAATACCTGGAGAGACCACCTGCATTGCCATGGTCAGTCCCTGGTCTGTGCTCCACTGTAAAGTCCATCCCCTGTAGGGAAATGGACCACCTAAGAAGTTTGGGGTTTTCACCCTTCATCTGATGTAGCCATAAGAGGGGCTCATGGTCGGTCTGAATCTTGAAGTGAGTTCCAAACAAGTATGGCCTCAACTTCTTCAGGGCCCAAACCACAGCAAAGGCTTCCCTCTCAATAGCTGACCAACGTTTCTCTCTAGGGGTCAGCCTTCTGCTTATAAAAGCAATGGGCTGGCCATGACCATCAATATTCAGTTGAGAAAGAACAGCTCCCACACCCAACTCAGAAGCATCTGTTTGGACAATGAAGGTTTTGGAGTAGTCAGGACTCTTGAGAATAGGTGCAGTACACATGGCCTGCTTTAGGTCATCAAATGCCTTCTGACAGCTAACTGTCCACTGAACTTTCTTTGGCATTTTCTTGCTTGTCAGGTCATTAAGTGGTGTCACAATGGACCCATAATTCTTGACAAACTTCCTATAGTAACCAGACAGGCCCAAGAAAGCTCTGACCTGTGTCTGGGTGGTTGGAGGAGCCCAGTCCTTTATGGCCTGTATCTTGCTCTCCAATGGTTGAACCTGGCCTCCACCCACAAGGTGGCCCAGGTACACAACCTGACTCTGCCCTATCTGGCACTTAGTAGCCTTGATAGTGAGGCCTGCCTTTTGCAGGGCCTCCAAAACTTTCCTCAGGTGGATCAGGTGATCCTCCCAGGTGGAGCTAAAGACAGCAATATCATCTAGATATGCTGCACAAAAGTCATCCAACCCAGTGTGAACTTGGTTCATCAAGCTTTGAAAAGTGGCAGGTGCATTTTTCAAACCAAAGGGCATCACCACAAATTGGTAATGACCTCCTGGGGTAGAAAATGCTGTCTTGGCCTTGGCATCCTCAGCTAACCTGATTTGCCAATAACCAGCTGTTAGGTCAAATGTACTTAAGAAAGTTGCAGAAGCCAACTTGTCTATCAGTTCATCTGCCCTAGGTATTGGATGGGCATCTGTCTTAGTGACAGCATTGAGACCCCTGTAGTCTACACAAAACCTCATCTCTCTCTTACCATCCTGGGTGTGAGGCTTTGGTACTAGAACTACAGGACTAGCCCAAGGGCTCTCTGAGGGTTCAATGACTCCCAATTCCAACATCTTTTGTACTTCTTTCTTTATGCAGTCCCTGACGTGGTCAGGTTGCCTGTAGATTTTACTCTTTACAGGCAGACTGTCTTCAGTGTCCACCTCATGTGTGCACCAGTTTGTCTGACTGGGGGTCAGAGAAAACATTTGTCTGAAGGATTGAAGAACCTGTTTACAATCCTCTTGTTGATGGTCAGAGAGGCTGTCAGAAAAGACTACACCATCTACTGACCCATCATCAGGGTTCTGAGTGAGCAGGTCTGGGAGAGGGTCACTCTCCTCCTCCTGCCCCTCATCTGTGGCCATGAGCAAGCCCATGTCCTCCCTGTCAACAAATGCTTTGAGCCTATTCACATAAAGTACTCTGTGAGGGCTCCTGGGAGTTCCCATGTCCACCAAGTAGGTGACTTCTCCCTTTTGCTCAATGATGTTATGGGGTCCAGACCATTTGTCTTGGAGTGCTGCTGGGGCCACTGGCTCCAACACCCACACCTTCTGTCCTGCATGATACACAGTTAGGACAGCCTTTTGGTCATGCCAAGCTTTTTGAAATTCTTGGCTGGCCTCCAGGTTTTTAGATGCCTTCTCCATGTACTCTGCCATCCTGGAGCGGAGACAAGTACATAGTCCACTATGTCAAGTTTAGGTTTTTTGAGAGGTAACTCCCATCCTTCCTTCACCAGACATAGGGGTCCTCTTACGGGATGTCCAAACAAAAGCTCAAAAGGGCTGTAACCAACCCCCTTCTGTGGGACCTCTCTGTAAGCAAACAGAAGGCAGGGTAAAAGGATGTCCCATCTTCGCCTAAGCTTTTCAGGTAACCCTTTTATCATCCCTTTGAGGGTCTTGTTGAATCTCTCAACAAGCCCATTGCATTGTGGGTGATAGGGTATGGTGAATTTATAATTGACACCACATTCCTTCCACATAGCAGTCAAGTATCCTGACATGAAGTTTACACCTCTGTCAGAGACAACCTCCTTAGGAACCCCCACTCTGGAGAAAACTCCAAGTAGGGCCCTGGCCACAACAGGAGCTGTAGTGGTCCTAAGGGGAATAGCTTCTGGATACCTGGTGGCATGATCCACTACCACCAGTATAAATCTGTGCCCAGATGCTGTTGGGTGGTCCATTGGTCCAACAATGTCAATCCCCACTCTTTCAAAGGGAACCCCCACCACAGGTAGTGGTATAAGGGGGGCCTTTGTTGTGCCACCTAATTTGCCACTGGCTAGGCAGGTGACACATGAGCGACAAAACTCTTTAGTATCCTCAGACATATGAGGCCAGTGAAAGTGTGGGGCAAGCCTGTCCCAAGTCTTGTTCTGGCCTAAGTGACCTGCAAGGGGAATCTCATGGGCTAAGGTGAGAAGGAAACCTCTAAGAGACAAGGGGATGACCAGCCTCCTGGTAGCACCAGGTTTGGGGTCTCTTGCCTCAGAGTATAGGAGTCCATCATCCCAATATACCTTATGGGCACCTGTAGCATTCCCTGCAGCCTCAGCAGCAGCCTGCTGACTGAGGGGTTCAAGAGAGGAACAGTCTAACTGTGCCTGCCTCAAGTCTGCCCTGGAAGGTCCCCCTGTCCCAAGAAACTCAACCTGTTCAGGCTCAAGCTCTTCTAGGACAGTTCCTTCTGGGATCTTGGGGTCAGTCTCCTGGGAGAGCTGATCCTCAACCTGAGGCAGGGGGGAAGGCTCAGCTTTACCCCTACTGCTCTTTCTCTTGGGTAGTGTCTGGTCCATTCTTCCAGGATCCAGCACTAGTTCAGCTGGGCATTTCTTAGCCTGTGACCTGGTCACAGCAAGGACATGTGAGGAGAGACCTAGCATTTCTACATGAGTCCTGTACTCCACATCTGACCACAGTGAGGATTCCAAATCATTGCCCAAAAGACAATCTACTGGGAGGTCTGAACTAACTACAACCCTTTTGAGGCCAGTTACCCCTCCCCAGGAGAAATTACCAACTGCCATACTGTGATTGGTAGTGACATTGCTAGCATTGGTCGCTAGGTAGTCTGAACCTAGCATGTTCTGGTCAGGGTCCACAAATGTTGGTGTCACCATAGTGACACTGGCACATGTGTCCCTGTAGGCCTGAGCCATCTTTCCATTGATTAAAGGCGTTTGTCTGTATTTGCCCAGAGTACTAGGACTTACAGTAGGGGTCATATCCATGTCCCCAGTACAAACAAGAACTGCCTGAGTAGGAATTCTAACTAAGTCAGAACCCACCTCAGTTGCCAGGGTTAACCCAACTATAGCCTTGGGAGGTACACTACCACTACTAACTGTACTAGTGGATGCAGGTGTCTTAGGGACAGTAGTGGTAGGGGTTTGGCCTTTCTTGGTGCACTCACTAAACCAGTGAGTCTTACTTTTACAGTATTGGCACCATGGTTTCTTAGGACCATCATCCTTCTTCTTTTGGGAAGTTTGGGACCCACCCTCCTTAGGTTGTTGGGGCCCTGTTGAAGACTTCTGGTCATTTTGCTTATTCTCATTACCCTTCTGGTCTGCTTTCTTCTGGCCACCACCCTGGTTCTGGTTCTGCTGCTTGACCCTTATCCTGACCCATCTGTCTGCCTTCTTTCCCAATTCTTGGGGAGAGGTCAGATCTGAGTCAATCAAGTGCTGATGCAACAACTGGTTCTGACAACTATTTAAGATTTGTTCTCTCATAATTAGATTATACAATCCTGTGTAATCAGTAACTTTACTACCCAGTAACCAGCCTTCCAAAGCCTTAATGGCACAATCAACAAAGTCAGTCCAATCTTGAGCCTGAGTTTTCTGGGTATCCCTGAACATCAACCTGTACTGTTCAGTGGTTAAGCCAAACCCATCAATCAGAGCAGTTTTCAAGACTTGGAAATCATTAGCATCCTCATCTCTAACAGTGAGGAGTTTGTCTCTACCTTTACCTTCAAAGGAGAGCCACAATATAGCTGTCCACTGACTCTGGGGTACCTGCTGTACTTTGCAGGCTCTCTCCAAAGCAGTTATCCACTTGTGGATATCATCTCCTGTCTTATAGGAGGGCACTATTTTACTCAGGTGTCTATTATCAAAACTCCTGTCTCTATCCCTAGGGATATTGCTGCCACCAGTGGGGACTACCCCACTCAACTGTTGCTCCCTAGCAAAGGCAAGCTTCTCTTTGGCCAGGGCAAGTTCTTCCCTCTGGATCCTCAGATTAGCTTCCTTCATCTTTGCCTCATGCTCTCTCCTCTGAGGGGAAGTCATCCTCCTTTGAGCAGTTGCATGAGAGCCTCGAGAGTGCACAGATCTAATGGAGTCCCTAGAATGAGACCTATATCTTCTAACTCCATGGTTAGGCCTGCTCAGGGTCAGTACTGGGGGTCCCCCAGATCCTTCCCTATGTAGGTCTAAGTTGGCCCTTGTGAGTCTGCTGACTATCACAGAACCTTTGTCTGCCTCATCCCCAGAGGGGTCCTCTTCTTCCTCCTCCTCTTCTACATTCTCTGTTTCAGGGAGGTCTGGATCTCCAAGAGCACCTTCTAAGGGGGCATGCTCCTATCTGGATTAGAGGGGTCTGTGTTGGCAGCCCTTCTGGCATCATATGCCTCTAAGAGACCTAACAGAAAAGGAGTGGTAGGGTTAGAACCCTGTTCCAATTTCCTGGAGGTACACAATTGTCTCATCTCCTGGAAACTGAGAGCTGCATATCTGGAAAGGACCTGTGGAGGGTCACTAACCACTAGGGGAGTCTCTGAAGACTCTCCATGGATAGACATGCTTCTAGTGAGGTGTAAGTGATGCACCTACCTACACTATGGGTTTTCCTACTGATCCCTTGCTAAGAGTTGTAGTCAGGGTGTGCTAGGCCCTTTCTACTACAACAGCTGGTTCAGTAGAACTCAGAGTATTTCTAAGCTTGTTATATAGACCTAGGTACCTTATGTGATCTTTCAAATGATATTTCAAGATTATATTTGGTAAAAACAACAGCAAGCTCAAATCCCAACCGCTGCACACCAATGTGAGAAGTTGGCCTGATATATGATGCTCACTAGTTCTAGTGATCACCTTGTATCAGTCCAAACAACCCTTATGGTGATTGGTTGTAAGTCAACCTTATAGACCAGCCATCCTAATGGTAGCATGGACAAAGCAGTCTTAGGCTAAACTCTTTTGGCATGTGAAGCCAGCTGTTTTACCACAATATAACTCCTTGAATACCAGATGAAAGGACACCACACAGATTGTTATGAAAATAAACAGTCTATTTATTAATAACAACACCTCTGAACTCTTTATGAGGTCAGAGGGCTAAGCACGTGACAATCTCCTACGAAAAATACTACAAGTTGCACAAAATTAAAATGGTGCCCTAGGGGCACGACAAACCATATACTAAGTAAGTGGAATGTGAAAGTCAATAAGAGGATTGGAGCTGTCCAGAGGCTGTAGGATCGATGGGACCACGCTACACTAACTTCAGGTAAGTAATAGGAGGCCCACGGAACGCGTGTGCAGAGTGTGAACTCACACGCGAGATGCGTAACAACGTCTATGGACAGTACAGTTCAAAGAAAAGGTGAGTACGGACAATCCTGACTAGTTAGGACAACAACGACTGTGGAACTGGACAGTTAAACTACCCTTGAGCACCGAAATGCTCTCGTTACCTCACCCACGGGCTGCGGGTGTATAGGTGTCAAAGTGCGTCGGGTTCTCGCGTTGAAGTCTATGGAGCCTGAAAGAAAAGATGCTGCAGGCGACCAGGAGGAAGATGTCCGGTGCAATCCAAGGGTGGATTGGTGAAGAAGAGGACCTGAAAGCAGAGGGGACAATGTTCAAAATCACTAGCCAGTGACTGGAGTGGAACCAGAAAGGAACCAGATGTTGTCAACGCGATCAGGTGAAAAGTGGACGCTTGACTCTGCAGCCACGTGGACCAGGAGGTGTCTTCGATGACCAGGATGGAGGCACGAGCTGTCCCACGCATGCTCTCGCTGTCGGCGGTGTTGGATCCGGGATTGGAGGCAACAGGCCTTGGCAAAGGCAACCCACACGGTGAGTGAAGAAAGCGTCTGGTGCGGACTAGGAGAGTCCGGGGTGCCCCTCTTTTGGGAGGGAGCAAGGGCCAATCTGGAGCAACCAGATCAGCAGTGAAAATTCAAAGGTTCGTCGTCTAGGAGGCCACTAGCCAGCCGGCAAGTGACCAGACAACGCGTTGAGCAGCAAACAAGCAGAAGGGCCCCACGCAGATCTCGTGGAAGCTGGAGGGCTGATCTTCGGTGCAGGAGCTGCTCGGGGTCGGGGCTTCTCAGTCCCCAAAGCACTTGGTCGAGTTTACCTCGGGAGTCGTGCTGGAAGCGAAGTGCAGTTTCTTCCAAGATGGCCGGTCCCACGTGTCTCGTCGCACCCACGGGTCTCAGCTTTGCTGAAGATGTGAGTTGAGGTCGGAGAGGTCTGGAAATCCGGTTCTCGTCGGGCTCTGAAGTCTGGATCCTCAAGGGAAGACGACAAAGGGAAGCTGCTGGACGTTTGATGGTGCCTGCTTGTGCAGGGTGGACACTCTTTGCCCACAAGGGAGATTCTTCAGTCTTCTGTGGAGCAGAACGTCGAAGGCCAGAGTTTCTTCTTGTTGAATAGTTCAGGATAATCTAATTTGGAATGGGACCAGCTCCTACCTTTATTTTCCTAAAGGGGGCTGCACTACTGACTAGGTCCCTCCCCTGGGTGGTACCAGGAAGGGGGGTGGCTACACCCCCTATCCTTTGTCCGGTTTCCCGCCAGAGCTGGGGCTGGGATGCCCCAGCAACTGGTTTGAACCGGTGTATGCACAGGGCACCTTGTGTGCCCCAGGCATGTCTCATTCCTTTCAGGCCTATCCTCCCCAATACACAAAGTCCTGTCTGGGGTGGTGCTAGCACCTCCCAAGGCCGAAAACCCTTTGTCCAAGCCATCCTCGCTGGAAGAACTCCCAGCAGCAGGAGGTCAGACTTGTGTCTGTGGTGGCAGCATCCATTTTGTGATGCTGAGGCTCGAGTTAACTTTAACCGGGGTTCACAGTTACATACATGTCGTGTCCCTCTAGAAGGGTGGAATGCTACCCCCGTCACCAGAATTGGCGAGGGGGTAGTATTCCAAATCGTATGACACCTTACTCGACATGTTTTGTAAATGTTATACCAGAGTTAGCATTTAACCGCGAGGATTATAATGCACTTAAGAGTATATGGTATAGCGTTATCATGGAACAGCTATTAGGACTTGGTTCCGCAAGCTGCAAACGGGCTCAGCTCATGCCAGAGCACCATCTCACATAATTCCAAGCGCTCTGCCTTCAGGATTGATAAGGCCTTCCATAGGAGTGACTGATAGGGGTATATGTGTCCATTTTAGGGTTAGATATAGGTATACTATATCTACAGCAAAGGGTGTTTACACCACCTTGCCCCAGCTGTCATGCAGCCAGGTCTGTCAGATTTAGATGGCCAGCCAGGGGTGGCATAATACATGCTTCAGCCCCTGGTAGGCCCTGGGTACACCTATGCCCTGGGTACCTAAGGTACACTGTACAGGGACTGAGAAGGTGGCCCAGTACCAATTGGTAAATGCACCTAAAGTACATGGTTGTCAATTTAGAGAGAGAACAGCTGGGATGTGGGTCTGATTAGCAGGCCCACAGCCAGGGAAAGTCGTAAACCAGTGAAGCAAAAAGCAAAAATCTGGGGTGACCATAGGATTGCAGACCCCACTCTCCTACACTCTGTGTTTCCCACTGCGCTGCAGCTAACTTTAGCTGGCGAGCACCAACGCAGGCACCCTTGTTCCATAGAGCAAGGCTGCCGGTATTGAGGGGAAGATTGTTTATGTGCAGGAAGGTCCTCCTTCCTGCACATAATCAATCCTTAAATGCCATTTTGTAACTTCAAGGAGTGCTGCTTAATGCAGCACACACAGAAGTAGCAAAACAGCTTTAAAAAAAAAAATGTTCACGTACGGGTGTGGCGTTTGCTGTTTCTATGTGTGCTTCAAACCGTAGCTTACATGGAAACAGCAAAAACCAGAAGAAATAAAGCATTTCTCCTCGTTACGCCTGTTTAAGACCAGGTTTTCCCTGCTCCTAATTGTGGCACGCCTCCAATTCATGCTGCCCTTGTAAATAGGGAGCAGAATCAAAATCAATGGGTGTTGTGGTGGAACGCCTACCGCAACACCCACTGCCCTTCCCTTTCACGCTAAATACAGCATGAAAGGAGGCCGTATTCACAAGGCAGCATTAAGCCATATTAAGTGGCTTAACGCTGCCTTGTAAATAAGGCGAGGCCCCTGTCGCCATCACAATATCACTAAAAGTGAGATTGTGGCGTCGATAGGGGCTTGTAAATATGCTCCCAAGTGTCAAAACCCCTTCCACCAATCTCTCCAGCCAGTCCGCAGATGACAGAGGTTTGTCGTTCCAGTTGAATGCCCAGTGTTTTATGGCTGTCGCTGGGGAATGCCCGGATGTGCTCCCCCAACCTCCGGTGTTGACTAGATTCAAGCACCAAGGCACAAAAAGAGTTTAGAGAACAGAAATGCCCACTTTCTAGTAGTAGGATTTCTGAGCGAATGATGACAAAGCCGCCTTTACCACTGGCAAAGAGTTGTTGCTGCGAACCCAACGACAGGAAGCATCACGAGGCTGCTCCACTGTAATCCACTGTCGCAGCCTGCGGTGATTTCAACTGTTAGAAATGGGATTCCTGGCTGGCTGAGGTTGGCACCAAAGCCAGACAGAAACCACCACTCTAGTCAGGGCAAAGGAACTACTCCTCAGAATGACCCCTGCTCACCCTTTTAGGTAGTGTGGCGCGAGCAGACAAGGCTAAACTTCGGGGCGCTACAGTTAAGCATTTATGACCTTTCAAAGTAAAACACACTGATTCCCCCACAAATGGACACCAGGCTTTGGTTCTGTAAAAATATGTAATCTTTATATAAAAATATATGCAGGTAGAGAGATTATCACAAGACCTTATAACACGTTACTTTTGCTTTTGGGCCACCAGATTTCAAAATAAAGATTCCTTTAGAACAATTCTCAAAACTGGTTTAGTTTACTTGGCGGTGACTTCGTGGATTAGTCGTCCCTCGGGCATGGGGATGGCTCGTAGAAGTCTAGTGCGCCTGGGGGCACCAGTGCGGCTTCGGGCCTTTACTGCAGCAGGTGTATGCATACAGGCAGGCGCGGCCCACGACCTCAGTACCGACTGTACTGGGGTCTCCCAAAGTGGGCGGCGCGGCCTGTAAAGTCTCTTAGGGGGTGAAGCTGGGCAGCAGGGCACGTTCCTACGTGCGGGCGGCTGTCCTAGCGTCGATCACCAGTCTCACGGGTAAAGGGCAGGCAAGCTCCCGAGTGCCACAGCCCTAGGAGGGGGCGATGGGGGCGCAGTCTCAGCTCCGGCGGGAGGCACACACGGGTCGAAGTACAAGGCAAGCGAAGGCACAAGGAACCCACTGGTCCTGGGGTTCCGTTCAGGGGGCAAGCTCAAACAAGCCCTTGGAGAAAGTCTCAAGCACAATCTGCAAAGTCCTTTGTAGGTCTTCTCCTCTCCTTCCTCAGCAAGGCAGACAGCAGGCCAGTCCTTCAGCTTCTTCCTTCTAGTTGGGCAGAGGTTTGTTGTGGGAAACAGGATCTAGTTTCTTGGGAGCAGGGCTCCTACTTTTATACAGCTTTTCGTTTGTTCTGGCAGGCCATGGGGGCCTCTGCATAACTTCTTTCACTCCCTGAGCACTGTGTTGGGTAAACTTGGGTCTCTCCTTTCAGGGAGCATGGATGGCCCATCAGACGCTCCACAGGAGGTGAAGCCAGCATTGTGTGGACAGGGGCAGCCAGGAGTACTTTGTTGACAGGCTTCCCCCTTCCTGGGCCAGGTGTCGGGCTGAGTCATCAGTCGCTCCCCAGGAGGTGGAGCCAGCATTGTGGTGGCAGAGCACAGCCCTATTCAGAGTCCAGGGGCACTCCCACCTCCCACCAAGCTGTAATCCTTGCATTCACCACCTGTCATCTCCCAGCCCTGTCACTCACACAACCCAGACAGTCAGATACACATCCTAGCAGAGGCGGGCTGAAATGGTTAGGCAAGCAAATGCTAGCTTTCTAAAAGTAGCATTTGCAAACACAGGATATTAAAACAAACTTTACTAAAATAAGTGTTTTATTATTCTGAGTTCAGGCATACTAAACTTGACCTTCTACCATGTTCCCTGAGCCTGCTGGGATTATAGAGTGTAATAATTCCAGCAGCCCATCTTGGCCTAAGAGAACAGGTAGCCTTACATTAGTGAAAAACGAAATTAGCTGTAATTCACTATTAGGACATGCCACACACATCAGGGCATGTCCTACCTTACACTACAATGCACCCTGCCCTTGGGCCTACCATAGGGGTGACTAATATGAAGCAAAGGGAAGGTTTAGGGGCTGGCAAGTGTGGGCACTTGCCTAGCCAGAGTGACAGTACCAGACTGCACACAGGTTCTGCAATGGCAGACCCTAGACACACTTTACAAGGCTGCTTCTGTGGGTGGCGCAACCAGCGCTGCAGGCCCACTAGCAGTATTGGCATTCACAAGCCCTGGCACTCCTGGTGCACTCTTCTGGGGACTGACAGTAAATCCAATGAAGCAATCATGGACATCAATCACATATACATTTTGCACAGGGAGAGCATATGCACTTTAGCACTGGTCAGCAGTGGTAAAGTGCCCAGAGTCATTAAACCAACAAAAACAGGTCACAGAGAATATTGGAGGAAGGAAAAAAGTTCAGGGAAGACCCTGCCAAGAGGGCCAAGTCCAACATCCACCATTTCCCCGTGTTAGCAGATGGGAAGAGCGAACTTCATAGGAAGTGAAAACACACATGGGTTTTCCTCACTATCTGGGCAGGAGACACACCTTTAATTTGTTTGTTTATTTGTTTGAACAAGACCCATCAGGGTATATGAGCGCTGTACATTGAGGCTGTAAAGTTATGCAGGTAAAGAAGAAAATCATAGACATATAAGCGGTTACATCACATGCCTACTGTAGAAAATAATAGAAATAAATGCAGTTACATCAGATGCACATTGCATGGTAGGTAAGTAAGGTCAATGCTGTGAAGCGATTAACAATAGTTTGTATGGTTACAGGTCTATTGTCTCAGGTGACTATTCAGGAGCAATCCTTTGACTAAGGGTGGGCAGAGTTCACATAGCAGCGCTACGCAGCACTCCGCAAAACCGCAAAAAAAGTCACCATGCTACGCAGACTTCTGCAAGTGGGCGGAGTTGCTTGTCCCGTTCGTTCGTGTGGCGTTTCCGCCATACGGCAACGTGGATTGCGTATTCGAGTTGAAATATCACACAAACTTTGCCACACGGTTGCGCATGGGCACGGCCATATTGTTTCTTTCTCTTTTATGGTACTGAGGCCTACTTTTTGATCCTTCTTTAATTCTTGTAATCCTTGTTTTCTAAAATATTTTTTTATGATCTTTTTTATTTATTATCTTATCCTCTGTCTTCCTAAGTGTATATATTGCATTTGTTTCTGCGTTTTTGTGTTTTAGTGAGTTTTGCACTTTATTTTTTCTCTGTACCTCCTTCTTAATTTTGTTTTACTACCTTCTCTCTTCCTATTTTTGTAACACTTTCTACTTTTTCTTTCTTCTGCCCCCCCCCCGCATCAAGGCAGAGAAGCGTGCCATGAAAAAGGCGGTAACCAAGAGCTACGTTCCTTGCGGAAGACAACGCCCGGAAGTGGTGCAGCAGCCCTGGGCTTTTGTGCTCGAAGGTGAAGGTGGCAGCACTTGTTTTTTTTGTGCAGCGCCACCTCCCCTCTACCCTGGCAGCAGGTGGCAGGCCAGGGTCTGAGTACAGGCTCCTGGAGCGCGAGCATCACAAGGTGAGGGTGCGTCGGTCAGTGTGTCACTGCTTTGGGTCCAGCGCACCCACAATCAGCTGACGCACCAGTGGTCCTATGTCCTGGACCGAGAGCAGGACCTGCTGGACCTGCTTGGGGTTGAGGTCGCAGAGTTTGGTGAGTGGCTAATTATTATTAATATTATTATTTGTGTGTTCTGTGCTTTTGCAAATATTTTTTTCATAAATAGCAAGCATGCTGCTCACATGCAGGTAAGTTACATTTACAAATCTTACATTATGTGATTGTTATTCTAGACAGGTACTCGGCGCTACCTAATCGTATTTGTTTGTGACTATGGGCTGATTATGTAAAAATTTAAATAATGCAGACTAGAGAGAGACTCCTTTCCTTTGTCCTGTCACTAAGATGGTGTTAGTATTAGTAATTTAGCGTTGCGGGTCCTCTCACTTCAGTTCTCAAAACTTTTTTGTAGCTTGCACAGTGACAAGCAACCAACCAATTTGGTGTATGCATGCCTCCATCTATGCAGTTAAAGACAAAATGCAGACTTAGGCCCACATGCATCAATATCGGCTTTTGCGAGTTCTAAATTGCGAAAAATAACGATTCGCAATTTAGAATTCGCAAAAGCCTATGCATTAATTTTTTCTTATTTTTTTTGCAAATCGGTAAAAATCGCTATTTTTACCGAAATGCATAAAAAATGCGAATTTTAAATTGCGAATTCACAATTCCCATTCATTCCTATGGGCCAAAATGCCCATAGGAATGAATGGGAATTGCGAATTCGCAATGTGCAATTGCAATTCATCAATGCATTTCAAGGGTGGAGAGGGGGGTCAAAATGACCCCCCCCTGCACCCATGAAATGTACTTTTCAGCATAAGTTACATACACACATGTCCTAAGGACATGTGTGTGTGTAACTTTACAGTTTAAAAAATGCATTTTTGTGCATTTTTAATCAATTTTGCAATTTACCACGAAGTTGAACTTCGTGGTAATTTGCACTTCCAATTTTAAAAAACGCATATTTTTCTGTAATGATGCATAGCATTTAAGAAATCGCACAATTGCGATTTCTTAAATGCTAACGCAATTTTAGAAATCGTAAAAAAGATGCGACTTCTAAAATGGCATGATGCATCCCAACAAGCACTTTTGCATTCGCAAACGGCCGATTTTAAGGAATCGCACCGTTTGCGACTACAAAAATGCTTGATGCATGTGGGCCTTAGTGAATTGGCCTGTCAAAGGGGGTTGGGAATGATTGCGAATTAGATTGGAATTTAGAAGCAAATATCATTTGTTGCAATTCATTAGTAGTTCCAAAGTCTTTGGAATAGGTGGACTAGGAAGGTTTAGGAAATATAGAATAAATAGATAGGATGGTCTGCGACCTCGATACTAGTCTACTACTAGTCAATCTGATTCAGAAAAGTTCAATGTTATTGCCATTTCCTGTCCCAAAAATCTTTTTGGAGAGATTACTTATTTACAAGCAACCATTTTTTGTCTCTTTAATTATGTCTTACATCAGCATCCAGGGGAAAGAGGTCTTCTGAGACGGGTGCGGGGGGGGATGGAGGTTCCTCCCAAAAAGAACGCTCCTCGGCCGATGGCTCTGCTGGCCCCAGTAAGTCCTCCTATTGTTAATATATTTCCTAACTTTTCCTGCTCCTTAATTTGAACTATTTTCTACCTGTTTCCTAATTTTATTTTTTTACAAATCCTCTTCCATCTGTCCATTTCTAAAATCTTGTTATCCCTGAATTATCTTATTTACTAAGTTATTTTATATTTCTAGTGTCTGTCTTTGACCTCAAACTGCCTCTGTCTGTACTAGTCTGTCTGTAGCTTCCTTTCTTCTGGTTTTCCAGCCAGTTTTCCCTCTCCCCTTATATATTTTGGGGACTGCCTAGTGGTTGTACTGTAAGACTCAGAGAATCCACTTACTACTCCTAGTACTACTACCATGCCGTGCAGATTGCATGCCCAAGTAAGGCATTCTACGCATGTTTGTTGAGATGCAAAGGCTTTATTTTACTTTCTCATGTCATTGCTCAATTAGTAAAGCGAGAGAGTGGCCGTGGTCACGTTGTACACTCCAAAGTTGGGCCTTCTTCTTATCTAGGCCTACTATGATTAGCAGCAGTTGATGGTGAGCTGATTACCGTGCACCGTGGCTGAAAGGAAGTATGAGGAGGAGGGAGACGGCCCCAGGGCATTTGCCAACCAAGACCTTATGTCCAGTTGTCCACTCTTATTACTTTTCAAACCCTCAGATCTCAGATGCCTCAATAGCTTTGCCACTCCAGTCCTTTACAGGTTGTCTTCTTGAGAGGCTTTTAAAAAATGGGCCCCAACAAAACCCCCAAACTAATATTTTACATAGAAGATGCTGTCTGTATCTGAATTGTAGTGATTTATGTGGGGTATTTTCAATTATGCCACAAAAAAATAAATAAATAGGAGAGGCGCATCTGGCATCTACAAAATGCGTAATGTTTTTTCTAGCCGCACAGACCACCAGTGCCGGGGACAGCGGGAATGGGGTCGCCAGCCGGGAGCAGATGCAGCAGCTGTAGGGGGTGAGACAGCGGCAGTGGTGGTAAGCCATATTGCTTGCTTATTGACAATTGATTATATTCTCACTGCAAGGGTGTACACTGTCCTGTTGAGATGTGGGATAAGTCGAACACAACCCTCTTTACTTAGCACATACAAAGGGGGTTGAGTAAATAACGGCCTCTTCTGTCTTCAACTCAGTGCAGGAAGTTTCATAAAGAGTCAGACCTAGGGGTTGATGGAAAAGGGAAAGAAGGATGGAAGGAGGAAGGAAGGGAGGAATGTAATAGGACTGAAAGAGAAGGATTTGTGGGTGAAAGTGCCAGATGCATATACTATAGGTGGCTGATCGGATGCATGGGTGGGTGGAGAATGAATGAAAGGTGAAAGGATGCCTACCTCTCTGGGTGAAAGTATATGGGTGAAAGGAATCCTCCGGGGGTTTGATGGGTCAAAGGATGCATGGGTGGTTAAATGACAAATGTATTATGGTAAATGATTTGTTGAGAATGAGAGCCAGGTTTGGATGGATGGAGATATGGATGGATGGATGGATGGATTTCATAGGTGAAGACTGGATGGAAAGAATGTAAAACTTAAGCAGTGACTTAGAAGCAAGCGATCCGAGGGTGAATAATAAAAATAATAGAAGAACAATAAAATGATTAATGGAAAAATCCATGGGAAGAAGAGTAAACAAGGAATGTGTTTTTCCATCAAGATTTTTGATTCAAAGGGTTGAGGTGGCATTTCATATTACTCCCTTGACTCACAGTAGTTTTTTAGAGCAACATATAATATGTATCCTTCCAAGTACCCACCGATTATCATTAATCGCCCTCCTCCGAGTCCCTACCCATGGCATTTACCAGTGACAGCCGTGGGTGACCTATCGGCTGCATGGTTACATTGGCGGCACTGCAACGTTGGCTGTGCAATGTGCGTCTGCCTCAGTTAATGTGTAGGCCCCTTAACAAATGTCATGCTAATGATAAACAGTTGTGTTTCCCTTCGCTCCCAGTGCCCACTCAGTCACTTCCTAGCAGATAAGTAACCCTTTTCCGAACTTCCTTGTTCTGTCCCAGCCTTCAATAAAACTTGAAAAAATCATTCTTTGCATGAGCCACTTTCCTCTGGCCAAGTGACATATTTTATTATTGCTTCCATAACGTATTACTCAGTTGAAATTTTCCCTTTCAACAATTGCTGAACAACATGACTCACTACAAGCAAAAGCTTAGGCAGTTGATGATAACGATCAGTTGAACGTCTACCTATCCGGCCTAGTCCCTCTAGCTTACTTGCAGTCGACTAAGTTAATAAATATTTTCCTTGCTGGCAAGCAAATCTATTTTGTTGAAAACAAGTAATGTCAAATGTGGTGAGGGAGGGTGAAGCCAGGGAGTAAAGTGGGGACAAAGAGTAGGTGACTTTGCATTTTAAGGATGGGATAGTCAGTGATGAACGAATGAGCCAAATACAACCTCCTGTTCCTTAATCCTTTCCCTGACCTGTAGGGCCATGGGCAGACAGGAGGACGTCTGTCTGCATAGTTGTCTTCTTTATAGTTAGTAGTACCTCACGTGACGTATATCGTTCATAGTAACTATTCATCTGCCTTGTTATAGTCAGGGTGACATTGAGGCATTTAACAGGGCATGGCCATGATAGGGAAAGAGATACTTGTCTAGTACAGCTGCGCCACCTGTGGACAGTAGCAAAGTAATGCAACACGAGTATGTCTGTCTAGGGCGCAAGCTGAGCTGGCATGCCTACCTTAATTTAGCTAAACAAGAGAGAGAGAAGAAGAATACTTGTATACTCCTTAGTGCCTAGTAGTTGTAATGCCTGAAACTCTAATCACATCAAAGTTGAATGAGCCAAGGAATCGAGGATACCAGCAAATGTTATGTACTGCTAGTGCTACCGTGACACTATACCATTTTATGTGTTACTATTTTGATAAGAGTATTGGCTACAATTTGTCCTTTTTCATTTTTTAATATTCCTACTCCTGTCAGTTCACTATCACCCTCACAACCCAACAGGCAGGAGGTAGCAGCCAGGACCTGGCAAAGGAAGTTGGAGGCCATCAGGGCCGAATATCAGAGGCTGGTGGCCCAGGAGGAGGAGGAGGAGGAGGAGGCGGAGGCGGAAGCTGCAGCTTCCTTCAATGCCCCGGGCCCCAGCCAGGCCCCATTGCCTCCGGTAGTACGGCGCCATGGTCAGGCAGCCGCCCGCCACCAGTCAGCAACCACTGCTGCTCCCCCCCATTAACTCTATACTGCATTTCAGCCCTGCGTGCTCCAGAGGATGGCGTGCCTGGAAGCCAGGAAGGAGGAGCGTTTCAACAGGTTAGAGAGGGATCCCATAGCCCGCCGCTCGGCCTCTCTTGCCCCTTTTTAATCTTTTGTTTGGTGGATGCGATTTGTTGGGGAGAGGGTGGGAATGTGGGATTGAGCAATTTTAGGGTTTTCTTATTTAGTTCTGCTTTATGGACAGTTACATTTTTGGACTTCAACTTTGGACAAAGCTTACTTTGGACATTAACTGGTGTTAGGGAGAGCAATGGGCCACGTGTTTTGGGTTTAGTTTATATTTGTTAGGGAAATTAAGATTTTATAGGTGTACATAGGATTTAAGTCTTCTGGGGGGAGTTACTGCTTTATATCCCACTGCTGTCTTTGCTGCAGACCCACAGCCAGTTTTTAAAATCTGCTGATCGTGTAACACCAACAAAATAGTTATGCGGTGCCATCACTTATTCCACCACTCTCTCCTCCTAGTCTCTGCATTCTGCAACTCTATTAATGCCTAAGGACTCGGAGCGGGTGTGGGGGCTGGGAATTTCCATTTTATATAGATTATTGAAGAACAGCAATGAATCTTCCACATTCTTCTCTTAACTGCGATGAATAGGTGAAGTGATGGCTGCATGGTTTACCAAGGTGCCATGGTGTGGTATTAGACAGTGGCAGGATGCTAGTGCACTAGTCGAATAGTGAAAGCACCAGATCTAGAACTGAGGTTCCACTCACGCCTAGACAAACTCAAACTGTAGGATGAGGAATATTCATTGCAGAGAACTCCTTAAATTGAAATAAAACCGTGTGCTGTAGAGGGACAGGGGGTGTCTGTGGAGGGGCAGGAAGTGTCTGTAGAGGGGCAGGAAGTGTCTGTAGAGGGGCAGGGAGTGTCTGTAGAGGGGCAGGGAGTGTCTATAGAGGGACAGGGAGTGTCTGTAGAGGGGAAGGGAGTGTCTATAGAGGGACAGGGAGTGTCTGTAGAGGGGCAGGAAGTGTCTGTAGAGGGGCAGGGAGTGTCTTTAGAGGGGCAGGGAGTGTCTGTAGAGGGACAGGGAGTGTCTGTAGAGGGGAAGGGAGTGTCTATAGAGGGACAGGGAGTGTCTGTAGAGGGGCAGGGAGTGTCTGTACCGGGGCAGGGAGTGTCTGTAGAGGGGCAGGGCATGTCTGTAGAGGGGCAGGGAGTGTCTGTAGAGAGGCAGGGAGTGTCTGTAGAAGGTCAGTGAGTGTCTGTAGAGGGTCAGGGAGTGTCTGTAGAGGGGCAGGAAGTGTCTGTAGAGGGGCAGGAAGTGTCTGTAGAGGGGCAGGGAGTGTCTGTACAGGGGCAGGGAGTGTCTGTAGAGGGACAGGGAGTGTCTGTAGAGGGGAAGGGAGTGTCTATAGAGGGACAGGGAGTGTCTGTAGAGGGGCAGGAAGTGTCTGTAGAGGGGCAGGGAGTGTCTGTAGAGGGGCAGGGAGTGTCTGTAGAGGGTGTCTGTAGAGGGGCAGGGAGTGTCTGTAGAGGGACAGGGAGTGTCTGTAGAGGGGAAGGGAGTGTCTATAGAGGGACAGGTAGTGTCTGTAGAGGGGCAGGGAGTGTCTGTACCGGGGCAGGGAGTGTCTGTAGAGGGGCAGGGCGTGTCTGTAGAGGGGCAGGGAGTGTCTGTAGAGAGGCAGGGAGTGTCTGTAGAAGGTCAGTGAGTGTCTGTAGAGGGGCAGGGAGTGTCTGTAGAGGGACAGGGAGTGTCTGTAGAGGGTCAGTGAGTGTCTGTAGAGGGGCAGGGAGTGTCTGTAGAGAGTCAGTGAGTGTCTGTAGAGGGGCAGGGAGTGTCTGTAGAGGGACAGGGAGTGTCTGTAGAGGGTCAGTGAGTGTCTGTAGAGGGGCAGGGAGTGTCTGTAGAGAGTCAGTGAGTGTCTGTAGAGGGGCAGGGAGTGTCTGTAGAGGGACAGGGAGTGTCTGTAGAGGGGAGGGGAGTGTCTGTAGAGGGACAGGGAGTGTCTGTAGAGGGGCAGGAAGTGTCTGTAGAGGGGCAGGAAGTGTCTGTAGAGGGGCAGGGAGTGTCTGTAGAGGGACAGGGAGTGTCTGTAGAGGGGCAGGAAGTGTCTGTAGAGGGGCTGGGAGTGTCTGTAGAGGGGCAGGGAGTGTCTGTAGAGGGACAGGGAGTGTCTGTAGAGGGGCAGGAAGTGTCTGTAGAGGGGCAGGAAGTGTCTGTAGAGGGGCAGGGAGTGTCTGTAGAGGGGAAGGGAGTGTCTATAGGGGGACAGGGAGTGTCTGTAGAGGGGCAGGGAGTGTCTGTACCGGGACAGGGAGTGTCTGTAGAGGGGCAGGGAGTGTCTGTAGAGGGGAAGGGAGTGTCTGTAGAGGGACAGGGAGTGTCTGTAGAGGGGCAGGAAGTGTCTGTAGAGGGGCAGGAAGTGTCTGTAGAGGGACAGGGAGTGTCTGTAGAGGGGCAGGAAGTGTCTGTAGAGGGGCAGGGCGTGTCTGTAGAGGGGCAGGGCGTGTCTGTAGAGGGGCAGGGAGTGTCTATAGAGGGACAGGGAGTGTCTGTGGAGGGGCAGGGAGTGTCTGTACCGGGGCAAGGAGTGTCTGTTGAGGGGCAGGGAGTGTCTATAGAGGTCAGTGAGTGTCTGTAGAGGGGCAGGGCGTGTCTATAGAGGGGCAGGGAGTGTCTGTAGAGGGGCAGGGAGTGTCTGTAGAGGGTCAGTGAGTGCCTGTAGAGGGGCAGGGAGTGTCTGTAGAGGGGCAGGGAGTGTCTGTAGAGGGGCAGGGAGTGTCTATAGAGAGGCAGGGAGTGTCTGTAGAGGGGCAGGGAGTGTCTGTAGAGGGTCAGTGAGTGCCTGTAGAGGGTCAGTGAGTGCCTGTAGAGGGGCAGGGAGTGTCTGTAGAGGGGCAGGGAGTGTCTGTAGAGGGGCAGGGAGTGTCTATAGAGGGGCAGGGACTGTCTGTAGAGGGGCAGTGAGTGCATGTAGAGAGGCAGGGAGTGTCTATAGAGGGGCAGGGAGTGTCTGTAGAGGGTCAGGGAGAGTCTATGGAGGGGCAGGGAGTGTCAGTAGAGGGTCAGTGAGTGTCTGTAGAGGGTCAGTGAGTGTCTGTAAAGGGGCAGGGAGTGCCTGTAGAGGGGCAGGGAGTGTCTGTAGAGGGGCAGGGAGTGTTGGTAGAGGGGCAGGGAGTGTCTATAGAGGGGCAGGGAGTGTCTTTAGAGGGTCAGTGAGTGCCTGTAGAGGGGCAGGGAGTGTCTGTAGAGGGGCAGGGAGTGTCTGTAGAGGGGCAGGGAGTGTTTGTAGAGGGGCAGGGAGTGTCTATAGAGGTGCAGGGAGTGTCTGTAGAGGGTCAGTGAGTGCCTGTAGAGGGGCAGGGAGTGTCTGTAGAGGGTCAGTGAGTGCCTGTAGAGGGGCAGGGAGTGTCTGTAGAGGGGCAGGGAGTGTCTGTAGAGGGGCAGGGCGTGTCTATAGAGGGGCAGGGAGTGTCTGTAGAGGGTCAGTGAGTGCCTGTAGAGGGGCAGGGAGTGTCTGTAGAGGGGCAGGGAGTGTCTGTAGAGGGGCAGGGAGTGTTTGTAGAGGGGCAGGGAGTGTCTGTAGAGGGGCAGGGAGTGTCTGTAGAGGGTCAGTGAGTGTCTGTAGAGGGTCAGGGAGTGTCTGTAGAGGGGCAGGAAGTGTCTGTAGAGGGACAGGGAGTGTCTGTAGAGGGACAGGGAGTGTCTGTAGAGGGGCAGGGAGTGTCTATAGAGGGGCAGGGAGTGTCTGTAGAGGGACAGGGAGTGTCTGTAGAGGGTCAGTGAGTGCCTGTAGAGGGACAGTGAGTGTCTGTAGAGGGGCAGGGAGTGTCTGTAGAGGGGCAGGGAGTGCCTGTAGTGGGTCAGGGAGTGTCTGTAGAGGGACAGGGAGTGTCTGTAGAGGCGCAGGGAGTGTCTATAGAGGGGCAGGGAGTGTCTGTAGAGGGACAGGGAGTGTCTGTAGAGGGTCAGTGAGTGCCTGTAGAGGGACAGTGAGTGTCTGTAGAGGGGCAGGGAATGTCTGTAGAGGGTCAGTGAGTGCCTGTAGAGGGACAGTGAGTGTCTGTAGAGGGGCAGGGAGTGTCTGTAGAGGGGCAGGGAGTGTCTGTAGAGGGGCAGGGAGTGCCTGTAGTGGGTCAGGGAGTGTCTATAGAGGGGCAGGGAGTGTCTGTAGAGGGTCAGTGAGTGCCTGTAGAGGGGCAGGGAGTGTCTGTAGAGGGTCAGTGAGTGTCTGTAGAGGGGCAGGGAGTGTCTGTAGAGGGGCAGGGAGTGCCTGTAGAGGGTCAGTGAGTGTCTGTAGAGGGGCAGGGAGTGTCTGTAGAGGGGCAGGGAGTGTCCGTAGAGGGACAGGGAGTGTCCGTAGAGGGACAGGGAGTGTCTGTAGAGGGGCAGGGAGTGTCTATAGAGGGGCAGGGAGTGTCTGTAGAGGGACAGGGAGTGTCTGTAGAGGGTCAGTGAGTGCCTGTAGAGGGACAGTGAGTGTCTGTAGTGGGTCAGGGAGTGTCTATAGAGGGGCAGGGAGTGTCTGTAGATGGTCAGTGAGTGCCTGTAGAGGGGCAGGGAGTGTCTGTAGAGGGTCAGTGAGTGTCTGTAGAGGGGCAGGGAGTGTCTGTAGAGGGGCAGGGAGTGTCTGTAGAGGGATAGGGAGTGTCTGTAGAGGGGCAGGGAGTGTCTGTAGAGGGGCAGGGAGTGTCTGTAGAGGGACAGGGAGTGTCTGTAGAGGGTCAGTGAGTGCCTGTAGAGGGACAGTGAGTGTCTGTAGAGGGGCAGGGAGTGTCTATAGAGGGGCAGGGAGTGTCTGTAGAGGGTCAGTGAGTGCCTGTAGAGGGGCAGGGTGTGTCTGTAGAGGGTCAGTGAGTGTCTGTAGAGGGGCAGGGAGTGTCTGTAGAGGGGCAGGGAGTGCCTGTAGAGGGTCAGTGAGTGTCTGTAGAGAGGCAGGGAGTGCCTGTAGAGGGTCAGTGAGTGTCTGTAGAGGGGCAGGGAGTGTCTGTAGAGGGACAGGGAGTGTCTGTAGAGGGAAAGGGAGTGTCTGTAGAGGGACAGGGAGTGTCTGTAGAGGGGCAGGAAGTGTCTGTAGAGGGGCAGGGAGTGTCTGTAGAGGGACAGGGAGTGTCTGTAGAGGGGCAGGAAGTGTCTGTAGAGGGGCTGGGAGTGTCTGTAGAGGGGCAGGGAGTGTCTGTAGAGGGACAGGGAGTGTCTGTAGAGGGGCAGGAAGTGTCTGTAGAGGGGCAGGGAGTGTCTGTAGAGGGGAAGGGAGTGTCTATAGGGGGACAGGGAGTGTCTGTAGAGGGGCAGGGAGTGTCTGTACTGGGGCAGGGAGTGTCTGTAGAGGGGCAGGGAGTGTCTGTAGAGGGGCAGGAAGTGTCTGTAGAGGGGCAGGAAGTGTCTGTAGAGGGACAGGGAGTGTCTGTAGAGGGGCAGGAAGTGTCTGTAGAGGGGCAGGGCGTGTCTGTAGAGGGGCAGGGCGTGTCTGTAGAGGGGCAGGGAGTGTCTATAGAGGGACAGGGAGTGTCTGTGGAGGGGCAGGGAGTGTCTGTACCGGGGCAAGGAGTGTCTGTTGAGGGGCAGGGAGTGTCTATAGAGGTCAGTGAGTGTCTGTAGAGGGGCAGGGCGTGTCTATAGAGGGGCAGGGAGTGTCTGTAGAGGGGCAGGGAGTGTCTGTAGAGGGTCAGTGAGTGCCTGTAGAGGGGCAGGGAGTGTCTGTAGAGGGGCAGGGAGTGTCTGTAGAGGGGCAGGGAGTGTCTATAGAGAGGCAGGGAGTGTCTGTAGAGGGGCAGGGAGTGTCTGTAGAGGGTCAGTGAGTGCCTGTAGAGGGTCAGTGAGTGCCTGTAGAGGGGCAGGGAGTGTCTGTAGAGGGGCAGGGAGTGTCTGTAGAGGGGCAGGGAGTGTCTATAGAGGGGCAGGGACTGTCTGTAGAGGGGCAGTGAGTGCATGTAGAGAGGCAGGGAGTGTCTATAGAGGGGCAGGGAGTGTCTGTAGAGGGTCAGGGAGAGTCTATGGAGGGGCAGGGAGTGTCAGTAGAGGGTCAGTGAGTGTCTGTAGAGGGTCAGTGAGTGTCTGTAAAGGGGCAGGGAGTGCCTGTAGAGGGGCAGGGAGTGTCTGTAGAGGGGCAGGGAGTGTTGGTAGAGGGGCAGGGAGTGTCTATAGAGGGGCAGGGAGTGTCTTTAGAGGGTCAGTGAGTGCCTGTAGAGGGGCAGGGAGTGTCTGTAGAGGGGCAGGGAGTGTCTGTAGAGGGGCAGGGAGTGTTTGTAGAGGGGCAGGGAGTGTCTATAGAGGTGCAGGGAGTGTCTGTAGAGGGTCAGTGAGTGCCTGTAGAGGGGCAGGGAGTGTCTGTAGAGGGTCAGTGAGTGCCTGTAGAGGGGCAGGGAGTGTCTGTAGAGGGGCAGGGAGTGTCTGTAGAGGGGCAGGGCGTGTCTATAGAGGGGCAGGGAGTGTCTGTAGAGGGTCAGTGAGTGCCTGTAGAGGGGCAGGGAGTGTCTGTAGAGGGGCAGGGAGTGTCTGTAGAGGGGCAGGGAGTGTTTGTAGAGGGGCAGGGAGTGTCTGTAGAGGGGCAGGGAGTGTCTGTAGAGGGTCAGTGAGTGTCTGTAGAGGGTCAGGGAGTGTCTGTAGAGGGGCAGGAAGTGTCTGTAGAGGGACAGGGAGTGTCTGTAGAGGGACAGGGAGTGTCTGTAGAGGGGCAGGGAGTGTCTATAGAGGGGCAGGGAGTGTCTGTAGAGGGACAGGGAGTGTCTGTAGAGGGTCAGTGAGTGCCTGTAGAGGGACAGTGAGTGTCTGTAGAGGGGCAGGGAGTGTCTGTAGAGGGGCAGGGAGTGCCTGTAGTGGGTCAGGGAGTGTCTGTAGAGGGACAGGGAGTGTCTGTAGAGGCGCAGGGAGTGTCTATAGAGGGGCAGGGAGTGTCTGTAGAGGGACAGGGAGTGTCTGTAGAGGGTCAGTGAGTGCCTGTAGAGGGACAGTGAGTGTCTGTAGAGGGGCAGGGAATGTCTGTAGAGGGTCAGTGAGTGCCTGTAGAGGGACAGTGAGTGTCTGTAGAGGGGCAGGGAGTGTCTGTAGAGGGGCAGGGAGTGTCTGTAGAGGGGCAGGGAGTGCCTGTAGTGGGTCAGGGAGTGTCTATAGAGGGGCAGGGAGTGTCTGTAGAGGGTCAGTGAGTGCCTGTAGAGGGGCAGGGAGTGTCTGTAGAGGGTCAGTGAGTGTCTGTAGAGGGGCAGGGAGTGTCTGTAGAGGGGCAGGGAGTGCCTGTAGAGGGTCAGTGAGTGTCTGTAGAGGGGCAGGGAGTGTCTGTAGAGGGGCAGGGAGTGTCCGTAGAGGGACAGGGAGTGTCCGTAGAGGGACAGGGAGTGTCTGTAGAGGGGCAGGGAGTGTCTATAGAGGGGCAGGGAGTGTCTGTAGAGGGACAGGGAGTGTCTGTAGAGGGTCAGTGAGTGCCTGTAGAGGGACAGTGAGTGTCTGTAGTGGGTCAGGGAGTGTCTATAGAGGGGCAGGGAGTGTCTGTAGATGGTCAGTGAGTGCCTGTAGAGGGGCAGGGAGTGTCTGTAGAGGGTCAGTGAGTGTCTGTAGAGGGGCAGGGAGTGTCTGTAGAGGGGCAGGGAGTGTCTGTAGAGGGATAGGGAGTGTCTGTAGAGGGGCAGGGAGTGTCTGTAGAGGGGCAGGGAGTGTCTGTAGAGGGACAGGGAGTGTCTGTAGAGGGTCAGTGAGTGCCTGTAGAGGGACAGTGAGTGTCTGTAGAGGGGCAGGGAGTGTCTATAGAGGGGCAGGGAGTGTCTGTAGAGGGTCAGTGAGTGCCTGTAGAGGGGCAGGGTGTGTCTGTAGAGGGTCAGTGAGTGTCTGTAGAGGGGCAGGGAGTGTCTGTAGAGGGGCAGGGAGTGCCTGTAGAGGGTCAGTGAGTGTCTGTAGAGAGGCAGGGAGTGCCTGTAGAGGGTCAGTGAGTGTCTGTAGAGGGGCAGGGAGTGTCTGTAGAGGGACAGGGAGTGTCTGTAGAGGGAAAGGGAGTGTCTGTAGAGGGACAGGGAGTGTCTGTAGAGGGGCAGGAAGTGTCTGTAGAGGGGCAGGGAGTGTCTGTAGAGGGACAGGGAGTGTCTGTAGAGGGGCAGGAAGTGTCTGTAGAGGGGCTGGGAGTGTCTGTAGAGGGGCAGGGAGTGTCTGTAGAGGGACAGGGAGTGTCTGTAGAGGGGCAGGAAGTGTCTGTAGAGGGGCAGGGAGTGTCTGTAGAGGGGAAGGGAGTGTCTATAGGGGGACAGGGAGTGTCTGTAGAGGGGCAGGGAGTGTCTGTACTGGGGCAGGGAGTGTCTGTAGAGGGGCAGGGAGTGTCTGTAGAGGGGTAGTAATGCCTGAAACTCTAATCACATCAAAGTTGAATGAGCCAAGGAATCGAGGATACCAGCAAATGTTATGTACTGCTAGTGCTACCGTGACACTATACCATTTTATGTGTTACTATTTTGATAAGAGTATTGGCTACAATTTGTCCTTTTTCATTTTTTAATATTCCTACTCCTGTCAGTTCACTATCACCCTCACAACCCAACAGGCAGGAGGTAGCAGCCAGGACCTGGCAAAGGAAGTTGGAGGCCATCAGGGCCGAATATCAGAGGCTGGTGGCCCAGGAGGAGGAGGAGGAGGAGGAGGCGGAGGCGGAAGCTGCAGCTTCCTTCAATGCCCCGGGCCCCAGCCAGGCCCCATTGCCTCCGGTAGTACGGCGCCATGGTCAGGCAGCCGCCCGCCACCAGTCAGCAACCACTGCTGCCCCCCCCCATTAACTCTATACTGCATTTCAGCCCTGCGTGCTCCAGAGGATGGCGTGCCTGGAAGCCAGGAAGGAGGAGCGTTTCAACAGGTTAGAGAGGGATCCCTTAGCCCGCCGCTCGGCCTCTCTTGCCCCTTTTTAATCTTTTGTTTGGTGGATGCGATTTGTTGGGGAGAGGGTGGGAATGTGGGATTGAGCAATTTTAGGGTTTTCTTATTTAGTTCTGCTTTATGGACAGTTACATTTTTGGACTTCAACTTTGGACAAAGCTTACTTTGGACATTAACTGGTGTTAGGGAGAGCAATGGGCCACGTGTTTTGGGTTTAGTTTATATTTGTTAGGGAAATTAAGATTTTATAGGTGTACATAGGATTTAAGTCTTCTGGGGGGAGTTACTGCTTTATATCCCACTGCTGTCTTTGCTGCAGACCCACAGCCAGTTTTTAAAATCTGCTGATCGTGTAACACCAACAAAATAGTTATGCGGTGCCATCACTTATTCCACCACTCTCTCCTCCTAGTCTCTGCATTCTGCAACTCTATTAATGCCTAAGGACTCGGAGCGGGTGTGGGGGCTGGGAATTTCCATTTTATATAGATTATTGAAGAACAGCAATGAATCCTCCACATTCTTCTCTTAACTGCGATGAATAGGTGAAGTGATGGCTGCATGGTTTACCAAGGTGCCATGGTGTGGTATTAGACAGTAGCAGGATGCTAGTGCACTAGTCGAATAGTGAAAGCACCAGATCTAGAACTGAGGTTCCACTCACGCCTAGACAAACTCAAACTGTAGGATGAGGAATATTCATTGCAGAGAACTCCTTAAATTGAAATAAAACCGTGTGCTGTAGAGGGACAGGGGGTGTCTGTGGAGGGGCAGGAAGTGTCTGTAGAGGGGCAGGAAGTGTCTGTAGAGGGGCAGGGAGTGTCTATAGAGGGACAGGGAGTGTCTGTAGAGGGGAAGGGAGTGTCTATAGAGGGACAGGGAGTGTCTGTAGAGGGGCAGGAAGTGTCTGTAGAGGGGCAGGGAGTGTCTGTAGAGGGGCAGGGAGTGTCTGTAGAGGGGCAGGGAGTGTCTGTAGAGGGACAGGGAGTGTCTGTAGAGGGGAAGGGAGTGTCTATAGAGGGACAGGGAGTGTCTGTAGAGGGGCAGGGAGTGTCTGTACCGGGGCAGGGAGTGTCTGTAGAGGGGCAGGGCATGTCTGTAGAGGGGCAGGGAGTGTCTGTAGAGAGGCAGGGAGTGTCTGTAGAAGGTCAGTGAGTGTCTGTAGAGGGTCAGGGAGTGTCTGTAGAGGGGCAGGAAGTGTCTGTAGAGGGGCAGGAAGTGTCTGTAGAGGGGCAGGGAGTGTCTGTACAGGGGCAGGGAGTGTCTGTAGAGGGACAGGGAGTGTCTGTAGAGGGGCAGGGAGTGTCTGTAGAGGGACAGGGAGTGTCTGTAGAGGGTCAGTGAGTGCCTGTAGAGGGACAGTGAGTGTCTGTAGAGGGGCAGGGAGTGTCTATAGAGGGGCAGGGAGTGTCTGTAGAGGGTCAGTGAGTGCCTGTAGAGGGGCAGGGTGTGTCTGTAGAGGGTCAGTGAGTGTCTGTAGAGGGGCAGGGAGTGTCTGTAGAGGGGCAGGGAGTGCCTGTAGAGGGTCAGTGAGTGTCTGTAGAGAGGCAGGGAGTGCCTGTAGAGGGTCAGTGAGTGTCTGTAGAGGGGCAGGGAGTGTCTGTAGAGGGACAGGGAGTGTCTGTAGAGGGAAAGGGAGTGTCTGTAGAGGGACAGGGAGTGTCTGTAGAGGGGCAGGAAGTGTCTGTAGAGGGGCAGGGAGTGTCTGTAGAGGGACAGGGAGTGTCTGTAGAGGGGCAGGAAGTGTCTGTAGAGGGGCTGGGAGTGTCTGTAGAGGGGCAGGGAGTGTCTGTAGAGGGACAGGGAGTGTCTGTAGAGGGGCAGGAAGTGTCTGTAGAGGGGCAGGGAGTGTCTGTAGAGGGGAAGGGAGTGTCTATAGGGGGACAGGGAGTGTCTGTAGAGGGGCAGGGAGTGTCTGTACTGGGGCAGGGAGTGTCTGTAGAGGGGCAGGGAGTGTCTGTAGAGGGGTAGTAATGCCTGAAACTCTAATCACATCAAAGTTGAATGAGCCAAGGAATCGAGGATACCAGCAAATGTTATGTACTGCTAGTGCTACCGTGACACTATACCATTTTATGTGTTACTATTTTGATAAGAGTATTGGCTACAATTTGTCCTTTTTCATTTTTTAATATTCCTACTCCTGTCAGTTCACTATCACCCTCACAACCCAACAGGCAGGAGGTAGCAGCCAGGACCTGGCAAAGGAAGTTGGAGGCCATCAGGGCCGAATATCAGAGGCTGGTGGCCCAGGAGGAGGAGGAGGAGGAGGAGGCGGAGGCGGAAGCTGCAGCTTCCTTCAATGCCCCGGGCCCCAGCCAGGCCCCATTGCCTCCGGTAGTACGGCGCCATGGTCAGGCAGCCGCCCGCCACCAGTCAGCAACCACTGCTGCCCCCCCCCATTAACTCTATACTGCATTTCAGCCCTGCGTGCTCCAGAGGATGGCGTGCCTGGAAGCCAGGAAGGAGGAGCGTTTCAACAGGTTAGAGAGGGATCCCTTAGCCCGCCGCTCGGCCTCTCTTGCCCCTTTTTAATCTTTTGTTTGGTGGATGCGATTTGTTGGGGAGAGGGTGGGAATGTGGGATTGAGCAATTTTAGGGTTTTCTTATTTAGTTCTGCTTTATGGACAGTTACATTTTTGGACTTCAACTTTGGACAAAGCTTACTTTGGACATTAACTGGTGTTAGGGAGAGCAATGGGCCACGTGTTTTGGGTTTAGTTTATATTTGTTAGGGAAATTAAGATTTTATAGGTGTACATAGGATTTAAGTCTTCTGGGGGGAGTTACTGCTTTATATCCCACTGCTGTCTTTGCTGCAGACCCACAGCCAGTTTTTAAAATCTGCTGATCGTGTAACACCAACAAAATAGTTATGCGGTGCCATCACTTATTCCACCACTCTCTCCTCCTAGTCTCTGCATTCTGCAACTCTATTAATGCCTAAGGACTCGGAGCGGGTGTGGGGGCTGGGAATTTCCATTTTATATAGATTATTGAAGAACAGCAATGAATCCTCCACATTCTTCTCTTAACTGCGATGAATAGGTGAAGTGATGGCTGCATGGTTTACCAAGGTGCCATGGTGTGGTATTAGACAGTAGCAGGATGCTAGTGCACTAGTCGAATAGTGAAAGCACCAGATCTAGAACTGAGGTTCCACTCACGCCTAGACAAACTCAAACTGTAGGATGAGGAATATTCATTGCAGAGAACTCCTTAAATTGAAATAAAACCGTGTGCTGTAGAGGGACAGGGGGTGTCTGTGGAGGGGCAGGAAGTGTCTGTAGAGGGGCAGGAAGTGTCTGTAGAGGGGCAGGGAGTGTCTATAGAGGGACAGGGAGTGTCTGTAGAGGGGAAGGGAGTGTCTATAGAGGGACAGGGAGTGTCTGTAGAGGGGCAGGAAGTGTCTGTAGAGGGGCAGGGAGTGTCTGTAGAGGGGCAGGGAGTGTCTGTAGAGGGGTAGGGAGTGTCTGTAGAGGGACAGGGAGTGTCTGTAGAGGGGAAGGGAGTGTCTATAGAGGGACAGGGAGTGTCTGTAGAGGGGCAGGGAGTGTCTGTACCGGGGCAGGGAGTGTCTGTAGAGGGGCAGGGCATGTCTGTAGAGGGGCAGGGAGTGTCTGTAGAGAGGCAGGGAGTGTCTGTAGAAGGTCAGTGAGTGTCTGTAGAGGGTCAGGGAGTGTCTGTAGAGGGGCAGGAAGTGTCTGTAGAGGGGCAGGAAGTGTCTGTAGAGGGGCAGGGAGTGTCTGTACAGGGGCAGGGAGTGTCTGTAGAGGGACAGGGAGTGTCTGTAGAGGGGAAGGGAGTGTCTATAGAGGGACAGGGAGTGTCTGTAGAGGGGCAGGAAGTGTCTGTAGAGGGGCAGGGAGTGTCTGTAGAGGGGCAGGGCGTGTCTGTAGAGGGGCAGGGAGTGTCTGTAGAGAGGCAGGGAGTGTCTGTAGAAGGTCAGTGAGTGTCTGTAGAGGGGCAGGGAGTGTCTGTAGAGGGACAGGGAGTGTCTGTAGAGGGTCAGTGAGTGTCTGTAGAGGGGCAGGGAGTGTCTGTAGAGAGTCAGTGAGTGTCTGTAGAGGGGCAGGGAGTGTCTGTAGAGGGACAGGGAGTGTCTGTAGAGGGTCAGTGAGTGTCTGTAGAGGGGCAGGGAGTGTCTGTAGAGAGTCAGTGAGTGTCTGTAGAGGGGCAGGGAGTGTCTGTAGAGGGACAGGGAGTGTCTGTAGAGGGGAAGGGAGTGTCTGTAGAGGGACAGGGAGTGTCTGTAGAGGGGCAGGAAGTGTCTGTAGAGGGGCAGGAAATGTCTGTAGAGGGGCAGGGAGTGTCTGTAGAGGGACAGGGAGTGTCTGTAGAGGGGCAGGAAGTGTCTGTAGAGGGGCTGGGAGTGTCTGTAGAGGGGCAGGGAGTGTCTGTAGAGGGACAGGGAGTGTCTGTAGAGGGGCAGGAAGTGTCTGTAGAGGGGCAGGGAGTGTCTGTAGAGGGGAAGGGAGTGTCTATAGGGGGACAGGGAGTGTCTGTAGAGGGGCAGGGAGTGTCTGTACCGGGACAGGGAGTGTCTGTAGAGGGGCAGGGAGTGTCTGTAGAGGGGAAGGGAGTGTCTGTAGAGGGACAGGGAGTGTCTGTAGAGGGGCAGGAAGTGTCTGTAGAGGGGCAGGAAGTGTCTGTAGAGGGACAGGGAGTGTCTGTAGAGGCGCAGGGCGTGTCTGTAGAGGGGCAGGGAGTGTCTATAGAGGGACAGGGAGTGTCTGTAGAGGGACAGGGCGTGTCTGTAGAGGGGCAGGGCGTGTCTGTAGAGGGGCAGGGAGTGTCTATAGAGGGACAGGGAGTGTCTGTGGAGGGGCAGGGAGTGTCTGTACCGGGGCAAGGAGTGTCTGTTGAGGGGCAGGGAGTGTCTATAGAGGTCAGTGAGTGTCTGTAGAGGGGCAGGGCGTGTCTATAGAGGGGCAGGGAGTGTCTGTAGAGGGGCAGGGAGTGTCTGTAGAGGGTCAGTGAGTGCCTGTAGAGGGGCAGGGAGTGTCTGTAGAGGGGCAGGGAGTGTCTGTAGAGGGGCAGGGAGTGTCTATAGAGAGGCAGGGAGTGTCTGTAGAGGGGCAGGGAGTGTCTGTAGAGGGTCAGTGAGTGCCTGTAGAGGGTCAGTGAGTGCCTGTAGAGGGGCAGGGAGTGTCTGTAGAGGGGCAGGGAGTGTCTGTAGAGGGGCAGGGAGTGTCTATAGAGGGGCAGGGACTGTCTGTAGAGGGGCAGTGAGTGCATGTAGAGAGGCAGGGAGTGTCTATAGAGGGGCAGGGAGTGTCTGTAGAGGGTCAGGGAGAGTCTATGGAGGGGCAGGGAGTGTCAGTAGAGGGTCAGTGAGTGTCTGTAGAGGGTCAGTGAGTGTCTGTAAAGGGGCAGGGAGTGCCTGTAGAGGGGCAGGGAGTGTCTGTAGAGGGGCAGGGAGTGTCGGTAGAGGGGCAGGGAGTGTCTATAGAGGGGCAGGGAGTGTCTTTAGAGGGTCAGTGAGTGCCTGTAGAGGGGCAGGGAGTGTCTGTAGAGGGGCAGGGAGTGTCTGTAGAGGGGCAGGGAGTGTTTGTAGAGGTGCAGGGAGTGTCTATAGAGGTGCAGGGAGTGTCTGTAGAGGGTCAGTGAGTGCCTGTAGAGGGGCAGGGAGTGTCTGTAGAGGGTCAGTGAGTGCCTGTAGAGGGGCAGGGAGTGTCTGTAGAGGGGCAGGGAGTGTCTGTAGAGGGGCAGGGCGTGTCTATAGAGGGGCAGGGAGTGTCTGTAGAGGGTCAGTGAGTGCCTGTAGAGGGGCAGGGAGTGTCTGTAGAGGGGCAGGGAGTGTCTGTAGAGGGGCAGGGAGTGTTTGTAGAGGGGCAGGTAGTGTCTATAGAGGGGCAGGGAGTGTCTGTAGAGGGTCAGTGAGTGTCTGTAGAGGGTCGGGGAGTGTCTGTAGAGGGGCAGGAAGTGTCGGTAGAGGGGCAGGGAGTGTCTGTAGAGGGGCAGGGAGTGTCTGTAGAGGTACAGGGAGTGTCAGTAGAGGGTCAGTGAGTGTCTGTAGAGGGTCAGTGAGTGTCTGTAAAGGGGCAGGGAGTGCCTGTAGAGGGGCAGGGAGTGTCTGTAGAGGGGCAGGGAGTGTCGGTAGAGGGGCAGGGAGTGTCTATAGAGGGGCAGGGAGTGTCTTTAGAGGGTCAGTGAGTGCCTGTAGAGGGGCAGGGAGTGTCTGTAGAGGGGCAGGGAGTGTCTGTAGAGGGGCAGGGAGTGTTTGTAGAGGTGCAGGGAGTGTCTATAGAGGTGCAGGGAGTGTCTGTAGAGGGTCAGTGAGTGCCTGTAGAGGGGCAGGGAGTGTCTGTAGAGGGTCAGTGAGTGCCTGTATAGGGGCAGGGAGTGTCTGTAGAGGGGCAGGGAGTGTCTGTAGAGGGGCAGGGCGTGTCTATAGAGGGGCAGGGAGTGTCTGTAGAGGGTCAGTGAGTGCCTGTAGAGGGGCAGGGAGTGTCTGTAGAGGGGCAGGGAGTGTCTGTAGAGGGGCAGGGAGTGTTTGTAGAGGGGCAGGTAGTGTCTATAGAGGGGCAGGGAGTGTCTGTAGAGGGTCAGTGAGTGTCTGTAGAGGGTCGGGGAGTGTCTGTAGAGGGGCAGGAAGTGTCGGTAGAGGGGCAGGGAGTGTCTGTAGAGGGGCAGGGAGTGTCTGTAGAGGGACAGGGAGTGTCTGTAGAGGGACAGGGAGTGTCTGTAGAGGGGCAGGGAGTGTCTATAGAGGGGCAGGGAGTGTCTGTAGAGGGACAGGGAGTGTCTGTAGAGGGTCAGTGAGTGCCTGTAGAGGGACAGTGAGTGTCTGTAGAGGGGCAGGGAGTGTCTGTAGAGGGGCAGGGAGTGCCTGTAGTGGGTCAGGGAGTGTCTGTAGAGGGACAGGGAGTGTCTGTAGAGGCGCAGGGAGTGTCTATAGAGGGGCAGGGAGTGTCTGTAGAGGGACAGGGAGTGTCTGTAGAGGGTCAGTGAGTGCCTGTAGAGGGACAGTGAGTGTCTGTAGAGGGGCAGGGAATGTCTGTAGAGGGTCAGTGAGTGCCTGTAGAGGGACAGTGAGTGTCTGTAGAGGGGCAGGGAGTGTCTGTAGAGGGGCAGGGAGTGTCTGTAGAGGGGCAGGGAGTGCCTGTAGTGGGTCAGGGAGTGTCTATAGAGGGGCAGGGAGTGTCTGTAGAGGGTCAGTGAGTGCCTGTAGAGGGGCAGGGAGTGTCTGTAGAGGGTCAGTGAGTGTCTGTAGAGGGGCAGGGAGTGTCTGTAGAGGGGCAGGGAGTGCCTGTAGAGGGTCAGTGAGTGTCTGTAGAGGGGCAGGGAGTGTCTGTAGAGGGGCAGGGAGTGTCCGTAGAGGGACAGGGAGTGTCCGTAGAGGGACAGGGAGTGTCTGTAGAGGGGCAGGGAGTGTCTATAGAGGGGCAGGGAGTGTCTGTAGAGGGGCAGGGAGTGTCTGTAGAGGGACAGGGAGTGTCTGTAGAGGGAAAGGGAGTGTCTGTAGAGGGGCAGGGAGTGTCTGTAGAGGGGCAGGGAGTGTCTGTAGAGGGACAGGGAGTGTCTGTAGAGGGTCAGTGAGTGCCTGTAGAGGGACAGTGAGTGTCTGTAGAGGGGCAGGGAATGTCTGTAGAGGGTCAGTGAGTGCCTGTAGAGGGACAGTGAGTGTCTGTAGAGGGGCAGGGAGTGTCTGTAGAGGGGCAGGAAGTGTCTGTAGAGGGGCAGGGAGTGCCTGTAGTGGGTCAGGGAGTGTCTATAGAGGGGCAGGGAGTGTCTGTAGAGGGTCAGTGAGTGCCTGTAGAGGGGCAGGGAGTGTCTGTAGAGGGTCAGTGAGTGTCTGTAGAGGGGCAGGGAGTGTCTGTAGAGGGGCAGGGAGTGCCTGTAGAGGGTCAGTGAGTGTCTGTAGAGGGGCAGGGAGTGTCTGTAGAGGGGCAGGGAGTGTCCGTAGAGGGACAGGGAGTGTCCGTAGAGGGACAGGGAGTGTCTGTAGAGGGGCAGGGAGTGTCTATAGAGGGGCAGGGAGTGTCTGTAGAGGGGCAGGGAGTGTCTGTAGAGGGACAGGGAGTGTCTGTAGAGGGAAAGGGAGTGTCTGTAGAGGGACAGGGAGTGTCTGTAGAGGGGCAGGAAGTGTCTGTAGAGGGGCAGGGAGTGTCTGTAGAGGGACAGGGAGTGTCTGTAGAGGGGCAGGAAGTGTCTGTAGAGGGGCTGGGAGTGTCTGTAGAGGGGCAGGGAGTGTCTGTAGAGGGACAGGGAGTGTCTGTAGAGGGGCAGGAAGTGTCTGTAGAGGGGCAGGGAGTGTCTGTAGAGGGGAAGGGAGTGTCTATAGGGGGACAGGGAGTGTCTGTAGAGGGGCAGGGAGTGTCTGTACTGGGGCAGGGAGTGTCTGTAGAGGGGCAGGGAGTGTCTGTAGAGGGGTAGTAATGCCTGAAACTCTAATCACATCAAAGTTGAATGAGCCAAGGAATCGAGGATACCAGCAAATGTTATGTACTGCTAGTGCTACCGTGACACTATACCATTTTATGTGTTACTATTTTGATAAGAGTATTGGCTACAATTTGTCCTTTTTCATTTTTTAATATTCCTACTCCTGTCAGTTCACTATCACCCTCACAACCCAACAGGCAGGAGGTAGCAGCCAGGACCTGGCAAAGGAAGTTGGAGGCCATCAGGGCCGAATATCAGAGGCTGGTGGCCCAGGAGGAGGAGGAGGAGGAGGAGGCGGAGGCGGAAGCTGCAGCTTCCTTCAATGCCCCGGGCCCCAGCCAGGCCCCATTGCCTCCGGTAGTACGGCGCCATGGTCAGGCAGCCGCCCGCCACCAGTCAGCAACCACTGCTGCTCCCCCCCATTAACTCTATACTGCATTTCAGCCCTGCGTGCTCCAGAGGATGGCGTGCCTGGAAGCCAGGAAGGAGGAGCGTTTCAACAGGTTAGAGAGGGATCCCTTAGCCCGCCGCTCGGCCTCTCTTGCCCCTTTTTAATCTTTTGTTTGGTGGATGCGATTTGTTGGGGAGAGGGTGGGAATGTGGGATTGAGCAATTTTAGGGTTTTCTTATTTAGTTCTGCTTTATGGACAGTTACATTTTTGGACTTCAACTTTGGACAAAGCTTACTTTGGACATTAACTGGTGTTAGGGAGAGCAATGGGCCACGTGTTTTGGGTTTAGTTTATATTTGTTAGGGAAATTAAGATTTTATAGGTGTACATAGGATTTATGTCTTCTGGGGGGAGTTACTGCTTTATATCCCACTGCTGTCTTTGCTGCAGACCCACAGCCAGTTTTTAAAATCTGCTGATCGTGTAACACCAACAAAATAGTTATGCGGTGCCATCACTTATTCCACCACTCTCTCCTCCTAGTCTCTGCATTCTGCAACTCTATTAATGCCTAAGGACTCGGAGCGGGTGTGGGGGCTGGGAATTTCCATTTTATATAGATTATTGAAGAACAGCAATGAATCCTCCACATTCTTCTCTGTCAGTGAGTGTCTGTAGAGGGGCAGGGAGTGTCTGTAGAGGGACAGGGAGTGTCTGTAGAGGGGAAGGGAGTGTCTGTAGAGGGGAAGGGAGTGTCTGTAGAGGGACAGGGAGTGTCTGTAGAGGGGCAGGAAGTGTCTGTAAGGGGCAGGGAGTGTCTGTAGAGGGACAGGGAGTGTCTGTAGAGGGGCAGGAAGTGTCTGTAGAGGGGCCGGGAGTGTCTGTAGAGGGGCAGGGAGTGTCTGTAGAGGGACAGGGAGTGTCTGTAGAGGGGCAGAAAGTGTCTGTAGAGGGGCAGGAAGTGTCTGTAGAGGGGCAGGGAGTGTCTGTAGAGGGGAAGGGAGTGTCTATAGGGGGACAGGGAGTGTCTGTAGAGGGGCAGGGAGTGTCTGTACCGGGACAGGGAGTGTCTGTAGAGGGGCAGGGAGTGTCTGTAGAGGGGAAGGGAGTGTCTGTAGAGGGACAGGGAGTGTCTGTAGAGGGGCAGGAAGTGTCTGTAGAGGGGCAGGAAGTGTCTGTAGAGGGACAGGGAGTGTCTGTAGAGGTGTTGTTCCAAACAAAGAAGAGAGTAAGGGAGTTCGTTCACCCAAAAGTGAACTAGAGACTTCTCCTATTCCCCTGGGTTTTTGCTATAGTGCCTGTAGAGGGGCAGGGCGTGTCTGTAGAGGGGCAGGGAGTGTCTATAGAGGGACAGGGAGTGTCTGTAGAGGGACAGGGCGTGTCTGTAGAGGGGCAGGGCGTGTCTGTAGAGGGGCAGGGAGTGTCTATAGAGGGACAGGGAGTGTCTGTGGAGGGGCAGGGAGTGTCTGTACCGGGGCAAGGAGTGTCTGTTGAGGGGCAGGGAGTGTCTATAGAGGTCAGTGAGTGTCTGTAGAGGGGCAGGGCGTGTCTATAGAGGGGCAGGGAGTGTCTGTAGAGGGGCAGGGAGTGTCTGTAGAGGGTCAGTGAGTGCCTGTAGAGGGGCAGGGAGTGTCTGTAGAGGGGCAGGGAGTGTCTGTAGAGGGGCAGGGAGTGTCTATAGAGAGGCAGGGAGTGTCTGTAGAGGGGCAGGGAGTGTCTGTAGAGGGTCAGTGAGTGCCTGTAGAGGGTCAGTGAGTGCCTGTAGAGGGGCAGGGAGTGTCTGTAGAGGGGCAGGGAGTGTCTGTAGAGGGGCAGGGAGTGTCTATAGAGGGGCAGGGACTGTCTGTAGAGGGGCAGTGAGTGCATGTAGAGAGGCAGGGAGTGTCTATAGAGGGGCAGGGAGTGTCTGTAGAGGGTCAGGGAGAGTCTATGGAGGGGCAGGGAGTGTCAGTAGAGGGTCAGTGAGTGTCTGTAGAGGGTCAGTGAGTGTCTGTAAAGGGGCAGGGAGTGCCTGTAGAGGGGCAGGGAGTGTCTGTAGAGGGGCAGGGAGTGTTGGTAGAGGGGCAGGGAGTGTCTATAGAGGGGCAGGGAGTGTCTTTAGAGGGTCAGTGAGTGCCTGTAGAGGGGCAGGGAGTGTCTGTAGAGGGGCAGGGAGTGTCTGTAGAGGGGCAGGGAGTGTTTGTAGAGGGGCAGGGAGTGTCTATAGAGGTGCAGGGAGTGTCTGTAGAGGGTCAGTGTGTCGTGTTTTGGCAGCTCCTGAGTTAGCGTTTAGCACAGCTACACGGTCTTTTCTGTTAACTTGACCAAAACGAACGGGGGCCATTTTCAATCCCTCTGACTTCCGTTTCAATGAACATGCTGCCTCGTGGTCAGTGTGCCCTTTCGTCCTTTCTCGATACCCATGGTCACTAGTCTGCTCGGCAACAGGCTATTTTTAGTACTGGTCAAGCGCACATGCGCATTTCGCACCAATTGGTCACTCTTCAGGAATGTTCACGCTAACTGACCAGTGCTGTTGAAACTCCTCCCACATGTTGGCTGTGTTCCAAAAATGACCTTATATGTACCTAAAATGTGTAACTTGTAACCGCCTATCTTTTTATTGCTATTAAACTATATAAAAGAGGTCGTGCACCGATGTTCGGTGTGCTACTTCTTACATTACCGAAGGGTGCTGTAGGAATGTATCACCACCCCATGGGGTCTTAATAAAATTGTCTTTTACCTTTTCCAGTGTCCGTGCCAACTTCTATACTAAGGTGTTCGAGAGTTTAGCAGAGTATGTAGGCCTGATTTGAACCCAACACCACAATTGGCGACCACGAAGGGACTCATCGGCGACTCGGAGGCCCGAAGGAGAGGTCGTGACGAAGGTTAGGAAACTCGCCATGGACGCGATCGCTGCCATTGAGTGACCCGAGTCTCGGCACCCACGGTGTGTTTTCCCTTCCTTCCGATCTGAACTTCCAGGTGGCGCCGGTCCTCGACTGAGATTCTGATCTTGGATTGTCGTGATGTGCCGTTTTGGCTGATTCGACCACAGAACTTGGCAGTTGGACTTTGGACGTTTGAAAAGAAAATTGGTAAGCTTTTGAGTGGTGAGGTAGTCTACTGACACTTACTGTGTTTTTTTTGAAACTTTGAATTTTGAATTTGAATCTGTTAGCTAACGTTTTGAATCTTTGAATTTTGAATTTGAATATGTGAAGTGCACCTCACATAGGCAGGCATGTAGGGATATTTCTCTGATTTATTTGATTTGAATAGTGCACCGTGTTAGGTGTCATTTTGTAGTATCGCGTTTTCGTGGTACTTTTTGAAACATGCCTGTTTTTAGCACACTCCGTAGGATGTGCTGTTCTGAAAATGGTACCAATTATCGATTGAGTGAAAAACAGCCGGCTCCCCCAGAGGGGACTCCAAATCGTGAAATGTATGTTAAATACGGTATTCCACCTATAATGTATAGTACATTATGGCATAAGTATACTAAGACTGATCGTGAATTACAGTGGCCACTATATGGGTCGTTTGACCTTCGAAAGGTACAATATGTAGAGCAGTGCTTGTTTCAGCGAAGGTCTAGACAAGATATGTTTGATTGTGTGCTTACGTGGGAGAAAGAGGTGCGTGAACGAGCGAAGCGTGAGGAAGCCTTGGCGGAGAAAGTGCAGCGGAAGGCTGCACATGACAAAGCTTTACAGCTACAGGAGAAGGAATTACAGGAAAAGAAAGAGAGGGAGAGACGAGAACGTAATCTACAGGTTAATGGTCAATTCCCTATCAGGCGTCCTCTCTATCCAGTCCTTACTAATGAAACAGATGATTTTTCATTACTAGATCGTTGTCCGCCTCCGTACGTCGCACCTACGGCTCCGAACGAGGACTCGGACGAGGATAGTGATCGAACACAGCGTACCAGGTTATATACGGAACGAGCTACGGAATTGCGCTCGATTGCGCGAAAGCTAAATAGTAATACTGTTACTGTTTCTGATGTTACTAAACAAATGGAACAGTGGTCTGATAAGGAACGACTGTATTTTTTAGATCATTTTGGAGATGAAGTTGTTGAGCGATATAGAAAATATTCTCTCGAGTTAGAACCTAAGGAGATATCTAAGGCTCGTGAGAATTTTCGTAAAGGTCTTTTTGTTCTTTCAGATGCGGACGACTTCTTCAAGCGTTTGCTTGAACTGCGTAGTGAGACGACACGGCTACGGGAGTTGGAAAAATCGAAGAATTCGTCTACGTCCGGAGCGACGGGGATATCCAAAGAATGCCCTATCTTTGAAACAGATAAGATCGCTGCGATTAATGTTAGACCTATGCGAGAAGCTGCGCCTTTATATGTCCCTCATAAAGGGGATGGCACAGATGATGATAAAAGCTCCAAAGACGCGAAAGGGTATTTTGTATATAATTGGGTTTATACGCCTTGGAATAGAGCAGATGTTATGGCGCTTAAGAATGCGTTACCTGATCCCCGTAAAAACCCTGCGGCTTTTTATGAAAATGTTGAAAGTGCAATTTCTTCATGTATCATGACGTTAGTTGATATTGATCTATTTTTCGGGTTGATATTGCCCCCTGATATGTGGAGAGTAATTCGTAGGTTTGATGACCAGACGACTCTCGGGGCCACTTGGAAAGATATTGTTCAGGCTGATTTAGATAGAGAACCAGCATGTAAACCGTGTAAATTAATATTAGATCTTCCAGGTGCCATACTAACAAAATTAAAGACTCTTGCTCCCGCTAAAAAGATTGATTGGACTATATTAGCCTCGTGTAAGCAGAAAGCGGATTAATCAGTTTCTGATTTTTTCTCTCGCTTCGAGGAAGCGTTCCATGATTACAGTGGTCAATTATTGACAGAAGATACTGGCAGGCATCTATTCGTTGATAAGTATGTAGCTAATCTCCTACCGGAGATTGCGAAACGATTAAAAGCGAGTGAAAGTTCATGGACCACAGCAACCCCTGCTTCTTTATTGACTATGGCTCAATATTATGAAAGACAGGAATTAGAGGCGAAAGAAAGTAGTGATAAGAAGGCGAAGGATTTGAAGACGAAGGTAATGTTAGCTCAGGTTCAGGCTACGAGAGGGAACAATAGAGGAGGGCGAGGATCATACAGTAATGCTCCTCCCCCTCGTTCTGACATTTCTGTGAATCAATGTGCATACTGCAAACAGTTTGGGCATTGGATTACAGACTGTCCGGTGTTTCGAGAGCAGCGTAATTTGAGGGGACGAGGAAGTGGGAGATCTAGGAATTATTATGGAGGGTCAAGAGGAGGTTATGGCACGAATGATCGAGGAGGTTATGGCATGAATGACCGTGGAGGATATGGAGCAAGGGGTCGTGGTCAGTCAGATTATAATACGTTTGATAACCGCAATCAATATCAGATAAATGAGGGTGATCCTGCTGAACCGCGGGATGAGCATTACGCATAGGATTGCGTAGGATGGGGTGTGGAATCGGTTGAGGTACCAGTTGATCAGAGGGGTCCATACATAGAAGCACATGTTTTGGGTTCTACTGATAAATTTCTGGTCGATACAGGAGCTACTCGTAGCGCTTTGTCCAAACACTTGGTTCCAAGGGCTCCCCTGTCTGGCGAGGTAATTACAGCAATAGGGTTCGATGGAACACCTACTTCTAGCCCACTGTCTCAACCTGTTGCATTTCATGTTGATAAATTTGCTGCCCCTTGTCCCTTTTTGTTGTCCCCAAATACACCCGATAATATTATTGGACTCGATATGTTAAAACACTTTCGAGCTACTATTCGCTGTGCCCCAGAAGGAGTGCGAGTTGTGCTGAATGAGAATTACCCAGACTTTGAGCGAGAGTGTTTTCTCCATGAATCTGAAGTATTGGCCTCCTTACCAAATACGTTATGGGCCACTTCTGACACGGATGTGGGGCAGATGTTAATCCCTCCAGTACGAATTACTGTAAAGGAGGGAGTATCTTTACCACGTGTCCCACAATATAAGATTTCTAGAGAAGGGGAACTTGCATTAATACACATTGTCAATGATTTGATTTCTGCAGGAGTAGTTGAGGAAGTTTCTTACAATGTTTGCAATAGCCCAATTTTACCGATCCTTAAGAGAGACACAGATACTAAGGTTTATCGTTTCATTATTGATTTGAGGGAAATAAACAAGATAGTAGTGCCTCAGTACCCAGTGGTGTCTGACATCACCACGTTGCTTACGTTGATTCCATCGACGGCAACTACTTTTACAGTTATCGATTTGAAGAATGCCTTCTTTTCGATCCCTGTACATCCTGACAGTCGATATCTATTCGGCTTTACATTAAATAATAAATCGTACAGATTCTGTCGAATTCCTCAAGGCTATACTGAAAGTCCTAGCATTTATAGTCAAGCATTAAAAAGACAGCTTGATTCTTTTGACTTACAAGAGGGAGTGGTTCTCATTCAATATGTAGACGATATCTTACTTGCTGCAGACACGCCAGAACAATGTGAGAAGAGTACCTTTGCTTTGCTTTCCTTCCTGGCCAAACATAATCATAAAGTTTCGAAGAAAAAGCTGCAATATTGTAGACCAAAGGTGACCTACCTCGGTCATCTTTTGTCTAAGGAAGGCCGTGCATTGACACCAGATCGAATTCAAGCAATCCTAGATACTCCAGTCCCTCGCACTCAGAAGGATGTTCGCGCCTTTATAGGTCTGACGTCTTTTTGTAGGCAATGGATACTGGGTTTTTCACATGTCGTTAAACCATTGTTGGCATTATTGTCTAAAGATACCCCGATTCCCATTGAATGGACGGATGAATGTCAGAATGCTTTTGAGCAATTGAGACAAGCTCTTTGTTCTGCACCAGTGTTGGGTACACCTGATTACACGAAGATCTTTACATTATATGTACACGAGAAGGATGGGTGCGCATTGTCAATGTTAGTGCAGACACACGGAGACAAACAGAGGCCTTGTGCATACTTCTCGGCGGTACTCGACCCTGTGGCTCGAGGATTGCCTGGATGTTTTCGAGCAGTTGCAGCAACAGCAGTTGCGATACGACAAAGTGAGGGAATAGTTTTGTCACATAAATTGTTGGTGCTAGTTCCCCATGCGGTAGATGCGTTACTGAATCAAACGAAAACACAGCATCTAACCAGTGCCCGTCTGACAGGATATGAGCTAACGTTGTTGGCGCCGCACATCACACTAAAACGATGTGCAGCACTAAATCCTGCTACTTTATTGCCGGATCCTGTTGCTGAGACCCAGAAGGAAGAACAACATGATTGTGTTTTTCTGACTGAGGAACAGACAAAGGGTCGTATTGATTTACAGGATACGCCATTTCCAGATGTAGATGGGGAACTGTGGGTTGATGGGTCATGTGTGAGGCTACCAGATGGTACGACTTCCGCAGCTTATGCGATCACGACACTTAAGACTGTGGTAGAAGCAGCACGGATACCCCAAAAATCAGCTCAAGCGGCTGAGTTGATAGCCTTAACGAAGGCATGTGAGTTAAGTGCTGGACTATGTGTGAACATTTACACGGATAGTCGTTACGCTTTTGGAGTAGTGCATGATTTTGGCCTACTTTGGAAGGAACGAGGATTCCTGACTTCACACGGAGTACACATCATGCATGGAGAATTGGTGCGCGATCTCCTGAATGCACTGTTGTGCCCAAAGAAAGTTGCAATAGTCAAGTGCAGTGCACATAAAAAGGTGACGGACAAAATAGGACAGGGCAATGCTTTTGCAGATCGCATTGCAAGAGAGACCGCTATGCTACAAAATAATTTCCCCATGTATGTGGTGAAGTCACAAGCTGAGCGGTGGCATGATGCTAGAGAAGAAATACTCGATATACAGAAGTCAGCATCAGAGGCAGAACTTGTGAAATGGGCCACCGAGGGAGTATTGGATGATGAGGGTTGCTGGCGTAGTAAAGATATGGAGAGATGGAAACTACCCATGGCCTATTTACAAACAATGGTGCAAATGACACATGGACTGGCACACATTGGAGCTCTCGCAATTACTAAATTGCTTACACGAGTTTGGGAAAATGCTGACATTGCTAGCACGGCTAAGAGAGTAGTGCAGACCTGTCTGATATGTTTGCAGCATAATCCTGGACAAGGGACTCATACTCCTAAAGGTGGGTTTGTTCCACCTACTGCACCATTCGAAGTACTACAAATGGATTACATCCAGCTGGAACGCTGTAATAATCTCAAGTATGTTCTGGTAGTGGTGTGTGCCTTCAGCAAATGGATTGAGGCTTACCCTACGAAAGACAATACAGCGTTGACAACAGCTAAGGTGTTACTGAAGGAGTACTTCCCGCGCTACGGTGTTTGTAAACTTATGTGGAGTGATAATGGCCCTCATTTCATTGGAAAAGTAGTGGAATATGTCCTGAAAGGATTGGGAATCAAACAACGATTCCATGCTGTCTTTCATCCGCAATCAGCAGGTTTAGTAGAACGATACAATGCAACTCTGAAGCTGAAGCTAGCAAAGATAGTGGCATCTACATCTCTGAAATGGCCGGACGCTTTGCCTCTGGCATTGCTGTCCATTCGATCAGTGCCACATTCTCGATCTGGCCTCACACCCTACGAAGTGGTGTTTGGAAGGCCTATGAATATTTGGGGGGTTCCAAAGCCTCGTCTGATACATGATATGCCTTGTATAATGATGAACGATTATCTGGCACGATTGACAAATGATTTGCTTTCTATTCATCAACAGGTTCGAGAGGCGCTCCCTGATAACTCCATTGGTGAGGCTCACGATCTCCGCCCTGGGGACCACGTGATGGTCAAAATCTTTGAGCGATCCAGCAGTTTGGAACCGAGATGGCATGGCCCTGAGCAAGTGCTGCTGGCTACGCGAACTGCTGTGAGAGTCACCAACAAGAAGCGGTGGATTCATTCAACGCACTGCCGACGTGTCTCTCCGGATCTGGTGAGCCCTGTGGTGCTATCCGACTACAGAAAGATTTTGGATACAGAAAAGAGCCCAGCTGTCACGCCTGATGAATTGGAGGGAGCCTTCCCGGACCACGTTGTTTCTGATAAAGTGAAATATAATCTACGCCCCAGGCAATAAGCTTCCTTTTGTGTTCTTTTTGAAACTGGTTGGTAACCGCTCTGAGGTTTGTAAAACGGAAGCCGGGAATATCAAGGGGGGGGGATCAGTTCTGCCCAGTGTAGCGACACCCGTCTTGAATCCCGGAGAACAAATCAACGGCAGCCTCGGTTCAGAACCATCGTTTTTTTCTTTTTCTCGCTTAGTGTTGCTTTTTGAAGAGTATTGTTTTATGAACCATGGCATCTCCTTCGACACGAAAAGGGAGAATTCTTGGTGCTGTTTTGTTTGTCTTGACCGTAGTGGTGATCGCAGTATTAGCTTGGACTATAGAACTGTTGTTTCCTGTACGAGAACATTTACTGCCCACCACTCCAAGTCCATCTGAACATTTTCATTTTACTCTGCCTTTCCACGAAGAAAGACATAGGCAGACTTATTTGAACAACAGTTTTATTAAGATTTTGCATCATACTCATAACATGACCAATACGTCCAATTGTTGGGTATGTGGAATGTTGCCCGGACATCAGAAGAAGGGAGGAACACCACTCATTCCTCTCCCGTTTTCTCATAATGGTTCTTGTCATGCTTGGTACACTCTTCTTTTTACTCTGCGATGGCCAACGAAAGGTGGATTACTTTTTCGGTTGAATAAAATATGCTATAACGATAAAGATGGCTATCCACACGCTGAAGGAACTAAATTTGAATGGGAAGAATATCGTCCGGACAATGTTTCTACACCTCGTGTGTATACGAATCAAAGACTTATAAATGTTACGAACATGCATATAATAACCGTCATCGATACAAAAGCAGATTTGTGTATTAGAAATAAAGGTACAATCCCCGTAGGTCGCAGTGAATGTAATATTACACTTACCTTTGATACACCAACTGGAATTGCATTTGTAGCTTCGCATAACACATATTTCGTTTGTGGAAATAAGGGATACCATCGTCTACCATTGGGATGGTTGGGAACGTGTCATATAGCATTTGTATTACCACCTGTGTTTATTGCTCCTCCCATGTATCACAATGATTATGTTTTGTACCATGATTTCATATTGAATAGAGCGAAACGATCAATAGACCTTGATGAAATAGACCAGACTGATACCACTTTGCAACAATATGTAGATTTCAATTTGGGGTTATTTTCATTCGTAGGAGCTGCATTAAATAGTAGAAAGATAAGGCGGCTTACACGTGTGGTGGAAGCCGTTGCCAACGAAACTGCTTCCGCTTTAGGGAATATTACTGAGGGATTGCAAATTACCAGAATTGTAGCGCTCCAGAATAGAATGGTTCTAGATGTGATACTAGCTGATAGAGGTGGAGCATGCCGCGTCATCGGAAGTAGTTGTTGCATGTACGTACCAGATAACTCACCTTCTGTATATGATTCGATTACAAAATTACACAAGATAGCTGCTGAGATCCACCCAGAGAATGGAACATGGACCTTTTCTGGTTGGTTCTGGACCCTGCTTAGTACTTGGGGCTGGACATTGTTAACGATTCTCTGTGTTTTTATTGGAGTACTATTTTTCCTTTGTCTATGTATTCAATGTGGCCCTACATTATGTTCTATATGTATCACAGCCTGCATTCCGTCCAAACGAACTATTGTCAAGCAAGAGAAACTGAGCAATGATGAAGTATTAAAAATTATGGCTATTAACATTGAGGATGAACGTTCTGACTATGTCCACTATGAGGTAGCTTTTGCTAAACGCTAAAAGGGCCGTCTGTCGTGTTTTGGCAGCTCCTGAGTTAGCGTTTAGCACAGCTACACGGTCTTTTCTGTTAACTTGACCAAAACGAACGGGGGCCATTTTGAATCCCTCTGACTTCCGTTTCAATGAACATGCTGCCTCGTGGTCAGTGTGCCCTTTCGTCCTTTCTCGATACCCATGGTCACTAGTCTGCTCGGCAACAGGCTATTTTTAGTACTGGTCAAGCGCACATGCGCATTTCGCACCAATTGGTCACTCTTCAGGAATGTTCACGCTAACTGACCAGTGCTGTTGAAACTCCTCCCACATGTTGGCTGTGTTCCAAAAATGACCTTATATGTACCTAAAATGTGTAACTTGTAACCGCCTATCTTTTTATTGCTATTAAACTATATAAAAGAGGTCGTGCACCGATGTTCGGTGTGCTACTTCTTACATTACCGAAGGGTGCTGTAGGAATGTATCACCACCCCATGGGGTCTTAATAAAATTGTCTTTTACCTTTTCCAGTGTCCGTGCCAACTTCTATACTAAGGTGTTCGAGAGTTTAGCAGAGTATGTAGGCCTGATTTGAACCCAACACCACAAGTGAGTGCCTGTAGAGGGGCAGGGAGTGTCTGTAGAGGGTCAGTGAGTGCCTGTAGAGGGGCAGGGAGTGTCTGTAGAGGGGCAGGGAGTGTCTGTAGAGGGGCAGGGCGTGTCTATAGAGGGGCAGGGAGTGTCTGTAGAGGGTCAGTGAGTGCCTGTAGAGGGGCAGGGAGTGTCTGTAGAGGGGCAGGGAGTGTCTGTAGAGGGGCAGGGAGTGTTTGTAGAGGGGCAGGGAGTGTCTATAGAGGGGCAGGGAGTGTCTGTAGAGGGTCAGTGAGTGTCTGTAGAGGGTCAGGGAGTGTCTGTAGAGGGGCAGGAAGTGTCGGTAGAGGGGCAGGGAGTGTCTGTAGAGGGGCAGGGAGTGTCTGTAGAGGGACAGGGAGTGTCTGTAGAGGGACAGGGAGTGTCTGTAGAGGGGCAGGGAGTGTCTATAGAGGGGCAGGGAGTGTCTGTAGAGGGACAGGGAGTGTCTGTAGAGGGTCAGTGAGTGCCTGTAGAGGGACAGTGAGTGTCTGTAGAGGGGCAGGGAGTGTCTGTAGAGGGGCAGGGAGTGCCTGTAGTGGGTCAGGGAGTGTCTGTAGAGGGACAGGGAGTGTCTGTAGAGGCGCAGGGAGTGTCTATAGAGGGGCAGGGAGTGTCTGTAGAGGGACAGGGAGTGTCTGTAGAGGGTCAGTGAGTGCCTGTAGAGGGACAGTGAGTGTCTGTAGAGGGGCAGGGAATGTCTGTAGAGGGTCAGTGAGTGCCTGTAGAGGGACAGTGAGTGTCTGTAGAGGGGCAGGGAGTGTCTGTAGAGGGGCAGGGAGTGTCTGTAGAGGGGCAGGGAGTGCCTGTAGTGGGTCAGGGAGTGTCTATAGAGGGGCAGGGAGTGTCTGTAGAGGGTCAGTGAGTGCCTGTAGAGGGGCAGGGAGTGTCTGTAGAGGGTCAGTGAGTGTCTGTAGAGGGGCAGGGAGTGTCTGTAGAGGGGCAGGGAGTGCCTGTAGAGGGTCAGTGAGTGTCTGTAGAGGGGCAGGGAGTGTCTGTAGAGGGGCAGGGAGTGTCCGTAGAGGGACAGGGAGTGTCCGTAGAGGGACAGGGAGTGTCTGTAGAGGGGCAGGGAGTGTCTATAGAGGGGCAGGGAGTGTCTGTAGAGGGACAGGGAGTGTCTGTAGAGGGTCAGTGAGTGCCTGTAGAGGGACAGTGAGTGTCTGTAGTGGGTCAGGGAGTGTCTATAGAGGGGCAGGGAGTGTCTGTAGATGGTCAGTGAGTGCCTGTAGAGGGGCAGGGAGTGTCTGTAGAGGGTCAGTGAGTGTATGTAGAGGGGCAGGGAGTGTCTGTAGAGGGATAGGGAGTGTCTGTAGAGGGGCAGGGAGTGTATGTAGAGGGGCAGGGAGTGTCTGTAGAGGGATAGGGAGTGTCTGTAGACTGGCAGGGAGTGTCTGTAGAGGGGCAGGGAGTGTCTGTAGAGGGACAGGGAGTGTCTGTAGAGGGTCAGTGAGTGCCTGTAGAGGGACAGTGAGTGTCTGTAGAGGGGCAGGGAGTGTCTATAGAGGGGCAGGGAGTGTCTGTAGAGGGTCAGTGAGTGCCTGTAGAGGGGCAGGGTGTGTCTGTAGAGGGTCAGTGAGTGTCTGTAGAGGGGCAGGGAGTGTCTGTAGAGGGGCAGGGAGTGCCTGTAGAGGGTCAGTGAGTGTCTGTAGAGAGGCAGGGAGTGCCTGTAGAGGGTCAGTGAGTGTCTGTAGAGGGGCAGGGAGTGCCTGTAGAGGGACAGGGAGTGTCTGTAGAGGGAAAGGGAGTGTCTGTAGAGGGACAGGGAGTGTCTGTAGAGGGGCAGGAAGTGTCTGTAGAGGGGCAGGGAGTGTCTGTAGAGGGGCAGGGCGTGTCTGTAGAGGGGCAGGAAGTGCCTGTAGAGGGGCTGGGAGTGTCTGTAGAGGGGCAGGGAGTGTCTGTAGAGGGACAGGGAGTGTCTGTAGAGGGGCAGGAAGTGTCTGTAGAGGGGCAGGGAGTGTCTGTAGAGGGGAAGGGAGTGTCTATAGGGGGACAGGGAGTGTCTGTAGAGGGGCAGGGAGTGTCTGTACTGGGGCAGGGAGTGTCTGTAGAGGGGCAGGGAGTGTCTGTAGAGGGGTAGTAATGCCTGAAACTCTAATCACATCAAAGTTGAATGAGCCAAGGAATCGAGGATACCAGCAAATGTTATGTACTGCTAGTGCTACCGTGACACTATACCATTTTATGTGTTACTATTTTGATAAGAGTATTGGCTACAATTTGTCCTTTTTCATTTTTTAATATTCCTACTCCTGTCAGTTCACTATCACCCTCACAACCCAACAGGCAGGAGGTAGCAGCCAGGACCTGGCAAAGGAAGTTGGAGGCCATCAGGGCCGAATATCAGAGGCTGGTGGCCCAGGAGGAGGAGGAGGAGGAGGCGGAGGCGGAAGCTGCAGCTTCCTTCAATGCCCCGGGCCCCAGCCAGGCCCCATTGCCTCCGGTAGTACGGCGCCATGGTCAGGCAGCCGCCCGCCACCAGTCAGCAACCACTGCTGCTCCCCCCCATTAACTCTATACTGCATTTCAGCCCTGCGTGCTCCAGAGGATGGCGTGCCTGGAAGCCAGGAAGGAGGAGCGTTTCAACAGGTTAGAGAGGGATCCCTTAGCCCGCCGCTCGGCCTCTCTTGCCCCTTTTTAATCTTTTGTTTGGTGGATGCGATTTGTTGGGGAGAGGGTGGGAATGTGGGATTGAGCAATTTTAGGGTTTTCTTATTTAGTTCTGCTTTATGGACAGTTACATTTTTGGACTTCAACTTTGGACAAAGCTTACTTTGGACATTAACTGGTGTTAGGGAGAGCAATGGGCCACGTGTTTTGGGTTTAGTTTATATTTGTTAGGGAAATTAAGATTTTATAGGTGTACATAGGATTTAAGTCTTCTGGGGGGAGTTACTGCTTTATATCCCACTGCTGTCTTTGCTGCAGACCCACAGCCAGTTTTTAAAATCTGCTGATCGTGTAACACCAACAAAATAGTTATGCGGTGCCATCACTTATTCCACCACTCTCTCCTCCTAGTCTCTGCATTCTGCAACTCTATTAATGCCTAAGGACTCGGAGCGGGTGTGGGGGCTGGGAATTTCCATTTTATATAGATTATTGAAGAACAGCAATGAATCCTCCACATTCTTCTCTTAACTGCGATGAATAGGTGAAGTGATGGCTGCATGGTTTACCAAGGTGCCATGGTGTGGTATTAGACAGTAGCAGGATGCTAGTGCACTAGTCGAATAGTGAAAGCACCAGATCTAGAACTGAGGTTCCACTCACGCCTAGACAAACTCAAACTGTAGGATGAGGAATATTCATTGCAGAGAACTCCTTAAATTGAAATAAAACCGTGTGCTGTAGAGGGACAGGGGGTGTCTGTGGAGGGGCAGGAAGTGTCTGTAGAGGGGCAGGAAGTGTCTGTAGAGGGGCAGGGAGTGTCTGTAGAGGGGCAGGGAGTGTCTATAGAGGGACAGGGAGTGTCTGTAGAGGGGAAGGGAGTGTCTATAGAGGGACAGGGAGTGTCTGTAGAGGGGCAGGAAGTGTCTGTAGAGGGGCAGGGAGTGTCTGTAGAGGGGCAGGGAGTGTCTGTAGAGGGGCAGGGAGTGTCTGTAGAGGGACAGGGGGTGTCTGTAGAGGGGAAGGGAGTGTCTATAGAGGGACAGGGAGTGTCTGTAGAGGGGCAGGGAGTGTCTGTACCGGGGCAGGGAGTGTCTGTAGAGGGGCAGGGCATGTCTGTAGAGGGGCAGGGAGTGTCTGTAGAGAGGCAGGGAGTGTCTGTAGAAGGTCAGTGAGTGTCTGTAGAGGGTCAGGGAGTGTCTGTAGAGGGGCAGGAAGTGTCTGTAGAGGGGCAGGAAGTGTCTGTAGAGGGGCAGGGAGTGTCTGTACAGGGGCAGGGAGTGTCTGTAGAGGGACAGGGAGTGTCTGTAGAGGGGAAGGGAGTGTCTATAGAGGGACAGGGAGTGTCTGTAGAGGGGCAGGAAGTGTCTGTAGAGGGGCAGGGAGTGTCTGTAGAGGGGCAGGGAGTGTCTGTAGAGGGGCAGGGAGTGTCTGTAGAGGGACAGGGAGTGTCTGTAGAGGGGAAGGGAGTGTCTATAGAGGGACAGGTAGTGTCTGTAGAGGGGCAGGGAGTGTCTGTACCGGGGCAGGGAGTGTCTGTAGAGGGGCAGGGCGTGTCTGTAGAGGGGCAGGGAGTGTCTGTAGAGAGGCAGGGAGTGTCTGTAGAAGGTCAGTGAGTGTCTGTAGAGGGGCAGGGAGTGTCTGTAGAGGGACAGGGAGTGTCTGTAGAGGGTCAGTGAGTGTCTGTAGAGGGACAGGGAGTGTCTGTAGAGGGGAAGGGAGTGTCTATAGAGGGACAGGTAGTGTCTGTAGAGGGGCAGGGAGTGTCTGTACCGGGGCAGGGAGTGTCTGTAGAGGGGCAGGGCGTGTCTGTAGAGGGGCAGGGAGTGTCTGTAGAGAGGCAGGGAGTGTCTGTAGAAGGTCAGTGAGTGTCTGTAGAGGGGCAGGGAGTGTCTGTAGAGGGACAGGGAGTGTCTGTAGAGGGTCAGTGAGTGTCTGTAGAGGGGCAGGGAGTGTCTGTAGAGAGTCAGTGAGTGTCTGTAGAGGGGCAGGGAGTGTCTGTAGAGGGACAGGGAGTGTCTGTAGAGGGTCAGTGAGTGTCTGTAGAGGGGCAGGGAGTGTCTGTAGAGAGTCAGTGAGTGTCTGTAGAGGGGCAGGGAGTGTCTGTAGAGGGACAGGGAGTGTCTGTAGAGGGGAAGGGAGTGTCTGTAGAGGGACAGGGAGTGTCTGTAGAGGGGCAGGAAGTGTCTGTAGAGGGGCAGGAAGTGTCTGTAGAGGGGCAGGGAGTGTCTGTAGAGGGACAGGGAGTGTCTGTAGAGGGGCAGGAAGTGTCTGTAGAGGGGCTGGGAGTGTCTGTAGAGGGGCAGGGAGTGTCTGTAGAGGGACAGGGAGTGTCTGTAGAGGGGCAGGAAGTGTCTGTAGAGGGGCAGGAAGTGTCTGTAGAGGGGCAGGGAGTGTCTGTAGAGGGGAAGGGAGTGTCTATAGGGGGACAGGGAGTGTCTGTAGAGGGGCAGGGAGTGTCTGTACCGGGACAGGGAGTGTCTGTAGAGGGGCAGGGAGTGTCTGTAGAGGGGAAGGGAGTGTCTGTAGAGGGACAGGGAGTGTCTGTAGAGGGGCAGGAAGTGTCTGTAGAGGGGCAGGAAGTGTCTGTAGAGGGACAGGGAGTGTCTGTAGAGGGGCAGGAAGTGTCTGTAGAGGGGCAGGGCGTGTCTGTAGAGGGGCAGGGCGTGTCTGTAGAGGGGCAGGGAGTGTCTATAGAGGGACAGGGAGTGTCTGTGGAGGGGCAGGGAGTGTCTGTACCGGGGCAAGGAGTGTCTGTTGAGGGGCAGGGAGTGTCTATAGAGGTCAGTGAGTGTCTGTAGAGGGGCAGGGCGTGTCTATAGAGGGGCAGGGAGTGTCTGTAGAGGGGCAGGGAGTGTCTGTAGAGGGTCAGTGAGTGCCTGTAGAGGGGCAGGGAGTGTCTGTAGAGGGGCAGGGAGTGTCTGTAGAGGGGCAGGGAGTGTCTATAGAGAGGCAGGGAGTGTCTGTAGAGGGGCAGGGAGTGTCTGTAGAGGGTCAGTGAGTGCCTGTAGAGGGACAGGGAGTGTCTATAGAGGGGCAGGGAGTGTCTGTAGAGGGCCAGTGAGTGCCTGTAGAGGGGCAGGGAGTGTCTGTAGAGGGTCAGTGAGTGTCTGTAGAGGGGCAGGGAGTGCCTGTAGAGGGGCAGGGAGTGCCTGTAGAGGGTCAGTGAGTGTCTGTAGAGGGGCAGGGAGTGTCTGTAGAGGGGCAGGGAGTGTCAGTAGAGGGACAGGGAATGTCCGTAGAGGTACAGGGAGTGTCTGTAGAGGGGCAGGGAGTGTCTATAGAGGGGCAGGGAGTGTCTGTAGAGGGTCAGTGAGTGCCTGTAGAGGGGCAGGGAGTGTCTGTAGAGGGGCAGGGAGTGTCTGTAGAGGGGCAGGGAGTGTCTGTAGATGGTCAGTGAGTGCCTGTAGAGGGGCAGGGAGTGTCTGTAGAGGGTCAGTGAGTGTCTGTAGAGGGTCAGGGAGTGTCTGTAGAGGGGCAGGAAGTGTCTGTAGAGGGATAGGGAGTGTCTGTAGAGGGGCAGGGAGTGTCTGTAGAGGGACAGGGAGTGTCTGTAGAGGGACAGGGAGTGTCTGTAGAGGGGCAGGGAGTGTCTATAGAGGGGCAGGGAGTGTCTGTAGAGGGACAGGGAGTGTCTGTAGAGGGTCAGTGAGTGCCTGTAGAGGGACAGTGAGTGTCTGTAGAGGGGCAGGGAGTGTCTGTAGAGGGGCAGGGAGTGCCTGTAGTGGGTCAGGGAGTGTCTGTAGAGGGACAGGGAGTGTCTGTAGAGGCGCAGGGAGTGTCTATAGAGGGGCAGGGAGTGTGTGTAGAGGGACAGGGAGTGTCTGTAGAGTGTCAGTGAGTGCCTGTAGAGGGACAGTGAGTGTCTGTAGAGGGGCAGGGAATGTCTGTAGAGGGTCAGTGAGTGCCTGTAGAGGGACTGTGAGTGTCTGTAGAGGGGCAGGGAGTGTCTGTAGAGGGGCAGGGAGTGTCTGTAGAGGGGCAGGGAGTGCCTGTAGTGGGTCAGGGAGTGTCTATAGAGGGGCAGGGAGTGTCTGTAGAGGGTCAGTGAGTGCCTGTAGAGGGGCAGGGAGTGTCTGTAGAGGGTCAGTGAGTGTCTGTAGAGGGGCAGGGAGTGTCTGTAGAGGGGCAGGGAGTGCCTGTAGAGGGTCAGTGAGTGTCTGTAGAGGGGCAGGGAGTGTCTGTAGAGGGGCAGGGAGTGTCCGTAGAGGGACAGGGAGTGTCCGTAGAGGGACAGGGAGTGTCTGTAGAGGGGCAGGGAGTGTCTATAGAGGGGCAGGGAGTGTCTGTAAAGGGACAGGGAGTGTCTGTAGAGGGTCAGTGAGTGCCTGTAGAGGGACAGTGAGTGTCTGTAGTGGGTCAGGGAGTGTCTATAGAGGGGCAGGGAGTGTCTGTAGATGGTCAGTGAGTGCCTGTAGAGGGGCAGGGAGTGTCTGTAGAGGGTCAGTGAGTGTCTGTAGAGGGGCAGGGAGTGTCTGTAGAGGGGCAGGGAGTGTCTGTAGAGGGATAGGGAGTGTCTGTAGAGGGGCAGGGAGTGTCTGTAGAGGGGCAGGGAGTGTCTGTAGAGGGACAGGGAGTGTCTGTAGAGGGTCAGTGAGTGCCTGTAGAGGGACAGTGAGTGTCTGTAGAGGGGCAGGGAGTGTCTATAGAGGGGCAGGGAGTGTCTGTAGAGGGTCAGTGAGTGCCTGTAGAGGGGCAGGGTGTGTCTGTAGAGGGTCAGTGAGTGTCTGTAGAGGGGCAGGGAGTGTCTGTAGAGGGGCAGGGAGTGCCTGTAGAGGGTCAGTGAGTGTCTGTAGAGAGGCAGGGAGTACCTGTAGAGGGTCAGTGAGTGTCTGTAGAGGGGCAGGGAGTGTCTGTAGAGGGACAGGGAGTGTCTGTAGAGGGAAAGGGAGTGTCTGTAGAGGGACAGGGAGTGTCTGTAGAGGGGCAGGAAGTGTCTGTAGAGGGGCAGGGAGTGTCTGTAGAGGGGCAGGGAGTGTCTGTAGAGGGGCAGGAAGTGTCTGTAGAGGGGCTGGGAGTGTCTGTAGAGGGGCAGGGAGTGTCTGTAGAGGGACAGGGAGTGTCTGTAGAGGGGCAGGAAGTGTCTGTAGAGGGGCAGGGAGTGTCTGTAGAGGGGAAGGGAGTGTCTATAGGGGGACAGGGAGTGTCTGTAGAGGGGCAGGGAGTGTCTGTACTGGGGCAGGGAGTGTCTGTAGAGGGGCAGGGAGTGTCTGTAGAGGGGTAGTAATGCCTGAAACTCTAATCACATCAAAGTTGAATGAGCCAAGGAATCGAGGATACCAGCAAATGTTATGTACTGCTAGTGCTACCGTGACACTATACCATTTTATGTGTTACTATTTTGATAAGAGTATTGGCTACAATTTGTCCTTTTTCATTTTTTAATATTCCTACTCCTGTCAGTTCACTATCACCCTCACAACCCAACAGGCAGGAGGTAGCAGCCAGGACCTGGCAAAGGAAGTTGGAGGCCATCAGGGCCGAATATCAGAGGCTGGTGGCCCAGGAGGAGGAGGAGGAGGAGGCGGAGGCGGAAGCTGCAGCTTCCTTCAATGCCCCGGGCCCCAGCCAGGCCCCATTGACTCCGGTAGTACGGCGCCATGGTCAGGCAGCCGCCCGCCACCAGTCAGCAACCACTGCTGCTCCCCCCCATTAACTCTATACTGCATTTCAGCCCTGCGTGCTCCAGAGGATGGCGTGCCTGGAAGCCAGGAAGGAGGAGCGTTTCAACAGGTTAGAGAGGGATCCCTTAGCCCGCCGCTCGGCCTCTCTTGCCCCTTTTTAATCTTTTGTTTGGTGGATGCGATTTGTTGGGGAGAGGGTGGGAATGTGGGATTGAGCAATTTTAGGGTTTTCTTATTTAGTTCTGCTTTATGGACAGTTACATTTTTGGACTTCAACTTTGGACAAAGCTTACTTTGGACATTAACTGGTGTTAGGGAGAGCAATGGGCCACGTGTTTTGGGTTTAGTTTATATTTGTTAGGGAAATTAAGATTTTATAGGTGTACATAGGATTTAAGTCTTCTGGGGGGAGTTACTGCTTTATATCCCACTGCTGTCTTTGCTGCAGACCCACAGCCAGTTTTTAAAATCTGCTGATCGTGTAACACCAACAAAATAGTTATGCGGTGCCATCACTTATTCCACCACTCTCTCCTCCTAGTCTCTGCATTCTGCAACTCTATTAATGCCTAAGGACTCGGAGCGGGTGTGGGGGCTGGGAATTTCCATTTTATATAGATTATTGAAGAACAGCAATGAATCCTCCACATTCTTCTCTTAACTGCGATGAATAGGTGAAGTGATGGCTGCATGGTTTACCAAGGTGCCATGGTGTGGTATTAGACAGTAGCAGGATGCTAGTGCACTAGTCGAATAGTGAAAGCACCAGATCTAGAACTGAGGTTCCACTCACGCCTAGACAAACTCAAACTGTAGGATGAGGAATATTCATTGCAGAGAACTCCTTAAATTGAAATAAAACCGTGTGCTGTAGAGGGACAGGGGGTGTCTGTGGAGGGGCAGGAAGTGTCTGTAGAGGGGCAGGAAGTGTCTGTAGAGGGGCAGGGAGTGTCTGTAGAGGGGCAGGGAGTGTCTATAGAGGGACAGGGAGTGTCTGTAGAGGGGCAGTGAGTGTCTATAGAGGGGCAGGGAGTGTCTGTAGAGGGACAGGGAGTGTCTGTAGAGGGGCAGGAAGTGTCTGTAGAGGGGCAGGGAGTGTTTAGAGGGGCAGGGAGTGTTTAGAGGGGCAGGGAGTGTCTGTAGAGGGGCAGGGAGTGTCTATAGAGGGACAGGGAGTGTCTGTAGAGGGGAAGGGAGTGTCTATAGAGGGACAGGGAGTGTCTGTAGAGGGGCAGGAAGTGTCTGTAGAGGGGCAGGGAGTGTCTGTAGAGGGGCAGGGAGTGTCTGTAGAGGGGCAGGGAGTGTCTGTAGAGGGACAGGGAGTGTCTGTAGAGGGGAAGGGAGTGTCTATAGAGGGACAGGGAGTGTCTGTAGAGGGGCAGGGAGTGTCTGTACAGGGGCATGGAGTGTCTGTAGAGGTACAGGGAGTGTCTGTAGAGGGGAAGGGAGTTTCTATAGAGGGACAGGGAGTGTCTGTAGAGGGGCAGGAAGTGTCTGTAGAGGGGCAGGGAGTGTCTGTAGAGGGGCAGGGAGTGTCTGTAGAGGGGCAGGGAGTGTCTGTAGAGGGACAGGGAGTGTCTGTAGAGGGGAAGGGAGTGTCTATAGAGGGACAGGTAGTGTCTGTAGAGGGGCAGGGAGTGTCTGTACCGGGGCAGGGAGTGTCTGTAGAGGGGCAGGGCGTGTCTGTAGAGGGGCAGGGAGTGTCTGTAGAGAGGCAGGGAGTGTCTGTAGAAGGTCAGTGAGTGTCTGTAGAGGGGCAGGGAGTGTCTGTAGAGGGACAGGGAGTGTCTGTAGAGGGTCAGTGAGTGTCTGTAGAGGGGCAGGGAGTGTCTGTAGAGAGTCAGTGAGTGTCTGTAGAGGGGCAGGGAGTGTCTGTAGAGGGACAGGGAGTGTCTGTAGAGGGTCAGTGAGTGTCTGTAGAGGGGCAGGGAGTGTCTGTAGAGAGTCAGTGAGTGTCTGTAGAGGGGCAGGGAGTGTCTGTAGAGGGACAGGGAGTGTCTGTAGAGGGGAAGGGAGTGTCTGTAGAGGGACAGGGAGTGTCTGTAGAGGGGCAGGAAGTGTCTGTAGAGGGGCAGGAAGTGTCTGTAGAGGGGCAGGGAGTGTCTGTAGAGGGACAGGGAGTGTCTGTAGAGGGGCAGGAAGTGTCTGTAGAGGGGCTGGGAGTGTCTGTAGAGGGGCAGGGAGTGTCTGTAGAGGGACAGGGAGTGTCTGTAGAGGGGCAGGAAGTGTCTGTAGAGGGGCAGGAAGTGTCTGTAGAGGGGCAGGGAGTGTCTGTAGAGGGGAAGGGAGTGTCTATAGGGGGACAGGGAGTGTCTGTAGAGGGGCAGGGAGTGTCTGTACCGGGACAGGGAGTGTCTGTAGAGGGGCAGGGAGTGTCTGTAGAGGGGAAGGGAGTGTCTGTAGAGGGACAGGGAGTGTCTGTAGAGGGGCAGGAAGTGTCTGTAGAGGGGCAGGAAGTGTCTGTAGAGGGACAGGGAGTGTCTGTAGAGGGGCAGGAAGTGTCTGTAGAGGGGCAGGGCGTGTCTGTAGAGGGGCAGGGCGTGTCTGTAGAGGGGCAGGGAGTGTCTATAGAGGGACAGGGAGTGTCTGTGGAGGGGCAGGGAGTGTCTGTACCGGGGCAAGGAGTGTCTGTTGAGGGGCAGGGAGTGACTATAGAGGTCAGTGAGTGTCTGTAGAGGGGCAGGGCGTGTCTATAGAGGGGCAGGGAGTGTCTGTAGAGGGGCAGGGAGTGTCTGTAGAGGGTCAGTGAGTGCCTGTAGAGGGGCAGGGAGTGTCTGTAGAGGGGCAGGGAGTGTCTGTAGAGGGGCAGGGAGTGTCTATAGAGAGGCAGGGAGTGTCTGTAGAGGGGCAGGGAGTGTCTGTAGAGGGTCAGTGAGTGCCTGTAGAGGGTCAGTGAGTGCCTGTAGAGGGGCAGGGAGTGTCTGTAGAGGGGCAGGGAGTGTCTGTAGAGGGGCAGGGAGTGTCTATAGAGGGGCAGGGACTGTCTGTAGAGGGGCAGTGAGTGCATGTAGAGAGGCAGGGAGTGTCTATAGAGGGGCAGGGAGTGTCTGTAGAGGGTCAGGGAGAGTCTATGGAGGGGCAGGGAGTGTCAGTAGAGGGTCAGTGAGTGTCTGTAGAGGGTCAGTGAGTGTCTGTAAAGGGGCAGGGAGTGCCTGTAGAGGGGCAGGGAGTGTCTGTAGAGGGGCAGGGAGTGTTGGTAGAGGGGCAGGGAGTGTCTATAGAGGGGCAGGGAGTGTCTTTAGAGGGTCAGTGAGTGCCTGTAGAGGGGCAGGGAGTGTCTGTAGAGGGGCAGGGAGTGTCTGTAGAGGGGCAGGGAGTGTTTGTAGAGGGGCAGGGAGTGTCTATAGAGGTGCAGGGAGTGTCTGTAGAGGGTCAGTGAGTGCCTGTAGAGGGGCAGGGAGTGTCTGTAGAGGGTCAGTGAGTGCCTGTAGAGGGGCAGGGAGTGTCTGTAGAGGGGCAGGGAGTGTCTGTAGAGGGGCAGGGCGTGTCTATAGAGGGGCAGGGAGTGTCTGTAGAGGGTCAGTGAGTGCCTGTAGAGGGGCAGGGAGTGTCTGTAGAGGGGCAGGGAGTGTCTGTAGAGGGGCAGGGAGTGTTTGTAGAGGGGCAGGGAGTGTCTATAGAGGGGCAGGGAGTGTCTGTAGAGGGTCAGTGAGTGTCTGTAGAGGGTCAGGGAGTGTCTGTAGAGGGGCAGGAAGTGTCTGTAGAGGGGCAGGGAGTGTCTGTAGAGGGGCAGGGAGTGTCTGTAGAGGGACAGGGAGTGTCTGTAGAGGGACAGGGAGTGTCTGTAGAGGGGCAGGGAGTGTCTATAGAGGGGCAGGGAGTGTCTGTAGAGGGACAGGGAGTGTCTGTAGAGGGTCAGTGAGTGCCTGTAGAGGGACAGTGAGTGTCTGTAGAGGGGCAGGGAGTGTCTGTAGAGGGGCAGGGAGTGCCTGTAGTGGGTCAGGGAGTGTCTGTAGAGGGACAGGGAGTGTCTGTAGAGGCGCAGGGAGTGTCTATAGAGGGGCAGGGAGTGTGTGTAGAGGGACAGGGAGTGTCTGTAGAGGGTCAGTGAGTGCCTGTAGAGGGACAGTGAGTGTCTGTAGAGGGGCAGGGAATGTCTGTAGAGGGTCAGTGAGTGCCTGTAGAGGGACAGTGAGTGTCTGTAGAGGGGCAGGGAGTGTCTGTAGAGGGGCAGGGAGTGTCTGTAGAGGGGCAGGGAGTGCCTGTAGTGGGTCAGGGAGTGTCTATAGAGGGGCAGGGAGTGTCTGTAGAGGGTCAGTGAGTGCCTGTAGAGGGGCAGGGAGTGTCTGTAGAGGGTCAGTGAGTGTCTGTAGAGGGGCAGGGAGTGTCTGTAGAGGGGCAGGGAGTGCCTGTAGAGGGTCAGTGAGTGTCTGTAGAGGGGCAGGGAGTGTCTGTAGAGGGGCAGGGAGTGTCCGTAGAGGGACAGGGAGTGTCCGTAGAGGGACAGGGAGTGTCTGTAGAGGGGCAGGGAGTGTCTATAGAGGGGCAGGGAGTGTCTGTAGAGGGACAGGGAGTGTCTGTAGAGGGTCAGTGAGTGCCTGTAGAGGGACAGTGAGTGTCTGTAGTGGGTCAGGGAGTGTCTATAGAGGGGCAGGGAGTGTCTGTAGATGGTCAGTGAGTGCCTGTAGAGGGGCAGGGAGTGTCTGTAGAGGGTCAGTGAGTGTCTGTAGAGGGGCAGGGAGTGTCTGTAGAGGGGCAGGGAGTGTCTGTAGAGGGATAGGGAGTGTCTGTAGAGGGGCAGGGAGTGTCTGTAGAGGGGCAGGGAGTGTCTGTAGAGGGACAGGGAGTGTCTGTAGAGGGTCAGTGAGTGCCTGTAGAGGGACAGTGAGTGTCTGTAGAGGGGCAGGGAGTGTCTATAGAGGGGCAGGGAGTGTCTGTAGAGGGTCAGTGAGTGCCTGTAGAGGGGCAGGGTGTGTCTGTAGAGGGTCAGTGAGTGTCTGTAGAGGGGCAGGGAGTGTCTGTAGAGGGGCAGGGAGTGCCTGTAGAGGGTCAGTGAGTGTCTGTAGAGAGGCAGGGAGTGCCTGTAGAGGGTCAGTGAGTGTCTGTAGAGGGGCAGGGAGTGTCTGTAGAGGGACAGGGAGTGTCTGTAGAGGGAAAGGGAGTGTCTGTAGAGGGACAGGGAGTGTCTGTAGATTGGCAGGAAGTGTCTGTAGAGGGGCAGAAAGTGTCTGTAGAGGGGCAGGGAGTGTCTGTAGAGGGGCAGGAAGTGTCTGTAGAGGGGCTGGGAGTGTCTGTAGAGGGGCAGGGAGTGTCTGTAGAGGGACAGGGAGTGTCTGTAGAGGGGCAGGAAGTGTCTGTAGAGGGGCAGGGAGTGTCTGTAGAGGGGAAGGGAGTGTCTATAGGGGGACAGGGAGTGTCTGTAGAGGGGCAGGGAGTGTCTGTACTGGGGCAGGGAGTGTCTGTAGAGGGGCAGGGAGTGTCTGTAGAGGGGTAGTAATGCCTGAAACTCTAATCACATCAAAGTTGAATGAGCCAAGGAATCGAGGATACCAGCAAATGTTATGTACTGCTAGTGCTACCGTGACACTATACCATTTTATGTGTTACTATTTTGATAAGAGTATTGGCTACAATTTGTCCTTTTTCATTTTTTAATATTCCTACTCCTGTCAGTTCACTATCACCCTCACAACCCAACAGGCAGGAGGTAGCAGCCAGGACCTGGCAAAGGAAGTTGGAGGCCATCAGGGCCGAATATCAGAGGCTGGTGGCCCAGGAGGAGGAGGAGGAGGAGGCGGAGGCGGAAGCTGCAGCTTCCTTCAATGCCCCGGGCCCCAGCCAGGCCCCATTGCCTCCGGTAGTACGGCGCCATGGTCAGGCAGCCGCCCGCCACCAGTCAGCAACCACTGCTGCTCCCCCCCATTAACTCTATACTGCATTTCAGCCCTGCGTGCTCCAGAGGATGGCGTGCCTGGAAGCCAGGAAGGAGGAGCGTTTCAACAGGTTAGAGAGGGATCCCTTAGCCCGCCGCTCGGCCTCTCTTGCCCCTTTTTAATCTTTTGTTTGGTGGATGCGATTTGTTGGGGAGAGGGTGGGAATGTGGGATTGAGCAATTTTAGGGTTTTCTTATTTAGTTCTGCTTTATGGACAGTTACATTTTTGGACTTCAACTTTGGACAAAGCTTACTTTGGACATTAACTGGTGTTAGGGAGAGCAATGGGCCACGTGTTTTGGGTTTAGTTTATATTTGTTAGGGAAATTAAGATTTTATAGGTGTACATAGGATTTAAGTCTTCTGGGGGGAGTTACTGCTTTATATCCCACTGCTGTCTTTGCTGCAGACCCACAGCCAGTTTTTAAAATCTGCTGATCGTGTAACACCAACAAAATAGTTATGCGGTGCCATCACTTATTCCACCACTCTCTCCTCCTAGTCTCTGCATTCTGCAACTCTATTAATGCCTAAGGACTCGGAGCGGGTGTGGGGGCTGGGAATTTCCATTTTATATAGATTATTGAAGAACAGCAATGAATCCTCCACATTCTTCTCTTAACTGCGATGAATAGGTGAAGTGATGGCTGCATGGTTTACCAAGGTGCCATGGTGTGGTATTAGACAGTAGCAGGATGCTAGTGCACTAGTCGAATAGTGAAAGCACCAGATCTAGAACTGAGGTTCCACTCACGCCTAGACAAACTCAAACTGTAGGATGAGGAATATTCATTGCAGAGAACTCCTTAAATTGAAATAAAACCGTGTGCTGTAGAGGGACAGGGGGTGTCTGTGGAGGGGCAGGAAGTGTCTGTAGAGGGGCAGGAAGTGTCTGTAGAGGGGCAGGGAGTGTCTGTAGAGGGGCAGGGAGTGTCTATAGAGGGACAGGGAGTGTCTGTAGAGGGGCAGTGAGTGTCTATAGAGGGGCAGGGAGTGTCTGTAGAGGGACAGGGAGTGTCTGTAGAGGGGCAGGAAGTGTCTGTAGAGGGGCAGGGAGTGTTTAGAGGGGCAGGGAGTGTTTAGAGGGGCAGGGAGTGTCTGTAGAGGGGCAGGGAGTGTCTATAGAGGGACAGGGAGTGTCTGTAGAGGGGAAGGGAGTGTCTATAGAGGGACAGGGAGTGTCTGTAGAGGGGCAGGAAGTGTCTGTAGAGGGGCAGGGAGTGTCTGTAGAGGGGCAGGGAGTGTCTGTAGAGGGGCAGGGAGTGTCTGTAGAGGGACAGGGGGTGTCTGTAGAGGGGAAGGGAGTGTCTATAGAGGGACAGGGAGTGTCTCTAGAGGGGCAGGGAGTGTCTGTACAGGGGCATGGAGTGTCTGTAGAGGTACAGGGAGTGTCTGTAGAGGGGAAGGGAGTTTCTATAGAGGGACAGGGAGTGTCTGTAGAGGGGCAGGAAGTGTCTGTAGAGGGGCAGGGAGTGTCTGTAGAGGGGCAGGGAGTGTCTGTAGAGGGGCAGGGAGTGTCTGTAGAGGGACAGGGAGTGTCTGTAGAGGGGAAGGGAGTGTCTATAGAGGGACAGGTAGTGTCTGTAGAGGGGCAGGGAGTGTCTGTACCGGGGCAGGGAGTGTCTGTAGAGGGGCAGGGCGTGTCTGTAGAGGGGCAGGGAGTGTCTGTAGAGAGGCAGGGAGTGTCTGTAGAAGGTCAGTGAGTGTCTGTAGAGGGGCAGGGAGTGTCTGTAGAGGGACAGGGAGTGTCTGTAGAGGGTCAGTGAGTGTCTGTAGAGGGGCAGGGAGTGTCTGTAGAGAGTCAGTGAGTGTCTGTAGAGGGGCAGGGAGTGTCTGTAGAGGGACAGGGAGTGTCTGTAGAGGGTCAGTGAGTGTCTGTAGAGGGGCAGGGAGTGTCTGTAGAGAGTCAGTGAGTGTCTGTAGAGGGGCAGGGAGTGTCTGTAGAGGGACAGGGAGTGTCTGTAGAGGGGAAGGGAGTGTCTGTAGAGGGACAGGGAGTGTATGTAGAGGGGCAGGAAGTGTCTGTAGAGGGGCAGGAAGTGTCTGTAGAGGGACAGGGAGTGTCTGTAGAGGGGCAGGAAGTGTCTGTAGAGGGGCTGGGAGTGTCTGTAGAGGGGCAGGGAGTGTCTGTAGAGGGACAGGGAGTGTCTGTAGAGGGGCAGGGAGTGTCTGTAGAGGGGCAGGAAGTGTCTGTAGAGGGGCAGGGAGTGTCTGTAGAGGGGAAGGGAGTGTCTATAGGGGGACAGGGAGTGTCTGTAGAGGGGCAGGGAGTGTCTGTACCGGGACAGGGAGTGTCTGTAGAGGGGCAGGGAGTGTCTGTAGAGGGGAAGGGAGTGTCTGTAGAGGGACAGGGAGTGTCTGTAGAGGGGCAGGAAGTGTCTGTAGAGGGGCAGGAAGTGTCTGTAGAGGGACAGGGAGTGTCTGTAGAGGGGCAGGAAGTGTCTGTAGAGGGGCAGGGCGTGTCTGTAGAGGGGCAGGGCGTGTCTGTAGAGGGGCAGGGAGTGTCTATAGAGGGACAGGGAGTGTCTGTGGAGGGGCAGGGAGTGTCTGTACCGGGGCAAGGAGTGTCTGTTGAGGGGCAGGGAGTGTCTATAGAGGTCAGTGAGTGTCTGTAGAGGGGCAGGGCGTGTCTATAGAGGGGCAGGGAGTGTCTGTAGAGGGGCAGGGAGTGTCTGTAGAGGGTCAGTGAGTGCCTGTAGAGGGGCAGGGAGTGTCTGTAGAGGGGCAGGGAGTGTCTGTAGAGGGGCAGGGAGTGTCTATAGAGAGGCAGGGAGTGTCTGTAGAGGGGCAGGGAGTGTCTGTAGAGGGTCAGTGAGTGCCTGTAGAGGGTCAGTGAGTGCCTGTAGAGGGGCAGGGAGTGTCTGTAGAGGGGCAGGGAGTGTCTGTAGAGGGGCAGGGAGTGTCTATAGAGGGGCAGGGACTGTCTGTAGAGGGGCAGTGAGTGCATGTAGAGAGGCAGGGAGTGTCTATAGAGGGGCAGGGAGTGTCTGTAGAGGGTCAGGGAGAGTCTATGGAGGGGCAGGGAGTGTCAGTAGAGGGTCAGTGAGTGTCTGTAGAGGGTCAGTGAGTGTCTGTAAAGGGGCAGGGAGTGCCTGTAGAGGGGCAGGGAGTGTCTGTAGAGGGGCAGGGAGTGTTGGTAGAGGGGCAGGGAGTGTCTATAGAGGGGCAGGGAGTGTCTTTAGAGGGTCAGTGAGTGCCTGTAGAGGGGCAGGGAGTGTCTGTAGAGGGGCAGGGAGTGTCTGTAGAGGGGCAGGGAGTGTTTGTAGAGGGGCAGGGAGTGTCTATAGAGGTGCAGGGAGTGTCTGTAGAGGGTCAGTGAGTGCCTCTAGAGGGGCAGGGAGTGTCTGTAGAGGGTCAGTGAGTGCCTGTAGAGGGGCAGGGAGTGTCTGTAGAGGGGCAGGGAGTGTCTGTAGAGGGGCAGGGCGTGTCTATAGAGGGGCAGGGAGTGTCTGTAGAGGGTCAGTGAGTGCCTGTAGAGGGGCAGGGAGTGTCTGTAGAGGGGCAGGGAGTGTCTGTAGAGGGGCAGGGAGTGTTTGTAGAGGGGCAGGGAGTGTCTATAGAGGGGCAGGGAGTGTCTGTAGAGGGTCAGTGAGTGTCTGTAGAGGGTCAGGGAGTGTCTGTAGAGGGGCAGGAAGTGTCTGTAGAGGGGCAGGGAGTGTCTGTAGAGGGGCAGGGAGTGTCTGTAGAGGGACAGGGAGTGTCTGTAGAGGGACAGGGAGTGTCTGTAGAGGGGCAGGGAGTGTCTATAGAGGGGCAGGGAGTGTCTGTAGAGGGACAGGGAGTGTCTGTAGTGGGTCAGTGAGTGCCTGTAGAGGGACAGTGAGTGTCTGTAGAGGGGCAGGGAGTGTCTGTAGAGGGGCAGGGAGTGCCTGTAGTGGGTCAGGGAGTGTCTGTAGAGGGACAGGGAGTGTCTGTAGAGGCGCAGGGAGTGTCTATAGAGGGGCAGGGAGTGTGTGTAGAGGGACAGGGAGTGTCTGTAGAGGGTCAGTGAGTGCCTGTAGAGGGACAGTGAGTGTCTGTAGAGGGGCAGGGAATGTCTGTAGAGGGTCAGTGAGTGCCTGTAGAGGGACAGTGAGTGTCTGTAGAGGGGCAGGGAGTGTCTGTAGAGGGGCAGGGAGTGTCTTTAGAGGGGCAGGGAGTGCCTGTAGTGGGTCAGGGAGTGTCTATAGAGGGGCAGGGAGTGTCTGTAGAGGGTCAGTGAGTGCCTGTAGAGGGGCAGGGAGTGTCTGTAGAGGGTCAGTGAGTGTCTCTAGAGGGGCAGGGAGTGTCTGTAGAGGGGCAGGGAGTGCCTGTAGAGGGTCAGTGAGTGTCTGTAGAGGGGCAGGGAGTGTCTGTAGAGGGGCAGGGAGTGTCCGTAGAGGGACAGGGAGTGTCCGTAGAGGGACAGGGAGTGTCTGTAGAGGGGCAGGGAGTGTCTATAGAGGGGCAGGGAGTGTCTGTAGAGGGACAGGGAGTGTCTGTAGAGGGTCAGTGAGTGCCTGTAGAGGGACAGTGAGTGTCTGTAGTGGGTCAGGGAGTGTCTATAGAGGGGCAGGGAGTGTCTGTAGATGGTCAGTGAGTGCCTGTAGAGGGGCAGGGAGTGTCTGTAGAGGGTCAGTGAGTGTCTGTAGAGGGGCAGGGAGTGTCTGTAGAGGGGCAGGGAGTGTCTGTAGAGGGATAGGGAGTGTCTGTAGAGGGGCAGGGAGTGTCTGTAGAGGGGCAGGGAGTGTCTGTAGAGGGACAGGGAGTGTCTGTAGAGGGTCAGTGAGTGCCTGTAGAGGGACAGTGAGTGTCTGTAGAGGGGCAGGGAGTGTCTATAGAGGGGCAGGGAGTGTCTGTAGAGGGTCAGTGAGTGCCTGTAGAGGGGCAGGGTGTGTCTGTAGAGGGTCAGTGAGTGTCTGTAGAGGGGCAGGGAGTGTCTGTAGAGGGGCAGGGAGTGCCTGTAGAGGGTCAGTGAGTGTCTGTAGAGAGGCAGGGAGTGCCTGTAGAGGGTCAGTGAGTGTCTGTAGAGGGGCAGGGAGTGTCTGTAGAGGGACAGGGAGTGTCTGTAGAGGGAAAGGGAGTGTCTGTAGAGGGACAGGGAGTGTCTGTAGAGGGGCAGGAAGTGTCTGTAGAGGGGCAGGGAGTGTCTGTAGAGGGGCAGGGAGTGTCTGTAGAGGGGCAGGAAGTGTCTGTAGAGGGGCTGGGAGTGTCTGTAGAGGGGCAGGGAGTGTCTGTAGAGGGACAGGGAGTGTCTGTAGAGGGGCAGGAAGTGTCTGTAGAGGGGCAGGGAGTGTCTGTAGAGGGGAAGGGAGTGTCTATAGGGGGACAGGGAGTGTCTGTAGAGAGGCAGGGAGTGTCTGTACTGGGGCAGGGAGTGTCTGTAGAGGGGCAGGGAGTGTCTGTAGAGGGACAGGGAGTGTCTGTAGAGGGGCAGGAAGTGTCTGTAGAGGGGCAGGAAGTGTCTGTAGAGGGGCAGGGAGTGTCTGTAGAGGGGAAGGGAGTGTCTATAGGGGGACAGGGAGTGTCTGTAGAGGGGCAGGGAGTGTCTGTACCGGGGCAGGGAGTGTCTGTAGAGGGGCAGGGAGTGTCTGTAGAGGGGAAGGGAGTGTCTGTAGAGGGACAGGGAGTGTCTGTAGAGGGGCAGGAAGTGTCTGTAGAGGGGCAGGAAGTGTCTGTAGAGGGACAGGGAGTGTCTGTAGAGGGGCAGGAAGTGTCTGTAGAGGGGCAGGGCGTGTCTGTAGAGGGGCAGGGCGTGTCTGTAGAGGGGCAGGGAGTGTCTATAGAGGGACAGGGAGTGTCTGTGGAGGGGCAGGGAGTGTCTGTACCGGGGCAGGGAGTGTCTGTTGAGGGGCAGGGAGTGTCTATAGAGGTCAGTGAGTGTCTGTAGAGGGGCAGGGCGTGTCTATAGAGGGGCAGGGAGTGTCTGTAGAGGGGCAGGGAGTGTCTGTAGAGGGGCAGTGAGTGCCTGTAGAGGGGCAGGGAGTGCCTGTAGAGGGGCAGGGAGTGTCTGTAGAGGGGCAGGGAGTGTCTATAGAGAGGCAGGGAGTGTCTGTAGAGGGGCTGGGAGTGTCTGTAGAGGGGCAGGGAGTGTCTGTAGAGGGACAGGGAGTGTCTGTAGAGGGGCAGGAAGTGTCTGTAGAGGGGCAGGGAGTGTCTGTAGAGGGGAAGGGAGTGTCTATAGGGGGACAGGGAGTGTCTGTAGAGAGGCAGGGAGTGTCTGTACTGGGGCAGGGAGTGTCTGTAGAGGGGCAGGGAGTGTCTGTAGAGGGACAGGGAGTGTCTGTAGAGGGGCAGGAAGTGTCTGTAGAGGGGCAGGAAGTGTCTGTAGAGGGGCAGGGAGTGTCTGTAGAGGGGAAGGGAGTGTCTATAGGGGGACAGGGAGTGTCTGTAGAGGGGCAGGGAGTGTCTGTACCGGGGCAGGGAGTGTCTGTAGAGGGGCAGGGAGTGTCTGTAGAGGGGAGGGGAGTGTCTGTAGAGGGACAGGGAGTGTCTGTAGAGGGGCAGGAAGTGTCTGTAGAGGGGCAGGAAGTGTCTGTAGAGGGACAGGGAGTGTCTGTAGAGGGGCAGGAAGTGTCTGTAGAGGGGCAGGGCGTGTCTGTAGAGGGGCAGGGCGTGTCTGTAGAGGGGCAGGGAGTGTCTATAGAGGGACAGGGAGTGTCTGTGGAGGGGCAGGGAGTGTCTGTACCGGGGCAGGGAGTGTCTGTTGAGGGGCAGGGAGTGTCTATAGAGGTCAGTGAGTGTCTGTAGAGGGGCAGGGCGTGTCTATAGAGGGGCAGGGAGTGTCTGTAGAGGGGCAGGGAGTGTCTGTAGAGGGGCAGTGAGTGCCTGTAGAGGGGCAGGGAGTGCCTGTAGAGGGGCAGGGAGTGTCTGTAGAGGGGCAGGGAGTGTCTATAGAGAGGCAGGGAGTGTCTGTAGAGGGGCAGGGAGTGTCTGTAGAGGGTCAGTGAGTGCCTGTAGAGGGTCAGTGAGTGCCTGTAGAGGGGCAGGGAGTGTCTGTAGAGGGGCAGGGAGTGTCTGTAGAGGGGCAGGGAGTGTCTATAGAGGGGCAGGGACTGTCTGTAGAGGGGCAGTGAGTGCCTGTAGAGAGGCAGGGAGTGTCTATAGAGGGGCAGGGAGTGTCTGTAGAGGGGCAGGGAGTGTCTATAGAGAGGCAGGGAGTGTCTGTAGAGGGGCAGGGAGTGTCTGTAGAGGGTCAGTGAGTGCCTGTAGAGGGTCAGTGAGTGCCTGTAGAGGGGCAGGGAGTGTCTGTAGAGGGGCAGGGAGTGTCTGTAGAGGGGCAGGGAGTGTCTATAGAGGGGCAGGGACTGTCTGTAGAGGGGCAGTGAGTGCCTGTAGAGAGGCAGGGAGTGTCTATAGAGGGGCAGGGAGTGTCTGTAGAGGGTCAGGGAGAGTCTATGGAGGGGCAGGGAGTGTCAGTAGAGGGTCAGTGAGTGTCTGTAGAGGGTCAGTGAGTGTCTGTAAAGGGGCAGGGAGTGCCTGTAGAGGGGCAGGGAGTGTCTGTAGAGGGGCAGGGAGTGTTGGTAGAGGGGCAGGGAGTGTCTATAGAGGGGCAGGGAGTGTCTTTAGAGGGTCAGTGAGTGCCTGTAGAGGGGCAGGGAGTGTCTGTAGAGGGGCAGGGAGTGTCTGTAGAGGGGCAGGGAGTGTTTGTAGAGGGGCAGGGAGTGTCTATAGAGGTGCAGGGAGTGTCTGTAGAGGGTCAGTGAGTGCCTGTAGAGGGGCAGGGAGTGTCTGTAGAGGGTCAGTGAGTGCCTGTAGAGGGGCAGGGAGTGTCTGTAGAGGGGCAGGGAATGTCTGTAGAGGGGCAGGGCGTGTCTATAGAGGGGCAGGGAGTGTCTGTAGAGGGTCAGTGAGTGCCTGTAGAGGGGCAGGGAGTGTCTGTAGAGGGGCAGGGAGTGTCTGTAGAGCTGCAGGGAGTGTTTGTAGAGGGGCAGGGAGTGTCTATAGAGGGGCAGGGAGTGTCTGTAGAGGGTCAGTGAGTGTCTGTAGAGGGGCAGGGAGTGTCTGTAGAGGGGCAGGGAGTGTCTGTAGAGGGGCAGGGAGTGTCTGTAGAGGGGCAGGGAGTGTCTGTAGAGGGACAGGGAGTGTCTGTAGAGGGACAGGGAGTGTCTGTAGAGGGGCAGGGAGTGTCTATAGAGGGGCAGGGAGTGTCTGTAGAGGGACAGGGAGTGTCTGTAGAGGGTCAGTGAGTGCCTGTAGAGGGACAGTGAGTGTCTGTAGAGGGGCAGGGAGTGTCTGTAGAGGGGCAGGGAGTGCCTGTAGTGGGTCAGGGAGTGTCTGTAGAGGGACAGGGAGTGTCTGTAGAGGGGCAGGGAGTGTCTATAGAGGGGCAGGGAGTGTCTGTAGAGGGACAGGGAGTGTATGTAGAGGGTCAGTGAGTGCCTGTAGAGGGACAGTGAGTGTCTGTAGAGGGGCAGGGAATGTCTGTAGAGGGTCAGTGAGTGCCTGTAGAGGGACAGTGAGTGTCTGTAGAGGGGCAGGGAGTGTCTGTAGAGGGGCAGGGAGTGTCTGTAGAGGGGCAGGGAGTGCCTGTAGTGGGTCAGGGAGTGTCTATAGAGGGGCAGGGAGTGTCTGTACAGGGTCAGTGAGTGCCTGTAGAGGGGCAGGGAGTGTCTGTAGAGGGTCAGTGAGTGTCTGTAGAGGGGCAGGGAGTGTCTGTAGAGGGGCAGGGAGTGCCTGTAGAGGGTCAGTGAGTGTCTGTAGAGGGGCAGGGAGTGTCTGTAGAGGGGCAGGGAGTGTCCGTAGAGGGACAGGGAGTGTCCGTAGAGGGACAGGGAGTGTCTGTAGAGGGGCAGGGAGTGTCTATAGAGGGGCAGGGAGTGTCTGTAGAGGGACAGGGAGTGTCTGTAGAGGGTCAGTGAGTGCCTGTAGAGGGACAGTGAGTGTCTGTAGTGGGTCAGGGAGTGTCTATAGAGGGGCAGGGAGTGTCTGTAGATGGTCAGTGAGTGCCTGTAGAGGGGCAGGGAGTGTTTAGAGGGTCAGTGAGTGTCTGTAGAGGGGCAGGGAGTGTCTGTAGAGGGGCAGGGAGTGTCTGTAGAGGGATAGGGAGTGTCTGTAGAGGGGCAGGGAGTGTCTGTAGAGGGGCAGGGAGTGTCTGTAGAGGGACAGGGAGTGTCTGTAGAGGGTCAGTGAGTGCCTGTAGAGGGACAGTGAGTGTCTGTAGAGGGGCAGGGAGTGTCTATAGAGGGGCAGGGAGTGTCTGTAGAGGGTCAGTGAGTGCCTGTAGAGGGGCAGGGTGTGTCTGTAGAGGGTCAGTGAGTGTCTGTAGAGGGGCAGGGAGTGTCTGTAGAGGGGCAGGGAGTGCCTGTAGAGGGTCAGTGAGTGTCTGTAGAGAGGCAGGGAGTGCCTGTAGAGGGTCAGTGAGTGTCTGTAGAGGGGCAGGGAGTGTCTGTAGAGGGACAGGGAGTGTCTGTAGAGGGAAAGGGAGTGTCTGTAGAGGGGCAGGGAGTGTCTGTAGAGGGTCAGTGAGTGCCTGTAGAGGGACAGTGAGTGTCTGTAGTGGGTCAGGGAGTGTCTATAGAGGGGCAGGGAGTGTCTGTAGAGGGTCATTGAGTGCCTGTAGAGGGGCAGGGAGTGTCTGTAGAGGGTCAGTGAGTGTCTGTAGAGGGGCAGGGAGTATCTGTATAGGGGCAGGGAGTGTCTGTAGAGGGACAGGGAGTGTCTGTAGAGGGACAGGGAGTGTCTGTAGAAGGGCAGGGAGTGTCTATAGAGGGGCAGGGAGTGTCTGTAGAGGGACAGGGAGTGTCTGTAGAGGGTCAGTGAGTGCCTGTAGAGGGACAGTGAGTGTCTGTAGTGGGTCAGGGAGTGTCTATAGAGGGACAGGGAGTGTCTGTAGAGGATCAGTGAGTGCCTGTAGAGGGGCAGGGAGTGTCTGTAGAGGGGCAGGGAGTGTCTGTAGAGGGACAGGGAGTGTCTGTAGAGGGACAGGGAGTGTCTGTAGAGGGGCAGGGAGTGTCTATAGAGGGGCAGGGAGTGTCTGTAGAGGGTCAGTGAGTGCCTGTAGAGGGTCAGTGAGTGTCTGTAGAGGGGCTGGGAGTGTCTATAGAGGGGCAGGACGTGTCTGTAGAGGGGCAGTGAGTGCCTGTAGAGGGTCAGGAAGTGTCTGTAGAGGGGCAGGGAGTGTCTGTAGAGGGGCAGGGAGTGTCTGTAGAGAGCAGGGAGTGTCTGTAGAGGGGCAGGGAGTGTCTGTAGAGGGACAGGGAGTGTCTGTAGAGGGTCAGTGAGTGCCTGTAGAGGGACAGTGAGTGTCTGTAGAGGGTCAGTGAGTGTCTGTAGAGGGGCAGGGAGTGTCTGTAGAGGGGCAGGGAGTGTCTGTAGAGGGGCAGCGAATGCCAGGAGAAGGGCAGGAAGCACGAGAAGGCATGGAGTTTCAGGGAGGGGATGTCACTAGGGGGGCAGGGAGCCATTACAGGGCTGTCTCAAAGGAATCGTGGCTGCTTCACGCCCCAGATATCTGTGTAAAGTCCTCCCTTACCCCACACACCTGGCATTATGACCCACATTGCACTCCAAACTGCACGCGCAGAGCCCCGTGATGCTGCAGCAAAAGGTGAACCAGCCCTTAAAACAGTGTCACTGGGTCTGGCCCATCTTGACATCGGTAAAGCCTTGCCCACGTGCCTCAGACCATCGTACCTCCAATAAAGGTCTTCTGCTTGTATATGCCCCTCATCAGGGGTCTTTGCTCGTATGACACAATCACTCCAGCACTCCGAGAAGTCCACTGGGTCCCACTCCCCTCATGCATCACCATTGAGACCCAGTGCCTCTCTTACACAGCTGTCAATACCAGCAGCGACTCACCACACCTGGCTGCTAAGATGAGCACCTCCAGAGGAACACGCACAACATGCAACCGCAGCATCGCCAGGCGGGCAGTGAGGGCAAGAAGGAAGAGATATAAACCTCCAGAACCTCCCTCAGAGTATCAAACCCAGCAGAACCCACCCTTTCTCCACTTCTGGTGCCAGAGCAGGGGGTACAAGAAGGGATACCAAGCCTTCTCCAGAACCTCCCTCAGAGAATCAAATCCACCAGAACCCACCCTTTCTCCACTTCTCGTGCCAGGGCAGGGAGTACAAGAAGGGATACAAAGCCTTCTCCAGAACCTCCCTTAGAGTATCAAATCCAGCAGACCCCACCCTTTCTCCACTTCTCGTGCCAGAGCAGGGGTTACAAGAAGGGATACCAAGCCTTCTATAGAACCTCCCTCAGAGTATCAAATCCAGCAGAACCCACCCTTTCTCCACTTCTGGTGCCAGGGCAGGGAGTACAAGAAGGGATACCAAGCCTTCTCCAGAACCTCCCTCAGAGTATCAAATCCAGCAGAACCCACCCTTTCTCCACTTCTGGTGCCAGGGCAGGGGGTACAAGAAGGGATACCAAGCCTTCTATAGAACCTCCCTCAGAGTATCAAATCCACCAGAACCCACCCTTTCTCCACTTCTGGTGCCAGAGCAGGGGGTACAAGAAGGGATACCAAGCCTTCTCCAGAACCTCCCTCAGAGTATCAAATCCAGCAAAACGCACCCTTTCTCCACTTCTAGTGCCAGACTGGCAGTGAGTACAAGAAGGGATACCAAGCCTACTCCAGAACCTCCCTCAGAGTATCAAATCCAGCAGAACCCACCCTTTCTCCACTTCCGAGGCCAGGGCAGGGGGTACAAGAAGGGATACCAAGCCTTCTCCAGAACCTCCCTCAGAGTATCAAATCCAGCAGAACCCACCCTTTCTCCACTTCTGGTGCCAGAGCAGGGAGTACAAGAAGGGATACCAAGCCTTCTATAGAACCTCCCTCAGAGTATCAAATCCAGCAGAACCCACCCTTTCTCCACTTCCGGTGCCAGAGCAGGGGGTACAAGAAGGGATACCAAGCCTTCTCCAGAACCTCCCTCAGAGTATCAAATCCACCAGAACCCACCCTTTCTCCACTTCTGGTGCCAGGGCAGGGGGTACAAGAAGGGATACCAAGCCTTCTCCAGAACCTCCCTCAGAGTATCAAATGCAGCAGAACCCACCCTTTCTCCACTTCTGGTGCCAGGGCAGGGGGTACAAGAAGGGATACCAAGCCTACTATATAACCTCCCTCAGAGTATCAAATCCAGCAGAACCCACCCGTTCTCCACTTCTGGTGCCAGGGCACGGGGTACAAGAAGGGATACCAAGCCTTCTATAGAACCTCCCTCAGAGTATCAAATCCAGCAGAACCCACCCTTTCTCCACTTCCGGTGCCAGGGCACGGGGTACAAGAAGGGATACCAAGCCTTCTCCAGAACCTCCCTCAGAGTATCAAATCCAGCAGAATCCACCCTTGCTCCACTTCCGGTGCCAGGGCACGGGGTACAAGAAGGGATACTAAGCCTACTCCAGAACCTCCCTCAGAGTATCAAATCCAGCAGAACCCACCCTTTCTCCACTTCTGGTGCCAGGGCACGGGGTACAAGAAGGGATACCAAGCCTTCTATAGAACCTCCCTCAGAGTATCAAATCCAGCAGAACCCACCCTTGCTCCACTTCCGGTGCCAGGGCACGGGGTACAAGAAGGGATACCAAGCCTTCTCCAGAACCTCCCTCAGAGTATCAAACCCAGCAGAACCCACCCGTTCTCCACTTCTGGTGCCAGGGCAGGGGGTACAAGAAGGGATACCAAGCCTTCTATAGAACCTCCCTCAGAGTATCAAATCCAGCAGAACCCACTCTTTCTCCACTTCTGGTGCCAGGGCAAGGGGTACAAGAAGGGATACCAAGCCTTCTATAGAACCTCCCTCAGAGTATCAAATCCAGCAGAATCCACCCTTTCTCCACTTCTGGTGCCAGGGCAGGGGGTACAAGAAGGGATACCAAGCCTTCTATAGAACCTCCCTCAGAGTATCAAATCCAGCAGAACCCACCCTTTCTCCACTTCTGGTGCCAGAGCAGGGGGTACAAGAAGGGATACCAAGCCTTCTATAGAGCCTCCCTCAGAGTATCAAATCCAGCAGAACCCACCCGTTCTCCACTTCCGAGGCCAGAGCAGGGGGTACAAGAAGGGATACCAAGCCTTCTATAGAACCTCCCTCAGAGTATCAGATCCAGCAGAACCCACCCTTTCTCCACCTCTGGTGCCAGGGCAGGGGGTACAAGAAGGGATACCCAAGCCTTCTCCAGAACCTCCCTCAGAGTATCAAATCCAGCAGAACCCACCCTTTCTCCACTTCCGAGGCCAGGGCAGGGGGTACAAGAAGGGATACCAAGCCTTCTCCAGAACCTCCCTCAGAGTATCAAATCCAGCAGAACCCACCCTTTCTCCACTTCTGGTGCCAGGGCACGGGGTACAAGAAGGGATACCAAGCCTTCTATAGAACCTCCCTCAGAGTATCAAATCCAGCAGAACCCACCCTTTCTCCACTTCCGAGGCCAGGGCAGGGGGTACAAGAAGGGATACCAAGCCTTCTCCAGAACCTCCCTCAGAGTATCAAATCCAGCAGAACGCACCCTTTCTCCACTTCTGGTGCCAGGGCAGGGGGTACAAGAAGGGATACCAAGCCTTCTATAGAACCTCCCTCAGAGTATCAAATCCAGCAGAATCCACCCTTTCTCCACTTCTGGTGCCAGAGCAGGGGGTTCAAGAAGGGATACCAAGCCTTCTATAGAACCTCCCTCAGAGTATCAAATCCAGCAGAATCCACCCTTTCTCCACTTCTGGTGCCAGAGCAGGGGGTACAAGAAGGGATACCAAGCCTTCTATAGAACCTCCCTCAGAGTATCAAACCCAGCAGAACGCACCCTTTCTCCACTTCTGGTGCCAGGGCAGGGAGTACAAGAAGGAATACCAAGCCTTCTCCAGAACCTCCCTCAGAGTATCAAATCCAGCAGAACCCACCCTTTCTCCACTTCTGGTGCCAGGGCAGGGGGTACAAGAAGGAATACCAAGCCTTCTCCAGAACCTCCCTTAGAGTATCAAATCCAGCAGAATCCACCATTTCTTCACTTCTGGTGCCAGAGTGGCGGTGTTGGGCCCTTGCTTATCTCTAGGAAGTGGGTTCTTGCAGTTAAATCTTACTCCAGGGGTACGACGGTGATCGAAACTCAGATGGTACGGCACTGTAGTGTAGTTCCTATATCCCTGATAGACTCTGGTCATTGGAATAACATACACTATAGATTTGACATGGGACTGATGTCAGTATGTCTGTATCGAGTACATTGAACTTAATTGTGTGTGTGCCAGTTAACTCAGAGGTCACTAGAAACTTCTCGAATAAACAAGAAGGGATTAGTCTCTGACAACCACATAAACATGACAACTTTGTTTCCCTTAGAGTCGGAACAATATCTTCAGAGTCGTGGAAACAATAGATAACTATTTCACTCTCTTAATCGTGCAATCTTCGTTTCTACAGAGTTGCACAGAAATAGTGAGACGGGCGTTTCAATAAAAGGGTTTATTGAACAGTCTTATTTCTCATGCAAGAGAAATGAACTGCTACAATCGTAAGACAGAATGCGAAATAGAATATGTACAGCGTTAGCAGTAATATAAAATAATATTGTGATAGCATGTTTTTGCGGCTATCATATATTCATTAAAATACATAAATAAATAACACAGGCTAAAATACTCAACTGGTGCTTCTAAAATATTCCTACCCCAGTGTACGTAACCTAAGTCTAGAACGAGGGAAGAAGTAGGTGCTGTTTTAGCTATTGTCTAGTTTAGTTGTGCGAAGAATTGCCAAAGGTTTCTCTAAGTTCTAATCAGCTCCATACCTTAGAATGACAGAGGTTTGTATCTCTTTCCCGGGACTCGATCTCTAACACCCTGCAAGGGGAGTCAGAAACACTGGAGCTGGATTCTCAGCAAGGAGGACAGCTTCTGGTCAGTGCGTCAGCTGGAGAGTCGGCTTCCTTCGGGACTTTCTGTGGCGAGCCGCGTAGTAGTTGAACTGCACCAAACCACACTTTACTTTACCATGGCAAGTGAATGTATATTTATACCTTGAAGGTGTTTAGGAATGCCCGAATTGATGTAAAAGTCGGGCATGAAAACGTCATGAATGAACCAATAAGGAATATATGTTCATGCATAATAAATGAGTTCTTGGAGAAATCAATATCCAGCCTGGGGGAAGTCCCTTCTGCTTAAGAGTCTGGTTTTCCAAGAACTCGTTGTGATGTTGATAAACGGATGGAAGTAGCCATGCCTGTATTTGGGTAGCATGGGCTAAGCCTAAATAAGGGCTTGATTTCTATGCCTATATAAGGGCAATGTGAATTGCACCTATATAAGGGCATGAATCGGGAAAATTCATATGGAATCTAAATCGATACACAACAGCACAGTAGGTGACACTCAATAACTTTGATGTCCAGTAAGTGATTCATCTTTGAAAAAAGAACTTTATTAGATAAATAAATCCATTGGAATAATGATAAACAAAGCTATGTGCAAACAGCACTTTACAAAGACTGTATATAAATTATAATACAAAGCCAAGCAGCACTGAGGCTATTTTTTTAATACCAGGCAACCGCCTAGTCCAGTCAATCAATCACTCAGAGTTTGTAAAGTGCGGCCACTCACCTGTGGGGGTCTCAAGGCGCTGGGGGGGCACAGAGGATCAGACCAAGTGCTGAATTCATCTGAAGAGCCAGATCATGAGGCTGATGTGCGACGGGTGGTCCCACGGGGGCATTTGAAGCTCCGCACCAGAGGCCTTCGGAAGAGCGTGACGAACGGATCCCCACCCAGGAGCCTCCCCTGCACTCCATGCACACAAAAGGCCAGATTAGCACCAGTTGTGTTACAACCAGTGAGCAGTAGCACCACGTCAAGGTTCTGACCATTGCTACTGACCATTCACACCATTCATACGGGGGCCTACAACACCCCTTCCCCCTGGGAGCCTTTTCTTCTTTATTGGACACCATGCCCCCACCCGCCACCCCATAAAGACCCTCATTCACACCATTCATAACCCAAGGACTCAGGCGTACGCTGGGAAGCCCCCTCCGAGACTACCCAGCGTATCGCGGCAGATCCAGGACACACGCTGGGGCCCTGAGAGGGTGCCAAAGAGACAATGCAGCGGGGGCCAAGGTGAGCCCCTACCTGGCCCCTCCCAGGGTGGAGGAGAATCGGCGGGGAGCGTGAGTGCGGAGGGCACTCGAACTCGACAAGCACCGAAGCTCCCCCGCAGCCTGCTCCCTCACTGCCCACCACTAGGTGTGGTGCAGCGGCCAGGGCAGCTGACTTCAGAGCACAGGGTTCAGGGTTCGATACCCGGCTCTGGTGGCAGCTCAGCTCAGCACCATGTGACTCTGGGCAATAGCTCACTTAACTTCCACGATGACCCGCAGCGCCTCGAGACCCGGAAGGGTGAGTAGTTCGCGCTTTACAAATACAGATTTAGAAATAAATCCGTATTTGTAAAGCGCCAACTACTCACCCTCAGGGGTCTCAAGGCACTGGGGGGCCGTCGTGGAAATTAAGTGAGTTATTGCCCAGAGTCACATGGTGCTGAGCTGAGCTGCCACCAGGGCCAGGGATCGAACCCTGTGCTCCGAAGTCAGCTGCCCTGGCCGCTGCACCACACCTCTCACTGCCCCCTCTGGATATATAGGCTTGCAGGAGTGACATCACAGAGGAAGGGGGGGCAGGATGTACAGGGCTGGGGGAGTGACATCACAGAGGAAGGGGGGGCAGGATGTACAAGGCTGGTGGAGTGACATCACAGAGGAAGGGGGGGCAGGTTGTACAGGGCTGGTGGAGTGACATCACAGATGAAGGGGGGACAGGATTTGCAGGCCAGGGGGAGTGACATCACAGACGAAGGGGGGGACAGGATTTGCAGGCCAGGGGGAGTGACATCACAGACGAAGGGGGGGGCTGTATTTGGGTAGCATGGGCTATGCCTAAATAAGGGTTTGATTTCTATGCCTATATAAGGGCAATGTGAATTGTACCTACATAAGGGCATGAATCGGGAACATTCATACGGAATCTAAATCGATACACAACAGCACAGTAAGTGACACTCAATAACTTTTGTTGTAAACGAATCTAGGACCCTAGTGTAACTTTTCCCGATTCATGCCCTTATATAGGTATACTTTACCCTATCCTTATATAGGCATAGAAATCATTACCATATTTGTCCTGAGCCTTACAGCCCAAATACGGCAAGGCTACTTCCACTAAGTTCCGAGAATTCACAACGATTTTGTGGTAAATACTCCAGAAGCTCCAGGATAACACAGAAGGTTTATTGTGCAGGTAAACAGCAGGACATCTTCATAAAGAGCTGGCCAGGCACAAACTGACTCAACCTAGAATCCTAGGAAGAGTTCAGAGCCACATACATTCTGGAACACAATGAGGTAAGTAAATCATGAAAACAAAGGTAGGATTTATGTTGTAGTGTAGCTCCTATCTTCCCAATAGGCTCTGCGCATTGGAATAGTACCTACAGCAGTAAAGGCCTAGGCCAGACGTTAACTAGGTCTACTACTGTCGATACTAGACTTAATTTTTGGGTTTGCCAGCTAAGCTCAGAGTTCGCTAGAAACTTTCTCGAATGTTCAGGAAAGAATTACCTCCCCTGATTAGACAAGAAGGGATTTAGTTTCTGACAACCATAGAACATGACAACTTTGCTCTCCCCTAATCAAGAGTCAATCTCGAGAGTCGTGTGAGCACAAGGCAATTATTTTACTCAGTCAGTACGTGCATTCTTAGTCTCATCAGAATGTAGAGAAAAGGAAGAGACGGGCGTGTTCAATAAAAGGTGTTATTTATTGATCAGTCTCTTTTCTCATACATGAGAAATGGATCGATATTATTGCAATACTTATAGTTAAGTAAAGTGCATACATTAAAAGCAATAGTATAAAATAATACTGTAAAAACATTGATATGGTTTCTGAGCCATATGATGTTTAAAATGATTAAAATATATTTACATACACATATACATTTGACTAAACGTACTCAACTGGTGTTTCTAAATACGCCTACCCCGTGTACCTGACCTAAGTCTAATGCGTGGGCGGGAATAGAAAGTTACAGTTTAAGTTAAGTTTGTTTTTGCCAAGTGAATAACTAAAGAATTCTCTGTGAGGGGTTATTCAGTTCTGTACCTGGAATTTAGGATGAATGAGGAATGGTATCTCTTTCTCTGCTCTCGATATTCCAGGCTGCCTGCGAGGGCTGCCCAGAAGCGCCGGTGCTGGGTCTCTCGGCTTGAGATAGCAGCGCGTCTCTCAGCGCGTCAGGAAGGCGGGGCTGCTGCCAGCGGGGTCTGCTTCTGCTCTCGGCTTCGGCAAGTATGGCTGCTCCGTCTTGTCACCACGCGTGTGTTTGCATAGGGCAAGATCGGCAATATTTATACCTTAAAGGTGCCGAGATTGACGTAAGGATGGACATAGATACGTCAATAAAGATGTCATACGACTTGCTCGTTAGCACATTCTTTTACTAAAGTTCTCTGTGAAATCAAAACAATGGCCGCACGGATTTTCCAGGTTGTCATAGGTTTGATTTGTTATGAGAACGTCGTATGCCTTATCAGGGGCTGGAGGAATGTCGCTTGTCTAATTAGATCTCAAGCGTTATGACCTAATCAGATAACACGTTCCTGTGCCGTAGTGTGACTGCGTCAGATAACGGTATCTGCATCATGGGGGTTTTCATGCCTCATGGGCTGACTGTTAGTTAACTTGATAGTTAGTTTAACCAGAATAGGGTCAGGAATAGGGGGACTGATTCAGAACCTATAGAAATACACGACACCCACTCCACGCTAACTATGGTCATATCTACTAATCTATGCATAGTATAACATAGTACAACATACTATAGAGTATAGTGTATACCTTACCACCCCAAAATACATAAATGCATCTTGAAATTTTCAAATATACTGAAAAATTGCAGTCATATATATTGTATGCACTTAAGCTATGAATTAAATGCAAAAGTAAACACGCATTTTTATGCATTATTGCTTATTGGTATATGAGAAATACACATGAAATGGCTCTTAATATGGCTATACAGAAAGGAAGTTCGAGACCATTTCATCACATAATAAAATATATTTGTGAACATACCAGCGGGCAGCTAAAGTCTATAAAGTATCTAAAAATAGAAATCTTAGTTCTCTAGGAATAGTTTCTTACTTTAAGCAGAAGATCAGTGTCCCAGGAAAAAATATGTAGAAAAATATTTTAGGGGCTTGCTGAAAAAATTGCTGTCCGTGAACTGGATTGTAATTGTTCATGTGACTTTATTTTTAAAGTTGAAGGCCGAATTCAGGGAACGCCGTGTGCGAGTTTACTCAAAAGTCTCTATTTCTGTTCCGGAGAGAACATCATATCATTCAGGCTTTCGAAAAAACTGTCAACAGCTTCATGGGAAAGTTCCACTAAGTCGGAAATAGGTGTAACCATGCATTCGTGCGCATGATTGTCTCCATTGACATTCTGATTCGCATCACTGACAGAAGGTCGTACCTGTTCGATGCTGCTTTCATCTTGAACTTCACTACTCTTCAATCGTAGTGGTGAAGATTCCAGGAATGCCGTCATCAGGATTGGCAGCCTTTGAGGGCAGCACAAAGCGTGAACCTTGGTAGGAACCAACAGTGTATCTGCATCCACTGGCGCATCCGATTGTAGCGTCAGACAGGTGTCTAACACGCATTCTTCTCCGCATAGCAGACACCTTAGTACAGGTAAAACACACCTTTGCCACATTGGTCGAAATGATAGAAACCAAGTCATATTTAGGTCTCTAAGCCGGGAGAGTCCCAGGATTTTTGATATCCGGTCCCGGTATCCAATGGCTAGGATCGTATCTTCCATTGTCGCGAGAGTTTGATCTGTGACATGGGTTGCCATAACGAAAAATAAGGACTAGGAATAGGATTCCTGCAATTAGTCCCAGGATCAAGGGAAGTCCGCCAAAAATCGAATGGACGAAATCTGGAAAAATACCCAGTATGGCTTTGAATGGTGTTAATGCCATCGAAAATACTGTCTTAAATACCTTTGAGACCCCAGTGGTATCAGAAATATTTAAGATTTCGCTCAGGATTTCAGCGAAATGTACGGGGGAATTAGTTGATAATAATGTATGTATCTCTGCAGTCGTCCTTGCGACTTGTAGATCATACGTTTCTTTTGATGACGTGAGCCTTGTAGGCGTCTGAAGAAGCACTGTTTTCATTCTGCTTAAAGTGTCTATTCGAATAGAAGTAATTTTCAAATTGGGCCATGCCCTTGCCTCCCTGTCTGGAAAGGAGCTGGGGAACAAAGAACGTCCACAGCACTTGACCTTGGCCGTCGTAGTGACTAGATAAGGAGTCCCGGGCATAAGACTACAACATCTGCGGTCTACAATAAGAATGTAACTCCCATTATAGAGTCTTTGAAAGAATGGTTCTATTTCAGTTGCAGGTGCGCCTTGCTGGTTACATGAAAGGTTGTATGAATTCCCTTCACAGGCTCCGTGCAAACTAATACCGTTACACAGAAGCGTGCCGCTTAGTGACATAGCACAATTGTTGCCACTAAGAAACACTTTCTGTCCTTTATTACTGACACATGCATGTGAATAGGGCAGGTTCCAAGTTGTTTTAAGGTACCCCTTTCCCAATTTCTCGTACATGCCAGCCTGTATATATTTTTGGCAGTATTGAAACCTGAAGGTTGAGATTGGAATATTTATGATTCCGTGGATTATCCATTCACTGACAGGTCGTTCTGACATTGTCATTGGTAATCTTTCTAGTTTTTCAATGCTCAAGATTGTATAATCAGCACCCTTTTGCGCCATACCGATTTGTCTATCAGTAAGGTTAAAGATTTGGAATAGTGACGTTGTGTTGATTAAACGCCAAGGCACATAGCCTGAACTCAGATTTTGTAACGTCCAGCCAAGCTGTACAATGGAACGCAATTGTGACTGACCATGTTGTAATAACAGTAAGTCTTGCGATATTATATCGATTGCTGAAGACACAATGCTGTCCAATGAAAAAATTCTGGAGGACAGAGTCATTAACCCATTGTCCACTACAGAAAGTGATTTTTCCAAATTGATACGGTCAATTTCCCGTATTCTTTCTGCTGTTTCAATTTGAGTAACCTTCCAGGCCTCATTGTATGCTGCATATACAGAGGCTGCTATGAAACGCTTTTGACGCTGTTTGCGTGGTCCCAGAATGAAATCACGCAAGTCAGCACCATCAGTAAGTAAAGTTAGGTGTTGCTTAATTTCAGGCAGTGTGGAAGTTTGAAGCCATTGAAGGCATAATTTGCCCACACTGTAGGTTGTTATTATCCCTGGGTGATGTCTTTGGGGATATCTAGGGTCTGGCCTGGTCATTTTGAAACCCTGTGTTTTATTCAGGAATCTATCTTGACAGTTATTTGTATCTGTGGGCCAGATCAACCATTGTTTCCAATCAGGATGTGTTCTGTTTTGGTTAAGTATATGGTTTACGTCTATTTCTTCATCTGTATCAGAGTTATTGCTAAACATTGTTGGCTTTGGAATAGACGGGTTATTTAAATCTTTGATTTTGGCTAAGCCAAGACAGGTGGTTTGTTGAACAGTGTCATTTAAAAATATCATTTGTTCTGGGATCATGCGGGCTCTAAACAAAGCTTCTAAACCCTGTACTTGCCATTCTTTTGTACCCCAAACACTTTTCAAATCAACATTTTTGTCCCAATAATCAAATCCAAAAGTATTCATTTGTTCAAAGAACGAGTCAGAATAAATCAATTTTGTGTTGGTTATCATGGTTTTGCTTCCTGTCTTGTTTGACAATTTAAAATAAAATGTTTCAGCATTACTTGTGTTAAAACCTTGAAAGTATGAATATTTGTCATAAACGGTTCTAGAGCTCCCTTTTGGAGGTGTAGCACAATGTTCCCATTGATTATAATTTAAAACATTTCTAGGTTGTGCAGATTTATGTAAAAAATGGTTACCATAATGGTTATAGCAATACATACTATCATAATTTGTAGAACCTTGCAAATAATCATGTTTTGTAAATTTAGCAGACATTACTAAGTCAGACATCATGTTGTTAATACTTTCGAAGTCCCAATCATCAGCAAATGAGTTTGGTTTTACAAAGTCACTCAAGGAGATCTTGATTTGGTGTGGATATTTCAGGATCTCGACCGGACCATAAATTTCATAGTCAGTGTTGTCCCAGGCTACCCCACCAGGTATCGGAATTGCTGTGAAGTTGGCTGAAGAAAGTTCTGAAGAAAGTTCTCTTTTCTCGACGTGTGAAGATGTGTGTGGTTTGAGGACCAAGTTGATGTTCTGACTTGCTGTGTCCATTTTAGCATATTTTCCCTCAACGAAGCGTCCCAAAGTAAATACCATGATGAGCCAAAGTATGAGGATAAATGCACCAAAACCCACCCAAAATTCAATCCATGGAGAAATCAGATATGTTTCTTTCAGTTGTTTCAAAAGTTCCTTAGCTTTGTCTTTAAAGGATTTGGATGATGGCTGTGTCTTTGATTCACTGAAACCTTCAGAGGAATCATCGAAGTTGATGAAGTAACCAGATGCAGTTCTGTCAATTGTTCCAATTGGCTCAGGATTTTTGTTTCTTGCATTTTCACTTGGTACTTCAGTATAGATTGGTGTGTCTCTGCTAAATGTCTTTATTTGGGTTTTCAGAGGTCTGAGTTCTATTGCATTGTTGCATAGTCCTTGTTGTTCTTCTGTAGGCGTTTCGAATGTGATGAGCCTCTTTGTTAGGACCTCTGTACTGGTAGCAAACCTTGGTGTTCTGCTACTTATTGGGAGTCCACTTGGCCTACTGTTTGTTATCGGCCACATGTTGTGGTTTTACCAGGTCGATGGATACAACTCGGTTCTCCTTTTTTCCAGCAAGTGGCGGTAGTACAACTGATCTTGTCCCGTTGACAGACAAGACAGGAACTGCTTTTCTGTAAGAAGGCCCAAATTCCTTCTTTACCGCGATCTTCTCCCTGACTAGATCCCCGACTTTTGGAATCCAGACAGGTCTTGCTGGGACAGGTGGTGATTCTTCAGTGGTTGTTGGCTGTTGTTTCAACTGTATGTTGCTCAGGTCTTTTCTTGTTTTGTTTAAGTCCTGCAAAATAGCCAAACGGTCTTTGACATCAAAGGTTTTTTCTATTAGCACTGAAGTCTGACTATCAAGGTCAGAGATCAACATCCTAGTTCCGAATAATAATTCGTACGGACTGAATCCCCTCAGAGAATTTCTTGGCAAGTTATTTAGACTACGTTGGACACTTATTAGATGTTTGACCCACCCAGCTCCCGAACCTAATATCCTTTCTATTATAGATTGCTTTCTGCCTTGGTTTTTTCTTTACACCATCCCGTACCCTCAGGAAGGAAGTGAGAAGATTCCCGCTGGGCTGTGCTCATTTGGCCATGTTTCCCCCCAGGCTGGTGTGCCTGAGTGAAAACCATGGTCGAACGTAACATGCTCTTAGCGTATATGCCATTTAGACTCGCGAATCTTTGTATAACAGTCCGGACGTCAGCCGAGTGCTGTGGATCTACATTATAAGTGGAAACTAGCCTGTATATGTTAATCGCAAGCCATTCTTTTTGCTGGTAATATTATCTGCCTTGATACGACGAGGTATTAAACTACTTCTCTCCCCACTGCGATCTCTGTTGCAGTTTGGGCAGTTTTTTACAAACATGGTGTAGTGCAGGCTCATGCCTGGCCACCAGTACCGTGATTGTAATTCTTCCAGAGAATCTTTTAATTTAAGGTGTCTGAGACCCTCGCCCATGTGTGCGTCTGCGATTAACAAGTTTCTCCTGTCCATGTTTGGAATCACTCTATCCCCCACTCCAGGGATTCGAGCAAAAGGGACGGAGTTTGCATCGATTATGTATGTATAATTGAGTGGATAGTTGATCGGTAACGCTGAGCAGTCGCCTATTGATGACGTTTTCACTGCCAGCATTGTTTCGCCGTCAATGTATTTCAATGTACGCTTTTTTCGATCTACGGGAGCCGATTTAGTGGCTGCCGCTGTGGCTGTTTCAGCCAATGAATTCCCCACAACGTGAACGCCATCACGCTGATGACTCAGTGAGTGAGTCACGTGAGTCTTTGGTAGTTCTTTTTTCAAAAGAGCTACTTGTTCCCAGAGCAGTCTCTGCTTTATTGGTGCATCTGTGTCATCTTTGTAACCGTTCTGAATCCATATCTGCAAATCGCTGTTATATGATTTGACGCAGTAATATGAATCTGACACTATAAGTGTCGGGAATTCGCGATCCGCATTATCTAGCGCCATTTTCAATGCGATTATTTCAGTTTGTTTTTCTGAATTAGTTTCTACTGAGTGTGATTTTGTTAATAGAGGTTTTAATTTACCTCCGCGCCACACTTCTTTTGTAATCTCACATGTGGGGTTGTATGCTTGTTCTCCCCAAACGGATGGTTGAGCATGTCCGTCTGTATAGATTACACAGGCGTAATGTCGTAGAGGCAGAATGTCGATTGGCAGAGGATATGTTTTTTCATATTTTAGATTTTCCATTTCTTCTAGTTCTGGATCAAAGAAGTAGTATACTTTGTCCGTTGTGATAGAATTTACCCATTGTATCCATTCCGGATTCAATGTTGTTGTTGGTAAATTACACGGTGTTGTTAGTGCCTCAAAGGCTGATTCTGCTGTTCTGACTGTGATATGTCTACCGTCAGCTATGTCTTTTTCTCTAGCTATTGCGGTTTGAACTGCACGAATGATTTTTTCTGTATTACTGAATTTCTGTTCAGCTTCTGTGTACATGTGTGATTTGAATGCAATTGGTACCTTATCTCCCTCATTAGAGGTTAGGTATGTGAATCCGCATCTCCCTGGGATGACTCGGATCACAAGGTTGCGTGTATTATCACGGGTTTCTAATTTTGTTTTAATTAGCATGTCTGTTTGTAAGGATCTCAAAATTTCTGTGTGTGTTTGAGTCCAACTGGATCTTTTAAAGTCTGGTTTAATTAGATCATAAAGGGGTTTGACCCTTTCTGCGTAATTTGCAATGTAAGTTCTTCCGAAATTTAGGAAGCCTAGAATTGACTGTAGGTTTTTTAGTGTTCTAGGTGCTTGGAGTACGGCACATTTCTCTAGGAAATTGTCAGCCAGGCTTTTGCCTTCACTTGATAGCTCATATCCTAAAAATAGGACTGTCAGATGGGCAATTCTGGACTTTTTAAAGTTGAATTTGTAACCCTCTGCAGCGAACCCAAGTATTATGGTGTTCACCCTTTTCAAGTGAGTCTCCAAGTCATCATCTGTTAAGTAAATGTCATCAACATAAGATAATGCTTCATCATCATATAGTTGTAGTAATTCTGTTACTCTCGCTGAGAATACCCCCGGGCTGTTCTTGTACCCCTGGGCTAACCGACAGAATTGTTTTTGAGTGCCATTTACTGAGAATGCAGTTAAATATCTGCTTTCTGGTGCTATGTTTTGACAAAAGAATCCATTGGAGATGTCCAAGGTTGTTTTGTATTTTTTGCGCACTATGTTATTCATTAGTGCAGCACTGTGTGAGTTTTGCACTGCAAAAGTTTTGCAACATGTGTTAAGGTGTCGGTAATCCAAAACTAGACGATATGAATTGTCTGGTTTGGAGACCGGAAACAAAGGATTGTTCATTTGTGAGGTGCAAGTTTCAATCACCCCCTGGTATTCTAGCTGATCTAGTATTTCATTTACTTGTTTTTTAGCTTCTTGCTTAATTGGGTACTGCCTTTGTGCAGTAGGTTGTGATTTTAACTGGATTTTGTGAGGAGGAGAATCCTCATCCCATCCTACATGATTTTTATATAAAGCAGGTGCTAAGGCCACTGCCCACTTTCTAGCAAGTGTATATTTTTTATGAATCGGGATTTGATTCGAGAAGGCAGGCATAATTACTTCTTCGCCATGAGGGCACTCCCTGACAAACTCTGGTGGCCAGTCTTTTTCAGCTAGAAGGATGTCATAGCCTTTGGAGAGGTTATCCCAAAATAGTCCCCTTATTTTCCTAGTCTTATCTCCCTCTATACGTAATGTTATCTCGTATATCTTGTGGGGCTTGCTAATTCTGGTGTCTGCAGTTTCCACTTGAAGATATTCATTCGTGTCCACTGTCTCCAGATGATTCATAAGGACTTTGCGAGCTATGCTCAACCCTGCTGCACTTTCTAGCATTGTCTGAGCCCACTCTCCGTTTTTCAGTTGTGTCCTCAGTATTCTCGGCATTGTTAACTACCTTGATACTGGCTACCTTCTTTTTTGGAAATTGTAATTTCTTTTTTAGTTGAGCAGGTTCCTTGTCTTTGGACTTGGCGTGCTCTTCTCTTTGTTCTGATCGTCCTCTTCTTTCCGATTTCTGCGAGGAATTCTGAAAAGATTGAGAGGGACGTGTATCAATGTCTTGATATCTATCAGGTTTTTTAATATTATCCCTATTTCTAAGGTTATATCTATTCCCAGAGGGGTCACTCTGCGGTGACCTCTGTCTTTGGTTTGGAGATTTCTCTCTTCGCCTAGGAGACCTTCCTCGGGACTGGAATTTCTTTTCTTTAGGATTGGATTGTTTGTTTCCATCCCAGTTCTTTTTTGGTGAATTATTATTATTAAAAAATATTTTTTCTGGACTTGTAGTCAGTTGCGGTTTTACTGGTATTCCACCTAGACTATCTCTGCCTAGTTCTTCATAGGATTTTTCTATGATTCTGGCTATTTCAGCTGGTTGGTCTGCTATATCTGTCTCTTTTAACCTCTGGCGGATCGCCACGTTTGCTGCTTCACCTTTTATGTTGGCTAGTAATATAGCCGAGACCTGCTTGAAGTCTTTCAGTAATTTCATACCAAGAATTAAAGCAGGTTCTGGACCGTATTCATCTTGAATTTGTTTTAGCACATCTGGTATCACCGAAATGGATGGGACACCGTGTGTTTTTGTGTAGATGGAAGCAACGACTGTACCCCAAGTGTCACAGTCCTCAATGTGTGGTGCGATTCCCATTGGGAGACATATAGTCAGAATCCTGTGTTTTTCCAGCGGGGTGGTGTCAGGAAACACCGCCTCTATTTGGGTGATTTTCTGTGCCAACCAGAATGGTATTTGTTCCCGTTTAGCTGGAACTTTGCCTAGGCAGGATTGGATGTTCTGTGGTGTAATTTTATTTGTGTTCCCCTGGTGAGGGGTCAGCTGTGGAAGTTTAATCGCTGGCTGAATTGTTGAAGTCCGCATTACATACTGAACTAATTGTCTATGAATTTTTAGTAGTTGTTTTAGCTGTATTAACAGCTCTGCTGCAGGCATTCTATCGATGTCTGGATGTGGTGTGTATCCGGCTAAGACCGGCCACGTTGCTCCTGGTCTTCCTAAAGGACCGAGCCTTGTAATGTGATTATTATGTTTTAGGGCGCCATCAAATAAGAGCAAATGCTCTTGGAATTTGAGTGGTACTTCCACCTCCTCGAAAGGAGTGTATGTTTCAGGAGGTTTCTCTACTTTGTAATAGTGGAAGTACTTTGTTACAGCATTTGCTGCTGGAAAATGTATCCATGTATAGTATACCTCTGTCTGCCGATATTCGTGTGCCTCAATTACGAATATGACTGTGCCACCTCTAGGTGTCAGTCCATTTTCTATAAGTTTTAAGGTTATAGATCTCCTTTTAATGACCGGAATGAGTGTTATATTCGGGTCTGCTGCTTGCATGGTAGCATCAGCATCTGCGAGTTCAGTAGCTAATCTAACTGCCTCTCTTTCTTCATCACTGTCTCCCATTTTACAGACAGGATGGTATTATGTTTATTTGCAGATCAGGTTTCTTATGGAACAAAGATTAGATGCACAATATTTTGGAACTGTTTTTATCCTTCAACGTTGACTTGACCAAGAACCATACATAGGAGTTCCCTCCTGCGAGGTTTTGGAGGATATTACCTTTCACCCACTCCAGACGTCTTTGGAGTATAATGGGAAAAGGGGTCTGAGTGAGAAAGCACGACTGAGTTACTCTAAATGTCTTACGTTAGTTTTATCGCCCTTCCAAACGCGTTGGGCGCCATGTAGTGTAGCTCCTATCTTCCCAATAGGCTCTGCGCATTGGAATAGTACCTACAGCAGTAAAGGCCTAGGCCAGACGTTAACTAGGTCTACTACTGTCGATACTAGACTTAATTTTTGGGTTTGCCAGCTAAGCTCAGAGTTCGCTAGAAACTTTCTCGAATGTTCAGGAAAGAATTACCTCCCCTGATTAGACAAGAAGGGATTTAGTTTCTGACAACCATAGAACATGACAACTTTGCTCTCCCCTAATCAAGAGTCAATCTCGAGAGTCGTGTGAGCACAAGGCAATTATTTTACTCAGTCAGTACGTGCATTCTTAGTCTCATCAGAATGTAGAGAAAAGGAAGAGACGGGCGTGTTCAATAAAAGGTGTTATTTATTGATCAGTCTCTTTTCTCATACATGAGAAATGGATCGATATTATTGCAATACTTATAGTTAAGTAAAGTGCATACATTAAAAGCAATAGTATAAAATAATACTGTAAAAACATTGATATGGTTTCTGAGCCATATGATGTTTAAAATGATTAAAATATATTTACATACACATATACATTTGACTAAACGTACTCAACTGGTGTTTCTAAATACGCCTACCCCGTGTACCTGACCTAAGTCTAATGCGTGGGCGGGAATAGAAAGTTACAGTTTAAGTTAAGTTTGTTTTTGCCAAGTGAATAACTAAAGAATTCTCTGTGAGGGGTTATTCAGTTCTGTACCTGGAATTTAGGATGAATGAGGAATGGTATCTCTTTCTCTGCTCTCGATATTCCAGGCTGCCTGCGAGGGCTGCCCAGAAGCGCCGGTGCTGGGTCTCTCGGCTTGAGATAGCAGCGCGTCTCTCAGCGCGTCAGGAAGGCGGGGCTGCTGCCAGCGGGGTCTGCTTCTGCTCTCGGCTTCGGCAAGTATGGCTGCTCCGTCTTGTCACCACGCGTGTGTTTGCATAGGGCAAGATCGGCAATATTTATACCTTAAAGGTGCCGAGATTGACGTAAGGATGGACATAGATACGTCAATAAAGATGTCATACGACTTGCTCGTTAGCACATTCTTTTACTAAAGTTCTCTGTGAAATCAAAACAATGGCCGCACGGATTTTCCAGGTTGTCATAGGTTTGATTTGTTATGAGAACGTTGTATGCCTTATCAGGGGCTGGAGGAATGTCGCTTGTCTAATTAGATCTCAAGCGTTATGACCTAATCAGATAACACGTTCCTGTGCCGTAGTGTGACTGCGTCAGATAACGGTATCTGCATCATGGGGGTTTTCATGCCTCATGGGCTGACTGTTAGTTAACTTGATAGTTAGTTTAACCAGAATAGGGTCAGGAATAGGGGGACTGATTCAGAACCTATAGAAATACACGACAATGTACAACACATCTTCTCTCGTTGAAAACAAAAGAACTAGAATCTCGAAGAAAAGAAAATACCCATGAGTAAAACAAAAGGGGAGACATAAGAGGAGTACATAAATTAGGGAATACACACCACGGTTCATTAAACATCTGATCAATCACAACAGTAGTCATTTAGATATAAGGGTGGTCTACGAGACCGTGGACACTTTGAAGATGATTGAAATAAGTCATGAGCTGGAGAAAGAACAGACTGGTTTGAGACTCCACTACTGGGCTGGGAGTCAGGAGCATCGCCACCACCATCCCTCCTACTTATCCCTCCCACAGAACTGGAAGAAGACGAGTCATGAGAAGAAATAAACATGTAACCAGTAGAATCACTACTACCATTACGTTGAACCTGAAGGGGAACAGAACTAGAACCTTGAGAACTGGCAGCTGAATAAGCTTTCTGATAAAGAGACACCCTCCTCAAACTCCATTTCTCTCCATTGGAAAGTACTACATAGTGAGGGTAAACCATCTTCACTGAAAAGGGACCTCTAAATTTAGACAAACCACCAGAAACTCTTCCAGACTTCACTTTTACAAGATCACCCCTAGAAATCTTGCTAGAAACAGGCTTCGCAATTTCACCACAAGAGGGCATGTATAAAGGTTTAAAACAAGACCCAGACGCAAGAGTGCTCTTTGCCAAGTCTGACTGAGAAACTAAATCTTTAAGCCAAGAGGGAGTCAATTTCGTGCTGCGAACTCTACCCCTCATAATCTCAAAGGGAGACTTGTTCTGAGAACCATGAAGAGTAGTGCAATAAGCATAAACCATTTCACGAACCATATCGGAAACAGAGGAACCCTTCGAAACAGCCATCTGAATGGTCCCCTTGACCAATCTATTTAAGCGCTCACAAAGGCCATTCCCCTGGGGATTATATAGGGAAGTTCTGTGATGAGAAATACCAGAATCAGATAGAAAAGAGCGCATGTCATGAGAAACTAACTGCGTCCCATTGTCGGTAATGATGACATTAGGAAAACCCTCCAAAAAAAACAAAGATCTCAAATATCTAATGGTCGTATCAGTAGTGATGTCTTTCAAAAATTCAACTGACAACCACTTTGAAAAACAATCTACTATAACAATAGCAAACCTCTGAGACACAGGTAATTCATTCATTGGACCTATAAAGTCCAGACAAATAGTATGCCACGGGACCTCAGGAAATTTCAACTCTCCAACCTGAGACCCAACGGAAATTTTCAATCTTTTCTCTCCCACCTTGCAAGTAGGACAGTCCTCAACCCAGGAAGAAACTGAGGAGTCCATTCCAGGCCACCAAAAGTTCAACTTAAGCCTTTGCTGCGTCAACGTTTGTCCCAAATGTCCCTCATGTGCAATAGCAATAAGCTTGGACCTCAAATCAGCAGGGGGAACAAATTTGTCTCCACGCATTATGACATTATCCTGACACACAGATAACTCATCAATAATCTTTAAAAAAGGACGAACAGAGACATGAACACAACTTTCCCTCCTTGAACCCAATTTGATCAGTTGGATAACTTCTTGCAAAACACAATCCTTAGACATAGCCTCCAACCAATCCATACATGAAAAAGAACTCGCACCAAGAGAAATAACATCATCAATCCAAGCAATATTTTCCTCTGCGCACTCAAGACTGAACGCCTCACTATTCTGAAGTTTAGTCAGCAAAGCCAACCTAGACAAACAATCAGCTTGAAAGTTTTTCCAACCCTGTATGTGAGATATATCGAAGTGATACTCTTGGAGCTTAGAAGCCAACCTCGCCAACCTTGGGGAACTACAAGTTGCACCACCAGGGGAAAGTATCCTAATGAGTGGCTTGTGATCAGTCCTAAGATTGAAACGTGAACCCCACAAGTAGGTGCGAAAATGGTGTGCACCCCAGGCAGCAGCCAAAGCCTCTTTCTCGATAACCGAGTAATTCTGTTCACATTGAGAAAGGGTGCGGGAAGCAAAAGCAATGGGTCTCTCGCCATCCTTATGTGTCTGCAGAAGAACAGCGCCGAGGCCACAAGCACTCGCATCAACTAACGAAGTAGAGACTTTCTTAGTATCAAAAGGCGCCAAAACTTTTGCACTGCAATTAGCAACTTTGATGTTGTTAAAACAAGTCTCCAGTTCAGGTCCCCAAACAAACTTACAACCTTTTTTTAACAAGGCTCTCAAAGGTGAAGTTTTCTCTGAAAATTTCTCTACAAATTTAGAATAATATTAAATCAATCCCATGAAAGAACGTAATTGGTCCTTATCAGCAGGACAAGGGGCAGAACGTATAGCCTCCAAGAGATCTTTTTTTGGTTTTACCCCACTAGCCGATATTTCATGGCCCAGATATTCGATGTTCTGAACTAGAAAAGAGCACTTCTCTCTTCGCAAGGTAAGACCAGTGTCCCAAATCCTATGTAGAACGTTCTTCAGGACATGATTCTGTTCAGCCACAGATTCACCAAAAACTAAGATGTCGTCCTGGAAGAACACAACATTTTTTAATCCCTTGAAGATCTCAGTGACTAATCTTTGGAACACACTCGCCGCCGATATCAAACCAAAGGGAAGGCGAGTGAATTGGAAGATTCCCTCCGGAGTGATAAAGGCGGTGAGATGTTTCGAAGACTCGTGTAGTTTGACCTGATGGTAGGCACTCTTCAGGTCTAGTTTAGAGAAATACTTCGCTCCCTGAAGAGTAGACACCATCTCTGAGATATTGGGTACGGGGAAGGTGTCTGCAATAACGCACTTATTCAAAGCCCTGAGGTCCACACAGAACCTAAGTTTACCATCACTTTTTTTAGAAATAACTACAGGGTAAACCCAGGCTGATGCCTCCGTTGGTTCTATGACTCCAGACTGAAGCATTTCCTCAATCAACACTCTCACATCCACACGAATAGAAATGGGAATCCTTCTGACACGGTGTTGTACAGGTATGCTATTCTTCTTGAGCCTGATGAGGTGAGAGTAAGCTCTCAGCTCACCTAGTTCAGCTTTGAACACCGAACCAAACTCATCAAGAATAGATTCGATAGAGTCATCATCCACCACCATGATCTGATTCTTAGCTCTTGGATTGATTACAATGTACAAATCATATTGGTGAACCCAACCAAGGATGGGAGGGCCATCAATAGAAACGTACATCTTCCCCCGAGTGGATCTCTTCTCGAAACAGATGTCGGATTCAAAGAAACCAATAATTTCTATCTTCTGGCCATTGAAACCCTTAGGTGAGATGTCATTCTTGTTCAAATTCAGCCCTTCCCAGAAGGAGTCAAATATATTTTTAGGAATGATGGTATGATGTGACCCTGTGTCTACCATCAACGACACTTCATGAGAGTCAATCTTGAAAACTGCCTTTGGTCTGTTCTGTCTAGGATCCTCGCCAACCACATCAATTTCATCCGCCACTAAAAGTCTCTCAGCTTCGCTTTCACATAGGTAGTCCTCAACAGTAGCAACGCTTTGCTTAGGTTTTGCTTTGCACATCTTTGAGAAGTGTCCCATTCTGCCACACTTGAGACACTCCTTGTTTGCAGCAAAACAAAATGTTGCATCACAAGAATGACTACTGCTTCCACATCTATTGCACGGTTTGTTGGTAGCGAAACCTTTCTTTTGTGGGAACTTCGGTTTATTCCTTACTACGGCAATATTGTCACCTCCACAATGTTCACATTCAGCAAGACTTTTCCTATCAGAGACCACCGATACTTCCTGTTGTGGACTCACTTTGTGGAAATCAAGAACCTTCATACATTTGCCAGATTCCTCAATGACCTTTGCTAAGTCAATGGCATCCTTTAGTGAAGGATTTTTTGCCGCCCATAGTCTCTCCTGAATTTTTTTATTAGAACATTGGACAATAAGCTGATCCCTTATGAGTTCGTCGGTCATGACACCGAATTTGCATTTAATGGACAACTCTCTGAGTCGAGCCACAAAATCATCTATGGACTCAGACTCCTTTTGTCGCTGTGTGTAAAATTTATAACGGTTCATGACTAGATTCTCCTCCTTTGAAAATCTAACCTCCAACCTTGCCACAGCTTCCTTGAACTCATCGTCCATATCTTGCCCATTAGCTCTTAAAGCTATAGGTAAAAATCTGAAAACTCTCTGCCCTTCTTTGCTAAGCGTGCTCAAAAGGATAGCCTTTTTCCTTTTTGCTGAAAATTCTTGACCATCTAGTGCTTCGAGGTAGTTGTCGAACATAATATACCAATCTTCCCAAGGTATCTCTGGTGTACCAGGTTCAGGCAAAAATTGTGGTGGCAAGGTAACCAGGATTTATTGTGCCATATTTAATAATTTTAATTAACTTTATTCTAATAATTAGTAATTGTAAATGTCAAATTGGAAGAAGGCAAAAGTAAATGTTAGTTCATAAGTTAAAGTTATTTTTATGACATACCTCCAATATGTATATAGCACACATGGGAATATTGCTTTGAAATATTGTTCCGAATTTTGTGGAGAAATTTCAGGCTTTACGATCGGAGAATTTCCACCAGAACAGTAACTTACGATGAAAAACTGTAAACGTGGCTTAAACACAAGTTAAAATGGCCGCCGCTTCAGATCGAGGCTTGGAACGCATGGAAGTGAGGCGTGGAACACAAAGATGCTTTGCGCGACGTCATCAGAATTTGTACACATGCACTTCAGGAGCGCGATGACGTAAGACACAGTGCGCCTAGCAACAACATCGGTTGTATGTGCGCTCGCGCTAAAGCCTTTGGATTACTCACAGTTCGTGAAAATTGCCCCAAAATTAGAAAACGCTGGCGGAGGGCAATCGGAGAGGCTGCACACGTTGGATTCTTTTTCCTTTTTGAAGATTATTCCTCGTCCGCTGTCAGGTTAGCACAATGTTCATAAGCGACCCAATCTTTTAAGGATCGCCGGAAGCTACCAGAAGTATCCCTGGCCAGCTACAAAACGTCGCCAAAATTGTGGTAAATACTCCAGAAGCTCCAGGATAACACAGAAGGTTTATTGTGCAGGTAAACAGCAGGACATCTTCATAAAGAGCTGGCCAGGCACAAACTGACTCAACCTAGAATCCTAGGAAGAGTTCAGAGCCACATACATTCTGGAACACAATGAGGTAAGTAAATCATGAAATCAAAGGTAGGATTTATGTACAACAGATTTCTTGGAAAAACCCGCCTTCAGCAGCTAGGATCTTCCCCCTGCTTGAATATTAAGTTATCCAAGAAATCCTGGAGTTTTCTGGGAATTGAACCTTTGAGTGACGTTATTAAGTCCAAATCAGAGGTACAAATCACCTGAGTGGACATATATTGTTCTTCCACCAGTTGTTGAAGTAAATAGCAGTCAAGAAAATCTGTATGACCCAAAATCAATTGGGAAAAGTAAGTAAAAAGGTCATCTAAGAGAAAGCATAGGTGTTCAAAGTATATGATATTAAAGTAAAAATCTGAAGTCCTGTGAGACGTTTTTTGTAAATATAGAAGAGGTCGGAGTTGACACAAGGTCGCAGAAAACTTGTTAGAAAATCTAATTATAGCATTATTTAGAATAGAAATTGACACAAGGTCGAAGAAAACTTGTTAGAGTGCTAAGTGGTGTGAAATCTATAGGTGACACAAGGTCGAAGAAACGGTGTTAGGGAAAATGACAATGAACAATCACAGAACGAAATGATCTATTTTTAGAAAATGGTGCAGGTGTTTTTCCATATGCATGGGGTTGATGACTATACTATGGATAATTTTAGCTATTGTGATTCCTTTCCAAACTAACTTAACAAAATTAAAACAGAATGTGAGCTCAAGTAAGCCAATTGAGAAAGAAAAAGTGCATGATAGTTATGTGTACAAGCCAGAGCTGCATCAAAATAGGTCTATTAGTGACTACACCAAAAATACTTTTTCAAAGTTATTGTTGGAGTACATTAAAACAATGAATGTTGATGACTGTTATGTTTGTGTAAAGTTGCCAGCATCAGTGTCAGAAGGGGTGACCTATCACCACCTTCCTCTTACTTATGGAGTAACTTGTAGTGTAATTTCAAGTTTGTTTTATAAGACTGGGAAATTGGAGTATCATTATTCCAATGTAGATGAGATATTTGCGAAATTAAAGATTGATAATACACTAAATAAAAGAAAATATGCAGAGGTAATGATAGAATATTTTCTAGAAGTAGACGAGTTAACCCATGAGTATGCATTTAATAATAATTTGACATGTAAAATGAGAGTTGAAGAGAAGACATTCTTAAACATGGTTGAGGACAGAAGAATTGCTTATAAACGAAAAGAGAAGGTGAAGCATGCAAAGTCAAAATATTACACGTTTGATGATGAGAACATTGAGGATAAAAATGTGAATGTAGCAATCAATATAGATCCACCAATGTTGGGAACATTTTGTATCAGAAGAGATAATTCAATGTATGACAATTATTTTGTGGGTGCAAGTCAATGTGAAGACACCTATAGAATTATAGGAGGTTGGGGATTTAAAGGAAATGATCCTGTTTTCCCTGGAATTTATTTTATATGTGGAATAGAGCCTATTATAGACTGCCAGACCACTGGTATGGGACATGTTATGTGGGTTTGGTCTTTCCAAACATTTTCCATGTAGATAGAGGTACTAATGGAAAGCATGAGATAGGTAAAGTTCTAAGTGGAAAGAGGCGAGAGAGTGCCTTAGAAATAATAGGAGATGTATTTGGAGCACTGATACCAGCAGTGGGAAATTCATTTAATGCAAATAGAATCAGAAAATTGTCCACAATAGTTGATAAATTATCAACAGATACAGCAGGAGGATTCCTAATGGTAGATACTGAAATGGTTGCTATGAGAGCTATGGTTATGCAAAACAGACTTGCCCTTGACATAATTTTAGCAAAAGAAGGAGGACTCTGTGGAATGTTGAAAGTTCAACATTGTTGCACTTACATTCCACATCAAAGTCAGAATATTGAAAATTATATTATAAATATTACAGATTTGCATAAAGAAATTGAACCACTGGAGGTTGAAGGTGTCCTTGTAAGGCTGGGTAAAAGCTTCTCAGCAATTAAACATTGGTTTCAAGAAATAGGTAGTTCAAGTACAGGTAAGATACTAATTCCAATAACAGTTATAGTGATAGTGATTTTCTGTATAAGGTTATGCTGTTCACATCTAACATGGGCTTTGATTGGAATTCATAGAGCATAATATCAAGACCATTATCGCCGCTTTATCGGCAGTTTCCTGCCGATAAAAGCGGCGATAATGTATCGCCTGTCGTTGATAATATGCCCCAAGGTTTTTAAGAATTCAAAAGAAAAGGAGACAAAATTATAGATGTTATTAACAAAAAGAAGTTGAAACATGTTCTGCTAAATTTTTCAAAATTTTGAGGGTTATTTGGGTTTAAAATGCAATAATTAATATAAATCTGTGTTTGTTTTCACGATAGTTCCAAAAGTGGCCTCTGAGGCCTATACAAAGATGGATGCTTGGGTAAACTGTGAGTAAGAGCTGAACTGCGCAGGCGCGCCAAAACCTGCAAGTCAGAGTGAACTGCCTGTGCTGGAGGAGGTTCAAGGCTGATGTGGCCCGGAACCTAGGATGGTGCCAAACCTGGGCGACTGAACGTTGAGATCATGAGAATATTGCCTGATGTTGCCACTCAAGGAAATGGCTAGGCCAAAGACTGTCCTAAAACAAAGACTTATTATTTCTTGCTGACACGCTGTGAAAATGATGTTGTAATGGTGAAGAGATGCTCACCCACCCCGATTTTGTCCAATCACAGCCCAAATAAGTGGTGTTAGTTACATTTTAGATAGATTAAGTTAGGGATTTAGGGTATAAAAAACCCTGGTTTTGTCTAGTTGGCGTCGCTTTTTCAATTTCCATCGGAGATGCTGCCCGATTGCTGACCGATTCCTGGATGTAAGACTTCTAATGGTTTTTCTTCCTTGTTTGCTTTGCAGGATTGAAGGATAAGATGAGGGTGTTAGTTAGGGATGTTAGGAGAGAATGACTTTGGAACTATCTGTTCTTTGCTAATCTTTAACTGTTTTCTAAAATAAAGCGATTCTTTTTCTGAGCTCTAAATAAAATGATCATTTTGAAATAAAGTTTAAGACTTTACTGAATAAAGATTTACTAATGCCTAGATGTCAGACATGATAAAGTTTTGCTTTGAATAAAAATCAGATAAATTAAGAAGTAAGAGCTGGTCTTTGAATTCTTCCTACGCCTAATTTTCATTCTAGCAGATCCATTGCCACTATGGTGGTGTGTCTGAATAATTTAAGTCTGAATAAACCATGGTAAAATGTTTTTAAATCTGCAGGTGTAAATAATGAATAGTTAAATAGGTTTAGACGCTCCACCTAAATGTTACAGCGTTTCTCTGCTGCGGTTCACCAGAGCCTTGAAGCCGAGTGTAAGTGAACAGGGTAAATGCGCAGTGCTATGGGCCCCACTGATGATTTGTGTGTTTTAAAGTTTCAGGGTAATGGTGAGTGTTAATTAGAAATGATTTCTGGAGCCGCGCTGTAGCAAAATCTTAGGGCAGCAAACATGTACATACATGTGTGCATGTGTCAGTCTGATTCCAGGTGCCACAATTGAACTCCGTATGCTAACACTTGCGGCCACATGAATCAAAGTGCCCATTTGCGATTTCTTAATTGCGAAAATTAAGGAATTGCAATTAAGAAATCGCAAATTGGTATGCATTAAAAAATCGCAATTTTATTTGCGATTTCTTAATTTTCCTTAATTGCGATTCACAATTTGCGAATCGCAATTAAGGAATCCCTTCCCATTGATTCCTATGGGCCAAAAGGCCCTTAGGAATGAATGGGAAGACAATCTCAATTTGCGATTCGCAATTAGCTAATCGCAAATTGAGATTGCGATTTCAAGGGTGCAGGGGTGTCCAAAGGACACCCTGATGCACCCCTGAAATCAATCTATGCACATATGTTGTGCACACACATGCCCTTAGGGCATGTGTGTGCACAACATGACAGTTTGAAAAATGCACAAAACTGCATTTTTCTAATTTTTCGCAAATTACCATGAGGTCCAACCTCATGGTAATTTTTTCCTCCTAATTGCGAATTCGCAATTTTTTTAAGTGTCATGCATTGCATTTAAGGAATCGCAATTTGCGATTCCTTAATGCAATCGCATTTTTAGAAATCGCAAAAAATAGCGATTTCTTGTTATTTTTGTTAATGCATCCCAAATAGTGATTTAGGAATCGCAAACGGCCGCATTTTGCGATACGCACCGTTTGCGATGCCTAAATCACTTAATGCATGTGGCCGTAAGTGAACACAAAGCCCTCAAAGCGCTGTAACCCTACAGTCTCTGCACGGACCGGCATGCACTGCTCGACTTCCAATCCCGGCTCCCCGCTTGAGCACCGTGTGATCCTCCGCACATCGGAGGCCTTCGTGCATCTTTTTCCTCCCTCACTCTCTCTATCGCCCTCACTCTCTCTATCGCCCTCACTGTATCTATCTAACGCCCTCACTGTATCTATCTATCGCCCTCACTGTATCTATCTATCGCCCTCACTATATCTATCTATCGCCCTCACTGTATCTATCTATCGCCCTCACTGTATCTATCTATCGCCCTCACTCTCTCTATCGCCCTCACTCTCTCTATCGCCCTCACTCTATCTATCGCCCTCACTCTCTCTATCTGTCGCCCTCACTCTCTCTATCTATTGCCCTCACTCTATCTATCGCCCTCACTCTATCTATCTATCGCCCTCACTCTATCTATCTATCGCCCTCACTCTCTCTATCGCCCTCACTCTCTCTATCTATCTCCCTCACTCTATCGCCTTCACTCTATCACTCTATCTATTGCCCTCACTCTATCTATTGCCCTCACTCTATCTATCTATTGCCCTCACTCTATCTATCTATTGCCCTCACTCTATCTATCTATTGCCCTCACTCTATCTATCTATCGCCCTCACTCTCTCTCTCTATCGCCCTCACTCTCTCTTTCTATCGCCCTCACTCTATCGCCTTCACTCTATCACTCTATCTATTGCCCTTACTCTATCTATTGCCCTCACTCTATCTATTGCCCTTGATAGAGATCGCGGGTCACCCGACCAATAATTTCACCAAACACGTACTAGGCCCATATACTTTCCTCCAATCAAACCCATATACATTAACCAGGTGACCTTTCACTCTCTACTACCAGTAACCCTGGTTCCTTCCTATTTATTTCTCTTGTACCCGACTTACCAATCCACTGTTACGGGTACCTATGATCCACAATGGATCAGGGAGCTAGCTGTAAAATGAAAGGCAGGAAAAATACTACACCAACTTTCCTTTCTTTTATATTCATAAAATAATCACAGACTACTGGGAAGTTTTAAAAGTTTATATCTTAGTATTCAGTTTCAGAGAGCATTATGCTTACAGTTAAAAGGCAATCAATAATCAAAATAACGAAAAGCACATAACCGTATAGGAAATAAATCAAAGCAACCATTTATGAATTTTAATATGAGATGAGAACAGGGAAATACACTAAGCAGATTTAAAGATGAACGTCTATAGATGGGCAAAACTTATGCTTGTACTAGGATTACACTATTGGGACGTACTTTATGAGAATGAGTAGAAAATGAGGAATCCTATATTTCTATAGGAAGGGTGAAAAGAGGAACATGCTATAAATCTAACAATGGTATTACACTCAGTTTGCAAGGGAAATTGTAAACCACATCTATAGTTCATAGACAGCTGAAATGAATGTACTCTAAAAGGTAGGGAAACATAGGAACATGCTATGGAAATAAATGCATAGACTTTTCATTTAGAAGATTGCGAAAAGCATGGAAAATTACGTATGCAAAGGTATGTCTTTATTGAAGCAAAGACAGAAAAATAGAAAGTGCAGCATAGAGTTTTCGCACTTATAATTACCTAGACTGGTGTGAAAACCAACCCTGGCAACGGGTCAGTTAAGGACAGGATAAACCCTCAGGGAAGGATAACCCTCAATGCGACAGCAGGTGCAGAATGGACACCCCAGGACAGGACAGGTAAACCAGATTAGGATCAGGACAGGACCACCAAGGCACCACCAGCACCCGCAGTTTGGAAGCAACGCCTGCGCTCCACCCTCTCTGCAGCTATCAGTCAGAACCCCGATTGGGTTAGCGAACTCCTCAGCAAAGTGCTTCGCCAGCACTTAAGGTTTAGTAAAACCTTTGAGTCTATGGTCAAATTCGGACAGAGGGCTCCGCAGCACCTCTGTATCAGTCACCTATTGAGAGCGTTGGGTCAGTGACAGGTCAGCTATTCAGACAAGTCGGACAATTTCTCTAGCTGAACCTAGGCTAGATATACTGTTTTCGGGTCAGTGTTATGTTATGTTATGTTATGTTATTTAAGTTTTTATATAGCGCAACGGATACTCAAAAAGAGTGTCCCGGCGCTTTAAGTAAGGGGAACAGGTTCAGAATAACATAACACAATTAAAAAAGAAAACACCACAGACACAGAGAACAAGGAAGAGCGACTAGGGAGGCCTACTGGGTAAACAACCAGGTTTTAAGACCTCTCCTAAAGTCCAAAAGACTGGTCGCTCCCCGAAGTAAGAGTGGAAGCGAATTCCACATCTGTGGGGCCAGCAGACTGAAAGAGCGGCCGCCCAAGCGAGCTCTCTTAATACGAGGGACGGCCGCCATAAGCAACGATTCAGACCGCAGAGAGCGGCCCGGCTGGTAAAAGACCACTCTCTTTTGGAGATGTTTTGCTCCTACTGCGTGGAGTGCCTTAAAGGCCAATATCATGGCTTTAAAAGCGATCCGTTTACGGATCGGTAGCCAGTGCAAAGTCCTCATAAGCCCGGAGGCGCTGGCGCGTCTGTTTAGACCAAAAATGGCCCTGGCCGCCGCGTTCTGCGCAACCTGAAGCCGCTGCAGCAGGTACTCAGGTAGGCCCAGGTAAAGAATGTTGGCATAATCCAACCTGGAGCCTATCAGGGCCTGCACTGTCAGCCTCCTATGCTCCTCCGACAAAAGAGGCAGGAACCTCCGCAGCATTTTTAAAAGACCGAAGCAGGTGCCCGTCACCCCAAAAATCTGGGCTTTCATTGACAGTCCCCCAACCACCCCCCAATGTTGCAAAGTGTCAGAATCCCCAATTTCGATTGGTCCCCATGTAGGATAGGTTAACACACCAATCAGAACAAACTTCTACAAGTCCTAATTTACATCTTATGGTACCGCCTAGCAGATTTGGGGTTCCCATGACCTATTCTACAGAATACAATAGGAAAATATCATTGTAACAATTTCAGTACATTCGAATCCATCTTGCTGGGTCAGAGGTTGCTTTCACAGGAGCATCTTGACTGTGGCTGCCAACTGGCTGGGTTCCACTGCTCAAGGCTAACGTCTCCTTTGCTGCGCGACACGCGCAGAAGGGAACTTCAAGATGGTTCTCGTCTCATCCAGACCCCCCCAATTATCGTGGTTCATGAAAGGTAAGCGAGAACAAATTAAAACATAGAAATAAATGATTTTACAATATACCATGAGTAGTTTACTTTATACTTCTTATTACATAAAAAAATATACTATGCCATTATGGATTAGTGCAACTGACAATAACACGAGAGCATCTTGCGCAAGCTTCACCACGTTTAATACATAAGCAGCCATCTTGTGGCTATTACGCATGCGCACATTTTCCCACCAGAATTGCAACTACGTCACGTCACGTGAGTGTGACTAACGCATGTGCAGAAGAGAATTTCCAAGCGGCGGCCATATTATGAACAAGGATTATTTATATTAGTAAAACACATAGGCAAGCGTCACTATGATACACACACATCCAGAAATAAATGAAATTAGTAAAACGAACAAATTGGATTACCGGGTTATGACAGATTCGAGGTTCATGACTCAAGCAAGTCGCGTAATATGCGAAATCTTGCTCTATCAATCCCCTCTTTGATGATATTTACTATCATCACAAACTAATGGAACCAGATGCCAACTTTTCTCACACTTTGTACATTTCCATCTCTTCCAACATTCGATTCAATTTCTCTTTCACATCTTTATCAGGGTGAGAGTTTTTCACCTTTTTGTAAATCTTATTATTTAAGTCTTCCAATTCAAGCTCATCCACACTCCGTTTCACACCTCTTCTATTCATAGCGTATTTCTTTGTGTGTTTGCGACATTTGCAGCAGATAAATATGAGGAAAATGATGAAACCTATCACTCCAATTGGCATCAGTACCTTAAACAATAAACTTTTACCTAAATTAGCAAACCAATGACCTACATTGGAGAGACCATCAACGAGTCTCTGCCAGGCACTGTCAACCTCCAGTGGTTTGAGTTCTCTTTCCAAATTAGTAATGTTTCTCACATACTTTTTGATCTGTACACTTTTGTCCGGTATGAAAGTGCAACAATGTTGCGCTTTCAGCATCCGGCAGACTCCGCCCTCTTTTGCTAATAAGGTGTCAAGCGCAAGTCTGTTCTGCAAAACCATTGATCTGATCGCAACCATTTCGGTGTTGACCAACAGAAATCCATGAGCTGTGTCAGTAGACAGCACATCCATTATTGTGGATAATTTGCAAATTCTGTGAGTGTTCAGAACCACTCCCACTCCAGGTATCAGTGCACTAAAAATACTACCCATTATTTCACCTACGCTTTCTCTTTTACTACGCACTAAGCCATTAGTGTTTTCATTGCTTCCAGCAATTTCATTCACGTGGTATATTCTCGGGAAGACAATGCCAAAGTAGCAGCTTCCATACCAGTGATCCGACAATTTGAAATAAGCCTTGTTTCCACTTATATAATAAATACCAGGAAACACAGGTTCTGACCCATTTTTGAAACCCCAACCTCCAATTACTTTGTAATTGTGTTCACATTGACTGGAACCAATGAAAATGTTATTATAATAACTAGTCCTTTCGCGGTGAAGACAGAGTTTCCCTTTCCTTTCGAAATCCAGCAACAAAGCAGGACCAGCCCCACCATTTGAGGTGCTTTCCATGTTTTCAGCCCATTTAGGAGTTTTCTGTCTTTTGTCATTTGCCTTTCTTTGGAAACTCTCCCTTCTTTTCTCTGCCATGTTTAAAAATATTTTCTCTTGTTCATGTAATGAACAGGTCAAGTTGTCTCTGTGTGCTTCATTTAAGTCTATGGTACCTATAGTCAGAAAGTATTCTCCCATATAACGTGTAACGTCACTTTTAGTATGTACAGGATATAGATTTCCACGTATAGGAAGTTCAGAAAATATCACGTCAGCGTTAGAGTAGTAGTATTGTAACGGTCCTCTTTTATAAAACAAGCTGGCTAAAATACTACAGGAAATTCCATAAGTCTGGGGCAGGTGATGATAAGTCACGCCTTCAGCTACAGAAGTAGGTAGCTTCATGCAGACATAACAGTCTTCTATTTCCATAGTTTCTACATAATGCACTAACAGGTTTGCGAAAACATTTAAATGAGTCTGGTTCTTAACTCCATGATAATGTAGTCCTTCCTCATCTGATGCTTCTAAGTCTAGTTTTGTTTGTCTGAGTGCTTTTTCACGTCTTTCTACACTTCGTGTTGTCAGTTCTTTAGTGTCAGTAGTCACCGTCTGTGTAAGGTCAATATTAGTATTTTTGCTCACCATAAAAGGAATGAAAACTGTTAGTCCTATCCAAATTATTATCACTATAGCTATACTACATATACATACTTTGCGGCATGTTTTGCAACAATTGCGTTTAGGCCTTCCATTCACACTTGAATCAGACATTTTCGTTCAGAAGAAGTTTCTCAACCCCTCTTTGTAACTTTACACAGGTAGCTTACACTGGGCAACTTCAAGTGAGTTCGTCTTCTTCGGCAGACAGATCAGCAATCTGTTCTTCGTCACTTTCGTCAGTTATATCAAGATCCTCAAACTCTTCCAGAATTAGGTATGTCCGTTCAGGATCCTGGTATTTCTCATTCAGTCTTTTTATTCGCTCACTCCGTCTTTTGGAGTTCTCTCCAGCTTGCTCTGAAATACGGGAACTTTTTCTTCTTTCTGCAAGTTTTTCTTCTACTGTTTTTATTCTCAGTCTCAGTTTCTTAATATATCCTGGTTCAATATTTTTCTTTTTCTTGAGTCTTTTAGCCGGCACTGTGATTTGGCTTTCTTCTAATGCTCTTTTATTTTCGTTTGTTTGTGGCACTTCTATCTCTGTCTCTTCCCTTCCTGTCTGATTAGTTCCAGGTCTTGTATCTGTTTCTTCTGCCTGGTTACTAAGCTGTCCTGGTTCAGGAGAATTTTTGTTTTGGCTTTCGAATGTCTCTATTTCTGAATCCTGTACACGTTCTTCTATTTCTATCTGATCCTGTTCAAGCACTTCGATCTCTTGATTTTCTTCTGCTCGAACTTTTGAACTAGTTCTAGTCTGTCCCTTTTCAGTTTCAGGAGTTTGTGGAGGTGTGTCAATCACCTGTTCTGTCCCTGTCTGCTCTTCTCCTTCCTCAGACTTGACGTGAATCTCAATAATCTGAGGCTCTTCGCCTGTGCCTATCTCCTCCTCTCTATTCCACTCTCTATCTTTATAGGTTCACTCTCTAGTTCTGATTGGGTCTTTGGTTAGGTCGATTATTGGTATCCAATCATCTTGGCTGGTGCTCGGTTGCTCGTCATCAGCTACTTCAGGACCAACGTCTGCAGACCCCTCAGCTGGACAACCTTCAGCACCTTTTTTCTCGTCTGGAATCACCTTCTGTGTATGGCTGGCATGGATCCACTTGGGAACGCCTGCACACTTCACTGCTGTCATGGTCACCAATATCACTTGGCGCTTTTTCCCCCACCTCGGTGCAAGGCAACTCGAACGAGTATGTTTCTTGATTGCAACCCAGTCGCCAGGAACCAATTTGTGGACTGGAGTTGTTGGATTGGCGACGGCGTCTTCCCCAATCTGGCGAGAGATAGAACGCACTTGGTCACCTAGTTGCTTGCAGTACTCAAGTACCAAATCATCAGAAATGTTTAACAGTTTATATCCTGGTACCCAGGCTTGTCTCATCACTCTTCCCATCAGGATTTCATGAGGGCTCAGGCCTGTTTTTCGGTCTGGAATACTTCTGAGTCCCATCAGAACAAGAGGCAAGGCATATATCCAGTTCATGCTAGTAGAGTCACACATCTTTGCTAATCTCGATTTTATAGTGCCATTTATTTGCTCTACTACTCCAGAAGCCTCTGGACGATATGCACAATGCAGTTTTTGTGTGATCCCGAATGCTTTGCAGAGCTGATCGATTACCTCATTCTGAAAATGCTTTCCTCTATCTGATTCAATACTGACTGGAACCCCGAACCTAGGTATCAATTCTCGTAGTAACAACTTGGCTACAGTTATGGCGTCACTCTGTTTGGCAGGGTAGGCTTCCACCCATTTTGAAAATAGGCAGACAATGACAAGGACATATCTTTTTCCCTCACAACGAGGCATGGTGATGAAGTCAATCTGTATTCTCACAAAGGGACCCCCGGATTTCCCAATTTTTCCCAGTTCAACTACTGTTCTTTTGCCAGCGTTGAACTGCTGACATGTCAAGCACCTTTGGCAGAGTGATTCTGCCACCTTCCTGAACTTCGGATTGTACCATGTTTGTTGGAAAACCAGAACCATGGCGTCCCTACCAGTGTGTGAATTTCCATGTATCAGTCTGGCCATGGAAGCATACAGATGTCTAGGCAACACAGGCATACCATTTGGGCCCACAATGACACCATCCTCACTTCTTGGTCGACAACCAAGTTTCCTCCACTTTTCTTTCTCTTTCGATGGCACAGCATGCTGCCAATCTCTCACCTCCTCCCAGGTAGGCACTTCTTCAAACACCATAAGTTGGCAGCTGTTTCCAGGTCCCCCCAGTTTAACATTTACAGACATGCGATTTTTGGCGCAATGTCTGGCCACCTCATCAGCAAAATTATTTCCCAAAGTTATAGGGTCAAGGCCCTTTTTATGAGCAGCACATTTGACCACTGCCAATTCTTTTGGTAATTGGATTGCCTCCAGTAAATCTTGTACCGCCCTTCCATTTCAAATGGGAGTACCTGAAGAAGTCAGAAACTCTCTTTGTAGCCACAATTGGCCAAAGTCATGCACAACCCCATAACAGTACTGACTGTCAGTATACACTGTTATTCTTTTGTTTTTCCCAATTTTACAGGCTCTTATTAATGCAATCAATTCGGCTACTTGTGCAGACTTTACTTCAAATAAACAGGATGCTTCCTTAATGCTGTCCATAGTGACAACAGCATAAGCGGCACTTAGGCCTACTAATTCATGTCTCATACACGAGCCATCCACAAACAGTTCTTCATCTTTAACAGGCAAAGGTATTTCTTTAATGTCTGGGCGGGGTTTAGTACTGAATTCTGTCAGGTCAATGCAGTCATGCTCGTTCTCTCCCTCAGCTTCTACAATCATTGAGTCAGGGAGTAGGGTGGCTGGATTCAGGATATTACACCGAGTAATGACTACATTTGCAGCACCCACGAGAATCCTCTCGTATTTAGTCAGCCGACTAGGGGTGAGATACTGAGTCTTAGTTCGGGTCAGTAGAATTACAACTGCATGAGGAACATACACAGTTACAGGATGTCCCATTACAATGGATTCACTCTGTTCTAAACTCGTGCAAGTTGCAGCTACTGCTTTCAAACATCCGGGTAATCCAGCAGCCACTGGATCCAAAGTGGCAGAAAAATATGCCACTGGACGTCTAGTCAAACCATGCTCCTGAGTTAAGACTGACAGTGCACAATTGTCTCTTGTGTCACAGAACAGGGCAAACTCTTTAGAATAGTCAGGCATCCCCAAAGCAGGGGCTGTACACAGACAATCTCGTAATTTAGTAAATGCTGTTTAGCTTTCATCATCCCATTCCACTGGGTCCTTTGCTCCTTTCTTTGTCATATTTATCAAAGGCTTTGCCAGGACTGCGAATCCCACAATCCATTGCCTGCAGTAACCTACAACCCCAAGGAACATTCTGATCTCTTTCTGAGTACGGGGTAACTGCATCTTTTGAATTATTCTGACTCTCTCTGAAGTGACTTTTCTGATGCCTTTTTCTATCTGGTGCCCAAGATATTTTACTGACTTTGAACAGAACTGCAATTTTTCAGGGGCCACTTTATGTCCCTTTTCACCTAGGTGATTCAGCAAGGCAATGGTGTCAATCACACAATCTCTATGACTTTTAGACGCCACCAAGAGGTCGTCGATATATTGCACCAAAACAGACTTTCCAGGTAAGACTAACGATTCAAGGCACTTTTTCAGAATCTGATTAAAGATAGAGGGGCTTTCTGTGTACCCCTGGGGGACACGATTCCAAACATACACGTGACTGTCGAAAGCAAATGAGAAAAGAAATTTGCTGTCTGGATGCAATGGGATTGAAAAGAATGCGTGACATAGGTCTATCACAGTGAACCACTCAGCATCCCAGGGAATCTGATACAGGATCACTGCTGGGTTCGGGACAATAGGACAGCAAGGAACCACAATTTTGTTTACCTTTCTCAGGTCCTGCACTACTCTGTACTTGCCACTAGGTTTCTTGATTCCAATTATGGGTGAATTACACGGGCTACTCATTACTTCTTGTATGATGTTTGCTTCTAACAATTTTTGTATTTCAATAGCAACTCCTGCTCTTACTTCTGCACTCATTTTGTACGGCTTGGTATTGGGGTAAACTGCATTTTCCTTCATAGCTATTTGTATTGGTTCTACATTTGCCATTAATCCTACATCCTTTCCAGTAAAGTCCCATACTTCTGGTTTCACTGTCTTTTGGAGTTCTTCGGGTAAGTCTTGTATAGTCATTTGTTTAATTTCTGAGTCAGGCCTGATTAACATTAATTTGTAGATGCCATCTTCATCTGGGGTTTGAATTTCGACGCCCTTTGGTGTGCAAAAGATGGTGCAGTTCATTTTGCACAACAAATCACGTCCCAGTAAGTTTACAGGACTGGTATCACAAACGACAAATCTGTGCATATCTTTAAAATTCCCTATTGTGATCTCCATGGGCTCGGTAACGGGGGTACTAATCAATTGATTAGATACACCCACTACTTGGATTGCTTCTCCCGAGAGGGGTAGGTTTGGAACGTCCGCTGTTCTCACAGTAGAACGGGTAGCACCAGTGTCCAATAGGAAGGTGATATCATTTCCATCAACCTTTCCTTCAATGTATGGCCCTGACTGGTCTACCGGCAAGGAGGCGCCAAGTACACACTCCTTGTCCTCCCCTCTCAGGCCCCGTCAGTACTGGTCGTCACAGAAAAAAGTGTCATTCAACAGAAACTGCGAAGTTGCTGCATTTCTATTCTCATTTCCTCCCCAGATTTCTATGTCGTCACCCTGCGGTGATTTCCCTTTATAATTTTGTTTTGGCACTCGGGGCAATTGACTTGCTTTTACCTGTTGCTGGGTCTTTCTTGGTTTTTCATTCTGCGTCTGTGGAATTAAATCAGGGGTTTGGGTATTATCATACTGTAAATATGGACACTCGTCTCTCCAGTGCCCGATTTCTCCGCACTGGTGACAGGGAAATTTCTTTTTAGCTTCTTCTCTGCTCATTTTTACCTTGGGCTTCCCTCCACCCCCAGAGCCTTGAATTTGGGTATTCTTATTCATTTTACTCAATTGCTTTTCCTGCTGTTCTGCTAACTTTACTTGTGCCCACATCACTTTCTCCTTTAAAGCCTTTCGTTTATCTGCCATCTCGTCCTCACAGTACTTTGCGTACCGTAGGACCTCATCCATTTTCTTAGACTGCCAACAAATCTTATTGTCTTTAATCCACTGGCAAATTTCGGGTCTTAAACCGTTTACAAACCTGTAAATGAAGTGGGTCATGTCCTTCATCTCGATGTTATCTATACCACTGTACGTTTTGAACACCTGCAACAGTCTTTCATAAAAGGAGTGTACAGTCTCATCCCTTTCCTGCGTGGTTCTATCTATCTTGGTCCAATCAGTTTCCTTTGCAGGCACCTTTTGCTTCAGGTGCAAAATTACCTGATCATATTTTTTCATTACTTCATCAGAGGGTGCTCCTGTGTTAGCATCCCTCGGGTATTCCTCACTAGGCCAAGCTATGGCGATCTTACACTCGGTCCATAAATCTACAGGAACCACTATATCAAAGAACCCATCCAAGTCTTTCTACAGGCATTTCTGTACCTTTACAAACCTTTCCACTTGCCTGTACCAATCCACAGGTTTCTCTCTTAATTTTGGGAAATCATTTGTAAAGGACACAATATCTTGTCTGGACCATGGAAATGCCCGTATTTTCCACCTGGCACTTCGCGCATCGGATATAACTGCTCTGGTTTGTCAGCTTCCTTTAATACGAATTCAGGAGTCGCTTGTTTGGATCTAGCCTCATCTTTCTTTTTGGCCCATCTGGCTTTCCATCTTTCCACATCTCCCCATTTCTGCAACACAGTTAATATTTCCTTGACCTGTGCCTTCTTCCCTGACACATTCAGGTTTTCCAGATCCTTGTCTGAGAAATCTGCTCTGTACGGTTTTTGCAAAGGTTTTGATTTTGAAATATCTATTCCCATACTAGCTGCAGTGTCAGTCAGTTTTTCATGGAGTACTCTAACATTTCGAGTAAGGCTCTTGCAGATAAACAGCAGTTCTTCTTCCGAGTAGGTATTTAGTCTGTCTAATCCTACATTTCCTGCCATTAGTTCTTCTATTTCTACTCTCAGTTTGTAGAGATCTAAAGGTTTCGATTGAGGAACTTGTTTTTCTAATTCTCAACTCCATCTCTCAATTTCTTCAGGAGTCACTAGAGTGACACTCTTAGTACCTGAAGTTGATTCCATTTGAATCTCCCTCGTATTGAAAGGATTATGTCTTTTCTGCATCCTTCTCCCAGTGTCCCTAATGGGCAGATCCATTAGCGAGACCTCAGACTCGCACTCACTTGTCTGATCATCTACAATTAAGGGTTCTGGTCTCGGCTGTGCTATAACTGGGGTAATACCTGGAGTTTTCGGACTCCCTTGTCGGTCCCCATACAATGGAACCACTGGTCCAATAGTTACTGGGATTGTCAATGCTTCAGGGTTTGTATTTAACTGGGAGATTTTCTGAATTATTTCTGCTCTCTGCTTTGCTAGAGCCTCTCGTTCCCTGTCCTCCAATATCCTTTCGACCGAATTATCATGCAATACCTGTGGGGTCAAAGTTGGAGCATAACTCGGGGCAGTGGGATGTGTCTCACTTGGTCCTTCACCATAATTAGGTTTTGAGTACGAAGTTCCTGTGCCTAGGGATCTTTGTTCTTCCTCATACCGAGGGTTTAAGAAAGGCATTCCTGAACTTGATGGTCTTTCCTCACCTTCGTAGGTAAGTCTAGAGCAAAAGCCCTTTTCTCGCGAGTATCTTGCCTCCCCACTAACTGGTATTCTTGGAAAAATATCTCTCGTACCTACGGATCCCAAACCCTCGCTATATGGAGGTCTTTGACAACCCCCTCCTACACTTGCAGATCTGACCTCATCCTGGGGAGGAGGTCTTTGAGAATTATCCCCTTCACTAGTAGGTCTGTGTCCTTCATTATAAGGTGGTGGACTTCTTGTAAACATGTCATCTAATAATTCATCATCCGACTCACCAATGGGCACCCAATGTTTACATTTTTCTGTTTTCTTCTCCCCCCCAGGAGGACCACCCATTGGCATCATTGGAAACAGTCCCTCTACAATCATATTCTGTCTCCACTGTTTCATCTTTTTGTCTCGGGTCTCCTGTTTCAATTTCGGATACAATTTTGTTAACCCTTTATCCATTCGGGGCTTATCTCTTTCAAAAGCCTCGATTTCCCATTCCTCAAGTGCTTCGTACTGCGTTAGTCTAGGTCTGGGATGTAAATCATTCATTCGGGTTCTCAAATTAAATAGAATCCTGCCGTTAAATGTACCATCTAACGGGAAAGCCAATATTCCGTCATCTTTTGTGTATTCCGCCCAGTTTTCCAACCATACACATGAGTGGTACACTTTATCAAACATCATGAAAGATGCGGGAGTATTAGGTGATGGAATGACAACACCTTCTCTGGTTCTAATTGGTTTGTCTTTTTTGAAATAATTTTTCACCTTATTTACAAGGGATATTTTTCTCTTATTTCCGTACATAATGTCGGTTTTATGCCCTTTCCACTGATCGTTGTCAAACCCTAAATATCGCGGATCAGGTCTAGTATGCGGTCTATACGAATGCCACATATAATTTCCTTCAAGCGACGATTGTTTACAAAATCACTTCCAATCCAAACACGTTTCTTATTTTCCGTGCGACCAATGAAATGCACGAATTCAAAATAATCTCGACCAATGGGTGCGCGGCCTTTTCCGCGAGACAGTTCTAACGCTTCGGCACTCACCCCTCCTTTACAATTTCAGTTCCGCTACACACCCGCTGCGTCTACCAATCCCAGCGCGGCACAGAGTGACGTCAGAGCAGCTTCGCAATTGACTCCCTCCTTCACAAGGTAACGGAAACTTTCTTTCTAAAGTGCTAGTATTTGGTTATTTGACAACGAATACACATTCGCCACTGTACTCAAGTGTCTAGACAGTAAAGATTTGTTTCACTGCAAGTAAACTACTTCCATTTACTTTTCACTCACTACGGATAGATCTCTTCTGCCTACCCTTCACTCAAGCGTTAGGGAACCTGTTACTTCCTCAGACTCATCCACTTTCTGGGATATATTCTAAGTCTAAAGTTTCACCCGCGAACCCCTTTGCTATAACCCAAGTTCCGACGAACCTGCTACTCCTTCCGATGTGACCCTTACTAGGTTATATCACAATCGAATTTTCGCCAGCGTTCCCGTTGCTATCATTTATTCATACATACATTCAGAAAACCCTAGTTAGTGCTTCCAGTTCTGCCTAACCTGCACCAACTTTCCTAGAGCCAGTGACCTCAAAGCAAGTGGATTCTCTTCACCACTCGCTATTCAATTCCCCGGGGATTCTCAACAACATGAAACGTTTTACCAACAAATGTGTTAATATATATATCAGTACAGAAATAAGAAAAACAATTTAAAACATTTCATAATCCCAGTTGTGGAATTCGCTTCCATTGGCACTGCGTAGCACCCCCAACCTGCTTCAATTTAGGAAGAATTTGAAGACGTGGCTTTTTAATCTCTCTGCTTAGACGGTTTTCTTTTTCCTTTTCTTTCGGGGTCTGCTTTTACCTGTTATGTTGATCTTACACTGTAAGTTGCCTGTGAAAAGCGCCGGGACACTCTTTTAGAGTAGCCGAGCGCTATAAAAATGCCTGATAACATAACATAACATAACATAACATAACATAACATAATTTTTTCAAAGCAAACATTTTACGTGAGTGATCAAGTCATGCAAATTGTTTTACTTCCGTAGCAGCATAAACACAAAACAAAAACTTTTTAGCAGCATCCAACTTATCTAGCTTAACTAGTCCTACCTAACTTTAACTAGTCCCTAACCATTTCCTCTGCTACCAGAAAATTACTGATAGAGATCGCGGGTCACCCGACCAATAATTTCACCAAACACGTACTAGGCCCATATACTTTCCTCCCATCAAACCCATATACATTAACCAGGTGACCTTTCACTCTCTACTACCAGTAACCCTGGTTCCTTCCTATTTATTTCTCTTGTACCCGACTTACCAATCCACTGTTACGGGTACCTATGATCCACAATGGATCAGGGAGCTAGCTGTAAAATGAAAGGCAGGAAAAATACTACACCAACTTTCCTTTCTTTTATATTCATAAAATAATCACAGACTACTGGGAAGTTTTAAAAGTTTATATCTTAGTATTCAGCTTCAGAGAGCATTATGCTTACAGTTAAAAGGCAATCAATAATCAAAATAACGAAAACCACATAACCGTATAGGAAATAAATCAAAGCAACCATTTATGAATTTTAATATGAGATGAGAACAGGGAAATACACTAAGCAGATTTAAAGATGAACGTCTATAGATGGGCAAAACTTATGCTTGTACTAGGATTACACTATTGGGACGTACTTTATGAGAATGAGTAGAAAATGAGGAATCCTATATTTCTATAGGAAGGGTGAAAAGAGGAACATGCTATAAATCTAACAATGGTATTACACTCAGTTTGCAAGGGAAATTGTAAACCACATCTATAGTTCATAGACAGCTGAAATGAATGTACTCTAAAAGGTAGGGAAACATAGGAACATGCTATGGAAATAAATGCATAGACTTTTCATTTAGAAGATTGCGAAAAGCATGGAAAATTACGTATGCAAAGGTATGTCTTTATTAAAGCAAAGACAGAAAAATAGAAAGTGCAGCATAGAGTTTTCGCACTTATAATTACCTAGACTGGTGTGAAAACCAACCCTGGCCACGGGTCAGTTAAGGACAGGATAAACCCCCAAGGGAGGACAGTCATCAATGGGACAGCAGGTGCAGAATGGACACCCCAGGACAGGACAGGAAAACCAGATTAGGATCAGGACAGGACTACCAAGGCACGACCAGCACCCGCAGTTTGGAAGCAACGCCTGCGCTCCACCCTCTCTGCAGCTATCGGCCAGAACCCCGATTGGGTTATCGAACTCCCCAGCAAAGTGCTCCGCCAGCACTTAAGGTTTAGTAAAACCTTTGAGTCTATGGTCAAATTCGGACAGAGGGCTCCGCAGCACCTCTGTATCAGTCACCTATTGAGAGCGTTGGGTCAGTGACAGGTCAGCTATTCAGACAAGTCGGACAATTTCTCTAGCTGAACCTAGGCTAGATATAGTTTTCGGGTCAGTGTACCACCCCCCAATGTTGCAAAGTGTCAGAATCCCCAATTTCGATTGGTCCCCATGTAGGATAGGTTAACACACCAATCAGAACAAACTTCTACAAGTCCTAATTTACATCTTATGGTACCGCCTAGCAGATTTGGGGTTCCCATGACCTATTCTACAGAATACAATAGGAAAATATCATTGTAACAATTTCAGTACATTCGAATCCATCTTGCTGGGTCAGAGGTTGCTTTCACAGGAGCATCTTGACTGTGGCTGTCAACTGGCTGGGTTCCACTGCTCAAGGCTACCTTCTCCCAGGCTGCGCGACACGCGCAGAAGGGACCTTCAAGATGGTTCTCGTCTCATCCAGACCCCCCCAATTATCGTGGTTCATGAAAGGTAAGCGAGAACAAATTAAAACATAGAAATAAATGATTTTACAATATACCATGAGTAGTTTACTTTATACTTCTTATTACATAAAAAAATATACTATGCCATTATGGATTAGTGCAACTGACAATAACACGAGAGCATCTTGCGCAAGCATCACCACGTTTAATACATAAGCAGCCATCTTGTGGCTATTACGCATGCGCACATTTTCCCACCAGAATTGCAACTACGTCACGTCACGTGAGTGTGACTAACGCATGCGCAGAAGAGAATTTCCAAGCGGCGGCCATATTATGAACAAGGATTATTTATATTAGTAAAACACATAGGCAAGCGTCACTATGATACACACACATCCAGAAATAAATGAAATTAGTAAAACGAACAAATTGGATTACCGGGTTATGACAGATTCGAGGTTCATGACTCAAGCAAGTCGCGTAATATGCGAAATCTTGCTCTATCACCCTCACTCTATCTATCTATTGCCCTCACTCTATCTATCTATTGCCCTCACTCTATCGATTGCCCTCACTCTATCTATCTATTGCCCTCACTCTATCTATCTATTGCCTTCACTCTATCTATTTATTGCCCTCACTCTATCTATCTATCGCCCTCACTCTATCTATCTATCGCCCTCACTCTATCTATCTATCTATCGCCCTCACTCTCTCTATCTATCGCCCTCACTCTATCGCCTTCACTCTATCACTCTATCTATTGCCCTCACTCTATCTATTGCCCTCACTCTATCTATCTATTGCCCTCACTCTCTCTATCTATCGCCCTCACTCTCTCTATCTATCGCCCTCACTCTCTCTATCGCCCTCACTCTATCTATCTATCGCACTCAATCTCTCTATCTATCGCCCTCACTCTCTCTATCTATCGCCCTCACTCTCTCTATCTGTCGCCCTCACTCTCTCTATCTATCGCCCTCACTCTCTCTATCTATCGCCCTCCCTCTATCTATCTATCGCCCTCACTCTATCTATCTATTGCCCTCACTCTATCTATCTATCGCCCTCACTCTATCTATCTATCGCCCTCACTCTATCTATCTATTGCCCTCACTCTATCTATCTATCGCCCTCACTCTATCTATCGCCCTCACTCTATCTATCTCCCTCACTCTATCTATCTATTGCCCTCACTCTATCTATTGCCCTCACTCTATCTATTGCCCTCACTCTATCTATTGCCCTCACTCTATCTATCTATTGCCCTCATTCTATCTATCTATTGCCCTCACTCTATCTATCTATCGCCCTCACTCTCTCTATCAATCGCCCTCACTCTCTCTATCTATCACCCTCACTCTCTCTATCTATCGCCCTCCCTCTATCTATCTATCGCCCTCACTCTATCTATCGCCCTCACTCTATCTATCTATCGCCCTCACTCTATCTATCTATCGCCCTCACTCTATCTATCTATTGCCCTCACTCTATCTATCTATCGCCCTCACTCTATCTATCGCCCTCACTCTATCTATCTCCCTCACTCCATCTATCTCTTGCCCTCACTCTATCTATTGCCCTCACTCTATCTATTGCCCTCACTCTATCTATTGCCCTCACTCTATCTATCTATCGCCCTCACTCTATCTATCTATCGCCCTCACTCTTATCTATCAATCGCCCTCACTCTCTCTATCTATCACCCTCACTCTCTCTATCTATCGCTCTCCCTCTATCTATCTATCGCCCTCACTCTATCTATCGCCCTCACTCTATCTATCTATCGCCCTCACTCTATCTATCTATCGCCCTCACTCTATCTATCTATTGCCCTCACTCTATCTATCTATCGCCCTCACTCTATCTATCGCCCTCACTCTATCTATCTCCCTCACTCCATCTATCTCTTGCCCTCACTCTATCTATTGCCCTCACTCTATCTATTGCCCTCACTCTATCTATTGCCCTCACTCTATCTATCTATCGCCCTCACTCTATCTATCTATCGCCCTCACTCTTATCTATCTATCGCCCTCACTCTCTCTCTCTATCGGCCTCACTCTCTCTCTCTCTATCGCCCTCACTCTCTCTATCTCGCCCTCACTCTCTCTATCGCCCTCACTCACTCTATCTATCGCCCTCTTTCTATCTATCGCCCTCACACATAGCCTGGGTAAGGTGGTGTAATCACCCCCCTTACTTAAATATAGTATACCTATATCTATATAACTATATAGACACGTATACACCTATAAGTCATTCCTATGGTAGGCCTCGACAATCCTGGAGGCAGAGTGCTTGGTTTTATGTGAGAGGGTGCCCTAGCATGAGCTGAGCCCTCTGCAGCTTGCGGAATCATCTCCTTATAGCTGTTCTGTGATATAGCCATACCATATACTCTTAAGTGTATTATAATCCTCGCGGTTAATGCTAACTTTGGTTTGGCTTTATAAAAACATGTCATGTGAGTTGTCAAACACTTTGGAATACTAACCCCCGCCAATTCTGGCGGCGGTGGTAGCATTCCACCCTTCTAGAGGGAAAAGACATGTAGCTTACTGCTTTACCCGGTTAAAGTTAAACAGAGCATCAGCATCACAAAATGGATGCTGCTGCCACAAACACGAGTCTGACCTCCTGTTGCTGGACGAAACTCTGGCAGGGGAGGCCTGGACAATAGGTTTCCTGTCCAGGGAGGTGCTGGCACCTCCCCAGACAGGGGTTTTGTGTATTGGGGGCAGGGAGGGCTGCATTCAGTGAATGCATCTGGACACTGCGTGGGGCACACAAGGTGCTAAATGCATAGCCCGGTTCAAACCAGTTGCTGGGGCACTCCAGCCCCAGCTCTGGCGCGAAACTGGACAAAGGGAAAGGGAAGGCTGCCGCCAGATCCCGAAGAATCTGCGACACAGGAACTGGACTTCCAGACTTCTCTGACTCCGACCCACATCCACAGCAAAACTGAGATCCGTGGCGGACACAAGAGACGTGGGACAGATACCCTGCATTTTGCTAACTGCTCAACTCCCGAAGTACCCTTGCAGTTATGCATTGGGGTATGAGAAGTCCTGTTCCCGAGCACCCTTTGCACCGAAGCACAGGCCCCCACACTCCGCGAGTGTCCCGTGGGCCCAACCTTTGCATTTGTGCTTGATGCGTCTTCCCGGTTCCTTGCCTGTTGGCTAGTGAGCCCCCTGAAAACTTTTCTTTGAAATAAACTTGCTTTCCTGGTTGTGCCAGGCTTGCTACAGCTTCCCTCCAAAGGAGAAGCACCACACACCTTGCTGGTTTGCAACAAAGTAAATCTCGACATCCTGCGTGGGGTGCGTTTTCCAAGGCTTGTTGGGTCCAATTTGGATACCGACACTGCAGTCAACTAGATCATTCATGGAACAGCTCGAATCCAGTGCCTGGTCATCGTCGATGCCTCCTGGACCTCATGGGTGAAGAGACAAACGCACCTGCTTCACCTGAGATCATCACGACATCGCCTGGTTCCTTCCTGGTACCTTCCTGGTCACTGGCTAGTGACCCAGACTCTGTCCCTTCTGCTTTCAGGTTCTTCAGATCTTCGATCCACCCTTGATCCACCCTGACACTTTTCCTCTGGTCGCCTGCAGCACATAGAAAACATCGACGAAACCCGACACCAAAAGTCACCTATGCACCCGGCTTCCCTGGGTGAGGTAACACGAGTACTCCGGTGCTCCCGTGGGTCTTGACTCTCGAAGTGTCCTAGTCTAAAGGGGTTTTGTTGTAGTCCATCCGAAAGTGCCCTTAAACAGTAACTTTGAAACTTCTTTGTTTCCCATAGAAAGTCAATGGTAACTCGCGACTGTGTTTAGACACTGCACCCGTCTCCCGTGGGCCTCCTACTTCCTAACCTTTGGTTGTTCAGTGTAGCCCCAGTGATTCCCTAGGCCCTAGGCCTACTTTCTATCCCAGACGTGGTTCTTATACCAGTATTTTAGTATATGGTTTGTGAGGCCCCTAGGGCATTACTGTATATTGTGCAACTTATTGTATGCTAATTGAGTAACTTGTATTGTGCTTTTACCTCTGACCTCATAAAGAGTGCAGAGGGGTTGTGTTTAGAATAAATACATATATATTTGATACATACCTTGTGTGGTGTCCTTTCATTTGGTATTCAAGGGATTATAATTGGTAAAACAACTAGCTTCACATGCTCTCTGAAGTCTTAGCCTATTGACTGCTGGCCCATGCTACCACTAGGATAGCTTTCTATAAGGTTGACCTTACAACCACCATCAATAAGGGTCGATTAGACTGGTGCTGGGTGCCCACTAGAACTAGTGGACATCATATGCCAAGCTAACTTCTCACAATGGATTATTGAGGAGGATGGATTTCTGGTAGTTCCACTGAACCTACAAATTAAGATATTGTCTTTAGCCCATGAGGGACATGTGGGAGCCATAAAGAGGATCAGGGAACTTTTTTGGTGGCCTGGTTTGGACCGAAGTGTGGAGCATTTTGTCAGGGACTGTGGCATGTGCAGTCAGTGATAAGCCTCAGGTGACTCTTCCTAGTCCTGTGCAAGGCATCCCTGTTCCTGAGATACCCTGGTTCAAATTGGGTGTAGACATAATTGATCCCATGTATGTCTTGGATGAGTGCTGTAGATTTGGGATTGTGCTTGTAGATTATGGCACAAAATGGCCAGAGGTACAATTTGTTCAGTCAGATTACACGGAGGAAGTTTTACAATTTTTGCAAACCCTGTTTTTTAGGAGAAGGGGCAACCGGTGGAACTTGTCTCTCATAAAGGGGTGCAGTTCCCTTCTAATGAGTTCCAAATGTTTGTAGCTTGGTGGGAAATTAAACATGTCACTACCTCCCTCTATCATCCCCGCAGTAATGGATTAGTGGAGTGCTAAAACAGAATCATAAAAGACAACATTCAACTCTCAGTAGCCAACGGGTTGGACTGGAGAGAAGAACATTTGGAATTGTTATGGACACTGCGCACCAACCTGGGTGGAGCCAGGTCTCATCTTTTGTTTTAGTGAAGGGAGGGATGGCTACCTCCAAAATGGTCAGACCACGGATGAATGGTTTGGCTGTTTCACAAGCAACATTGGAGCATGTGAAGGAGAAGTGTAAGATAGCTCAGCACAAGTATGCCAGTTCTGCCCCTATTAAGGGTGGACGACAAGCCACTTTCCACAAAGGGGATATGGTGAAAGTGAAACTTCCAGGCATAGTTGCCAAGGGTAAATCCAGATGCTCTCAGCCCTTGGTAGTTGATGCAATGAAACACAACGTGGTGAGGTTGAGTGACAGAAAATGGTGAAACAAAGAGAAATTGCCCAAGCAGACAATGAAAAGTGTTAGACAGAGTATGACAGAGTATGGAAGCTAAGGTTCTGGAGGGTGCGGATGGTCAGAATAGTGGAACTGTGGGGACCACACCGATCCACATAGAATCTAACTCAGAGTGGCCTGCGAGAGCCCAAAGACTAGCTACTTGTTTCAATGATTATATCATAATATGAAATGGTGTTCCTATTTTGGGTGTTTATATTTATACATTTATATTTGTTTTAGTTTCTTCCTCCTACAGGTGTACAGGTTTTCATACCTTTTTCCTTTTTGGAACCCTTTCATTGTCTTTCCTCCTCAGCGTCAGTATAACCCCAACAGGGTGTGTAATGAAGGTGTGGTCAAGGGGAAGATGTGTTGGGTCTTCATCATTTGTGTGGCGTGCGGGTGCTCCCATACCGTTGACTCCAATCATCAACCCCTGGAGGCCTAGAGGCTGCACCGGTGGCTTAGGCTTCAGTGAGGGCATTGAGGACAACCCCAATGAGGAGGACAGCTTTTTAGCAAGGCTGGCCCAAAGATTAGAACTAGAGTCCAGACTCCTGGCTCTGGAAAAGGAAAGGAAATAGATGGGTTTAGCACCCATCTCTGGTGGCAGCAATACCAATAATAAGGATAAAGAGCAGTCTTATGATCCTAAAATCCCCAAAGGGTTGTCCCTAAATTTGAGGAGCGCGATTACATCACCAAATGGTTCACAGCCTTTGAGAGGGCGTGTGACATGAGAAAGGTGAAGAAACCTCTCTGGGGGCACTCCTGTGGGAACTGTTCTCTGGTAACTGCAGAGACAGACTTCTGGGCCAGATGCAGGGTCCTATGACCTCATGAAGAAGACTCTGAGGGATTTGGACTCACCACTGAGTACAGAATTAGATTCAGGGGGGATCACAAAACCCTGAACCAGTCCTGGATTGATTGGTTAACTGGACACAATGTGCATGACTTTACTGGACTTTACAATTTGTTTATGAAGGAACATATACTAAGTAATTGCACAAATGAAAAGTTGCATCAGCATTTGGTAGACCTAGGTCTAATTTCTCCCCAAGAATTGGGAAAGAAGGCAGACCACTGGGTCAAGACTAGGGTGACAAGGACAACCACTGGGGGTGACCAGAAGAAAGTGGTTACAAAACCTCCCCAGGGAAAAGGTGTTGAGAATCCTCAAGATAAAAAGTCTGAGTCTTCCAAAGGGCCCCAAAAACCTGTTCAGGGGGTGGGTCCCAAACTACTCCCTATGTACCTCAGCCCTATAGGGGAAGAAGTTTGATCCTAACAAGGCCTATTGTAACAACTGTAAAAATTTGGGCCATTTCACTGTAGACAAGTCTTGCCCTCACAACAAGGCCCCTAGTTCAACAAGTAGAGCTACTTCTGGAGTAGCAAGTCTACAGGTGGGATCAACAGTGTGCCCAGAGCAAATCAGGATGCACACTGAAGCAGTTCTAGTTTCAGAGGGGAAAGTTGAGTTTGCCACTGTAGCTGTGCGGCCACCCAACTTAAAGAAATACTTACAGTACCGTTAGATCAATGGAACTAGGATAGAAGCTCTGAGGGATACCGGTGCCAGTGTCACTTTGGTGAGAGACACACTGGTTTCCCCTGAGCAATATTTTATTGGGCGTACTTACCCAGTCACCAATGCTGACAGTGTTACCACTAACCATGCAACGGCTATGGTGACATTAGGCTGGGGGGGTGTTACTGGCTTGAAACCGGCAGTGGTCTCTCCAAAGCTACCAGCTTCATGTCTACTTGGCAATGACCTGGAAACCTGGGCTGAGGTTGAATTAAAAACACACGCAGCAATGCTGGGTATCCCTGAATTGGTGTGTGTACAAACGAGAGCATAGAGCAAAAGGCAGAGTGAAAAAGTAGGGCTGGAGCTTGAAAGTATGGCCCAACCCACCAAGAGAAAAGGAAAGAAGACTGGGGGACTAGCTTCTGTACAGCAAACAAATCAGGACCCCTCTCCTCAGGGAGAGGACTTGGACACCCCAGAGGGAACTGAGCCTATGGAGCTTGACCCTTACCAGGCTGGACTCCTGGGCCCAGGGGGACCCTCTAGGGAACAGTTGTGCCAGGGTCAGTGAGACTGTCCCACTCTTGAAAGCCTGAGGCAGCAAGCTGTTTCAGAAGCCACGGGAGATGTCAGTGGTACCCACAGAGCTTATTGGGAAGAGGGATTACTGTACACTGAGGCAGGAGAGTGGTAGTGCCACAGAAGTACAGGGAGTTCCTCTTAACTTTAGCTCATGACATCCCCCTAGCTGGACATCTGGGCCACACCAAATCTCAGGAATGGCTAGTGAGCCACTTCTACTGGCCCCAGATGCACCAAAATGTGTCAGCTCCTGTGTTACCTGTCAAGCCAGTGGCAAGACAGGTGGCAAACCAAGGGCCCCCCCACCACTGCCTGTGGTGGGGGTTCCCTTTGAAAGGGTTGGTGTGGACATAATGGGTCCACTTGAACCTCCCACAGCCTCAGGGAAAAAAATCATTCTAGTGGCAGTGGAACATGCTACTAGGTACCCTGAAGCGATTCCATGTAGGACAACTACAGCTCCTGCAGTAGCCAAGGCCCTCTTGGGTGTCTTCACCAGGGTAGGGTTTCCTAAGGAGGTGGTTTCAGACAGAGGTTCTAACTTCATGTCTGCTTACCTGAAACACATGTGGAAGGAGTGTGGGGTGCAGTACAAGTTCACTACCCCATACCACCCACAAACCAATGGACTTGTTGAGAGATTCAACAAGACATTGAAAGTCATGATCATGGGGCTCCCTGAAAAGCTCAAGAGGAGATGGGATGTCCTGTTGCCATGCCTGATTTTCAATTACAGAGAAGTGCCACAGAAGGGAGTAGGGTTTTCCCCCTTTGACCTGTGAGGGGACCACTCTGTCTTGTGAAAGAGGGTTGGGAGAGGCCTCTCCAAGAACTCAGGCAAGACATTGTGGACTATGCGCTTGACCTAAGGTCCAGAATGGCTGAGTATATGGACAAGGCATCCAAGAATCTTGAGGCCAGCCAGGAGCTTCAGAAGCACTGGTATGACCAAAAAGCTGCACTGGCTGAATTTCAACCTGGGCAACAGGTATGGGTTTTTGAGCCAGTGGCCCCAAGGGCACTCAGAGATAGATGGAGTGGCCCTTACCCTATTCTAGAGAAAAAGAGTGAGGTCACTTACTTAGTTGACCTGGGCACAAGCAGGACACTCAAAAGGGTTTTCCATGTGAACCGCCTTAAGCTCTACAATGACAGGGCTGACCTCACCATGCTGATGGTGACTGATGAGGAACAGGAAGCCGAGAGTGAACCTCTCCCTGATCTCCTCTTATACAGCGCTAAAGATGGGTCAGTGGATGGAGTAGTCTTTTCAGACACCCTCACTCCCCAACAGTAGACTGACTGCAAGCAAGTCTTGCAACAGTATGCTAGTCTCTTTTCCCTGATCCCTGGTCTGACAAACTGGTGAACCCATGATGTGGACACTGGTGACAGTGCACCTGTCAAGAACAAAATCTATCGACAATCAGATTAAGTCAAGGAAAGCATCAAAGCTGAAGTCAGCAAGATGCTGGAGTTAGGGGTGATTGATCCCTCTGAGAGCCCCTGGGCTAGCCCAGTGGTTCTGCTCCCCAAACCTCACCCACAGGCTGGAATGAGAGAAATGAGGTTTTGTGTGGACTATAGAGGGCTCAACTCTGTCACCAAGACAGATGCTCACCCCATTCCAAGAGCAGATGAGTTGATAGACAAATTGGGGGCAGCTACATTTCTACATACCTTTGACTTGACTGTAGGGTAATGGCAGATTGGCATGACCCCAGGAGCAAGAGAGAAAACCGCATTCTCCACCCCTGATGGGCACTATCAGTTCACTGTGATGCCCTTTGGTTTAAAGAATGCCCCTGCCACCTTTCAGAGGTTGGTGAATCAAGTCCTGGCTGGGTTGGAGTCCTTTAGTGCAGCTTATCTGGATGATATTGCTGTCTTTAGCTCCACCTGGCAGGAACACCTGATCCTCCTTGGAAAGGTTTTACAAGCCCTACAATCTGCAGGGCTAACTATCAAGGCAGCCAAATGCCAGATGGGGCAGGGCACTGTGGTGTACTTGGGCCACCTTGTTGGTGGAGGCCAGGTACAACCCTTACAGCCCAAGATCCAGAGTAACCTGGACTGGGCAGCTCCAACAACCCACACCCATGTCAGGGCATTCCTTGGCTTGACTGGATACTACAGGAAGTTTGCAAAGGGATATGGGTCCATTGTGACTCCCCTCACAGAACTCACCTCCAAGAAAATGCCCAAGAAAGTAAACTGGACTGTTAGCTGTCAAAAGATGTTTGACGCCCTGACAGAAGCAATGTGCTCAGCACCAATTCTAAAAGCTCCAGACTATGCCAAGCAGTTCATAGTGCAGACTGATGCCTCTGAGCTAGGGATAGGAGCGGTCCTATCCCAGACCAATGATGAAGGCCAAGACCAACCTGATGCTTTTATAAGCAGGAGGCTTCTCCCCAGAGAGCAGCGTTGGAGGGCCTTTGAGAGGGAGGCCTTTGCTGTGGTTTGGTCCCTGAAGAAGTTGAGGCCCTACTTGTTTGGTATTCACTTCCTGGCTCAAACTGACCACAGACATCTCAGATGGCTAACACAAATGAAAGGAGAAAATCCTAGACTACTCAGGTGGTTCATCTCCCTACAGGGAATGGACTTTGAAGTGGAACACCGACCAGGGACTGCCCATGCCAATGCAGATGGACTTTCCAGGCTCTTCCACTTAGACAATGAAGACTCCAAAGGGCAAGCTTAGTCTCATCATCTTTCGTTTGGTGGGGAGGGTGTTGTGTGAGAAAGTGCCCTCTTTCTTGAATGGTATGCCCAACCTTTTTGCTGAATTGCTGATGTGCTTTGACTGAGTGTGCCCTGGGCTCCTGCCAATCAGGTACCCTGGGCCTGTGTTCCTTCCCTAAAACTGCATTGAAGCCTAAACCCAATTGGCATCTCTGGCCACATGCCAGCCCCTGGTAAATGGTACCCTAGGGGCATGGTGGCCAGAGAAGACCCCTAAGGGCTGCAGAACTTATTGAGCCACCCTTAGAGGCCATGTGCCCTGACACACACACACTGCCTTGGCAGGCTGCATGTCTGGGTGCAGAACAAAACAAAGAGTCGACATGGCACACATCCCTGTGTGCCATGCCCACAAAACACTGCCCTGGCATACATCAGTCACCCCTCTAGCTGGGTACCCTATGCCAGTGGTGAGGGTACAGGTGCATGAGCCCTGCACCCCTACAGTACCCAGGTCCATTCCTGGGCACTGTAAGTGCAGTGCTGCCATTAAGAGTATATGGTGCGAGAAGTTTGGGATCAAACTTATCAGCACATTAAACCCACACTGATGCCAGTGTGGGATTTAATGTAAAATGCACGACAGAGGGCATCTTAGAGATGCTCCCTGAAACTCGACCAACTCCCAGTGACCTGACTGAGTGGCTGCCGAGGCTGCCACCCCCAGACATGTTTCTGGCCTCCTGGGTCGAGAGCTTGCCGCTCTCGGGGCCTGAAACAATGCACATCCTGGGACGAGGTGCCAAGCCTCCTCCCCCAGGATGGGCAGGGTGCATGAAGGAGAAGCTTCAAAGGCATACCGCCTTTGTGAGCCTTTCCAGACCACTTGCTGTACTCAGCAACTGGTCCCCACTGGTTCTACCCCCCACTTTGGGAAAAACAAAGTGAGGAAGAGAGGTGTGCCTACCACTGCCAACTCCACCCCTAGGGTGGGGGAGGCGAGGTAAAGCACAACCTCGAGTCCCCGCCATCTTGAGGATGGAGGGACCCAGCCAACCAGGGACAGGCTCCTGCCCCCCCCTACCAAGGGAGAGTGGCAGAATAGGGGGTATACCCACCCCAGGGAAGGGACCCATTGGTCCCTGCCCTTTACCTACCTGTAACGACCCTAAATTTAGTATTTAGGGGCAACCTGAACCTTCCTTCCTCAGATCCAGAAACAACAAGAAAAGAAGAAGGATGAGAAGCTAGAGGACGGCTCCCACTGACTTGGCCCCAGCCCTACAGGCCTGTCTCCCCTCGAACCTGCTCCTGCGAAATCCCAGCATGTCCAGCAACCAGCAACCTCAAAAACCCCGGAGGACCCGCCTGTAGGAGAGTAGGGTCTGCTTCCTATGGTCACCCCCACTTTTTGCTGTGATTCTGTAGTTTTTCGACTTTAGTGTGGCTGTGGGCCTGCTAATCAGACCCACAGCCCAGCTGTTCTCTCTCTAAATTGATACCATGTACTTTAGGTACATACCAGATTGGGTATTGGGTCACCTTTGTGAGCCCCTGTATAGTGTACCATAGGTACCCAGGACATAGGTGCATCCAAGGCCTACCAGGGGCTGTAGCATGTATTATGCCACCCCTGGCTGGCCATCCAAACTGACACCACAGGCTGATCACTCAGCTTGGGTAAGGTGGTGTAATCACCCCCCTTACTTAGATATAGTATATCTATATCTACCTTATATATAGACACATAGTAACCTATAAGTCACTCCTATGGCAGGCCTTAACAATCCTGGAGGCAGAGCGCTTGGTTTTATGTGAGAGGGTGCCCTAGCATGAGCTGAGCCCCCTCTGCAGCTTTCGGAACACTCTCCTTATAGATGTTCTATGATATAGCCATACCATAAACTCTTAAGTGCATTATAATCCTCGCAGTTAATGCTAACTTTGGTATGGCTTTATCAAAACATGTTGTGTAAGGTGTCAAACACCACTTCTGATGGCGGGGGTAGCATTCCACCCTTCTAAAGGGAAAAGACATGTATGTTACTGCTTTACCCAGTTAAAGTTATACAGAGCCTCAGCATCACAAAATGGATGCTGCTGCCACAGACAAGAGTCTGACCTCCTCTTGCTGGGGGAAACTCCCGCAAGAGCGGCCTGGACAATAGGTTTCCTGTCGAGGGAGGTGTTAGCACCTCCCCAGACAGCCTGTAGTGTATTGGGGCAGGGTGGGTTGAATGGAAAGATGCTTTTCCAGACACTGCCTGGGGCATGCATAGCCTGGTTCAAACCAGTTGCTGGGGCACTCCAGCCCCGCTCTGGCGCGAAACTGGGCAAAGGGAAAGGGGTGTAACCAACCTCTTCCCAGGTCCACCCATAGGAGGGACCTAGCAGGTAATCCAGCCCATTTTCTTAGTATAAAGATAGGTGCTGTGTCCCCAGGACTTTAGATTATCCTGGAACAAAACTCTGAAACAAAACTCTAGGACCTTCAACGTTCTATTCCGACTAGAAGACTGAAGACATCTCCCTTGTGGTCAAGGAGTGACCACCCTGTGCAAACAGGCACCACCAGTAACTTGACAGTCTGCTTTGTCGATGCTCCCGATAGAACCTGAATATTCAGTGACACAGGAACTAGACTCTCAGACTTCGCTGACTCCGACCCATATCCACAGCAAAGCTGAGACCCATGGCGGACACGAGAGACGTGGGACCGGACACCCTGGACATCCTGCATTTTGCTAACTGCATTGACTCCTGAGGTAACTTGCAGTTGTGCATTGGGGTAAGAGAAGCCCCAGACCCGAGCGCCATTTGCACCAAAGCTCAGCTGTCCACACTCCACGAGTGCCGCGTGCGGCCCGCTCTTGCATTTCAGCTCAACGCGTCTTCCCGGTTGCAGCCTGCTGGCTAGTGAGCCCCCCTGAAGACAAACCTTTGAAACCAAACTGCTTTCCTGGCTGCTCTAGGCTTGCTCCAGCTTCCCTGCAAAGGAGAAGCTCCTCAGACCTTGCTGGTCTGACCCGAAGCCAATCTTCACTTCCTGCGTGGATTGCGTTTGCCAAGGCTTGTTGGGTCCAATCCGGATACTGACACTGCAGTCAACTAGATCCTTTGTGGGACAGCTCGAATCCACCTCCTGGTTGTCATCAACACCTCCTGAACCTCGTGGCTGCAGAGACAAGCTTCACCTCTTCACCTGAGATCATCGTGACATCGCCTGGTTCCTTCCTGGTTCCTTCCTGGTCACTGGCTAGTGACCCAGACTCTGTCTCCTCTGCTTTCAGGTTCTTCACATCATCGATCCACCCTTGGATCCACCCGGACACTCTTCCTCTGGCCGCCTTGCGCACTTCTTTTGCAGATCTCCATTGAAAGCATCGACGAAACCCGACACCAAAAGGCACCTATGCACCCGGCTTCCCTGGGTGAGGTAACACAAGTACTCCGGTGCTCCCGTGGGTCTTGACTCTCGAAGTGTCCTAGTCTAAAGGGGTTTTGTCGTAGTCCATCCGGAAGTGCCCTAAAACAGTAACTTTGTAACTTCTTTGTTCTCCATAATAAGTCAATGGTAACTCGCGACTGTGTATAGACACTGCACGCGTCTCCCATGGGTCTCCTACTTCCTAACCTTTTATTATCTAGTGTAGCCCCAGCGATTCCCTAGGCCCTAGGCCTATTCACAATTTCTGAAGTGGTTCTTATACCACTTACTTAGTATATGGTTTGTGAGGCCCCTAGGGCATAACAGTATTTGTGCAACTTATCTTATGCTAATTGAGTAGCTTGTGATGTACTTCGATCTCTGACCTCATAAAGAGTGCAGAGGGGTTGTGTTAGAAATAAATACATATATATTTGATATATACCTTGTGTGGTGTCCTTTCATTTGGTATTCAAGGGATTATAATTGGTAAAACAGCTTGCTTCAATGCTCTCTGGAGTCTTAACCTATGACTGCTGGTCCATGCTACCACTAGGATAGCTGGTCTATAAGGTTGACTTTACAACCACCATCAATAAGGGTCGTTTATACTGGTGCAAGGTGCCCACTAGAACTAGTGGACAACATATGCCAGGCTAACTTCTCACACTGCCTGCATTCACTTCCCAAGCTGTTTCTCCCCTGAACACCGGACGTGTTTGAACTGCAGCTTCTGGTGCCAACTAGAAACCGCGAATCCAGCACACTCTGCACCCGTCGAGCCCGACCCGTGTTTGAGTGAACAAACACCACCCAGCGATCCTGACCCGAGAACCAGCGACCCCTGAAATACCTCCAGGCGACGCCTGCAGCCTAAATCCAGACAACACCCCTAACACGACCAGAGCGGGTAAGAAAATCCGACGTCCAAAGGCACCCCTGCACCCGACTCCCCACGGCCCTGTGTGCCCAAACCAGTGGTGCCTAACCAACCCACGACATCCCAACTTACCCCTCAAAGTGGTGGTCACTCCTGGAAGATCCTTGTCCCCGAGCCTGCCGTCTTTCTTTGTCCCGGAGAATTCCCATTGGATTCAACAGGACACTGACCTCAAAACAGGACCCTGCACTCGGCTGCCCTAGCGCAGCTGAGGGTGCCCCTTTGGTGCTAACTTGGTCCACAACATGCCCTGAGCGTAGCCCTAGGAGCTTTGCTCCTACAACCCTGTGGCCTGCTTGCCACTGTAAAAAAGTTCAATCGGGTCGGGGACAATCGATATTTGCCCGGCGGTATTGCCTCTGTGACCCCCTAGTTATTTAAATCAATGAAGAGGCAGGCGCTGGAGACTGGAAAGCAGGAAACAAGGTTTTTTTATTCTCTCCGGAGGAGAACACAACGAAACGGACAGAAGGTATCGTTCTGAGGTGCTCTAACTGTATTTCTGAGGCCTGGCCTCTTATACCCACATTTATGACTTTATTGTAGATTACATATACATGTTAAAGCTTTGATGTACGGAAAAGACATTCTCGGAACTCCCCTTTGGGCCCGTTCCCACACACATTTACAGTTGAAGTCCCCACCCTAGTCACAACAGGTGATGAGCATCGCGCAGCTGGATAATCCGCCGATTCACGGAATGTGGGGAGTTTGATCGGATCTCATGGGGTGGGGGCTTTGATCAACCCGGGGATTCTTTGATGGGGGAAGCTTTCTATTGTACGGGGAGGGGCAAGGATGGTATCGGCAGAGCTGGGTGTCGGCTTGGGAACGGGGAGGACAAAACGGGCACACGGGGAAAAAGGGGGGTTTGCATCTAAGGGCCGGAGATCATGAAAGGAAAGCAGGGAGGTGTCGCGCTGGGAACAGGATGAGGGCCTGGGGCAGAGCAGCGCCGAAGAGGGGTTTATGACTCAAGGCAGGTGCAAGCAGGGGGTGGTCAGCGTGCAGGCTTAGCGAAGGCAAAGGGCTATGTCAGGGGCCAGCGGCATGCAAAAGGGTTTGTTCTGATCGGGGCATTCTTAAAATGGCGGGCGCGCACGACAAAAGTGTGGCATCAGGGGAAGAGGCAAGATGGCGCAGATAATGTTCACCAAAACGTACTAATTTTCCACAGTCCTCCCTTTAACATATTCAAGACATCTTGCTGGTTCATTTTCTATTCGGTTCTACTGTAGTGAGCATGAGAAAGAAAACGGTAGGAACCCTAGATGAAAAAGAGTTGTAAACGATACATTTTGAGATTTCTAGTTTTTAGGAGGTGCACCTATTTGATAAACTTTGATAAATTTGCTCAGCAGGAAAGTCATAGGAATGAAATACAAAAAACGGTTCTGCAGCGAGAGCAGCAAGTACATATCATAACGTGAACTGGCAGGTTATTACATATTTCGGATTCGGATTGGAGCAGGATCAATACAATGGCTGCTGGGAGAGAAATGAGGCGTAGCAAAAACGGTGGTTGAGGATGTCAAATGTTCGAAGTTTACGAGTTCTCATTGTTCTTTGTGGTTTTTCGTTGGCGCTGTTGAGCACCGGCGGTGGAGCTACGAGTCCAGCTCTGTTCTAAGTTCTGCGTTGCAGGGCACGACCCTTTCCTCGCGTCTCCGGTCGAAAAGGTCCTTTTCGCCCTGTGTCCTTTGAGGTGATTGTCAGAAAGTTCAGATGGAAGAAGAGCGTTCAAAACAGTCCATAGGGTAGGTCAGAGGAAAAAGGGGGATGGAGCAAGGCCAAATTGGGAACAAACTAGGGGAACGAGAGACTTCAAATAGGCGGGCGTGTGACGGAATTCAGAGAGCGGGGACTTGTCGACAGGCACTGGACGTCGAGCAGGGGCATCAGGTCGACCCTTTCTTTTCATGCTGTCGAAAACAGTGCCTCGTCCTGCAGCTCTTTTCAGTCGTGGTCTCGCCTTGGCTAATGTCGCAGGTGTTCCTTAGTCTGCAGTCGGGCCTCGTGCTCCCACATCCGGTCCTTCTCTCCTCCAACAGCAGTACCCTTAAACAAGTTTGAAAAGACAGTCTTTAGAAAATTTGCAGATGAAGATAATCAAAAAGTCTATTTCTCTCCCAGCTCCAGGCAAAGAATGAAAATGTCCGTTATATTTAATGCTCACAACTGGCATATGAATGACCGGTGACGGACCTGTTGGATTTACTATGACTTTCCTTCATAATTATTTATTACAGGCATGACAGTTCATCTGATAGTAACCCACCTTCGGGAGACAAATCTGTCAAAGATATGCCGTTCTCTAGAGTTTTACATTTACAAAAGGGTACAGTGAGTCGTCAACATGGTACTACACAGGTATTTTGCTGAGAGACGAACATGGCTAAACATTTCCTTTCTATCGGTGCATCCTGTTTTTCAACTACTGCGGGGTTCATTTTGATGATTTCTTTACCTTGGTCTAGTCTGTTAACCTTGTAAAACATCATTCTGGGTCCTACGTAACCTTTTACAGCCCGGTTACTTAACTAGGAAGGACAGGGGTTTTATGGGAAACAACCAGGGACATAGACAGGGGAGGTAACGGGGGTGGTCACTTTTCCGGTTTGGGTATTGCGACAATTCGGGGAGGGGAGGGTCGCGTATTCTGAGGTCCTTGTTTTATACTATAGGAGCCGTTGACATGTAGTTCCCTTATTTCGGGTCAGATTAGGGAACCTCTGTCGTCTTACCTGTCCTTTCCCTTACGGCCCAACCTGGGTTCATTGACTTCTAGCGGAAAAGGAGAGGTAATGACGCGGCTTCAGGGTGATTGTATTAGAGACGAGCGTTTGTGCAAATACTGACGGTATTTGAAGCCAATTAGGTGGTGTGCTAGGGGTGCAGAAATAGAGAGAGAGAGAGAGAGAGAGAGAGAGAGAGAGAGAGTGAGAGAGAGAGAGAGAGAGAGAGAGAGAGAGAGAGAGAGAGAGAGAGAGAGAGAGAGAGAGTGCAACGGCAGGCTAAATAGTACACGTGCGACAGAGAGGGTGGCAGCGTATTCAAGAAAGGCTATTTAGTGCATTACACAGTAAAGGGCATTCACGGGTCTGCGTTAGGATCTTGTAATCATGCAGTTTGAGCATTAGACAGGGTAGAGGGGACATGCTTTGAGAAAAAAGGAAAGAAGAAAGGAGGTACCATTTTGTCGCACTTTCTCGCATTCTCGGTCCTTTGACCAGTTGGGTCAACGCCTCAGTCACACACACACACATTCCCTCATAGTTTCACATCATACGTGACATGGGTTCATTCATCCGGTCTGGTTTAAGGGTGATCACTTTTTATCAGGTTGTGCTAATTTTTCGGGTTTGTTCGATACGTGAGTAGTTTGCAGGCGTGCTTAGACACCACCCTGCGGCGCTAGTCCGCTTCGCGTATTAGACATGGCAAGGCTTCAGATCTTCGCCACGTCTCGGCTGTAATTTCTGATGTAACCTGCAGAGGGAGGAAAAGAGGGGGTGGGGTGGGGGAGACAGCATTCGCGCGCATTCAAATACATGGATTCATAAGTCCTTTACTTACCTCTTACTCGTCTTTCCTCCTTGGGGCAGGGTCCCCGGGGATATGGTTTCCGGAGTCGAGGGGGGGTAGTGTGTTCATGTAGGGCGTGTGCGGGGAAACATAAAAAGGAAACCAGAGGTGCCTAGTGCGAGGTATCTAGTCAAAGGATATATCTCACTATCGGGATCCTTAAACCTCTTTCAACGCCGTGGCGTTCTAAAGTTCTTCGGTTCTTGGGTCCCTGCTACTTTGGAACGTTGTACTTTATAATATTTATATTATTTCATTTCACCCTCCTTTTACATTCCCTCATTTACACCATTCGTTTTACCCATCCTTGGAAGTCAAGGTCTTCCTCTACGCGAGAGTTCATGAGTCAGTCGTGTACTTTTGAAGGCGGGGTGTCGTGTTGTCGATCCGATCCGTCCTCCAGGGCTGGGCAACCATCTTCTTTTAACCTTAAAGAGAGAGCAGAGTAGGGTGCACAGAAAAGAACTTTCCCACCCATCCCGTATTGTTTTAAAATAAAGCATGCAATACCCGTCCATAGTTTCAAAGACTTTATTTTGCAAAATCATTTCAGCATATGGATTATGAGGGTGCGGTCGTATTTGGTCGGTCGTGGCAATGGCTAAAGTGCATACAGTGGGGGGTTACGCTTGCAGCAATAAAAACATCGGAAAGTTTTACTCGTTCATTTGTAAGTAACTAAAACGTCTATTAATTGGTTGGGGGTTCGGGGGCATTTAATTTCATAATTCAGAAGCATAATCACAATAGTTGTAATCAGATTTCCTATATGCATACCGTACGTGTGCGTCGTAAATGAGGTTTACATCGGTTATAAAAATATAATAAAGTGTACATTTGTAATCAACATTTGTAATGGGGATTCTTTCATACTGTTCGTCGAGTGAGCTCTCCTTGTCTTCTCTAGCCAAGTGTACAAAGGATCACAAAATCTCAGAACATCAAGTTTATATCAGTGCGAAGGAACACCACGAGGTGTTCGTAAGTTCCGATTGATACCAGCGCCATTTTGGGCGGGGCCGGCACAGTCCGGAAGCAGCATCAGGGGGAAATGTTTCCATTACTGGCAGTTTGGACCAGAGTCCTTTTCGGCAGTTCTAGAATTCACGCTAACAGAAGGTGTGGCAATGTCATGTTTGTTTCGTTGGCGATCAAGGCAGCCGTCCCTTACCGGAAACCTGCAAAGGCCGAAGGTTCCGCCGGGGACCTTTGTATGATCTTCAAGGCTGCGGAGATGCTGTCGGAGATGGGGGCTCGTGCTCCATGGGACAAATGTTCGAGTTATATGGCTGGCCAAAGTTACTCTAGTGGCCGGGGCCCGCCTTCCAGCGGATCCAGACGCCATTTTGAGGCCCTACAGGGGCCACTCTCGTCGAGTTTGCAAGAATGGAAGAGACCCTTCGGAGTGAAAGGAAGAGGTCCCTGTTTTGTGAGAGCGGGACGTTCAGCTGGGGTGCAGCTGTGATGCCCCCACCTGGGGGGGCGAGGGAGACTCGTTCACATCGTCTCCTTCTCCCGGTGCACTCCATGCCGCTCCTTTTCATCGCCCCGCATGAAGGCCTCTCCACATCCGGTGTTCCCCAAGTGCCACCATTGTACGTTCGGTGCTGCGCAAATACTGGGGTGCCACCATTGTACGTTCGGTGCTGCGCAAGTACTGGGGTGCCACCATGGTGTGTTCGGTGCTGTGGAAGTATGGGCACCATCGCCTGACTGGGGATGTTCGGCGTCGGGCTGGGGGCTGGGAAACCTCCTACCGGTGGAGGTGGGAGAGGCTCGTCCGCGTCGCCTCTCCCTCCCAGCCCACCTTGGACAAATTGTTGTGGAGGTACGTGCAGGACATCCCGCCGTCCAGGACTGCTGCGGCTGTGACGGAAGAGAAAAGGAAGAGGTGCCTCGTTCTCCTCTTGACATGTGGCGGGACTACCTTAGTCTTTCCAGGCCCGTTGCGGCCGGCCAAGGAGACATGTGGCGGGACTACCTGCAAATGCCCAGGCTGCGGGCTCCTGCCTCTCCTCCGGCTCCCCCATACGTTAAGATTTCCTGACCAAGAGTTGGCGGCGGGCTCGCCTTATATGGGTTGCCGTTGGTTGGGCGTAGCCGTAACCCTGCCCTACTTTGGAAGGTTCCAGAATGGGGGGGGGGGCGAATGTTCTGTTTGACTTTCATTTTCTACAGTTCATCGTTATTATTCCTTGTTTGTTGTGTTAAATTAAAAGTTCAAGTTCATTAATGGTCTACGGATTTTGTTTCACCATTTCTTTCTTTCCAGGTTGCTTTTATGCTAAGTTTCTGCTAACAGAGGTCGAGTAACACGGAAACACGTGTAGAGGGATGACGCAGATTTGCACATTACATACACACAAACTCAGACGGGGGACAGTACAAGTACGACATACAAAGACCCAAGACAAATATAAAAACAGTTATTGGTCATAATTATCTCTTTCCGTCTGTGAATTTTAAACGAGGCTGGGTTCCCGTCTTGACATTGCCCGACCTAGGAGAACTTGAGCATGCCGCTGAGATTTTCCTGGCGAAATCTGTGCCATCGGGCATAATCAAACGTGGTGGTTCTGTCTGGTCTGTCTATGTAAGTCGGGTTCTTCTCTGTCTCGCGCCTTTTCTCGTACTGTCGGTCTGTCGTTCTTGTCGGCCCTTTGCCTTTACTCACGCTCAGTAGAGTCGGGCATTGGGCTTTCCAGTGTCCGACATACCTACAAAAAGCGCATTGGTCTGACCCTAAGTCTGGTCGTCCTTTGCATAGTGTCGGGGGATAAGTTGTGGGTAGCGGTGTCCTGGGGTTGTCCTGTCGGTATATTTCCCTACTTGGTTTATCCTCGTCTTTTCTCTGTCGTTTCGTAGCCTCTCTGCGCCACATACCGAGACTGTCGAGCATAATTGGCGTCGTCTTATTATTTCGAAGGGCTATTTCTAACGTTTCTATTTTATCAAGGTCAAAGGATCCTGCCAGTGGCCACTGTTTGTCTTGGCTATCTTCGGTATACCTGTGCCATAATTTATTATAAGCTATGGTGACTAACCCATAGTTTATGAACATGTCCTTATTAGGGGTCCCTTCTAGTGGAGCTATATGGTCCACCTCTAGCACCCGGTCCGGGCTAAACAGGCTATTTATCAGTGGGGAGAAGACAGACATGACGGCTCGTAACGAGGGACTAAAAAGTCAGCACTGCCTATCTTATCACTAGGTGCAAAGACTAGACAGAATATTTCTATTCTACGTTGTTTGCAGGTAGTGAATACCTCATGGATCAAAAAAAAATATAAAACCAAACGACCAATAAATAACAATGGGGAGAATGAGTAGGTCCGCAAAGATCTGCGTTACCTACCCTTTTCACTATCTGCAAAAAGGGTGGTCTCTTCCCTGCTTGCAGACAGGGAATCTCCAGGAAACAATAGTTTTGTGAACAACAGTTCAGTTTCAAGCAATTATTGAGTGGGGGAGAAAAAGAACAAGCACGGCTGCTACCCTACCTATCCTCCACTGCTTGCAAAGGGAGAGGGAGCCTGTTGTTTCTCCGTTTGCAGACAGTGAATCTCCAAATAAAAATAAACAAAGCAATACTAGTATTTTGAACAATCAAGCAATCAAAACAAATTTTTTCGCAACTTGTCGTGGCAACACGACCTTACCCGGACCATGTGGACAGTTTCTTGTCTTCCGAATCCAGCGCCCGATCGTCCTCTTTTTCTCGTATTTCTCACGGCACTCCTGATGGTTCCCAGTCAGGACCGTAGATCACTCGAGAGAGGTCTGTTCGGAACTAGTGAAGTTCGGATGATCGGCTGCCAGACGAGGGTCTATTGGGCAAGAGCTCTCCCGATCGTTGCAGTCGTTCACTCTGTCGTCGGGACCTCTCCCACTGGATCCACGAGTCGCTGATGGGCCCCACGCTTGGGACGCCAATTGTAAAAAAGTTCAATCGGGTCGGGGACAATCGATATTTGCCCGGCGGTATTGCCTCTGTGACCCCCTAGTTATTTAAATCAATGAAGAGGCAGGCGCTGGAGACTGGAAAGCAGGAAACAAGGTTTTTTTATTCTCTCCGGAGGAGAACACAACGAAACGGACAGAAGGTATCGTTCTGAGGTGCTCTAACTGTATTTCTGAGGCCTGGCCTCTTATACCCACATTTATGACTTTATTGTAGATTACATATACATGTTAAAGCTTTGATGTACGGAAAAGACATTCTCGGAACTCCCCTTTGGGCCCGTTCCCACACACATTTACAGTTGAAGTCCCCACCCTAGTCACAACAGGTGATGAGCATCGCGCAGCTGGATAATCCGCCGATTCACGGAATGTGGGGAGTTTGATCGGATCTCATGGGGTGGGGGCTTTGATCAACCCGGGGATTCTTTGATGGGGGAAGCTTTCTATTGTACGGGGAGGGGCAAGGATGGTATCGGCAGAGCTGGGTGTCGGCTTGGGAACGGGGAGGACAAAACGGGCACACGGGGAAAAAGGGGGGTTTGCATCTAAGGGCCGGAGATCATGAAAGGAAAGCAGGGAGGTGTCGCGCTGGGAACAGGATGAGGGCCTGGGGCAGAGCAGCGCCGAAGAGGGGTTTATGACTCAAGGCAGGTGCAAGCAGGGGGTGGTCAGCGTGCAGGCTTAGCGAAGGCAAAGGGCTATGTCAGGGGCCAGCGGCATGCAAAAGGGTTTGTTCTGATCGGGGCATTCTTAAAATGGCGGGCGCGCACGACAAAAGTGTGGCATCAGGGGAAGAGGCAAGATGGCGCAGATAATGTTCACCAAAACGTACTAATTTTCCACACCACCCGCCACCAACCGAAGTTCCCCTGTCCCCCATTGGATAACATTAGGTCTCAAAACTCTGCACCCGGCCGCCCGAGTGAAGCTGAGGGTGCAGCAACAGTGCATCACTGACCCTAGGAGACCCCGGAGTCTAACCACAGAACCCTAACTCAAAAGACTGATTACTTACCTTGAAACCAATAACTCATTTTTCCTCATAGGATAACATTGACTCTTTTTCTCCCACAAAAGTTTAGAAGTGTCGACTTTTGAAAACTGCAAATATTCCTTAAAATTCAGCCAAATAACCAAAACGCATTTTCTCAACTGTTTTCAGGAAATGTCCCAGTGCTGAATCCAGGAAAAGTAACGATAACCTAACTTACCTGCTAAGTGAATTTCCTCCCATAGGATAACATTGGTGATTCTATGTGAAAAAGTTTCAAAGTGTCAACTTTTGAAATGCAATAATATTCCTTAAAAATGGTGCCTTTAACCAAAACGCATTTACTCACCTGTTTTCTGGAAATGACTCTGGGCTGAATCCAGGATCCAGTCCTGTGTTAGCAAAAGTAATCTGAAAAGTAAATAACTCCATTTTACTTAAAAAGCCCATTCAATTGAATGTACTATTCCTGCAATGTGTTGCAAAATGCTTTCTTAAATCTGTAACAAAAACCAGTACAAGATACACTGCTATTTTGAACTGTGTTCATACAAGTAATTTACTACTGAAAAGTATTTTTATGCTTACCTGCACCAGGCTTGCTTGTATCCAGAAATAAAACAACAGTATATTTTTTTAAATAAAACAATTGGCCTAGAGTTCAGTTCTTGAGTGTGTGAGACCATTTGCCGACTGAGTGTGAACATCAAATGCTTTACACTGTCCTGATACTGCATTACTGCTCGACCAAGCTACCACTTTGGAGAGTAAGGTTCTATCTAACTTTAGCCTCTGCCAAACCTCTGGAGACCCTTGGACTCTATACACACTGTACCTCACTTTAGTGCAGTATATATTGAGCCAGCTTCTCTCCTGACACTCCCTGCACCTCTCCTGACACTCCCTGCTCCTCTCCTGACACTCCCTGCTCCTCTCCTGACACTCCCTGCTCCTCTCCTGACACTCCCTGCCCCTCTCCTGACACTCCCTGCCACTCTCCTGACACTCCCTGCCCCTCTCCTGACACTCCCTGCTCCTCTCATGACACTCCCTGCCCCTCTCCTGATACTCCCTGCTTCTCTCCTGACACTCCCTGCTCCTCTCCTGACACTCCCTGCTCCTCTCCTGACACTCCCTGCTCCTCTCCTGTCACTCCCCGCCCCTCTCCTGACACTCCCTGCTCCTCTCCTGACACTCCCTGCTTCTCTCCTGACACTCCCTGCTCCTCTCCTGACACTCCCTGCTCCTCTCCTGACACTCCTTGCTCCTCTCCTGTCACTCCCCGCCCCTCTCCTGACACTCCCTGCTCCTCTCCTGACACTCCCTGCTCCTCTCCTGACACTCCCTGCCCCTCTCCTGACACTCCCTGCCCCTCTACAGACACTCCATGCCCCTCTCCTGACACTCCCTGCCCCTCTACAGACACTCCCTGCCCATCTCCTGACACTCCCTGCTCCTCTCCTGTCACTCCCCGCCCCTCTCCTGACACCCCCTGCCCCTCTCCTGACACTCCCTGCCCCTCCTGACACTCCCTGCTCCTCTCCTGACACTCCCTGCTCCTCTCCTGACACTCCCTGCTCCTCTCCTGACACTCCCTGCTCCTCTCCTGACACTCCCTGTGTGGAAAATTAGTACGTTTTGGTGAACATTATCTGCGCCATCTTGCCTCTTCCCCTGATGCCACACTTTTGTCGTGCGCGCCCGCCATTTTAAGATGCCCCGATCAGAACAAACCCTTTTGCATGCCGCTGGCCCCTGACATAGCCCTTTGCCTTCGCTAAGCCTGCACGCTGACCACCCCCTGCTTGCACCTGCCTTGAGTCATAAACCCCTCTTCGGCGCTGCTCTGCCCCAGGCCCTCATCCTGTTCCCAGCGCGACACCTCCCTGCTTTCCTTTCATGATCTCCGGCCCTTAGATGCAAACCCCCTTTTTCCCCGTGTGCCCGTTTTGTCCTCCCCGTTCCCAAGCCGACACCCAGCTCTGCCGATACCATCCTTGCCCCTCCCCGTACAATAGAAAGCTTCCCCCATCAAAGAATCCCCGGGTTGATCAAAGCCCCCCACCCCATGAGATCCGATCAAACTCCCCACATTCCGTGAATCGGCGGATTATCCAGCTGCGCGATGCTCATCACCTGTTGTGACTAGGGTGGGGACTTCAACTGTAAATGTGTGTGGGAACGGGCCCAAAGGGGAGTTCCGAGAATGTCTTTTCCGTACATCAAAGCTTTTACATGTATGTGTAATCTACAATAAAGTCATAAATGTGGGTATAAGAGGCCAGGCCTCAGAAATACAGTTGGAGCACCTCAGAACGATACCTTCTGTCCGTTTCGTTGTGTTCTCCTCCGGAGAGAATAAAAAAACCTTGTTTCCTGCTTTCCAGTCTCCAGCGCCTGCCTCTTCATTGATTTAAATAACTAGGGGGTCACAGAGGCAATACCGCCGGGCAAATATCGATTGTCCCCGACCCGATTGAACTTTTTACAATTGGCGCCCAACGTGGGGCCCATCAGCGACTCGTGGATCCAGTGGGAGAGGTCCCGACGACAGAGTGAACGACTGCAACGATCGGGAGAGCTCTTGCCCAATAGACCCTCGTCTGGCAGCCGATCATCCGAACTTCACTAGTTCCGAACAGACCTCTCTCGAGTGATCTACGGTCCTGACTGGGAACCATCAGGAGTGCCGTGAGAAATACGAGAAAAAGAGGACGATCGGGCGCTGGATTCGGAAGACAAGAAACTGTCCACATGGTCCGGGTAAGGTCGTGTTGCCACGACAAGTTGCGAAATTTGTTTTGATTGCTTGATTGTTCAAAATACTAGTATTGCTCTGTTTATTTTTATTTGGAGATTCACTGTCTGCAAACGGAGAAACAACAGGCTCCCTCTCCCTTTGCAAGCAGTGGAGGATAGGTAGGGTAGCAGCCGTGCTTGTTCTTTTTCTCCCCCACTCAATAATTGCTTGAAACTGAACTGTTGTTCACAAACTATTGTTTCCTGGAGATTCCCTGTCTGCAAGCAGGGAAGAGACCACCCTTTTTGCAGATAGTGAAAAGGGTAGGTAACGCAGATCTTTGCGGACCTACTCATTCTCCCCATTGTTATTTATTGGTCGTTTGGTTTTATATTTTTTTTGGATCCATGAGGTATTCACTACCTGCAAACAACGTAGAATAGAAATATTCTGTCTAGTCTTTGCACCTAGTGATAAGATAGGCAGTGCTGACTTTTTAGTCCCTCGTTACGAGCCGTCATGTCTGTCTTCTCCCCATTGATAAATAGCCTGTTTAGCCCGGACCGGGTGTTAGAGGTGGACCATATAGCTCCACTAGAAGGCACCCCTAATAAGGACATGTTCATAAACTATGGGTTAGTCACCATAGCTTATAATAAATTATGGCACAGGTATACCGAAGATAGCCAAGACAAACAGTGGCCACTGGCAGGATCCTTTGACCTTGATAAAATAGAAACGTTAGAAATAGCCCTTCGAAATAATAAGACGACGCCAATTATGCTCGACAGTCTCGGTATGTGGCGCAGAGAGGCTACGAAACGACAGAGAAAAGACGAGGATAAACCAAGTAGGGAAATATACCGACAGGACAACCCCAGGACACCGCTACCCACAACTTATCCCCCGACACTATGCAAAGGACGACCAGACTTAGGGTCAGACCAATGCGCTTTTTGTAGGTATGTCGGACACTGGAAAGCCCAATGCCCGACTCTACTGAGCGTGAGTAAAGGCAAAGGGCCGACAAGAACGACAGACCGACAGTACGAGAACAGGCGCGAGACAGAGAAGAACCCGACTTACATAGACAGACCAGACAGAACCACCACGTTTGATTATGCCCGATGGCACAGATTTCGCCAGGAAAATCTCAGCGGCGTGCTCAAGTTCTCCTAGGTCGGGCAATGTCAAGACGGGAACCCAGCCTCGTTTAAAATTCACAGACGGAAAGAGATAATTATGACCGATAACTGTTTTTATATTTGTCTTGGGTCTTTGTATGTCGTACTTGTACTGTCCCCCGTCTGAGTTTGTGTGTATGTAATGTGCAAATCTGCGTCATCCCCCTACACGTGTTTCCGTGTTACTCGACCTCTGTTAGCAGAAACTTAGCATAAAAGCAACCTGGAAAGAAAGAAATGGTGAAACAACATCCGTAGACCATTAATGAACTTGAACTTTTAATTTAACACAACAAACAAGGAATAATAACGATAAACTGTAGAAAATGAAAGTCAAACAGAACATCCGCCCCCCCCCATTCTGGAACCTTCCAAAGTAGGGCAGGGTTACGGCTACGCCCAACCAACGGCAACCCATATAAGGCGAGCCCCGCCGCCAACTCTTGGTCAGGAAATCTTAACGTATGGGGGAGCCGGAGGAGAGGCAGGAGCCCGCAGCCTGGGCATTTGCAGGTAGTCCCGCCACATGTCTCCTTGGCCGGCCGCAACGGGCTTGGAAAGACTAAGGTAGTCCCGCCACATGTCAAAAGGAGAACGAGGCACCTCTTCCTTTTCTCTTCCGTCACGGCCGCAGCAGTCCTGGACGGCGGGATGTCCTGCACGTACCTCCACAACAATTTGTCCAAGTTGGGCTGGGAGGGAGAGGCGACGCGGACGAGCCTCTCCCACCTCCACCGGTAGGAGGTTTCCCAGCCCCCGGCCCGACGCCGAACATCCCCAGTCAGGCGATGGTGCCCATACTTCCACAGCACCGAACACACCATGGTGGCACCCCAGTACTTGCGCAGCACCGAACGTACAATGGTGGCACCCCAGTATTTGCGCAGCACCGAACGTACAATGGTGGCACTTGGGGAACACCGGATGTGGAGAGGCCTTCATGCGGGGCGATGAAATGGAGCGGCATGGAGTGCACCGGGAGAAGGAGACGATGTGAACGAGTCTCCCCCCCCCCCCAGGTGGGGGCATCACAGCTGCACCCCAGCTGAACGTCCCGCTCTCACAAAACAGGGACCTCTTCCTTTCACTCCGAAGGGTCTCTTCCATTCTTGCAAACTCGACGAGAGTGGCCCCTGTAGGGCCTCAGAATGGCGTCTGGATCCGCTGGAAGGCGGGCCCCGGCCACTAGAGTAACTTTGTCCAGCAATGTGACTCGAACATTTGCCCCCTGGAGCACGAGCCCCCATCTCCGACAGCATCTCCGCAGCCTTGAAGATCATACAAAGGTCCTCGGCGGAACCTTCGGCCTTTGCAGGTTTCCGGTAAGGGACGGCTGCCTCGATCGCCAACGAAACAAACATGACATTGCCACACCTTCTGTTAGCGTGAATTCTAGAACTGCCGAAAAGGACTCTGGTCCAAACTGCCAGTAATGGAAACATTTCCCCCTGATGCTGCTTCCGGACTGTGCCGGCCCCGCCCAAAATGGCGCTGGTATCAATCGGAACTTACGAACACCTCGTGGTGTTCCTTCGCACTAATATAAACTTGATGTTCTGAGATTTTATATGATCCTTTGTACACTTGGCTAGAAAAGACGAAGAGAACTCACTCGATGACTAGTGTGAAAAGATCCCCGTTACAAATGTTGATTACGAATGTACAATGTATTATATTTTTATAACTGATGTAAACCCCATTTACGACGCACACGTACGGTATGCATATAGGAAATCTGATCACAACTGTTATGATTATGCTTCTAAATTATGAAAATATATGCCCCCGAACCCCCAGCCAATTAATAGACGTTTTAGTCTCTTACAAATGAATGAGTAAAACTTTCCGATGTTTTTATTGTTGCAAACGACACCCCCCACTGTACGCACTTTAGCCATTGCCACGACCGACCAAATACGACCGCACCCTCATAATCCATATGCTGAAATGATTTTGCAAAATAAAGTCTTTGAAACTATGGACGGGTATTGCATGCTTTATTTTAAAACAATATGGGATGGGTGGGAAAGTTCTTTTCTGTGCACCCTACTCTGCTCTCTCTTTAAGGTTAAAAGAAGATGGTTGCCCAGCCCTGGAGGACGGATCGGATCGACAACACGACACCCCGCCTTCAAAGTACGCGACTGACTCATGAACTCTCGCGTAGAGGAAGACCTTGACTTCCAAGGATGGGTAAAACGAATGGTGTAAATGAGGGAATGTAAAAGGAGGGTGAAATGAAATAATGTAAATATTATAAAGTACAACGTTCCAAAGTAGCAGGGACCCAAGAACCGAAGAACTTTAGAACGCCACGGCGTTGAAAGAGGTTTAAGGATCCCGATAGTGAGATATATCCTTTGACTAGATACCTCGCACTAGGCACCTCTGGTTTCCTTTTTATGTTTCCCCGCACACGCCCTACATGAACACACTACCCCCCCCCCTCGACTCCGGAAACCATATCCCCGGGGACCCTGCCCCAAGGAGGAAAGACGAGTAAGAGGTAAGTAAAGGACTTATGAATCCATGTATTTGAATGCGCGCGAATGCTGTCTCCCCCACCCCCCCCCTTTTTTCCTCCCTCTGCAGGTTACATCAGAGATTACAGCCAAGGTGTGGCGAAGATCTGAGACCTTGCCATGTCTAAATACACGAAACGGACTAGCGCCGCAGGGCGGTGTCTAAGCACGCCTGCAAACTACTCACGTATCGAACAGACCCGGAAAATTAGCACAACTTGATAGAAAGTGATCACCCTTAAACCAGACCGGACGAATGAACCCATGTCACGTATGAGGCGAAACTGTGAGGGAATGTGTGTGTGTGTGACTGAGGCGTTGACCCAACTGGTCAAAGGACCGGGAATGCGAGAAAGTGCGACAGAATGGTACCTCCTTTTTTCTTCTTTCCTTTTCTCAAAGCACGTCCCCTCTACCCTGTCTAATGCTCAAACTGCATGATTACAAGATTCTAACGCGGACTTGTGAATACCCTTTACTGTGTAATGCACTAAATAGCCTTTCTTGAATACACTGCCACCCTCTCTGTTGCACGTGTACTATTTAGCCTGCCGTTGCACTCTCTCTCTCTCTCTCTCTCTCTCTCTCTCTCTCTCTCTCTCTCTCTCTCTCTCTCTCTCTCTCTCTCTCTCTCTCTCTCTCTCTCCCTCTCTCTCTCTCTCTCTATTTTTGCACTACCACTCTTCCGAGTGGTTAGCCCCGAAATTGACAGATTGCCACCCCTAGCACACCACCTAATTGGCTTCAAATACCGTCAGTATTTGCACAAACGCTTGTCTTTAATACAATCACCCTGAGGCCGCGTCATTACCTCTCCTTTTCCGCTAGAAGTCAATGAACCCAGGTTGGGCCGTAAGGGAAAGGACAGGTAAGACGACAGAGGTTCCCTAATCTGACCCGAAATAAGGGAACTACATGTCAACGGCTCCTATAGTATAAAACAAGGACCTCAGAATACGCGACCCTCCCCTCCCCGAATTGTCGCAATACCCAAACCAGAAAAACGATCACCCCCGTTACCTCCCCTGTCTATGTCCCTGGTTGTTTCCCATAAAACCCCTGTCCTTCCTAGTTAAGTAACCGGGCTGTAAAAGGTTACGTAGGACCCAGAATGATGTTTTACAAGGTTAACAGACTAGACCAAGGTAAAGAAATCATCAAAATGAACCCCGCAGTAGTTGAAAAACAGGATGCACCGATAGAAAGGAAATGTTTAGCCATGTTCGTCTCTCAGCAAAATACCTGTGTAGTACCATGTTGACGACTCACTGTACCCTTTTTGTAAATGTAAAACTCTAGCGAACGGCATATCTTTGCCAGATTTGTCTCCCGAAGGTGGGTTACCATCAGATGAACTGTCATGCCTGTAATAAATAATTATGAAGGAAAGTCATAGTAAATCCAACAGGTCCGCCACCGGTCATTCATATGCCAGTTGTGAACATTAAATATAACGGACATTTTCATTCTTTGCCTGGAGCTGGGAGAGAAATAGACTTTTTGATTATCTTCATCTGCAAATTTTCTAAAGACTGTCTTTTCAAACTTGTTTAAGGGTACCGCTGTTGGAGGAGAGAAGGACCGGATGTGGGAGCACGAGGCCTGACTGCAGACTAAGGAACACCTGCGACATTAGCCAAGGCGAGACCACGACTGAAAAGAGCTGCAGGACGAGGCACTGTTTCTGACAACATGAGAAGAAAGGGTCGACCTGATGCCCCTGCTCGATGTCCAGTACTTGTCGACAAGTCCCCGCTCTCTGAATTCGGTCACATGCTCGCCTATTTGAAGTCTCTCGTTCTCCTAGTTTGTTCCTAATTTGGCCTTGCTCCATCCCCCTTTTCCTCTGACCTACCCTATGGACTGTTTTGTACTCTCTTCTTCCATCTGAACTCTCTGACAATCACCTCAAAGGACACAGGGCGAAAAGGACCTTTTCGACCGGAGACGCGAGGAAAGGGTCGTGCCCTGCAACGCAGAACTTAGAACAGAGCTGGACTTGTAGCTCCACCGCCGGTGCTCAACAGCGCCAACGAAAGACCACAAAGAACAATGAGAACTCATAAAACTTCGAACATTTGACATCCTCAATCACCGTTTTTTTATGCCTCATTTCTCTCCCAGCCGCCATTGTATTGATCCTGCTCCAATCCGAATCTGAAATATGTATTAACCTGCCAGTTCACGTTATGATATGTACTTGCTGCTCGCCGTTTTTGTATTTCTTTCCTATGACTTTCCTGCTGAACAAATTTGTCAAAGTTTATCAAATAGGTGCACCTCCTAAAAACTAGAAACCTCAAAATGTATTGTTTACAACTCTTTTTCATCTAGGGTTCCTACCGTTTTCTTTCTCATGCTCACCACAGTAGAACCGAATAGAAAATGAACCAGCAAGATGTCTTGAATATGTTAAAGGGAGGACTGTGGAAAATTAGTACGTTTTGGTGAACATTATCTGCGCCATCTTGCCTCTTCCCCTGATGCCACACTTTTGTCGTGCGCGCCCGCCATTTTAAGATGCCCCGATCAGAACAAACCCTTTTGCATGCCGCTGGCCCCTGACATAGCCCTTTGCCTTCGCTAAGCCTGCACGCTGACCACCCCCTGCTTGCACCTGCCTTGAGTCATAAACCCCTCTTCGGCGCTGCTCTGCCCCAGGCCCTCATCCTGTTCCCAGCGCGACACCTCCCTGCTTTCCTTTCATGATCTCCGGCCCTTAGATGCAAACCCCCTTTTTCCCCGTGTGCCCGTTTTGTCCTCCCCGTTCCCAAGCCGACACCCAGCTCTGCCGATACCATCCTTGCCCCTCCCCGTACAATAGAAAGCTTCCCCCATCAAAGAATCCCCGGGTTGATCAAAGCCCCCCACCCCATGAGATCCGATCAAACTCCCCACATTCCGTGAATCGGCGGATTATCCAGCTGCGCGATGCTCATCACCTGTTGTGACTAGGGTGGGGACTTCAACTGTAAATGTGTGTGGGAACGGGCCCAAAGGGGAGTTCCGAGAATGTCTTTTCCGTACATCAAAGCTTTTACATGTATGTGTAATCTACAATAAAGTCATAAATGTGGGTATAAGAGGCCAGGCCTCAGAAATACAGTTGGAGCACCTCAGAACGATACCTTCTGTCCGTTTCGTTGTGTTCTCCTCCGGAGAGAATAAAAAAACCTTGTTTCCTGCTTTCCAGTCTCCAGCGCCTGCCTCTTCATTGATTTAAATAACTAGGGGGTCACAGAGGCAATACCGCCGGGCAAATATCGATTGTCCCCGACCCGATTGAACTTTTTACACCTGCTCCTCTCCTGACACTCCCTGCTCCTCTCCTGACACTCCCTGCCCCTCTTCTGACACTCCCTGCTCCTCTCCTGACACTCCCTGCCCCTCTCATGACACTCCCTGCCCCTCTACAGACACTCCCTGCCCCTCTCTTGACACTCCCTGCCCCTCTCCTGACACTCCCTGCTCCTCTCCTGACACTCCCTGCCCCTCTCCTGACACTCCCTGCCTCTCTCTTGACACTCCCCGCCCCTCTCCCTGTCCCTCTCCTGACACTCCCTGCTCCTCTCCTGACACTCCCTGCCCCTCTCCTGACACTCCCGGCCCCTCTCCTGACACTCCCTGCTCCTCTCCTGCCCCTCTCTCTGCTCCTCTCCTGACACTCCCTGCTCCTCTCATGACACTCCCTGCTCCTCTCCTGACACTCCCTGCTCCTCTCCTGACACTCCCTGCTCCTCTCCTGACACTCCCTGCCCCTCTCTCTGCTCCTCTCCTGACACTCCCTGCTCCTCTCCTGACTCTCCCTGCCCCTCTCCTGACACTCCCTGCTCCTCTCCTGACACTCCCTGCCCCTCTCCTGACACTCCCTCCTCCTCTCCTGACACTCCCTGCCCCTCTCCTGACACTCCCTGCCCCTCTCCTGACACTCCCTGCTCCTCTCCTGACACTCTCTGCCCCTCTCATGACACTCCCTGCCCCTCTCCTGACACTCCCTGCCCCTCTCCTGACACTCCCTGCACCTCTCCTGACACTCCCTCCTCCTCTCCTGACACTCCCTGCCCCTCTCTTGACACTCCCTGCCCCTCTCCTGACACTCCCTGCCCCTCTCTTGACACTCCCTGCTCCTCTCCTGACACTCCCTGCCCCTCTCCTGACACTCCCTCCTCCTCTCTTGACACTCCCTGCCCCTCTCCTGACACTCCCTGCCCCTCTCCTGACACTCCCTGCTCCTCTCCTGACTCTCCCTGCCCCTCTCCTGACACTCCCTGCTCCTCTCCTGACACTCCCTGCCCCTCTCCTGACACTCCCTCCTCCTCTCCTGACACTCCCTGCCCCTCTCCTGACACTCCCTGCCCCTCTCCTGACACTCCCTGCTCCTCTCCTGACACTCTCTGCCCCTCTCATGACACTCCCTGCCCCTCTCCTGACACTCCCTGCCCCTCTCCTGACACTCCCTGCACCTCTCCTGACACTCCCTCCTCCTCTCCTGACACTCCCTGCCCCTCTCTTGACACTCCCTGCCCCTCTCCTGACACTCCCTGCCCCTCTCTTGACACTCCCTGCCCCTCTCTTGACACTCCCTGCTCCTCTCCTGACACTCCCTGCCCCTCTCTTGACACTCCCTGCCCCTCTCTTGACACTCCCTGCCCCTCTCTTGACACTCCCTCCTCCTCTCCTGACACTCCCTGCCCCTCTCTTGACACTCCCTGCCCCTCTCCTGACACTCCCTGCCCCTCTCTTGACACTCCCTGCCCCTCTCCTGACACTCCCTGCCCCTCTCTTGACACTCCCTGCCCCTCTCTTGACACTCCCTGCCCCTCTCCTGACTCTCCCTGCCCCTCTCCTGACACTCCCTGCTCCTCTCCTGACACTCCCGGCCCCTCTCCTGACACTCCCTGCTCCTCTCCTGACACTCCCTGCTCCTCTCCTGACACTCCCTGCTCCTCTCCTGACACTCCCTGCTCCTCTTCTGACACTCCCTCCTCCTCTCCTGACACTCCCTGCTCATCTCCTGACACTCCCTGCTCATCTCCTGACACTCCCTGCCCCTCTCCTGACACTCCCTGCCCCTCTCTTGACACTCCCTGCCCCTCTCCTGACACTCCCTGCTCCTCTCCTGACACTCCCTGCCCCTCTCCTGACTCTCCCTGCCCCTCTCCTGACACTCCCTGCCCCTCTCCTGACACTCCCTGCCCCTCTCTTGACACTCCCTGCTCCTCTCCTGACACTCCCTGCCCCTCTCCTGACACTCCCTGCCCCTCTCCTGACACTCCCTGCTCCTCTCCTGACACTCCCTGCCCCTCTCCTGACACTCCCTGCCCCTCTCCTGACACTCCCTGCCCCTCTCTTGACACTCCCTGCTCCTCTCCTGACACTCCCTGCCCCTCTCCTGACTCTCCCTGCCCCTCTCCTGACACTCCCTGCCCCTCTCCTGACACTCCCTGCCCCTCTCCTGACACTCCCTGCTCCTCTCCTGACACTCCCTGCCCCTCTCCTGACACTCCCTGCCCCTCTCCTGACACTCCCTGCCCCTCTCTTGACACTCCCTGCTCCTCTCCTGACACTCCCTGCCCCTCTCCTGACTCTCCCTGCCCCTCTCCTGACACTCCCTGCCCCTCTCCTGACACTCCCTGCCCCTCTCTTGACACTCCCTGCTCCTCTCCTGACACTCCCTGCCCCTCTCCTGACACTCCCTGCTCCTCTCATGACACTCCCTGCCCCTCTCCTGACACTCCCTGCCCCTCTCCTGACACTCCCTGCCCCTCTCCTGACACTCCCTGCCCCTCTCCTGACACTCCCTGCCCCTCTCCTGACACTCCCTGCTCCTCTCCTGACACTCCCTGCTCATCTCCTGTCACTCCCTGCTCCTCTCCTGACACTCCCTGCCCCTCTCCTGACACTCCCTGCTCCTCTCCTGACACTCCCTGCCCCTCTCCTGACACTCCCTGCTCATCTCCTGTCACTCCCTGCCCCTCTCCTGACACTCCCTGCTCCTCTCCTGACACTCCCTGCCCCTCTCCTGACACTCCCTGCCCCTCTCCTGACACTCCCTGCCCCTCTCTTGACACTCCCTGCTCCTCTCCTGACACTCCCTGCCCCTCTCCTGACTCTCCCTGCCCCTCTCCTGACACTCCCTGCCCCTCTCCTGACACTCCCTGCCCCTCTCCTGACACTCCCTGCTCCTCTCCTGACACTCCCTGCCCCTCTCCTGACACTCCCTGCCCCTCTCCTGACACTCCCTGCCCCTCTCTTGACACTCCCTGCTCCTCTCCTGACACTCCCTGCCCCTCTCCTGACTCTCCCTGCCCCTCTCCTGACACTCCCTGCCCCTCTCCTGACACTCCCTGCCCCTCTCTTGACACTCCCTGCTCCTCTCCTGACACTCCCTGCCCCTCTCCTGACACTCCCTGCTCCTCTCATGACACTCCCTGCCCCTCTCCTGACACTCCCTGCCCCTCTCCTGACACTCCCTGCCCCTCTCCTGACACTCCCTGCCCCTCTCCTGACACTCCCTGCCCCTCTCCTGACACTCCCTGCTCCTCTCCTGACACTCCCTGCTCATCTCCTGTCACTCCCTGCTCCTCTCCTGACACTCCCTGCCCCTCTCCTGACACTCCCTGCTCCTCTCCTGACACTCCCTGCCCCTCTCCTGACACTCCCTGCTCATCTCCTGTCACTCCCTGCCCCTCTCCTGACACTCCCTGCTCATCTCCTGACACTCCCTGCCCCTCTCCTGACTCTCCCTGCCCCTCTCCTGACACTCCCTGCCCCTCTCCTGACACTCCCTGCCCCTCTCTTGACACTCCCTGCTCCTCTCCTGACACTCCCTGCCCCTCTCCTGACACTCCCTGCTCCTCTCATGACACTCCCTGCCCCTCTCCTGACACTCCCTGCCCCTCTCCTGACACTCCCTGCCCCTCTCCTGACACTCCCTGCCCCTCTCCTGACACTCCCTGCCCCTCTCCTGACACTCCCTGCTCCTCTCCTGACACTCCCTGCTCATCTCCTGTCACTCCCTGCTCCTCTCCTGACACTCCCTGCCCCTCTCCTGACACTCCCTGCTCCTCTCCTGACACTCCCTGCCCCTCTCCTGACACTCCCTGCCCCTCTCCTGACACTCCCTGCCCCTCTCCTGACACTCCCTGCTCCTCTCCTGACACTCCCTGCTCATCTCCTGTCACTCCCTGCTCCTCTCCTGACACTCCCTGCCCCTCTCCTGACACTCCCTGCTCATCTCCTGTCACTCCCTGCCCCTCTCCTGACACTCCCTGCTCCTCTCCTGACACTCCCTGCCCCTCTCCTGACACTCCCTGCCCCTCTCCTGACACTCCCTGCCCCTCTCTTGACACTCCCTGCTCCTCTCCTGACACTCCCTGCCCCTCTCCTGACTCTCCCTGCCCCTCTCCTGACACTCCCTGCCCCTCTCCTGACACTCCCTGCCCCTCTCCTGACACTCCCTGCTCCTCTCCTGACACTCCCTGCCCCTCTCCTGACACTCCCTGCCCCTCTCCTGACACTCCCTGCCCCTCTCTTGACACTCCCTGCTCCTCTCCTGACACTCCCTGCCCCTCTCCTGACTCTCCCTGCCCCTCTCCTGACACTCCCTGCCCCTCTCCTGACACTCCCTGCCCCTCTCTTGACACTCCCTGCTCCTCTCCTGACACTCCCTGCCCCTCTCCTGACACTCCCTGCTCCTCTCATGACACTCCCTGCCCCTCTCCTGACACTCCCTGCCCCTCTCCTGACACTCCCTGCCCCTCTCCTGACACTCCCTGCCCCTCTCCTGACACTCCCTGCCCCTCTCCTGACACTCCCTGCTCCTCTCCTGACACTCCCTGCTCATCTCCTGTCACTCCCTGCTCCTCTCCTGACACTCCCTGCCCCTCTCCTGACACTCCCTGCTCCTCTCCTGACACTCCCTGCCCCTCTCCTGACACTCCCTGCTCATCTCCTGTCACTCCCTGCCCCTCTCCTGACACTCCCTGCTCATCTCCTGACACTCCCTGCCCCTCTCCTGACTCTCCCTGCCCCTCTCCTGACACTCCCTGCCCCTCTCCTGACACTCCCTGCCCCTCTCTTGACACTCCCTGCTCCTCTCCTGACACTCCCTGCCCCTCTCCTGACACTCCCTGCACCTCTCATGACACTCCCTGCCCCTCTCCTGACACTCCCTGCCCCTCTCCTGACACTCCCTGCCCCTCTCCTGACACTCCCTGCCCCTCTCCTGACACTCCCTGCCCCTCTCCTGACACTCCCTGCTCCTCTCCTGACACTCCCTGCTCATCTCCTGTCACTCCCTGCTCCTCTCCTGACACTCCCTGCCCCTCTCCTGACACTCCCTGCTCCTCTCCTGACACTCCCTGCCCCTCTCCTGACACTCCCTGCCCCTCTCCTGACACTCCCTGCCCCTCTCCTGACACTCCCTGCTCCTCTCCTGACACTCCCTGCTCATCTCCTGTCACTCCCTGCTCCTCTCCTGACACTCCCTGCCCCTCTCCTGACACTCCCTGCCCCTCTCCTGACACTCCCTGCCCCTCTCCTGACACTCCCTGCTCCTCTCCTGACACTCCCTGCTCATCTCCTGTCACTCCCTGCTCCTCTCCTGACACTCCCTGCCCCTCTCCTGACACTCCCTGCTCCTCTCCTGACACTCCCTGCCCCTCTCCTGACACTCCCTGCTCATCTCCTGTCACTCCCTGCCCCTCTCCTGACACTCCCTGCTCATCTCCTGACACTCCCTGCCCCTCTCCTGACTCTCCCTGCCCCTCTCCTGACACTCCCTGCCCCTCTCCTGACACTCCCTGCCCCTCTCTTGACACTCCCTGCTCCTCTCCTGACACTCCCTGCCCCTCTCCTGACACTCCCTGCTCCTCTCCTGACACTCCCTGCCCCTCTCATGACACTCCCTGCCCCTCTACAGACACTCCCTGCCCCTCTCTTGACACTCCCTGCCCCTCTCTTGACACTCCCTGCCTGTATAAAATATATGCGCTGTGATGAGTAATAGACAGAAGCATATGAGAGTAATTATCATCACTAATACAATGAAAAGAATAAACAATTCCACGATTGTGCTAAAGCTGTCTATATATATATTAATCGATCAAAAGACGGTCGCCCTCCAAAGGTACTCATCAAGGGTTCTTTATTCTTTCACCCTCACTACCATCAACGCGTTTCACCACAAGGGCTTGTTCACGGTTGGGGAAGTCTGCTCACCATTTCAATGTATGCTGCTCTTATGGGGCAACAATTATTTCATTCCATTATTTAGCTCATTTTTGTCCTCTTAACATGTAAACATGATGTCATCGCACAGGTATAGTGCAATGGAGCCTGAGTGACTCCACTCTAACATGTAGTCCGTTGACCATCGACATGTATGAGTATACAATGTATGATTATATTTTCTGACTGGTCCATGTATTTCTTATGATAGTTGAAATTGCTCATTTTCTCTCTTCTTGGTCCTTAAAGATGGACAAAAAGGTCTTTATCAGCGTTGAGACCCACAGGTTGTTAGTTCTGAATTTTATAATCAATTTTGATTCCAGTCGTCTCGACTTAAATGTCCTGTCTCCCCCTCTCTCATGGGTTGAAATGTGTGCTATTCTATAGCACACGTCTCAACTCATGAGAGAGGGTTGGGACGCAAACAGATACAGCCTGGCTACCTGCTTCCTGTTCCTGGAAAGCAGAGAAGACGCGAGACATGGGACCCGGAACGCGGCCAGGTAAGTTTAATTATCTTTCTTTTGTTTAATTAAATTAAATTAACTCCCCCCACTGCGCAAGCCCACGGCCCCCCACCCGCAAGTCGTGCCAGCCCTTCCAACACGCCTGCTCCTGTAGTGACACTCCCTGCCTCTCTCCTGAGACACTCAGCCCTTCCGACAAGCCTGCTCCTGTAGACACTCCCTGCCTCTCTCCTGAGACACTCAGCCCTTTCGACACGCCTGCTCCTGTAGTGACACTCCCTGCCGCCTCTCTCCTGAGACACCCAGCCCTTCCGACACGCCTGCTCCTGTAGACACTCCCTGCCTCTCTCCTGAGACACCCAGCCCTTCCGACACGCCTGCTCCTGTAGACACTCCCTGCCTCTCTCCTGAGACACCCAGCCCTTCCGACAAGCCTGCTCCTGTAGACACTCCCTGCCGCCTCTCTCCTGAGACACCCAGGCCTTCCGACACGCCTGCTCCTGTAGTGACACTCCCTGACTCTCTAGTGACATTTCCCCCCTCCAGACACACCAGCCCTTCTGATACTTCTCCTGTAGTGACAGCCCCTGCCCCTTCTGACACTCCTGCTTCTCTCCTAACAAACCTGCGCCTCTGACACTCCTGTAGTGACACCTCCTGCCCCTCTAGTGACACCCTGACCCTCTAGTGAGACCCTTTACTCCCTGACTCCCCCCGATACTCTCATGAGACTCCAGTCCTAAATGCCCGACACCCCAGGGCTCTCTCCTCTGATGCTTCCTGTTTTCTGACAGACCACTCCACTGACATCCCCCCCCTCTACTTCACCCTCTGGTCTAATATTTGTGTTATGCTCTCCTCTGACCCCACGACAATATCTTATCTCCAGGTGCCTACGGAAGAGTGTGACCTACGGATCCCCACCCAGGACACTCCAGCTGCACTCCACGCACACAAAAGGCCAGATTAGCACCAGTTGTGTTACAACCAGTGCGACGGGTGGTCCCACAGGGTGCATCTGAAGCTCCGCCTCCAGGTGCCCTCGGAAGAGTGTGACCTACGGATCCCCCCTCAGGACACTCCCCCTGCTCTCCGTGCACACTAAAGGCCAGATTAGCACCAGTTGTGTTACAACCAGTGCGATGGGTGGTCCCTCGGGGTCATCTGAAGCTCCACCTCCAGGTGCCTATAGAAGAGTGTGACCTATGGATCCCCCCTCAGGACACTCCCCCTGCTCTCCATGCACACAAAAGGCCAGATTAGCACCAGTTGTGTTACAACCAGTGCGACGGGTGGTACCTCGGGGTCATCTGAAGCTCCGCCTCCAGGTGCCTACGGAAGAGTGTGACCTACGGATCCCCCCTCAGGACACTCCACCTGCACTCCATGCTCACAAAAGGCCAGATTAGCACCAGTCGTGTTACAACCAGTGAGCAGTAGCACCACGTCAAGGTTCTGACCATTGCTACTGACCATTCACACCATTCATACGGGGGCCTACAACACCCCTTCCCCCTGGGAGCCTTCTCTTCTTTATTGGACACCATGCCCCCACCCTCCACCCCATAAAGACCCTCATTCACACCATTCATAACCCAAGGACTCAGGCGTACGCTGGGAAGCCCCCTCCGAGACCCCCCAGCGTATCGCGGCAGATCCAGGACACACGCTGGGGCCCTGAGAGGGTGCGACAATGCAGCGGGGGCCAAGGTGAGCCCCTACCTGGCCCCTCCCAGGGTGGAGGAGAATCGGCGGGGAGCGTGAGTGCGGAGGGCACTCGAACTCGACAAGCACCGAAGCTCCCCCGCAGCCTGCTCCCTCACTGCCCACCACTAGGTGTGGCGCAGCGGCCAGGGCAGCTGACTTCAGAGCACAGGGTTCAGGGTTCGATACCCGGCTCTGGTGGCAGCTCAGCTCAGCACCATGTGACTCTGGGCAATAGCTCACTTAACTTCCACGATGACCCGCAGCGCCTTGAGACCCGGAAGGGTGAGTAGTTTGCGCTTTACAAATACAGATTAAGAAATAAATCTGTATTTGTAAAGCGCAAACTACTCACCCTCAGGGGTCTCAAGGCACTGGGGGGGGCCGTTGTGGATATTAAGTGAGTTATTGCCCAGAGTCACACGGTGCTGAGCTGAGCTGCCACCGGGGCCAGGGATCGAACCCTGTGCTCTGAAGTCAGCTGCCCTGGCCGCTGCACCACACCTCTCACTGCCCCCTCTGGATATATAGGCTTGCAGGAGTGACATCACAGAGGAAGGGGGGGCAGGATGTACAGGGCTGGGGGAGTGACATCACGGAGGAAGGGGGGGCAGGATGTACAAGGCTGGTGGAGTGACATCACAGACGAAGGGGGGGACAGGATTTGCAGGCCAGAGGGAGTGACATCACAGACGAAGGGGGGGACAGGATTTGCAGGTCAGGGGGAGTGACATCACAGAGGAAGGGGGGGACAGGATTTGCAGGCCAGAGGGAGTGACATCACAGACGAAGGGGGGGGACAGGATTTGCAGGCCAGGGGGAGTGACATCAGAGGGCAAGGGTGGGGGGACAGGATATGTAGGCCTGGAGAGTGACATCACAGAGGAGGAGGGGACAGGATATGCAGGTGTGAGGGAGTATGGGGCAGGATATAAAGGCCTTGGGGAGTGATATCACAGACAAAGGGGGGGACAGGATTTGCAGGCCAGGGGGAGTGACATCACAGACGAAGGGGGGGGACAGGATTTGCAGGCCAGGGGAGTGACATCAGAGAGGAAGGGTGGGGGGACAGGATGTACAGAGCTGGGGGAGTGACATCACAGAGGAAACATGGGGTACAGGATATGAAGGCCTGGAGAGTGACATCACAGAGGAGGAGGGGACAGGATATGCAGGTGCGAGGGAGTATGGGGCAGGATATAAAGGCCTTGGGGAGTGATATCACAGACAAAGGGGGGGACAGGATTTGCAGGCCAGGGGGAGTGACATCACAGACGAAGGGGGGGGACAGGATTTGCAGGCCAGGGGAGTGACATCAGAGAGGAAGGGTGGGGGGACAGGATGTACAGAGCTGGGGGAGTGACATCACAGAGGAAACATGGGGTACAGGATATGAAGGCCTGGAGAGTGACATCACAGAGGAGGAGGGGACAGGATATGCAGGTGCGAGGGAGTATGGGGCAGGATATAAAGGCCTTGGGGAGTGATATAACAGGAAAAGGAGGGGACAGTGTAGTAATTGGCTCACAGGCAGGTTGATCATTAAGATGATTTATTAGAACAAGTGCTGCGCAGCAGCTCACACAGCCAGTAGATCATCAAATACAGTTGGAAGTTCAAACAGCATTCTAAATAGGAATACAGTTGGTGAGAGGAGATAGAACACAGAGCATGGATAATTCTATAGAGACTAGAAGGCAAACCTAACAGAACACTACATCATCCTCTCTCCTACAAAACAAAAGCATGGAAATTAACGGAACCTGGCAGGAGTGACTCGAGTGCGAGAGCTCCTACGAGGTAGGACGGTATCAGAAGAAGTAGAGGGCAATGCAGGAACATCATGAGAAGATAAAACAGGAGAACTCCTACGAGGCAACACAGAAGGAGAAGAAGAAGAAGAAGAAGGAGAAGAAGAAGAAGAAGACAGAAGAGGAACGTTAAGAGGTAACATATGAGTATCATGAGAAGACTGAAGATGAGCGACAGATTTGCCCACTTTTACAACCCTGGCAACATTCCACCAGTTTTTCATGTTGACTCTCACAGAATTTCCACAGACTTTGTCAATGACAAATGGTTCAGAGAACTTAGGATTACCCTTGGTAGAGTGAGTGGGTAATTTGATCCGAATTCTATCACCCACAACAAATGACTGGGAGACCACCTTCTTCCTGGAGTCAAAAACATCCTTCTGTTTGGACTGGGCATGCAAGACATTAGACCTGGCAACTTCATCAACATTGTCAATCGAATTCAATTTCACCCAACGTGACATCCACCCAGGGCAAACCTTTGAACATGGTTTTCTCCCACGCAGCAGTTCAAATGGGGAAACCTTGGTGGAGGAGTGGGGAGTGGTACGATAGAACCACAACATGGACCTGACTGCGTTCGGGACGTGACAGTGTTGAGCAATGGCCCACTGAATGCAATTGTTGAGCACCCTGTTCATGCGCTCAACGAGACCATTCGTCTGAGGGTGATAAAGCGCACTCCTCAAATGATCAATGCCACTCAAGTTAACAAAAGAACTAAATTCCTGACAAATAAATTGAGGACCATTATCGCTTACAATGGAGGAAGGAAAACCTTCACGCAAAAACAAGTCTTTCAAAAAATCAATAATATTCTTGGATGTAGCTTCACTTACAAAACGGACCTCTGGCCATTTAGAATAGTAGTCGACTGCAACTATCGCAAATCTGGAGGCAGGAGGAAGTAAATAGAACGGACCAACCAGATCGATACCAATCTTTTCCCACGGCCTATCAAGAAACGGGATAGGTTGGAGGGGGGGAGACCGTGTTTTCAAACACTTTTCAGCACTAGAGCAAACCACACACTCAGCAACAACAGTGTCTATGTCCTGATCCATCTTGGGCCACCAGAATGTTCTCTAACCCTTCTTTTAGTTAGTGTTTTGCCAAGATGACCTTCATGCGCACCTTTGACTATCCTAATTCTAAGGTCACTGGGAGGAACGAGTCTATCACCACGCATGAGGATACCACCCTCCAAAGAGAGTTCATCAGAAACTTTGACAAAGGTCTGAAGGGACACATGAACATTCTTCTCCCTGGGCCACCCTCCTCTGACAAATTTGATCACTTCACAAAGCAAAGTGTCACTGGACAAATGCTCCCTCCACTCTCTTTCACTAATAGAGCGCATATCATCAACCCCAACAAAAGCTACAAAACAGTCCTCCTCATCATAATCTTCCTCACAATCCTTGTCAGGATCAACATCAACAGGATTCCTAGAAAGATAATCGGCCCTTATGTTCTTATTGCCAGGTATGTAGCTGACCTCAAAATCGTATTGGAGTAGTTTAGTTGAAAGTCTGGCAATCCTAGGAGAATAGTCTTTAATCCGAACACCAGTAAGGATAGAAACTAAGGGACTATGATCAGTCCTCAGACGAAAGCGTTTACCCCAAATATACGGATTAAATTTCCTAATGGCCCAACAACAAGCTAAGAGTTCTTTTTCAATAACTGCAAAGTTGGACTCCGCTCCACGAAGAACTCTTGAAGCATATCCAAGAGTGTGCTCCACCCCATTAACTTCCTGAGTGAGGACAGCCCCTAAACCAAAACCACTGGCGTCTACAGTGATGGTGCACAACAAATTGGGATTAAAGGGCTTCAAAACTTTAGACCCAGTAAGTTCTTGTTTGATCCAAGAAAAAGTTTTTTCACAATTTGCATCCCATAGGAAAGGTACTTCTTTCTTAAGCATGTTGGACAATGGTTGAACTCTAGTGGCATAATCAGGTAAGAACCTAGCGTAGAACTCACAAAGTCCAATGAACGACTTCAACCCACACTTGTCTCTGGGTGCAGGACTGTCGACGATGGCCTTGACAAGGCCAGGTCTGGGTTCTACACCCTTCTCAGATAACACGTGTCCCAGATATTCTACCTTGGGCACTCTAAAAATACACTTTTCTTTCTTTAAAACAACTCCCGCACTACTCAGAGCTTTTAAAACTTCCTTCAGAGTTTTGTCATGGTCATCACAACTTTTACCATGAATAAGCACATCGTCTTGAAAAACGACCACACCACTGATGTCTTTCAAGATATTGGTCATGATCCTTTGAAAGACAGCTGCCGCAGAGGCCAACCCGAAGGGCATACGGCAATATTGAAAGGAACCTATAGGGGATACGAAAGCAGTAAAATGTCTGGAAGCAGGATCCAGGACCACCTGGTGATATGCGGATGCTAGATCAAGCTTGCTGAACCACCTGGAACCATCAATAAGTGACAACATGTCGGGGATCTTAGGCAGGGGAAAGGAATCGACCCAGATATTTCTATTTAGGCTGCGTAAGTCGACACAGACACGAAGCTCCCCAGTCTTTTTCTTAGCAACCACAAGGGGAGAAAGCCATAGGGAGGATTCAATGGGTTCAATTATTCCCCTGCTACAAAGGTCATGAAGTTCTGACTCGAGTTGCTCCCGCACACTGAATGGGACGTTTCTCAGTTTGTGTTTAATTGGGATTGCATTGTCCTTGACACGGATGGTGTGCATGGATCCTTTCACTTCCCCCAACTTACTGCTAAAAACCCCAGGAAAATCTTTAGCTAAAGTGCAGACAAAATCAGCGTTTTGAGTGGAAAGGAGATCGTTTGTGGGAGAACTGTCATCAGATTGAACAACAGCAATGGAAATGGGATCTTTGGTTCCAGGGCGGAGAACCATCTTAAATAAACCTTGGTGGAACCAACCAAGGATGTTCAAACCTTTGACTGAGACATACACTTTGCCAAAAATTTTCCTCCCTCTGAATTCAATGGAATCTTCAAAATATCCCAATAGTTCAATCTTCCTGCCCTCGTAATTTAAAGGTAGTCTATCTGGAGGAGAGAGTTTGCGATCACCCCAAACCTCCTCGAAAAGCTCCTGGGTTAGCATAGTTATTCGGGCCCCGTAATCAACCAACAGTCAAACTATCTTATCTCCGATACCAAAATCGGAGTAAGGATCCACACATTCTGACTCAGGATCTTCAATGCTAACCACAGCTACCATGTCTCTCAGATCATCTTGAATACTAGTATCGTCCTGAGAGAAATCAGATACATAAGCAACTGAAGTGGGGGTATAATTACTGTTCCACTGTTTACCAGTTTGAGGGAAGGAAGAATTTCTTTTTACATTTTGGCACACTTTTGCAAAATGTCCTACTCTGCCACAAAGTCTACATGTAACACTCCTGGCTGGACAAGGGCGACCAGACTTCGAATGAGGAAAATTGCCACATTTAAAACATACATTGGTTTGTTTGAAGAATTTGTTGTCGGCACGACCTAAAGTGCCCATCTTATTATCAACGACCTTTATAGAACTGACCACAGTTTCATCTTTAGTAATGGACGAGGAAGATCTAATATCCAATTCCTTGACAGTAAGTTTAGAAAATTCAATACTTTTCGCTACTCGCACAGTCTCCTCGAGAGAGGGATTATCAAGTGAGAGCAACTTCTGTTGAATATTTTTATCTAAACATTTGCAAATGTACTGGTCTCTTATCATTTGGTCCCTAAAATTTTCGAACTCGCACTCCGCACTCAATACCCTAAGCGTAGAAATAAAATCCTCCACTTTCTCCCCCTGTTTTTGCTCTGATTTGAAGAATTTGTGCCTTACAACAACTATACTAGGTTTAATATCAAAACGCAGTTCAAGCAGTTTCACTGTTTGATTGTAGTCATCCAAATCTTCTTCTTCAGGAGCAGGTACCAAGGGGGGTAAATGTTTAAAAATTGAGCGTCCTTCAAACCCCAAACTGTTCAGCAACAGGTATTTCTTTCTTTCCGCCCTGTATCTGGACGCTCCAATGGCCCCTAAGTAAGTGGTGAAAGCGTCAAACCACTTTTTCCAGGCGATTGGAGGCTCACCTGGAAGATCAAGAAATGGTGGAGGGGGAGAAACCGCTTGTAAACTCATGTTTGTATGAATGTTAAAGAGTGCTGGAGGGATACACAGACAAAATAAATACTGATGCAAGATGAATGTAGGAGAAAACAAACCGTTTTCTGCTGACAAGTGACTCAAATGGCCACCGTAACTGAGACGGACCAAAACTGTCTCCTCGTTGTGTGATGAAAATAGCTAATAGTTTTCAACCACTTTAAAATGTCAGAATTGTCTCCTCGCTCCATGGTAATAAAGGTGAAACAGTTGCCACTCACCTCGTGAAAGTTAACTTCATGGAACAGTTCCGCACTAAGCAACTGCAATGTCGCGCTTCTGTTTGTGCTCTTAAACTCGCTAACTTCTGCTGCACGTTAGCGGTGTGACAATAAACATTGAAAAAAAAACGGAGATGATCATAAAATGGCCTCCAACGTTGCGTTTCAACGTCAGGGCGTCGCGTTCCAGTGACGTTTCTGGAATTAACTTACGCCAGTTGCGTTGAGAATTACATTTGCTCCAGTGGCTGGGCGTAATACAATACGCAAAAAGCGTAGATAAGATACGCTTGGAGCGCAACTGACGCGAATAAACGGACTGATAGGAGACTGCTGCCGCTTCCCGTGAGAAGACTCAAAAGAAAGTAAACCTAACAGAACACTACAGACAGGATATGCAGCACTGGGGGAGTGACATCACAGAGGAAGGGTGGACAAGATATGCTGGTTTGAGGCAGTGGCATGGCAGAGAAACAACACTTAGCGAACATGTGCAGTGAGTGGAGCATCTTGGCATCAAAGTCTGTCAGGAAACAAGGTCAAGCGGCGATTGCAGCTAGCAGTTTCATTGTCCCTGATATGGCCCAGGATCCGGTGAACACCGCCATTGATGCAGTAATCACTACTTGGCAGCCTTTAGATGCCATCTCCTTTGTCTCCTGCTTAAATAGTGTGCGATCGGGCTCCCCACAGGATGCTCTCCCGGCCAAAATATTAAAACAATTAGATTCCCTCACACACCCTATTATTATCAAACTACTAAACGCTTCTCTGAGTGAGGCCCACGTCCCCCAACCTTGGAAACACGCCATGGTTGTACCTTTATTGAAAAAATTGGGTGCAGATTCTTCCAACTCTGCCAATTTCCGCCCTATATCATTGTTGCCTATCTTTTTGAAGATACCGGAGAGACATATCAATTCCCAGTTTTCCAAACTGGTCGAAAACACTGCTTTTCTCCATCCTTCGCAGTCGGGCTTTCGGCCGCGGCACTCAACTGAGACTGCCCTCCTGGGGGTAACAGAGAGTCTTAGGCACGGTGTCGATCAGGGAAACACCATGGCGCTCATCCTGCTGGATTTGAGCGCAGCCTTCGACACCGTGTCGCATTCCATCCTTATTGACTCTCTGAAATCTCTAGGTGTGGCAGGCCAGGCCCTGGCCTGGGTGGCGTCATTCCTTAGCGACCGGACCTTTCAAGTGTTTTCCCCTAAAGCAGCTTCCACCATCTGCCCATCTACCCGCGGTGTTCCCCAAGGTTCAATTCTTAGCCCTTTATTATTTAATATTTATGTTAAACCCTTGGCGACCATAGTTGAACAGGCTGGGCTAACCTTGTTCTCCTATGCAGATGACACCCAGATTGTCTTCTCCCTGTCAGGGAGAGATGAGAGCAATACCTCCGCACTCAAGTCTGGCCTCATCCTTGTGGCCGACTGGATGCGGAGAAACTGTCTCAAGCTGAATGGGGAGAAGACCGAGGTGGTCATTCTGGGTCGGAACAAACATCTCTGGGGCCCCCGTCATTGGCCCATTGAACTGGGAAATGCGCCGACACCATCCTCTGCAGTTCGTAACCTGGGCGTCATTATTGACGACAGGCTAACTATGAAGCAACAGGCCACTAAGGTTGCAGCCATTTGCTTCTCAACGCTGCGGTGGCTTCACAAGATTCTGTGGATGCTCCCTCTCTCCTCTCGCAGAACCGTAGTCCAGGCACTTGTAACATCACGCCTGGACTATGGCAATATTCTCTACCTGGGCGCAGATAAAGCTACCATACATGTGCTTCAGGTTGTACAAAATGCGGCTGCGCGCCTGCTAAAGAACGTTCCTAGACGCACTTCAGCCGCTGCCGCCTTGCGTGACCTTCATTGGCTGAGCGTCCCCGAACGTGTCAAATTTAAGGCACTCTGTTACATGTTCAAGACCAAGCAGGGTAGCGCTCCAGCTTATATTCAAGGGTTGGTAAAACCTTACAGACCCTTGCGCTCACTACGGTCATCGGACACTGGTAACTTCACAGTGCCAAGATGTAAGCTGACAAAAATGGGAGGCCGTTCCTTTTCTATTTTGGGCCCTAAATATTGGAACTCCCTCCCACTGGCACTAAAGTTAGAGACCAACTTACTTCGCTTCCGTAGGGCTCTGAAGACACTACTTTTCACTAAGCGTAGCCAATAGTTGGTTGTGGCCTCAAGTCAGGTGCTGCACCGTCCTTTCTTCTACAGTCTATCCCTGGCGCCGGGAAACCCACTGTGGGTAGCTGTGCGCGATAAAAGCTTAAATAAATAAAATAGTATGGCTTTAAAATGAAAGAGCAGTTTTCGAAGCATTTCCATACCTAAAACAATCCTCGTCGTTTAAGAATTAGACCTGGAGGCTCTATTCATTTATGAATTCACAGATCAAGAAGAGGATGTGGGAGAGAGGCGTTCAATGAAATTTGGTTTGGTGGAAGGTACGGGGCTTCATATAGGGCCACATTTACAAATTCCAGTACTTGTAAAGCGCACAATTACCCAAAGGTGTCAAGGCGCTGGGGGCCGTCCGGTAGATTAAGCGAGCTATTACCCAGAGTCACACGGTGCGGGGCTGATCTTCCGCCGGCACCTGGGATCAAACCATGAGTCCCCGGGTTCTGGAGTCAGTCGCCCTGGCCGCTGCGCCACACCTCTTCCGTATAGGGCCATATTTACAAGGAAGTAACGCGGCACAGAGCCGCAAGCCAAGAGAGAGGCAGGGAGTGTCACTAGATGTTTGGGGAGTGTTAAGCTACATTAGTGGTCGTAGAGTGTTCTGAGGGGTGTACAGTGTCACTAGAGAGGACCGCAGTGTCAGGATAGGGGCAGGGAGTGTAAGAAGAAGGACTTAGGGTAATAGGAGAACAGCAGTGTAGGAGGCTGGCTTAGTAAATGGTTCACGCTTATTTAAGTGGTGCAAATTGCACTAATCCAGGCAACACGTACGGTGATTTTAGTGGCCTCTGATAACCACAGGAGGCTCTCAGAGTAGTAACTGCGGAGAGCAGCCTTAAGGCTTATCTTAAAGGAGTGTTCAGCAGCATGTTTCACGGAGGTAGGTTACACGATAAAGAACCCCACATATACTTATAGGGTTTAAGTGACGCGACCTCAGATATGCAACAACGTATATTTGTTGTGAGAGGTGCTGTCACCAGCTCACACAGGCTGCAGGGGCAGACCTGCAGCCACAGTTTGAGTGGACTCTGATGGGTGGCACAGTACATGCGCCAGCCCATGGGAGACACCTGGTGTACCTATGCCCTGGGAAACTCAGTACCATATACTAGGGACTTACAAGGGAACACCAGTAGCCAATTGTGGATGTACAGAAGTACTTACCATGGTCAATTTAGGGGAAAAGAACAGTGACTGGGGTCCTGATTACCAGGATCCCCGTCAGACTAGTCACAAACACACTGAAACCAAGAAAAGAGTGGGTGTGACCATGAAAGTAGATCCTACTTTCCTACAGGCAGGCAGTGTCCAGATAGGGGCAGGCAGTGTCCAGATAGGGGCAGGGAGTGTCTGTAGAGGGGCAGGGAGTGTCTGTAGAGGGGCAGGGAGTGTCTGTAGAGGGTCAGGGAGTGTCTGTAGAGGGGCAGGGAGTGTCTGTAGAGGGTCAGGGAGTGCCTGTAGAGAGGCTGGGAGTGTCTGTAGAGAGGCAGGGAGTGTCTGTAGAGGGACAGGGAGTGTCTGTAGATGGGCAGGGAGTGTCTGTAGAGGGACAGGGAGTGTCTGTAGATGGGCAGGGAGTGTCTGTAGAGGGGCAGGGAGTGTCTGTAGAGGGGCAGGGAGTGTCTGTAGAGGGGCAGGGAGTGTCTGTAGAGGGGCAGGGAGTGTCTGTAGAGGGTCAGTGAGTGCCTGTAGAGGGGCAGGGAGTGTCTGTAGAGGGGCAGGGAGTGTCTGTAGAGGGGCAGGGAGTGTCTGTAGAGGGACAGGGAGTGCCTGTAGAGAGGCAGGGAGTGTCTATAGAGGGACAGGGCGTGTCTGTAGAGGGTCAGTGAGTGCCTGTAGAGGGACAGGGAGTGTCTGTAGAGGGGCAGGGAGTGCCTGTAGAGAGGCAGGGAGTGTCTGTAGAGGGACAGGGAGTGTCTGTAGATGGGCAGGGAGTGTCGGTAGAGGGCAGGGAGTGTCTGTAGAGGGGCAGGGCGTGTCTATAGAGGGGCAGGGAGTGTCTGTAGAGGGGCAGGGAGTGTCTGTAGAGGGTCAGTGAGTGCCTGTAGAGGGACAGGGAGTGTCTGTAGAGGGGCAGGGAGTGTCTGAAGAGGGATAGTGATTGTCTGTAGAGGGTCAGTGAGTGTCTGTAGAGGGGCAGGGAGTGTCTATAGAGGGGCAGGGAGTGTCAAGAGAGGGGCAGGGAGTGTCTGTAGAGGGGCAGGGAGTGCCTGTAGAGAGGCAGGGAGTGTCTGTAGAGGGACAGGGAGTGTCCGTAGATGGGCAGGGAGTGTCGGTAGAGGGGCAGGGAGTGTCTGTAGAGGGGCAGGGAGTGCCTGTAGAGAGGCAGGGAGTGTCTGTAGAGGGACAGGGAGTGTCCGTAGATGGGCAGGGAGTGCCTGTAGAGGGGCAGGGAGTGTCTGTAGAGGGGCAGGGAGTGTCTGTAGAGGGGCAGGGAGTGTCTGTAGAAGGTCAGGGAGTGTCTCTAGAGGGGCAGGGAGTGTCTTTAGAGGGGCAGGGAGTGTCTGTAGAGGGATAGTGATTGTCTGTAGAGGGTCAGGGAGTGTCAGGAGAGGAGCAGGGAGTGTCAGGAGAGGAGCAGGGAGTGTCTATAGAGGGGCAGGGAGTGTCTGTAGTGGGGCAGGGAGTGTCTATAGAGGGACAGGGAGTGTCTGTAGAGAGGCAGGGAGTGTCTGTAGAGGGACAGGGAGTGTCTCTAGAGGGGCAGGGAGTGTTTGTAGAAGGTCAGTGAGTGTCTGTAGAGGGGCAGCGAGTGCCAGGAGAAGGGCAAGAAGCACGAGAAGGCATGGAGTTTCAGGGAGGGGCAGGGAGTGTCTGTAGAGCAGCAGGGAGTGTCTGTAGAGGGGCAGGGAGTGTCTGTGGAAGGTCATTGAGAGTCTGTAGAGGGGCAGGGAGTGTCTGTAGAGGGGCAGGGAGTGTCTGTGGAAGGTCAGTGAGTGCCTGTAGAGAGGCAGGGAGTGTCTATAGATGGGCAGGGAGGGTCTGTAGAGAGGCAGGGAGTGTCTGTAGAAGGTCAGTGAGTGCCTGTAGAGGGGCAGGGAGTGTTTGTAGAGGGTCAGTGAGTGTCTGTAGAGGGGCGGGGAGTGCCTGTAGAGGGTCAGTGAGTGTCTGTAGAGGGGCAGGGAGTGTCTGTAGAGGGGCAGGGAGTATCGGTAGAGGGTCAGGGATTGTCTGTAGAGGGGCAGGGAGTGTCTGTGAAGGTCCAGGGAGTGTTTGCAGAGGGGCAGGGAGTGTCTGTAGAGGGGCAGGGAGTGTCTGTAGAGGGGCAGGGAGTGTCTGTAGAGGGGCAGGGAGTGTCTGTAGAGGGGTAGGGAGTGTCTGTTGAGGGTCAGGGAGTGTCTGTAGAGGGGCAGGGAGTGTCTGTAGAGGGGCAGGGAGTGTCTGTAGAGGGGCAGGGAGTGTCTGTAGAGGGACAGGGAGTGCCTGTAGAGAGGCATGGAGTGTCTGTAGAGGGGCAGAAGTCTCTGTAGAAGGTCAGTGAGTGTCTGTAGAGGGGCAGGGAGTGTATGTAGAGGGTCAGTGAGTGCCTGTAGAGGGGCAGGGAGTGTCTGTAGAGGGGTAGGGAGTGTCTTTAGAGGGGCAGGGAGTGTCTGTAGAGGGGCAGGGAGTGGCTGTAGAAGGTCAGTGAGTGTCTGTAGAGGGGCAGTGAGTGCCTGTAGAGGGTCAGTGAGTGCCGGTAGAGGAGAAGGGAGTGTCGGTAGAGGGTCAGGGAGTGTCTGTAGAGGGTCAGTGAGTGCCTGTAGAGGGTCAGTGAGTGCCTGTAGAGGGGCAGGGAGTGTCTGTAGAGGGGTAGGGAGTGTCTATAGAGGGTCAGTGAGTGCCTGTAGAGGGGCATGGAGTGTCTGTAGAGGGGCAAAAGTGTCTGTAGAAGGTCAGGGTATGTCTGTAGAGGGGCAGAGAGTGTCTGTAGAGGGGCAGGGAGTGTCAGGAGAGGGGCAGGGAATGTCTGTAGAGGGTCAGGGAGTGTCTGTAGAGGGGCAGGGAGTGTCTGTAGAGGGGCAGAGAGTGTCTGTAGAGGGGCAGGGAGTGTCTGTAGAGGGTCAGGGAGTGTCTGTAGAGGGGCAGGGGGAGTGTCTGTAGAGGGTCAGGGAGTGTCTGTAGAGGGTCAGGGAGTGTCTGTAGAGGGGCAGGGAGTGTCTGTAGAGGGGCAGGAAGTGTCTGTAGAGGGGCAGCAAGTATCTGTAGAGGGGCAGGGAGTGTCTGTAGAGGGTCAGTGAGTGTCTGTAGAGGGGCAGGGAGTGTCTGTAGAGGGTCAGGGAGTGTCTGTAGAGGGGCAGGGAGTGTCTGTAGAGGGTCAGGGAGTGTCTGTAGAGGGGCAGGGAGTGTCTGTAGAGGGGCAGGGAGTGTCTGTGGAAGGTCAGTGAGTGCCTGTAGAGAGGCAGGGAGTGTCTATAGATGGGCAGGGAGGGTCTGTAGAGAGGCAGGGAGTGTCTGTAGAAGGTCAGTGAGTGCCTGTAGAGGGGCAGGGAGTGTTTGTAGAGGGTCAGTGAGTGTCTGTAGAGGGGCAGGGAGTGCCTGTAGAGGGTCAGTGAGTGTCTGTAGAGGGGCAGGGAGTGTCTGTAGAGGGGCAGGGAGTATCGGTAGAGGGTCAGGGATTGTCTGTAGAGGGGCAGGGAGTGTCTGTGAAGGTCCAGGGAGTGTTTGCAGAGGGGCAGGGAGTGTCTGTAGAGGGGCAGGGGGTGTCTGTAGAGGGGCAGGGAGTGTCTGTAGAGGGGCAGGGAGTGTCTGTAGAGGGGCAGGGAGTGTCTGTTGAGGGTCAGGGAGTGTCTGTAGAGGGGCAGGGAGTGTCTGTAGAGGGGCAGGGAGTGTCTGTAGAGGGGCAGGGAGTGTCTGTAGAGGGACAGGGAGTGCCTGTAGAGGGGCATGGAGTGTCTGTAGAGGGGCAGAAGTCTCTGTAGAAGGTCAGTGAGTGTCTGTAGAGGGGCAGGGAGTGTATGTAGAGGGTCAGTGAGTGCCTGTAGAGGGGCAGGGAGTGTCTGTAGAGGGGTAGGGAGTGTCTTTAGAGGGGCAGGGAGTGTCTGTAGAGGGGCAGGGAGTGGCTGTAGAAGGTCAGTGAGTGTCTGTAGAGGGGCAGTGAGTGCCTGTAGAGGGTCAGTGAGTGCCGGTAGAGGAGAAGGGAGTGTCGGTAGAGGGTCAGGGAGTGTCTGTAGAGGGTCAGTGAGTGCCTGTAGAGGGTCAGTGAGTGCCTGTAGAGGGGCAGGGAGTGTCTGTAGAGGGGTAGGGAGTGTCTATAGAGGGTCAGTGAGTGCCTGTAGAGGGGCATGGAGTGTCTGTAGAGGGGCAAAAGTGTCTGTAGAAGGTCAGGGTGTGTCTGTAGAGGGTCAGGGAGTGTCTGTAGAGGGGCAGGGAGTGTCTGTAGAGGGGCAGAGAGTGTCTGTAGAGGGGCAGGGAGTGTCTGTAGAGGGTCAGGGAGTGTCTGTAGAGGGGCAGGGAGTGTCTGTAGAGGGTCAGGGAGTGTCTGTAGAGGGTCAGGGAGTGTCTGTAGAGGGGCAGGGAGTGTCTGTAGAGGGGCAGGAAGTGTCTGTAGAGGGGCAGCAAGTATCTGTAGAGGGGCAGTGAGTGTCTGTAGAGGGTCAGTGAGTGTCTGTAGAGGGGCAGGGAGTGTCTGTAGAGGGTCAGGGAGTGTCTGTAGAGGGGCAGGGAGTGTCTGTAGAGGGTCAGGGAGTGTCTGTAGAGGGGCAGGGAGTGTCTATAGAGGGGCAGGGAGTGTCTGTAGAGGGTCAGTGAGTGTCTGTAGAGGGGCAGGGAGTGTCTGTAGAGGGGCAGGGAGTGTCTGTAGAGGGGCAGGGAGTGTCTGTAGATGGTAAGGGAGTGTCTGTAGAGGGGCAGGGAGTGCCTGTAGAGGGGCAGGGAGTATCTGTAGAGGGGCAGGGGGTGTCTGTAGATGGTCAGGGAGTGTCTGTAGAGGGTCAGGGAGTGTCTGTAGAGGGGCAGGGAGTGTCTGTAGAGGGGCAGGGAGTGTCTGTAGAGGGGCAGGGAGTGCCTGTAGAGGGGCAGGGAGTATCTGTAGAGGGGCAGGGGGTGTCTGTAGATGGTCAGGGAGTGTCTGTAGAGGGGCAGGGAGTGTCAGGAGAGGGGCAGGGAGTGTCTGTAGAGGGGCAGGGAGTGTCTGTAGAGGGGCAGGGAGTGTCTGTAGAGGGACAGGGAGTGCCTGTAGAGGGGCAGGGAGTATCTGTAGAGGGGCAGGTGGTGTCTGTAGATGGTCAGTGAGTGCCTGTAGAGGGGCAGGGAGTGTCTGTAGAGGGTCAGTGAGTGCCTGTTGAGGGGCAGGGAGTGTCTATGGAGGGGCAGGGAGTGTCTGTAAAAGGTCAGTGAGTGTCTGTAGAGGGGCAGGGAGTGTCTGTAGAGGGTCAGGGAGTGCCAGGAGAAGGGCAAGAAGCACGAGAAGGCATGGAGTTTCAGGGAGGGGATGTCACTAGGGGGGCAGGGAGCCATTACAGGGCTGTCTCAAAGGAATCTTGGCTGCTTCACGCCCCAGATATCTGTGTAAAGTCCTCCCTTGCCCCACACACCTGGCATTATGACCCACATTGCACTCCAAACTACACCCGCAGAGCCCCGTGATGCTGCAGCAAAAGGTGCACCAACCCTTAAAACAGTGTCACTGGGTCTGGCCCATCTTGACATCGGTAAAGCCTTGCACACGTGCCTCAGACCATCCTACCTCCAATAAAGGTCTTCTGCTTGTATCTGCCCCTCATCAGGGGTCTTTGCTCGTATGACACAATCACTCCAGCACTCCGAGAAGTCCACTGGGTCCCACTTCCCTCATGCATCACCATTGAGACCCAGTGCCTCTCTTACACAGCTGTCAATACCAGCAGCGACCCACCACACCTGGCTGCTAAGGTGAACACCTCCAGAGGAACACGCACAACATGCAACCGCAGCATCGCCAGACGGGCAGTGAGGGCAAGAAGGAAGAGATACAAACCTCCAGAACCTCCCCCAGAGTATCAAATCCAGCAGAACCCACACTTTCTCCACTTCTGGTGCCAGAACAGGGGTTACAAGAAGGAATACCAAGCCTTCTCCAGAACCTCCCTCAGAGTATCAAATCCAGCAGAATCCACCCTTTCTCCACTTCCGAGGCCAGAGCAGGGGGTACAAGAAGGGATACCAAGCCTTCTATAGAACCTCCCTCAGAGTATCAAACCCAGCAGAACCCACCCTTTCTCCACTTCCGAGGCCAGAGCAGGGGGTACAAGAAGGGATACCAAGCCTTCTATAGAACCTCCCTCAGAGTATCAAATCCAGCAGAACCCACCCTTTCTCCACTTCTGGTGCTAGAACAGGGGATACAAGAAGGGATACCAAGCCTTCTATAGAACCTCCCTCAGAGTATCAAATCCAGCAGAACCCACCCTTTCTCCACTTCCGGTGCCAGAGCGGCAGTGAGTACAAGAAGGGATACCAAGCCTACTCCAGAACCTCCCTCAGAGTATCAAATCCAGCAGAATCCACCCTTTCTCCACTTCTGGTGCCAGGGCAGTGAGTACAAGAAGGGATACCAAGCCTTCTATTGAACCTCCCTCAGAGTATCAAATCCAGCAGAACGCACCCTTTTTCCACTTCTCGTGCCAGAGCAGGGGGTACAAGAAGTGATACCAAGCCTTCTCCAGAACCTCCCTCAGAGTATCAAATCCAGCAGAACCCACCCTTTCTCCACTTCTGGTGCCAGAGCAGGGGGTACAAGAAGGGATACCAAGCCTTCTCCAGAACCTCCCTCAGAGTATCAAATCCAGCAGAACCCACCCTTTCTCCACTTCTGGTGCCAGAGCGGCCGTGTTGGGCCCTTGCTTATCTCTAGGAAGTGGGTTCTAGCAATTAAATCTTACTCCAGGGGTACGACGGTGATAGAAACTCAGATGGTACGGCACTGTAGTGTAGTTCCTATATCCCTGATAGACTCTGGTCATTGAAATAACATACACTATAGATTTGACATGGGACTGATGTCAGTATGTCTCTATCGAGTACATTAAACTTAATTGTGTGTGTGCCAGTTAACTCAGAGGTCACTAGAAGCTTCTCGAATAAACAAGAAGGGATTAGTCTCTGACAACCACATAAACATGACAACTTTGTTTCCCTTAGAGTCGGAACAATATCTTCAGAGTCGTGGAAACAATAGATAACTATTTCACTCTCTTAATCGTGCAATCTTCGTTTCTACAGAGTTGCACAGAAATAGTGAGACGGGCGTTTCAATATAAGGGTTTATTGAACAGTCTTATTTCTCATGCATGAGAAATGAACTGCTACAATTGTAAGACAGAATGCGAAATAGAATATGTACAGCGTTAGCAGTAATATAAAATAATATTGTAATAGCATGTTTTTGCGGCTATCATATATTCATTAAAATACATAAATAAATAACACAGGCTAAAATGCTCAATTGGTGCTTCTAAAATAATCCTACCCCAGTGTACGTAACCTAAGTCTAGAACGAGGGAAGAAGTAGGTGCTGTTTTAGCTATTGTCTAGTTTAGTTGTGCCAAGAATTGCCAAAGGTTTCTCTGGGTTCTAATCAGCTCCATACCTTAGAATGACAGAGGTTTGTATCTCTTTCCCGGGACTCGATCTCTAACACCCCGCAAGGGAAGTCAGAAACACTGGAGCTGGATTCTCAGCAAGGAGGACCGCTTCTGGTCAGTGCGTCAGCTGGAGAGTCGGCTTCCTTCGGGACTTTCTGTGGCGAGCCGCGTAGTAGTTGAACTGCACCAAACCACACCGTGCTTTGCCATAGCAAGTGAAGGTATATTTATACCTTGAAGGTGTTTTGGAATGCCCGAATTGATGTAAAAGTCGGGCATGAAAACGTCATGAATGAACCCATAAGGAATAGATGCTCATGCATAATAAATGAGTTCTTGCAGAAATCAATATCCAGCCTGGGGGAAGTCCCTTCTGCTTAAGAGTCTGGTTTTCCAAGAACTCGTGACATTGATGAACGGATGGAAGTAGCCATGCCTGTATTTGGGTAGCATGGGCTATGCCTAAATAAGGGCTTGATTTCTATGCCCTTATAAGGGCAATGTGAATTGCACCTATGTAAGGGCATGAATCGGGAAAATTCATACGGAATCTAAATCGATACACAACAGCACAGTAGGTGACACTCAATAACTTTGATGTCCAGTAAGTGATTCATCTTTGAAAATAGAACTTTATTAGATAAATAAATCCATTGGAATAATGATAAACAAAGCTATGTGCAAACAGTACTTTACAAAGACTGTATATAAATTATAATACAAAGCCAAGCAGCACTGAGGCTATTTTATTAATACCAGGCAACCGCCTAGTCCAATCAATCAATCACTCAGAGTTTGTAAAGTGCGGCTACTCACTTGTGGGGGTCTCAAGGCGCTGTGGGGGCACAGAGGATCAGACCAAGTGCTGAATTCATCTGAAGAGCCAGGTCATGAGGCTGATGTGCGACGGGTGGTCCCACAGGGGCATTTGAAGCTCCGCACCAGAGGCCTTCGGAAGAGTGTGACGAACGGATCCCCACCCAGGAGCCTACCCTGCACTCCATGCACACAAAAGGCCAGATTAGCACCAGTTGTGTTACAACCAGTGAGCAGTAGCACCACGTCAAGGTTCTGACCATTGCTACTGACCATTCACACCATTCATACGGGGGCCTACAACACCCCTTCCCCTGGGAGCCTTCTCTTCTTTATTGGACACCATGCCCCCACCCTCCACCCCATAAAGACCCTCATTCACACCATTCATAACCCAAGGACTCAGGCATACGCTGGGAAGCCCCCTCCGAGACCCCCCAGCGTATCGCGGCAGATCCAGGACACAGGCTGGGGCCCTGAGAGGGTGCCAAAGAGACAATGCAGCGGGGGCCAAGGTGAGCCCCTACCTGGCCCCTCCCAGGGTGGAGGAGAATCGGCGGGGAGCATGAGTGCGGAGGGCACTCGAACTCGACAAGCACCGAAGCTCCCCCGCAGCCTGCTCCCTCACTGCCCACCACTAGGTGTGGTGCAGCGGCCAGGGCAGCTGACTCCAAAGCACAGGGTTCAGGGTTCGATACCAAGCTCTGGTGGCAGCTCAGCTCAGCACCATGTGACTCTGGGCAATAGCGCACTTAACTTCCACGATGACCCGCAGCACCTTGAGACCCGGAAGGGTGAGTAGTTTGCGCTTTACAAATACAGATTTAGAAATAAATCGGTATTTGTAAAGCGCGAACTACTCACTCTCAGGGGTCTCAAGGCACTGGGGGGCCGTCGTGGATATTAAGTGAGTTATTGCCCAGAGTCTCACGGTGCTGAGCTGAGCTGCCACCGGGGCCAGGGATCGAACCCTGTGCTCCGAGGTCAGCTGCCCTGACCTCTGTACCACACCTCTCACTGCCCCCTCTGGATATATAGGCTTGCAGGAGTGACATCACAGAGGAAGGGGGGGCAGGTTGTACAGGGCTGGTGGAGTGACATCACAGATGAAGGGGGGACAGGATTTGCAGGCCAGGGGGAGTGACATCACAGACGAAGGGGGGGACAGGATTTGCAGGCCAGGGGGAGTGACATCCCAGACGAAGGGGGGCCTATATTTGGGTAGCATGGGCTATGCCTAAATAAGGGTTTGATTTCTATGCCTATATAAGGGCAATGTGAATTGTACCTATATAAGGGCATGAATCGGGAACATTCATATGGAATCTAAATCGATACACAACAGCACAGTAAGTGACACTCAATACCTTTTGTTGTAAACGAATCTAGGACCCTAGTGTAACTTTTCCCGATTCATGCCCTTATATAGGTATACTTTACCCTATCCTTATATAGGCATAGAAATCATTACCATATTTGTCCTGAGCCTTACAGCCCAAATACGGCAAGGCTACTTCCAATAAGCTCCGAGAATTCACAACGATTTCTTGGAAAAACCCGCCTTCAGCAGCTAGGATCTTCCCCCTGCTTGAATATTAAGTTATCCAAGAAATCCTGGAGTTTTCTGGGAATTGAACCTTTGAGCGACGTTATTAAGTCCAAATCAGAGGTACAAATCACCTGAGTGGACATATATTGTTCTTCCACCAGTTGTTGAAGTAAATAGCAGTCAAGAAAATCTGTATGACCCAAAATCAATTGGGTAAAGTAAATAAAAAAGTAATCTAAGAGAAAGGATAGGTGTTCAAAGTATATGATATTAAAGTAAAAAGCTTGAAGTCCTGTGAGACGTGTTTTGTAAATATAGAAGAGGTCGGAGTTGACACAAGGTCGAAGAAAACTTGTTAGAAAATCTAATTATAGCATTATTTAGAATAGAAATTGACACAAGGTCGAAGAAAACTTGTTAGAGTGCTAAGTGGTGTGAAATCTATAGGTGACACAAGGTCGAAGAAACGGTGTTAGGGAAAATGACAATGAACAATCACAGAACGAAATGATCTATTTTTAGAAAATGGTGCAGGTGTTTTTCCATATGCATGGGGTTGATGACTATACTATGGATAATTTTAGCTATTGTGATTCCTTTCCAAACTAACTTAACAAAATTAAAACAGAATGTGAGCTCAAGTAAGCCAATTGAGAAAGAAAAAGTGCATGATAGTTATGTGTACAAGCCAGAGCTGCATCAAGATAGGTCTATTAGTGACTACACCAAAAATACTTTTTCAAAGTTATTGTTGGAGTACATTAAAACAATGAATGTTGATGCCTGTTATGTTTGTGTAAAGTTGCCAGCATCAGTGTCAGAAGGGGTGACCTATCACCACCTTCCTCTTACTTATGGAGTAACTTGTAGTGTAATTTCAAGTTTGTTTTATAAGACTGGGAAATTGGAGTATCATTATTCCAATGTAGATGAGATATTTGCGAAATTAAAGATTGATAATACACTAAATAAAAGAAAATATGCAGAGGTAATGATAGAATATTTTCTAGAAGTAGACGAGTTAACCCATAAATATGCATTTAATAATAATTTGACATGTAAAATGAGAGTTGAAGAGAAGACATTCTTAAACATGGTTGAGGACAGAAGAATTACTTATAAACGAAAAGAGAAGGTGAAGCATGCAAAGTCAAAATATTACACGTTTGATGATGAGAACATTGAGGATAAAAATGTGAATGTAGCAATCAATATAGATGCACCAATGTTGGGAACATTTTGTATCAGAAGAGATAATTCAATGTATGACAATTATTTTGTGGGTGCGAGTCAATGTGAAGACACCTATAGAATTATAGGAGGTTGGGGATTTAAAGGAAATGATCCTGTTTTCCCTGGAATTTATTTTATATGTGGAATAGAGCCTATTATAGACTGCCAGACCACTGGTATGGGACATGTTATGTGGGTTTGGTCTTTCCAAACATTTTCCATGTAGATAGAGGTACTAAAGGAAAGCATGAGATAGGTAAAGTTTTAAGTAGAAAAAGGAGAGAGAGTGCCTTAGAAATAATAGGAGATGTATTTGGAGCACTGATACCAGCAGTGGGAAATTCATTTAATGCAAATAGAATCAGAAAATTGTCCACAATAGTTGATAAATTATCAACAGATACAGCAGGAGGATTCCTAATGGTAGATACTGAAATGGTTGCTATGAGAGCTATGGTTATGCAAAACAGACTTGCCCTTGACATAATTTTAGCAAAAGAAGTAGGAGTCTGTGGAATGTTGAAAGTTCAACATTGTTGCACTTACATTCCACATAAAAGTCAGAATCTTGAAAATTATATTATAAATATTACAGATTTGCATAAAGAAATTGAACCACTGGAGGTTGAAGGTGTCCTTGTAAGGCTGGGTAAAAGCTTCTCAGCAATTAAACATTGGTTTCAAGAAATAGGTAGTTCAAGTATAGGTAAGATACTAATTCCAATAACAGTTATAGTGATAGTGATTTTCTGTATAAGGTTATGCTGTTCACATCTAACATGGGCTTCGATTGGATTTCATAGAGCATATTATCAAGACCATTATCGCCGCTTTATCGGCAGTTTCCTGCCGATAAAAGCGGCGATAATGTATCGCCTGTCGTTGATAATATGCCCCAAGGTTTTTAAGAATTCAAAAGAAAAGGAGACAAAATTATAGATGTTATTAACAAAAAGAAGTTGAAACATGTTCTGCTAAATTTTTCAAAATTTTGAGGGTTATTTGGTGATAGAATCACCAGATGAGGGAATTGATGGAGCGAGGTGGCAAACACAAAATTTTGTGTACCCCTCATAAAGTTAATGTCCCATAACATTAATATTGACTGATTGCATGTTTTGCGAAATTAACCAACCATAGAATAAAGTGCACACATTATTTTTATTATTACACATGGGGAGAACTAACTTTGCTTGCATGTTGCAAATAAACCCAGCTAATATGTATTGTTATTGTGTTGTGAATTAATGCACAGCTTGGAAAATAATCAAAACGCAATTTAAATGTGCTTATTGTATTCATTTATGTGGTGGAGAGGTTGAAATGCAAGTATAAAATGCATTTATGTGGCTTATTGCTATGTAACAACTAACTGGGAAACATTAGTTAGATGGGAGGTAAACAGAATGGGTTGAAAATGCAATAATTAATATAAATCTGTGTTTGTTTTCACGATAGTTCCAAAAGTGGCCTCTGAGGCCTGTACAAAGATGGACGCTTGGGTAAACTGTGAGCATGAGCTGAACTGCGCAGGCGCGCCAAAACCTGCAAGTCAGAGTGAACTGCCTGTGCTCGAGGAGGTTCAAGGCTGATGTGGCCCGGAACCTAGGATGGTGCCAAACCTGGGCGACTGAACGTTGAGATCATGACAATATTGCCTGATGTTGCCACTCAAGGAAATGGCTAGGCCAAAGACTGTCCTAAAACAAAGACCCTTTATTTCTTGCTGACACGCTGTGAAAATGATGTTGTAATGGTGAAGAGATGCTCACCCACCCCGATTTTGTCCAATCACAGCCCAAATAAGTGGTGTTAGTTACATTTTAGATAGATTAAGTTAGGGATTTAGGGTATAAAAACCCCTGGTTTTGTCTAGTTGGCGTCGCTTTTTCAATTTCCATCGGAGATGCTGCCCGATTGCTGACCGATTCCTGGATGTAAGACTTCTTTTTTGTAAAATTTTTATTTTGCAGTTTTAAGTACAACCAATAACACAGAAGAAAAGGTCATCTAGGTGCTACACATTCCGCCTTGCAAGGACACGGATTCAGGAGCATTGTCCCCACGGAAGGCACATCAAGTCCGTGCCCCGTGATTATAGCCATAGCACCAACAGTTCGGTGAAGCCAGCGTCAGCAGCGGTCGAGGCGGATGCCAAGGGGAAGGGTCCCCAAACCAATGTTCTGTACATCACATCCAAACAGCTATGGACCCAGCAATGAGCAGTAAACACCCAGAGTAACCAGAACAAGAAGAAATTAAACAATTCCCCCCCCCCCCCCCACCCCCCCCCATGGTGGTGACCCCATCACACATACCCGCACAGTCGACCTCCAAACTAAACCTGAAAGAGATGCAGCGACCTCAAGGATGCAGGACACACAGCTGAGGGCAGACCTTTGGACAGGAAGTCAACTAACGGGCCCCATTGGAACTGAAAATCCTTGAATTTACCCAGGAAGATGTCCGCCATCCTTTCCATGCTTAAAAACTTCCAGAGTCGGGCGTGCCACAGAGATATTGCCGGTGCCTCACTCCGCTTCCAGGCAGCAGCCAGCGTAAGCTTGGCAGCGCCCAGACAGAGCCATAAAATCTTCTTGTCGGCCCGGGTTTGATGCTCAAGACCGGGTTCATGCAATCCCAACAGAACAAAGGCAATATCGTCCTCTATGGGATAGTGAAGGATGTCCCTGATATGCGAGATAATCTCCTCCCAAAACGGCCTAATCACTGGGCAGTCCCACCAGATGTGGCGGAAGTCCCCAAGAAGCCCACAACACCTCCAGCATAGGTCAGACGTGGCCGGATAGATACGGTGAAGCCGAGTTGGGCACATATACCACTGCGTCAGCGTCTTGAGGTGAGCCTCCCGCAAGTGGAGCGAATGATTAAATGCCGTCATGTCCCGCCACAAGGCCGACCACTCCGTATCGGAGATGTCTCTCCCCAACATGACCTCCCACTGGCCCATGTAGCGGTGCCTAGGTGTCACCGCCGATTTAAGCAAAAGCTGGTATAAGAAGGAGATGGCTCCCCTCATGACAGTCGACCGCAATATGAAAGCCTCGAAAGGCGATGGGGGTCTCGTCGCCACCTCCATTATCACGGGTGTGGTGGCCCAGTGATACAGTTGTAAATGACGAAATCGTTCAGCATGGGATATCCCGTAATCCCTCATACAGTTAGCAAAGGTTTGGGGTACCCGCCCATGAAACAGATGAGTCAACGCCCGGCAGCCTCCCTCCCTCCAGGCATCAAAGACCCCTTCCCGAAGCGCCGGCGGAAAAGCTGGATTGAAGTGTATAGGCGTAAACGGCGATGGGAATGTAGTCCATCGCTCATCAGCAGCTAAGGAATCCCAGACCTTCAGTGTGGTACCGGTAGGAGTACTGATATAGGCGTTCAGCGGACGGTCCTTCTTGGGCTTCCACGCCAAGTCCCAGACCGATCTGCCAGCCACGCTCCGGTCCATATGCAGCCAATGTTTCTCCGACGTTTGCTGCGACCACTCCACCAGCACTCTCAATTGCGCCGCTTTATAGTAAAGCTGCAGATCAGGAAGACCCATTCCTCCCTCGGATCTCGGCTGCCGCAACACCGTAAATGAAAGGCGAGCCCGGCCCCCCTGCCACACAAATCGCAGTATCTGAGTTCTGAGACGCCGAAAAAATTCGTTATGAAGAGGGATGGGTAAGGCCTGAAATAAGTATAAATATTTGGGGAGGAGAACCATCTTAACAGCATGGATCCTGCCCAGCCAAGATATAAATTTGGGCTTCCACTTCTCCAACTCATCTCGGGTCTTTGCGAACAAAGGTGGGAAATTGGCCGAAAAAAGCCCGCCAACCGTCGGGGTCAGGTGAACCCCCAAGTAGACCAGTGATCCATCCGCCCAAGCCAAAGGAGTCAAGGGCCGCACTCGTTCTACCTCCTCCTGAGAGAGAGTAAGATTCAAGATATGGGATGTGCCATAATTAACCCTGAATCCTGCCACCGCCTCATAGGCCAGCAGGGCTTCCCGAAGGCATGGCAGTGAACGTTCCGGCTCCGTTACCGATAATAAAATATCATCCGCGAAGAGCGTGATTTTGTGTTGCTCTCCCGTGAACGGGATACCCCGAATCCCCTCGTGCTCTCGCACCGCCATCGCTAATGGCTCAATACTTAATGCGAACAGGAGCGGGGAAAGGGGACACCCTTGCCTGGTGCCTCTGGAGTGCGGAAAAAACTCCGACATATGCCCGTTCACTGTCACCCTAGACCTCGGGCAGCTAAAATTGGCCCGCACCATAGTGATGAATTTTTCCAAAAACCCGAAAGCGGTCAAGGTGTTAAATAGGAAGCCCCAATCCACCCTGTCAAAAGCCTTTTCGGCGTCCAACCCCACCAGCACCGCTGGGATGCGGAACCTGTCGGCCTTTTCAAGTAAGTGTACCACCCTGCGAGTATTATCGTGGGTCTGGCGCCCCTTGATGAAACCGGATTGATCCGGATGTATGACCGCAGGTAACAGATTAGCGTCTACATTAAGTAGTGCAATGGGGCGGAATGACGCACAATGGGCGGGATCCTTCCCGGGTTTAGGCAGGACCGTAACCACCGCCTCCGCCAGGGAGCCGGCCGAGGAGCCGGACACGGCCATGTCATTAAAAAGAGAAGTTAGGAAGTCACACAGTTCTGAGGCGTAAGATTTATAGAAGACCGCCGTATAGCCATCCGGTCCAGGCGCTTTGTGTAAGTTCAAGCCCTGAATGGCTTCGAGCACTTCCTCCCTGGTAATTGGCGCATCTAGCAACCCATTCCACTCGGCGGAGATCCGCGGGAGGGGCAATCGCCTCAGGTACTCCCTCTGAGCCTCCGCGGCGAGCCTGTCTCCCGCATACAGGTCCGCATAAAAGCGTCCAAAAATAGCCGCCTTCACCTCATCCTTGTGTTGCAATACACCCGCCTCATCCCGTATCCCTCCAATATATTCGCGTTCCCTCTTATCTCGCAGCTGACGTGCCAAGTGCCGTCCCACCTTATTCCCACCGGAGTAAGATTGTCGCCCCAGCCTCAGCATCGTTAGTTCAGCCCTGTTATTGTAATGAGCCCGCAGTTTCCCTCGCACCGCGGTCAAGGGTCGGAGGGTAATTCTCAGGGGAATGTGCTTATGGGCCTGTTCGAGGCGGGACACCTCCGCCTCCAGAGCCTCCCGGTCTTTACGCCGCTCCTTATTAAGACGGGCATTGAGGCCCAAGCACGTGCCCCTAATGGAAACCTTAAAGGCATCCCAAGTTTTAGTGACCGAAGTATCAGATGCAGGGTTAAGCTCCAAAAACTCCCTAATGGCCACCCGCAAGGCTTTATTGGAGGCATCATCCCTGATCACCGAAGCCGGGAAGTACCATTTTCTCTGTCCACCGCTAGTCGATGACCAACGGAGGCTAAGCACCAGCAAACTGTGGTCCGACACCAAAAGCGGAAGAATGGTGGAGTCCAGGACATCTCCCTTAAGGGCCTGACTGATAAAAATGTGATCCAGGCGGGAGTAGGAGTGATGTACGTGAGAGTGTGGAAAAGTACATTTTGCCATGTTCTGTGTCCCTACGTGTTCCCCATCTTATGTTATGTGTGCATGATTAATATGCATATGTATTCCCCATGTTTGATTAAAGACGCAATTACAGTTGTGTCCATCTCTAGTATGCTAGTTTCCAGTTCTCGTGAATACTATGAATATCAGGCCTATGTAAAGTTACGTTGCCACGTTTCTCAGTGTGCACGTTATTTCATTGTAAAGTCCCCGTTTCTAGGCCTCAAAAGGGCCCGGACACCAGATTCAGCTCCTGTCTCCTGAGCCCTCGCTGAGGAGCGATACAGCCCCCACCTGTGTTCCTGACCCTTCACTTACTTCCTGCCTCACAGTGCCCGGTTCAGCCTGGCTCTGTCTACGAGTCTGCCAAGAGTATGTTATGATTCTAGTTATCAGTCCAGCCCTCCTTCTCTGCATTCCTAAGCTACTGAATCGCATCAATAGTTTCCGTCATCGTCTAGCCTTTACGTCTCCATGTAAGAGAAATACTGTATTAATGGTCATTTCATATTCTTCATCACGGAACCATACCGGCCACGTGCAGATATTTCTGCTTCAAGTATCCCTCAGGCCCACGGAGGAGACGGAGGTTGCGGTCCAGCATCCAGACGAGGCGGTGGAGGAACGCGGCGAGTCCCGACCAGAGCCCAAGCCGAGAGTCCAAGGTCCGAGGTATCCGGAGGCCCACCCGTAACAGAAGTCCGAAGTTCGTCCGTCCGGCGTCGAAGCAGTCCAGTCCAGTCCGAGGCCTTCCGTTCTTGCTGCCCGGTGAGTACCGTTGCTGGGGTAGTATCTAGACAGGGTCAATCTAATTGTCTCTGGTCCGTGGGGTTTGGTGGTACACAGATCCCAAAACGAAGTGCCCACTTCGGTGGATACGGGTCCTGACGTGTCTCTTTATGAGACCGGTAAGTCTCGTACTGTTTCAGCAGTGCATCTAGTTTCTGTTCTAGTCAGTTCTGTTCTCGAGCAAATTCATGTATTCTGTTTTCCGTATTCCAGGTAGTATTCTGTTCGAACTGTTATTTTAAATGTTCTTCATGTATTTTAATGTCGTGGTATGAAAGTGGTGTAATTATCGTGTTCATTGTGTATTGTATTGTGTCCAGATTACAGTTCAGTCATGCCGTTATTTTCCAGACTACGTCAGTTAAAAACTAGAAAAGGTCTGTTAGAAGAAGCAGTTCCTGTCCCGCCTAGGGACAGTCCAGGTCATTTTATGTATCAGAAGCATGGCATAAGTGCCATATTATATCTAGATTTATGGGTAGAGTACACCAAACAGTTAGAAGAAAAGTATAGATGGCCCGTATCGGGTACATGGGATGCCGAGTGCATCATGCGAGTAGAAGAAGCATTATGGAAAAAGAAAGCCAGACAGTCACAGAAAGATGCCATCGAGTTATGGCGCAAAGAATCTCATAAAAGAACCGAAAAAGAAATCAGAAAGTCAGAATTAAGTAGAGAATCCTTAGAACGAGCCCAAGAAAGGGAATTAATCGAGATAGGTGAACGAGTTAAAACCGAACAGTCAGACAGACAGAGGAATGCCCTCATTAAGGGTATGTATCCTCTTCTTGCCGAGGGCTTGCCAAAAGCGACCCCGGAGGCATCCAGTAATTTTCCGCCACCATTAGTTCCGACCAAGCTACGTCACAAACCGACCGCAGCTGATATTTTCATCTCGTCCTACTTGGACGACACGGTTCCGGAATATGCAAATCCTGTTCCGTCAGTCCCTGTAAATCATGCAATTCCTGCTCCTCCAGACACCGGAGTACCTGCCACGGTACCCCCGGTCCAGCCTACATTACAATTTCCCACTCTGCCAGCACGAAGAGTATCAGTCGACGATTCCAGTTTAGGGGCCGCAGGAGGAGGTCCTCCTGGTACCCTGCCACCACACCAACGTGTAACATTAGTCGAGTTACATGAAAGTGCGTTACAGCGTACGCCCAAATATAAGTCCGTTGCAGATATCCGACGAGCTCTTACTGAATGCCGCTATGATCCAGTTGCAGGTGATGATAGTACAGTTATATATTCCATCCGTGTAAGACGGGTGACCGGGTATTTGGACACCCTACCGAATATGAAAGAAGATCTAGACAGAATATATTGTTTCATCCGTACAGGGAATGATCCAGAAAGTATTGGCGAAGCCATGTCCCAAAGGAAAGCTGAGATCCAACTCATGCTATTAAAGTTTCGGATTAATTGTTTAATAAGGGAACAAGATTATCCGACCAAAGATCCGGCCGAAATGAGAATCCTGACAAGGTGGAGTGATAATATAGCCGAGGGTAAACACAGAACTATCAGTAGTATAGAGAGTATGTACAAGAGAATTCGTAAGGAAATAATAAAGTTACACGAACAACGTAAAGCAGCACAAGTAAGCGAGAAAGAGAATGACTCTTCTACTGAAGAGGTAGACGACGAGAATCCCGCCAGAATAGCGTATGTAGGAAAATCTAGATTTCCAGACCGCCATTTACGCCTAGAACGCAAGAAAACTGTTCATCTTCCAGCACCAGAACAAGGTTCTCTAGAACAAGTATTTCAAGCTACCGATCAAATTCTGAAATCACGAATCGGTTATAGTGAATTAAGTACTATGCATGAACAAGAACTAGCCCGATCAGCAGTCCGATGGATTACTGATTCTACCACTTTTCCAGACGAAATAGTGGCACAAATGTTTCTGAAATTGCCCCCAGCCAAGCAGCGACTGGTGGGTATGTATATGATCCAGCACCTCATTACATTGTATGAGGGTCAACATTCCGATCCAGGTCCGTTACATGATGTCCTGAACGAGTTACTCCAGTATAGATGGAAAGGTTTAGGTACCGATTTAATTAGTGTCATTCTAGAACAACGCCACAAATATAGAACGTTCCTGAACCCGCATTTTGTTCATGTTTCACCTCCAGAAAGTAAACCGTTTTACATAGATAGACAGAATCCGTTACGAGAAGTACACCCAGTCAGGACAGCAGATGGTGAAATGCAAAGAGTATTTGTTTACACCCCGATTACAAAGATGGAACTCTTAGAAATGAAGAAATTAATTCCCTGTCATGACAAAGATCCAGCAGGGTTCCACCGAGAATTAAAAGACATGCTCCGTATGGGAGAATACACGTATCCAGATATTATTAAAATGTTAAAAGTCCTGTTGCCCGCAGGGGTATACGAGAAACTCAAGGAAAAAGAATGGGAGGTGGGAGAGAAAAAGATTGATTGGGCAGTTCTAGAAGCTGAAGATAAGATACGAGTACCAGGTACCGGTCTTGGAGAGAAATGTAAAGAATTACCTGAATTGTTAATACAAGTTTTGCCCAGATTATTAGCCACTAAAAAGGAAGACTGGGATGCAATCTCAGCCTGTAAACAGAAACAAGACGAAGACACTAGTGATTTTTATTCTAGATTTGAAAAATGTTTTATTATAAACAGTGGCTTGAAGACGAGTAGCGAGTCGTACCCTCATCTTTTTGTTACTAAATTAGTCGAGAATTCAAGTCCACAAGTTGAGAATCGAGTTTTGAAAGTCGAAAGTACATGGCAAGCTAGTACCCCGTCCCAGATGTTACAAATGCTCCAATATCACCAGAATAGAATCAGAGAAGAGCAAGAACACGAGAGAAAACGTATGAAAGACACGAAAATGAAAGTACTAGTTGCACAATCTGTTCCTCAGGACAGTCAGAAGAGGGGTCCGAATCAAGCCAGTCATCCTGCAGCTCCCGTTAAAGGGACATGCAATTATTGTAAACAGCCAGGTCATTTCGTAAACGAGTGTGCAGTCCTGAAACACAATATAGCTACTGGTAAGACTAAAGAAAGACCACGTCCGCCTAGACAAGAACAAATTTCACAGACTTCTCAGCCACAGAATGCACAACAGACAGTTCCAGCACCGCAGCCTATTGCTGCAACACAGCATGTTACACAGCAGATGTACCAGTATGCACAGTCCGAGTACCCAGAGTATCAGCCATATTCATGAAACAGCCTAGAGAGGGAGGTAGGCTTGCCTCTCATCGAGATTCCTGTAGATCAAGAAGGTCCCTATGTTCATAGTCAGGTACTAGGGAAAGACAGAAAGTTTCTGATTGATACAGGGGCAAGTAGGACCACCATCAGTCACGCCGAAGTTCCAGGGGCTCCGCTCTCAGGCTCTAGAAATGTTTCCCTTGGATTTTCAGGAAAGCCTATTGTAAACGAGATATCTAAGCCAGTTACTCTAGAAGTAGGTCCATTGTCCCGCACTACTGATCTGTTACTTACGAAGTCATGTCCAGAAAATCTGTTAGGTATTAGAACACTGAAAGAATTAGGTGCAGTCATTTGCTGTTCCCCAGAGGGAATACGATTGTTTCTACGTGACTTCAAGGGTCACTATGTATTACGAGATTTTGATCCAAGATTGTCTAATGTTCCGCAGCATCTATGGGCGCAAGGTCCAACTGATGTAGGTTTTATGCAAATCACACCCCATCGTGTGACTCTCAAGCCAGGTGTAGTGTTACCACGAATCAGACAGTACAGATTGCCACCTGAGGCTGTAACAGCCTTATCCAAAATTATTGACGAGCTCATGGCTCAAGGAGTAGTTGTAGAAACTGACTCCAATGTATGTAATTCTCCGATCATTCCAGTCATGAAACGTACTGATCCAAATGCACCCCCAGTATATCGATTAGTGATTGACCTTCGAGAACTCAATAAATGTATTATTCCCCAGTACCCAGTTGTCCCAGATATCTCTTCCCTATTGACAGCCATTGATTCCGAAGCCTCATTTTTTACAGTCATAGACCTCAAGAACGCGTTTTTCAGCGTCCCCATTCATCCAGACAGCCAGTTTCTTTTCGGATTTTGTTTAAATGGAAGGAGCTATATGTTCACACGAGCTCCTCAAGGTTTCACAGAAAGTCCTAGCATTTACAGTCAAGCACTTAAGAGACAACTAGACAACATTCACATGCCAACAGACACTGCCCTGCTCCAGTATGTCGATGATCTACTGATCACAGCCCGTTCTGAACGTGCTTGCGAGCGAGCATCACTTACAGTCTTGTATTTCCTTGCCGAGATGGGGCACAAGGTGTCCCCTTCGAAGCTTCAATTCTGTGTCCAGCAAGTGATCTACTTAGGCCACTTACTGTCCAAGTGGGGTAGGCAGTTGACACCAGACCGTATCCAGTTAATAGCGAGTCTTCCTCAACCCAAGACACAGAAGGAGGTACGTGCTTTTATCGGCCTTACTTCTTATTGCAGACAATGGATTCCTCAGTATGCATTTCTAGCTAAACCACTGATACAGTTAACGACACAGGAGGCAGCCGTATCGACTGTCCTCCCTTGGACATCTGAACATACACTTAGTTTCAATGAGTTGAAGAAAGCCTTATGCCAAGCTCCAGTTCTAGCTACACCGAACTACAGTAAGCCTTTTACACTTTTCGTCACAGAACGCGAAGGTACAGCATTATCTGTTCTCACACAAGATCAAGCAGGACAATACAAGCCCTGTGCTTATTTTTCGAGCACATTAGATCCTGTAGCCCAGGCTCTGCCTGCGTGCCTCAAGTCAGTTGCAGCCACAGCACTAGCTATCAGACAAAGTGATTCCATAGTATTAGGACATTCCTTGACAGTACAAGTTCCACACTCCGTGGAAGTTCTTTTAAACCGAACCCAGACTCAGCACTTGACAATTGCACGTTTAACAGGTTATGAACTGACACTGTTCCAGCCACACATAGAAATCAGACGCTGCAACGTTCTAAATCCTGCTACATTGTTACCGTCAGTTAATTCAAATCCTGCCACACACGACTGTGTGGAAGTAGTTAACACAATGACTAAGCCAAGACAAGATCTGACAGACATCCCATTACCAGATCCCGACCTGACACTTTATGTGGATGGTTCATGTATGAGAACAAGTACAGGAGAACTAGTAGCCGCGTATGCAGTGACTACTGACACTGAAGTTATAGAAACACACCGTATTGACACCCTGTCTGCTCAAGCAGCAGAGCTAGTTGCTCTGACACAAGCCTGCATACACGCCAAGAACCTGAAAGTTAATGTTTATACAGATTCACGCTACGCATTCGGAGTTGTACACGACTTCGGAGTGCTCTGGCAGGAGAGAGGTTTCATGACTTCTCATGGAACCAAGATTCAGCATGGTCTCCTTATTCAAGCTCTGTTAGATGCCATACATTTACCGACATCTATTGCTATCATGAAGTGCAAGGCACATACGAAAGTTACTGACATTATTTCTCAAGGTAATGATCTAGCAGATCGCACAGCCAAGCTTACAGCACAGACTCCAGACATTTCAGTTAATCCGACACAGACACATACTCCAGCTCCGACTACCTGTATGACAGTTAAGGACCCTACTCAAGATGTCATAGATATCCAGTTACATGCTACTCCCGATGAAATTAAGAAATGGTCCGAACAAGGAGGGGTCCAGACAGATCAGGGATGGGTAACGAAGGGTAGAGCCACATGGTTTCTCCCCGACTCTATGGTTCAAGTCATTATCAATACCGCACATAGTCCAGCACATTTAGGAGAAAAAGCTATGTTAGACAGTATCCAGAACATTTGGTTCAATAAGCATTTACGAGCTGCAGCCAAGCAGAAAGTCCGTACCTGTATGATATGTTGCCAGTTCAATCCAGGTAAAAGTGTCCCGGTGGAACAAGGTGGATTCCAGCCCCCTGACCACCCTTTTGAAGTCCTCCAGATGGATTATATTCAGATGGAGCGATGTCGAGGTTTCAAGTATGTCCTTGTAGTTGTATGCGCTTTGTCCAGGTGGACAGAGGCATATCCAGTTCCAGATTACACAGCCACGACCACTGCCAAGCAGTTGGTTCGTGAGTTCTTCCCCGTTATGGACTCCCTAGGGTCGTATATTCTGATAACGGCCAGCCATTCTCATCTGAGCTCATGAAACATGTTTCCCTGTTGTTAGGGTACCAGTGGAAGTTCCATTGTGTACGCCATCCAGAAGCAGCCGGTCTCGTAGAGAGACATAACCAGACCCTGAAAATCCGCATTGCCAAAATATGTAAGGAGAAAGGTGTGGACTGGCTAGTAGCTCTGCCAGTCTCTTTGTTTCATATGCGCATGGTCGCACATTCCAGATCAGGTCTGTCCCCGTATGAGGTCGTATTCGGCCGCCCCCCTAATATGTGGGGTACACCTAGACCCCGAAGTATTACCGATGTTTCAAGTAATATGCTGACAGATTACCTAGCTTCCTTGATGTCTGCCCTACACTCTTGTCGTTCACAGGTTGCCGCCGCATTTCCAGACAATACCGAGGTGGCACCGCATGAGATCGTTCCCGGAAATCTGGTTCTTGTGAGGAATTTTGATCGTTCAAGTCCGCTGGAGCCTCGCTGGAAGGAGCCAAAACAGGTCCTCCTGGCCACCCGTACTGCCGTCAAGCTGGAAGGCAGGAAGGGCTGGGTCCACCTGTCTCATGTGAAAAGATTTTACGGACTAAAGACTGTTTCCAAGAACATTTCCCAGGATTTGAAAGACTGCCAAAGTACTATTCTTAAGGACTGTCCCGCAAAAGACAATGATACTAAACCCTCCCTGTTAGAGAAAACTCCGCAACAGGAGTATAAGCTAAAATTAAGGTCTAGTAAAATAAGTCAGCCAGTTTGATTGTCTAAGTCCTCCCCTAGGTGAAACGGTTAGACCGGTTTCTGACATGTATAAAATAGACCCCCATAGTGAGAGAGTTAGTCAAAACTCAATCCGATGTATCGTTTTTCTAAGTTTCATATTGTTTTTCAGCCTCATGATTACCTGCACAGGTTATGCATTTTATTTGTGTTTTCCAGTTTCTCATGTAAATAAGTCTTCTATTGTTACAGTAGAGCACACGTTTAGTGATCTGCCTCCTCATGAACTTTCTTATCGTCTTGCTATGCGTAATAATTCCTTTATCCGCATGTTACATTATTCACACCAGACTAGCAATGCCACTAATTGTTGGGTGTGTGGTCGACTCCCCCCTTTCCAGACACCGAAGGGAGTTCTGCCACTCTTTCCTTATCCATTTTCACATAACGGTTCGTGTGGAGCATGGTCCACGTTAACGTCATCCTTAACAGATATGTCTTTTCTTAACAGTACATGTTTCCCAGACAAGCAAGGTCTTCCCCACAGAACAGGGTTAGATCTAGAAAATGAAGTTTATAATTTAGGTAATTATTCTTCGAATTTCATGGTCCTGAATGTTCAGTCTGATACTACTCCAGACTTACCTGCTATGTCAGTATTACCAGTCAAAGGTGAATTATGTGTCCGAAAGAATGGTTCCGTACATGTAGGCCATAGTGATTGTACTACTATTGTCAAGTATAGTGACAGTAGGAAATCTATTTTCAAAGCTTCACGTCATTCTTATTTTGTTTGTGGTCAGACCGCATATGTTCGTCTGCCCCTCGAGTGGGAGGGTACCTGTTACATTGCCTTCCTACTGCCACCAGTTTTTCTGGCCCCACCTGACTACCATAGGAATTCCCACCTAGTACATATCAGACACAAGAGAGACCTCCCGATTGTCGATTATACTGAAACTGCTATAGAACAATATATAGATATCAATAAAGGTGTATTTCCCTATTTAGGTACTGTTGTGAATAGTAAACTGATACGTAGATTAACCAGAACACTCGAAGCAGTAGTGATTGAGACTACTTCTGCTCTAGGTAACTTGACCGAAGAGCAATCCTTTATGAGAATTGTCGTGCTCCAGAATCGTCTCATCCTTGACGTCATACTGGCCGATAGGGGCGGGGCATGTAGAGTCATCGGATCTAGTTGCTGCATTTTCATTCCTAATAACGCGCCGTCTGTTTATTCAGCTATAACCAGACTCCATAAAATTGCCCATATGTTACACCAAGATCCAGGCACCTGGACATGGTCCGGTTGGTTCTGGAATATAATTTCCGCCTGGGGATGGAAGGTGTTGTCCTTTCTAGGTATTGCAGTAGCGATCATATTCAGTTGCTGCCTCTGTATACAATGTGGCCCTGCGATTTGTGGCATTTGTGCTACCTCTTGTGTTCCTAGTCCCAAGTCCCGTTCTAAATTCCGTTCCAAGAAAATTCGAGACGAGCAAATGATACTGTATGAAATGATAGATGGTATCATGAATATTGATGTTTCCTGATGGAAACGTAGTGACAAGGAGGGAATGTGGAAAAGTAAATTTTGCCATGTTCTGTGTCCCTACGTGTTCCCCATCTTATGTTATGTGTGCATGATTAATATGCATATGTATTCCCCATGTTTGATTAAAGACGCAATTACAGTTGTGTCCATCTCTAGTATGCTAGTTTCCAGTTCTCGTGAATACTATGAATATCAGGCCTATGTAAAGTTACGTTGCCACGTTTCTCAGTGTGCACGTTATTTCATTGTAAAGTCCCCGTTTCTAGGCCTCAAAAGGGCCCGGACACCAGATTCAGCTCCTGTCTCCTGAGCCCTCGCTGAGGAGCGATACAGCCCCCACCTGTGTTCCTGACCCTTCACTTACTTCCTGCCTCACAGTGCCCGGTTCAGCCTGGCTCTGTCTACGAGTCTGCCAAGAGTATGTTATGATTCTAGTTATCAGTCCAGCCCTCCTTCTCTGCATTCCTAAGCTACTGAATCGCATCAATAGTTTCCGTCATCGTCTAGCCTTTAAGTCTCCATGTAAGAGAAATACTGTATTAATGGTCATTTCATATTCTTCATCACGCACTACATGTAGAATAATGCATGCTCCAGTCTTAGAGTCTGTTAGCCTCTCCCCTCCTGACTCTTAGTTTATATCAACATGTTCTCTAAACATCAGATACTAGATAGTGTTAGGTACATGTCGCCCTGACTCTCCAGACTTCAGTCTCTGCTCCTAGCACAGAGTTCATAGCCCCCAGCTTCTCCTAGTAACACGTCATTGTCAGTTTGCGCGCACCACTAGGTTAGAGGTCCCGGCTCCTTAGGTAGCCCCCTCCATGTTTCCGCCCCATTTATGACATATTCTGTTACGTTTACATCACATGTCTATGTATACGCCTCTTGTTACACCTACTTTCACCCTTATCTTTCGCGACTGCTATTGACCACACCCACTGCTCCGCCTATCGTATGTATTGTAATGCAACTGTTTTAGTATATATGCTTGTGTACTGTTATTAAAGTTAGCGCGCTCATCACAGATCCAGCCCCGGCAGCTGCCGGGCTCTGCCATCCTATTCCTATGCAGGTTGTCCTGTTCCTGTCCTTTATGCTGTATTAAACCTGCAAACTCCTACTACCTCGAATCTTGACTCTTATTTATTGAGCTATCTGTTATTGCTATGTCCAGTCAAACCTAGATCCGGTATTATTTATTTATATACCACAAGAGAAGTAAGTGTAATCCCTGGCAGTGGGGTGATAAAAGCGCCAGCCATCAACCAGTCCCAACTCCCCCACCCGCTGCTGTGTAGATGCCGAAAAACCCCCTGCCCCAGCCCTATGGAGCCCCGAGCTATCCACCGACTTGTCCCACACCAAGTTGAAATCCCCCAGGAGGAACAATTGACCGTCAGCAAAGTCTCCCACCTTCTGCAATAAATCTTGGAAGAACTTATTCTGACCTGCATTAGGAAGGTACACCACAACAAAAGAACATAGCCGCCCTTTCACCATCAGCCATCGGCCATCCCTATCAGTGCGCACCTCAATGGGTTGGAAGTGCAATGCAGCGCGAAAAAGGAGGGCCACCCCTCTATGTTTCGTAGATGCAGAAGACCGATATATAAGGGGATACGCCTTATGCTTGAGCCGCAGCTCGTCCCTGCGCGCCAAATGCGTCTCCTGAAGCCCCACAACATCCAACTGATGATCCATCACGTACTTCCATACTTTCTGCCGCTTCTGAGGCGAGTTGAGCCCCTTAACGTTCCAAGTCCCTATACTAACAGGCATACCAAAAAAGAACCCCCAAGCTCTCTACAGCCAACGTGCCTGGACCCCCACCCGCACTCAGACCCCTCCCAAGTTAGAGGCCCAGCCGAGGGACCACCCTGGAAATCCCACTGGAAGGCAACTGACAAACCTGAACCAACCCGTATCCGGCGACTAAACATATCAAAAGGAAGGCAACTGAACAGAAGCGGCATCATCAACGGCCAAATCGACACCCCCCCCCCCGCAACCCAGCACTCAACCCCCCCTCCAACTCCAAGGGATCCATGCCAGAATAGCCCACAGCAAGTACAGAGTCCATGTCCAGAACAAAAACAGCTGCCGAGCCCAAGAGGAGGCACCAACAACAGAAGCCAAGGAAAAACGCCTCGAGAGGAGACAACTCTTCACACACCCAGCAGTCAAACTTCACCACCAACCCACCCTGCCCCATCCCCACCCCACACAAAGGGATATAACAGTGAAAAATAATACCAAAAACAATAACAATAGGAACGATACTCATCGTGAGTTGCATCAATCCAAGTAGTCCAAAAGTCATGGAGATCCGTCCACTCCGGGGACGGAATAGGGAGACCAACTCGGAACCTCCCAAGGTCACGATCCGGGGAATCTTCTCCAAAAGTACTTCCATTCACCCAGACCAGGGGGGCCGATGCCCCCTCCAGCGCCGATCCGTCAACAATGAAAACTCTGTCACGCCGCTCCCGAACTGGCTTGCGACACCGGCAGCGTCGTCGAAGCTACTGAAGCCACTGCGTCCACCCTTTCCTGCAGGCTGGTATTGCGGTCCGGGCGCACCCGATCCGGAGAGGACCCCACTCTGTGCCATGATGAGGATCGGCGGCGCCGCCGAGACGGGGATGCATTCGACCCCTGTGACGGTGCCGCACCATCCAAACCCAAGAGATCCTTCGCTTCACGGAGGGAGCGTATCTGCACCAGCCGATTTTGCCATCTGAAGATGATCCTGAAGGGATGGCCCCAGGAGTATGCGATGTTACGTTCCCGCAGAAAGGAAGTCACTGGGCGGAAATCCCTCCTTTTTTGGAGCGTAGAGGCTGCCAAGTCCTGGAACAGCTGAGGACGATGACCCCTAAACTGCAGCGATGCAATGGCCCTGGCTTTACGAAGGATGCGCTCCTTCACCTGAAAATCATGGACACAGACAAGGATGTCCGGGGGCGGCCCCCCCCCCTCTCCTGGGCAAACCAACGCGATGGGCTCTATCCATTCTGATGTCCTTCACATCTTCTTCGTCCAATATCTGCAGAAACAGTTCCTGTACATAGCCTCGTAAGTCTCCTGCCTCGCCATCCCATGGCACCGCCTTAATGCAGATGTTATTCCGACGGGATCGGTTTTCTAAGTCCTCCGTGTGCGCCTGCAAGTCCAAGTTTTGCTCCGTGAGACGGAGGACATCCTGTTGGAGTAAGTGCACATCATTGGCCGTGCTCAAATCATGGTCCTCCAGAGTCGCCACTCGTTCGCCAATCCCATCAACATCCCTTCGTACCTCCCGAAGGTCGGATGCCAACTGCGCCCGCAGCTCGGAGATATCCTCCTTGATGGAGGCAAAAAGTTCGGTCATAAATGCCTTGGTAGCCGGGGCCTCATCATCGGACATTCTCGGCGAGCCACTAGGACCGGGGGAAGCCGGCTGCTGTGAGGATTTAGAGGCTCCGTCTTTCACTACCCGCCCCTTGCGGGCCTGGTTAGACATGATGCCGGGCAGGCCTCCTCCGGGTGGGCGTCCACCAGTCACTCTCAAAGTCAAGTGGTATGGGAGCCCGGGCTCGCAGGTGTAGTTAGCGGCCCCACAAGGCGGCCCAACTCGGTACCCTCCTCTGACCACCAGGCCGACAGCCCCCAGAGAGACCTCGATCTCTGAGATTCCAATCGACAGGACCGTACAAAAGTCAAGGGACCAGGAAGCCCCCAGCCTCCGATGGCAAGTCCCTGAGGGGATGGTGCAGCGGGCAACTCAGACACCAGCTATCCAGGCGCCGGCGATAGGCACACAAATCGATCAGGAGAGCCAGATAAAATGGCGCCGACACGCTCCCTGTCCAGACCACCTCCAAACCACCAGGTGCATACTCCCAGCTGCTCCACTAGTCCTGCTCCAGTCCGCAGCAAGTGATCGGGGCCAGCACGATCTAAGCCTCAGGGAGGGGCGTGGGGCTCCACCAGACCCCCCAGGTGGCCACGCACTTCAAGCCGACGTCCAGCCTCCCCGGGCCCTCACTCCACCTAGGCCCCCGCAGGCTGCAACCCCCAGGGCTCTTCCGCTCCGTAGGTAGCCGAGCCGGCTCCAAGTTCACTCCCCCGGCTCGGGCTGCTGGGCGTCTCTCACTCCCCCCTTCCAGGCTAGTGCGCAGCTCCTCTTACTGTGTCCGGGCCCCACAGCGAGTCACAGGGGCAAGCAGTGACCGGAATGCTCCCGGGGCCTCCACCACTCCGCCGGGCCTGCCCCACGGGGCCTCCGTGCTCCCTCAAGTTCAGGCCCTCTCCTCACCTCCGGCCGGGAGAGCCACACACCACCGCTGTCCTCCATTACGCTGCTCCGCCCTCCGCTGATCGCGCGGCTCGCCCCAGGGAGCCGGCGTATGGGGAGGACCTCGGGTGGGTAACGGGCGAGCCCCTCTCCGCCGTCGCGGTCACACCGAACCTCTGGTCGGCCCTCTGAGTACGCGAGTCCGGGGATTTAAAGGCCTCACAGCTTCCCCGCTCCTGTAGCCGCCACGAGCGGCTCAGTGCTCCGCAGACGGCACCGGACCTCTCCGCGCTGTGTCGCAGACCTCCGACAGCGGTCTGGGGCCAACCAGCGCCAGTGACAACGACCTATCAGCAGCAATGTCGGATCGGCGCTGGAGAGGCTCGGAGAAGCGTCTTACTCCGACGCCATCTTGGCCACGCCCCGATGTAAGACTTCTAATGGTTTTTCTTCCTTGTTTGCTTTGCAGGATTGAAGGATAAGATGAGGGTGTTAGTTAGGGATGTTAGGAGAGAATGACTTTGGAACTATCTGTTCTTTGCTAATCTTTAACTGTTTTCTAAAATAAAGCGATTCTTTTTCTGAGCTCTAAATAAAATGATCATTTTGAAATAAAGTTTAAGACTTTACTGAATAAAGATTTACTAATGCCTAGATGTCAGACATGATAAAGTTTTGCTTTGAATAAAAATCAGATAAATGAAGAAGTAAGAGCTGGTCTTTGAATTCTTCTTACGCCTAATTTTCATTCTAGCAGATCCATTGCCATTATGGTGGTGTGTCTGAATAATTTAAGTCTGAATAAAACCATGGTAAAATGTTTTTAAATCTGCAGGTGTAAATAATGAATAGTTAAATAGGTTTAGACGCTCCACCTAAATGTTACAGCGTTTCTCTGCTGCGGTTCACCAGAGCCTTGAAGCCGAGTGTAAGTGAACAGGGTAAATGCGCAGTGCTATGGGCCCCACTGATGATTTGTGTGTTTTAAGGTTTTAGGGTAATGGTGAGTGTTAATTAGAAATGATTTCTGGAGCCGCGCTGCAGCAAAATCTTAGGGCAGCAAACATGAATATACATGTGTGCATGTGTCAGTCTGATTCCAGGTGCCACAATTGAACTCCGTATGCTAACACTTGCGGCCACATGCATCAAAGTGCCCATTTGCGATTTCTTAATTGCGAAAATTAAGGAATTGCAATTAAGAAATCGCAAATTGGTATGCATTAAAAAATCACAATTTTATTTGCGATTTCTTAATTTTCCTTAATTGTGATTCACAATTTGCGAATCGCAATTAAGGAATCCCTTCCCCTTGATTCCTATGGGCCAAAAGGCCCATAGGAATGAATGGGAAGACAATCTCAATTTGCGATTCGCAATTAGCTAATCGCAAATTGAGATTGCGATTTCAAGGGTGCAGGGGTGTCCAAAGGACACCCTGTTGCACCCCTGAAATCAATCTATGCACATATGTTGTGAACACACATGCCCTTGGGGCATGTGTGTGCACAACATGACAGTTTGAAAAATGCACAAAATTGCATTTTTCTAATTTTTCGCAAATTACCATGAGGTCCAACTACATGGTAATTTTTTCCTCCTAATTGCTAATTCGCAATTTTTTTAAATGTCATGCATTGCATTTAAGGAATCGCAAATTGCGATTCCTTAATGCAATCGCATTTTTAGAAATCGCAAAAAATAGCGATTTCTTGTATTTTTTGTTAATGCATCCCAGTGATTTAGGAATCGCAAACGGCCGCATTTTGCGATTCGCACCGTTTGCGATTCCTAAATCACTTAATGCATGTGGCCGTAAGTGAACACACAGCCCTCAAAGCGCTGTAACCCTACAGTCTCTGCACGGACCGGCATGCACTGCTCGACTTCCAATCCCGGCTCCCCGCTTGAGCACCGTGTGATCCTCCGCACATCGGAGGCCTTCGTGCATCTTTTTCCTCCCTCACTCTCTCTATCGCCCTCACTCTATCGCCCTCACTGTATCTATCTATCGCCCTCACTGTATCTATCTATCGCCCTCACTGTATCTATCGCCCTCACTGTATCTATCTATCGCCCTCAATATATCTATCTATCGCCCTCACTGTATCTATCTATCGCCCTCACTGTATCTATCTATCGCCCTCTCTCTATCTATCGCCCTCACTCTATCTATCGCCCTCACTCTATCTATCGCCCTCACTCTCTCTATCTATTGCCCTCACTCTCTCTATCTATTGCCCTCACTCTCTCTATCGCCCTCACTCTCTCTATCTATTGCCCTCACTCTCTCTATCTATCGCCCTCACTCTCTCTATCTATCGCCCTCACTCTCTCTCTCTCTATCGCCCTCACTCTCTCTATCGCCCTCACTCTCTCTATCTATCGCCCTCACTCTATCGCCTTCACTCTATCACTCTATCTATTGCCCTCACTCTATCTATTGCCCTCACTCTATCTATCTATTGCCCTCACTCTATCTATCTATTGCCCTCACTCTCTCTCTCTATCGCCCTCACTCTATCAATTGCCCTCACTCTATCTATTGCCCTCACTCTATCTATCTATTGCCCTGACTCTATCTATTGCCCTCACTCTATCTATCTATTGCCCTCACTCTATCTATTGCCCTCACTCTATCTATTGCCCTCACTCTATCTATCTATTGCCCTCACTCTATCTATCTATTGCCCTCACTCTATCTACTTATTGCCCTAGCTCTATCTATCTATCGCCCTCACTCTATCTATCTATCACCCTCACTCTCTCTATCTATCGCCCTCACTCTATCGCCTTCACTCTATCACTCTATCTATTGCCCTCACTCTATCTATTGCCCTCACTCTATCTATCTATTGCCCTCACTCTCTCTATCTATCGCCCTCACTCTCTCTATCTATCGCCCTCACTCTCTCTATCTATCGCCCTCACTCTATCTATCGCCCTCACTCTCTCTATCTATCGCCCTCACTCTATCTATCTATCGCCCTCACTCTATCTATCTATCGCCCTCACTCTATCTATCTATCGCCCTCACTCTATCTATCTATCGCCCTCACTCTATCTATCTATTGCCCTCACTCTATCTATTGCCCACACTCTATCTATTGCCCTCACTCTATCTATCTATTGCCCTCACTCTATCTATCTATTGCCCTCACTCTATCTATCTATCGCCCTCACTCTATCGCCCTCACTCTCTCTATCTATCACCCTCACTCTCTCTATCTATCGCCCTCACTCTCTCAATCTATCGCCCTCACTCTCTCAATCTATCGCCCTCACTCTCCCTATCAATCGCCCTCACTCTCTCAATCTATCGCCCTCACTCTCCCTATCAATCGCCCTCACTCACTCTATCTATCGCCCTCTTTCTATCTATCGCCCTCACACATAGCCTGGGTAAGGTGGTGTAATCACCCCCCTTACTTAAATGTAAATGTAAATGTACATGTATTTATATAGCGCAAATCACCGACACGGTATCTAAGCGCTTGCTTAGGGAACCCGTCCTGGTATTCCCCTGTGAGATACCCCGGCAGGGTATCTACAAGGTGAAAGCCAGGCATCCCGCCGCGAGGGGCCGTAGTGTATATATATATATATATATATATATATATATATATAGCACTTAAATATAGTATACCTATATCTATATAACTATATAGACACATATACACCTATAAGCCATTCCTATGGTAGGCCTCGACAATCCTGGAGGCAGAGTGCTTGGTTTTATGTGAGAGGGTGCCCTAGCATGAGCTGAGCCCTCTGCAGCTTGCGGAATCATCTCCTTATAGCTGTTCTGTGATATAGCCATACCATATACTCTTAAGTGCATTATAATCCTCGCGGTTAATGCTAACTTTGGTTTGGCTTTATAAAAACATGTCATGTGAGTTGTCAAACACTTTGGAATACTAACCCCCGCCAATTCTGGCGGCGGTGGTAGCATTCCACCCTTCTAGAGGGAAAAGACATGTAGCTTACTGCTTTACCCGGTTAAAGTTAAACAGAGCATCAGCATCACAAAATGGATGCTGCTGCCACAAACACGAGTCTGACCTCCTGTTGCTGGACGAAACTCTGGCAGGGGAGGCCTGGACAATAGGTTTCCTGTCCAGGGAGGTGCTGGCACCTCCCCAGACAGGGGTTTTGTGTATTGGGGGCAGGGAGGGCTGCATTCAGTGAATGCATCTGGACACTGCGTGGGGCACACAAGGTGCTAAATGCATAGCCCGGTTCAAACCAGTTGCTGGGGCACTCCAGCCCCAGCTCTGGCGCGAAACTGGACAAAGGGAAAGGGAAGGCTGCCGCCGGATCCCGAAGAATCTGCGACACAGGAATTGGACTTCCAGACTTCTCTGACTCCGACCCACATCCACAGCAAAACTGAGATCCGTGGCGGACACAAGAGACGTGGGACGGATACCCTGCATTTTGCTAACTGCTCAACTCCCGAAGTACCTTTGCAGTTATGCATTGGGGTATGAGAAGTCCTGTTCCCGAGCACCCTTTGCACTGAAGCACAGGCCCCCACACTCCGCGAGTGTCCCGTGGGCCCACTTTTGCATTTGTGCTTGATGCGTCTTCCCGGTTCCTTGCCTGTTGGCTAGTGAGCCCCCTGAAAACTTTTCTTTGAAATAAACTTGCTTTCCTGGTTGTGCCAGGCTTGCTACAGCTTCCCTCCAAAGGAGAAGCACCACACACCTTGCTGGTTTGCAACAAAGTAAATCTCGACATCCTGCGTGGGGTGCGTTTTCCAAGGCTTGTTGGGTCCAATTTGGATACCGACACTGCAGTCAACTAGATCATTCATGGAACAGCTCGAATCCAGTGCCTGGTCATCGTCGATGCCTCCTGGACCTCATGGGTGAAGAGACAAACTCACCTGCTTCACCTGAGATCATCACGACATCGCCTGGTTCCTTCCTGGTACCTTCCTGGTCACTGGCTAGTGACCCAGACTCTGTCCCTTCTGCTTTCAGGTTCTTCAGAACTTCGATCCACCCTTGGATCCACCCTGACACTTTTCCTCTGGTCGCCTGCAGCACATAGAAAACATCGACGAAACCCGACACCAAAAGGCACCTATGCACCCGGCTTCCCTGGGTGAGGTAACACGAGTACTCCGGTGCTCCCGTGGGTCTTGACTCTCGAAGTGTCCTAGTCTAAAGGGGTTTTGTCGTAGTCCATCCGGAAGTGCCCTAAATCAGTAACTTTGTAACTTCTTTGTTCTCCATAATAAGTCAATGGTAACTCGCGACTGTGTTTAGACACTGCACGCGTCTCCCGTGGGCCTCCTACTTCCTAACCTTTGGTTGTTCAGTGTAGCCCCAGTGATTCCCTAGGCCCTAGGCCTACTTTCTATCCCAGACGTGGTTCTTATACCAGTATTTTAGTATATGGTTTGTGAGGCCCCTAGGGCATTACTGTATATTGTGCAACTTATTGTATGCTAATTGAGTAACTTGTATTGTGCTTTTACCTCTGACCTCATAAAGAGTGCAGAGGGGTTGTGTTTAGAATAAATACATATATATTTGATACATACCTTGTGTGGTGTCCTTTCATTTGGTATTCAAGGGATTATAATTGGTAAAACAACTAGCTTCACATGCTCTCTGAAGTCTTAGCCTATTGACTGCTGGCCCATGCTACCACTAGGATAGCTTTCTATAAGGTTGACCTTACAACCACCATCAATAAGGGTCGATTAGACTGGTGCTGGGTGCCCACTAGAACTAGTGGACATCATATGCCAAGCTAACTTCTCACAATGGATTATTGAGGAGGATGGATTTCTGGTAGTTCCACTGAACCTACAAATTAAGATATTGTCTTTAGCCCATGAGGGACATGTGGGAGCCATAAAGAGGAGGATCAGGGAACTTTTTTGGTGGCCTGGTTTGGACCGAAGTGTGGAGCATTTTGTCAGGGACTGTGGCATGTGCAGTCAGTGATAAGCCTCAGGTGACTCTTCCCAGTCCTGTGCAAGGCATCCCTGTTCCTGAGATACCCTGGTTCAAATTGGGTGTAGACATAATTGATCCCATGTATGTCTTGGATGAGTGCTGTAGATTTGGGATTGTGCTTGTAGATTATGACACAAAATGGCCAGAGGTACAATTTGTTCAGTCAGATTACACGGAGGAAGTTTTACAATTTTTGCAAACCCTGTTTTTTAGGAGAAGGGGCAACCGGTGGAACTTGTCTCTCATAACGGGGTGCAGTTCCCTTCTAATGAGTTCCAAATGTTTGTAGCTTGGTGGGAAATTAAACATGTCACTACCTCCCTCTATCATCCCCGCAGTAATGGATTAGTGGAGTGCTAAAACAGAATCATAAAAGACAACATTCAACTCTCAGTAGCCAACGGGTTGGACTGGAGAGAAGAACATTTGGAATTGTTATGGACACTGCGCACCAACCTGGGTGGAGCCAGGTCTCACTTTCTGTTTTAGTGAAGGGAGGGATGGCTACCTCCAAAATGGTCAGACCACGGATGAATGGTTTGGCTGTTTCACAAGCAACATTGGAGCATGTGAAGGAGAAGTGTAAGATAGCTCAGCACAAGTATGCCAGTTCTGCCCCTATTAAGGGTAGACGACAAGCCACTTTCCACAAAGGGGATATGGTGAAAGTGAAACTTCCAGGCATAGTTGCCAAGGGTAAATCCAGATGCTCTCAGCCCTTGGTAGTTGATGCAGTGAAACACAACGTGGTGAGGTTGAGTGACAGAAAATGGTGAAACAAAGAGAAATTGCCCAAGCAGACAATGAAAAGTGTTAGACAGAGTATGACAGAGTATGGAAGCTAAGGTTCTGGAGGGTGCGGATGGTCAGAATAGTGGAACTGTGGGGACCACACCGATCCACATAGAATCTAACTCAGAGTGGCCTGCGAGAGCCCAAAGACTAGCTACTTGTTTTAATGATTATATCATAATTTGAAATGGTGTTCCTATTTTGGGTGTTTATATTTATACATTTATATTTGTTTTAGTTTCTTCCTCCTACAGGTGTACAGGTTTTCATACCTTTTTCCTTTTTGGAACCCTTTCATTGTCTTTCCTCCGCAGCGTCAGTGTAACCCCAACAGGGTGTGTAATGAAGGTGAGGTCAAGGGGAAGATGTGTTGGGTCTTCATCATTTGTGTGGCGTGCGGGTGCTCACATACCGTTGACTTTAATCATCAAACCCTGGAATCCTAGAGGCTGCACCGGTGGCTTAGGCTTCAGTGAGGGCATTGAGGACAACCCCAATGAGGAGGACAGCTTTTTAGCAAGGCTGGCCAAAAGATTAGAACTAGAGTCCTGACTCCTGGCTCTGGAAAAGGAAAGTAAATAGATGGGTTTAGCACCCATCTCTGGTGGCAGCAATACCAATAATAAGGATAAAGAGCAGTCTTATGATCCTAAAATCCCCAAAGGGATTGTCCCTAAATTTGAGGAGGGTGATCAGCCGAGGTCGGTAGTAGGAGTTCCTGTAGGGCGGTGACGTGGGGAGGTTGAGGGGCAGGGTGGGGAAGTAGTAATGTATTGATTACGGAGTTTAACAGGTAAGTAAACATATAAATAAATAAAACGAATTTCGTTGAGCGCACTGCATCGCATTTGGTAATGCAGTGCACGCAACGTAATTCATTTAATGTATTAATATGTTTACTTACCTGTTAAACGCCGTAATCCATACGTTACTACCCCCCACACTGCCCCTCCCCCTCCCCACGTCACCGCCCTGCAGGAACTTCTACTACCGACCGCGCTGAAGGTGATTACATCACCAAATGGTTCACAGCCTTTGAGAGGACTTGTGACATGAGAAAGGTAAAGAAACCTCTCTGGGGGGCACTCCTGTGGGAACTGTTCTCTGGTAACTGCAGAGACAGACTTCTGACCCTCTCTGGGCAAGATGCAGGGTCCTATGACCTCACGAAGAAAACTCTGATTGAGGGATTTGGACTCACCACTGAGGAGTACAGAATTAGGTTCAGGGGGGCTCACAAAACCCTGAACCAGTCCTGGATTGATTGGTTAACTGGACACAATGTGCCTGACTTTACTGGACTTTACAATTTGTTTATGAAGGAACATATGCTAAGTAATTGCACGAATGAAACGTTACATCAGCATTTGGTAGACCTAGGTCTAATTTCTCCCCAAGAATTGGGAAAGAAGGCAGACCACTGGGTCAAGACTAGGGTGACAAGGACAACCACTGGGGGTGACCAGAGGAAAGTGGTTACAAAACCTCCCCAGGGGAAAGGTGGTGAGAATCGCCAAGATAAAAAGTCTGAGTCTTCCAAAGGGCCCCAAAAACCTGTCCAGGTGGGTGTGTCCCAAACTACTCCCTATGTACCTCAGCTCTATAGGGGAAGAAACTTTGATCCTAACAAGGCCTATTGTAACAACTGTAAAAAGTTGGGGCATTTAACTGTAGACAGGTCTTGCCCTCACAACAAGGCCCCTAGTTCAACAAGCGCAGCTACTTCTGGGGTAGCAAGTCTACAGATGGGATCAACAGTGTGCCCAGAGCAAATCACGATGCACACTGAAGCAGGTCTAATTTCAGAGGGGGAATTTGAGTTTGCCACTGTAGCTGTGCGGTCACCCAACTTAAAGAAATATTTACAGTACCGTTGGATCAATGGAACTAGGATAGAAGCTCTGAGGGATACAGGTGCCAGTGTCACTATGGTGAGAGACACACTGGTTTCCCCTGAGCAATATTTGATTGGGCGTACTTACCCAATCACCAATGCTGACAGTGTTACCACTAATCATGCAATGGCTATGGTGACATTAGGCTGCGGGGCGGGGGGTTACTGGCCTAAAACAGGTAGTGGTCTCTCCAAAGCTACCAGCTGCATGTCTACTTGGCAATGACCTGGAAACCTCAGCCTGGGCTGAGGTTGAATTAAAAACACATGCATCAATGCTGGGTATCCCTGAATTGGTGTGTGTACAAACGAGAGCACAGAGCAAACGGCAGGGTGAAAAAGTAGGGTTGGAGCTTGAAAGTATGGCCCAACCCACCAAGAGAAAAGGTAAGAAGACTGGGGACTAGCTTCTGTACAGCAAACAAATCAGGACCCCTCTCCTCAGGGAGTGGACTTGGACACCCTAGAGGGAACTGAGCCTATGGAGCTTGACCCTTAACAGGTCGAACTCTTGGGTCCAGGGGGACCCTCTAGGGAAGAGCTGTGCCAGGGTCAACAAGACTATCCCACTCTTGAAAGCCTGAGGCAGCAAGCTGTTTCAGAAGCCATGGGAGATGTCAGTGCTACCCACAGAGTTTATTGGGAAGAGGGATTACTGTACACTGAGGCATGAGAGTGGTAGTGCCACAGAAGTACAGGGAGTTCCTCCTAACTTTAGTTCATGACATCCTGCTAGCTGGACATCTGGGCCAAACCAAAACTTAGGAAAGGCTAGTGAGCCACTTTTACTGGCCCCAGATGCACCAAAATGTGAAGGAGTTTGGCAGCTCCTGTGTTACCTGTCAGGCCAGTGGCAAGACATGTGGCCACCCAAAGCCCCCCCCACCACTGCCTCTGGTGGGGGTTCCCTTTGAAAGGGTAGGTGTGGACATAGTGTGTCCACTTGAACCTCCCACAGCCTCAGGGAACACATTCATTCTAGTGGTAGTGGATCATGCTACTAGGTACCCTGAAGCAATTCCACGTAGGACAACTACAGCCCCTGCAGTAGCCAAGGCCCTCCTGGGTGTCTTCACCAGGATAGGGTTTCCTAAGGAGGTGGTTTCAGACAGAGGTACCAACTTCATGTCTGCTTACCTGAAACACATGTGGAAGGAGCGTGGAGTGAAGTACAAGTTTACTACACCATATCACCCACAAAACAATGGACTTGTTGAGAGATTCAACAAGACATTGAAAGGCATGATCATGGGACTCGCTGAAAAGCTCAAGAGGAGATGGGATGTCCTGTTGCCATGCCTGATTTTCACTTACAGAGATGTGCCACAGAAGGGAGTAGGGTTTTCCCCCTTTGACCTGTGAAGGGACCACTCTGTCTTGTGAAAGAGGGTTGGGAGAGGCCTCTCCAAGAACCCAAACAAGACATTGTGGACTATGTGCTTGGACTAAGGTCCAGAATGGCTGAGTACATGGAAAAGGCATCCAAGAATCTTGAGGCCAGCCAGGAGCTTCAGAAGCACTGGTATGGCCACAAAGCTGCACTGGTTGAATTTCAACCTGGGCAACAGGTGTGGGTTTTGGAGCCAGTGGCACCAAGGGCTCTCCAGGACAGATGGAGTGGCCCTTACCCTATCCTGGAGAAAAAGAGTGAGGTCACTTACTTAGTTGACCTGGGCACCAGCAGGACACCCAAAAGGGTTATCCATGTGAACGGCCTTAAGCTCTAGGGTGCCACATCTGTACTTCTTACCCAAAGTCCACAAAGATGCCAAAACACCGCCCGGTCGCCCCATAGTGTCTGGGTGTGACTCTGTCCTGGAGCCTATTTCCAAATTTGTGGATGTCTTTCTTAAACCGCGAGTAGTCCAAGTACCATCTTATCTGCGGGACACAATGGACTTTATTAACAAAGTTGAAATGTTACACTTCGATCCTTCCCAGCAGTTGATGGTGACAATGGACGTTGCGTCTTTATATACGCAAATCCCCCAGCAGGATGGACTAGATGTTCTGGAAATATTTTTGGAAAGAAGGCCAAGACCACATCGGGTCCCTACTGAGTTACTTCTAGCTTTCGCTGGACTAGCGCTAAAAAGAAATTATTTCTCATTCGAGGATGAGCTTTTCCTGCAAATCAAAGGCTCAGCAATGGGCTGTCCGTTTGCCCCGGAAATGGCGATTCTTTATATGGGGCAATATGAAGAGATGTTCGTGTACAACAATAACCCGTATAAGTCACATATCCAGCAATGGCTGCGATACATAGATGACGTTTGGTGCATCTGGAATGGATCAACTGAATCATTGGAATCCTTTCATGTTTGGCTGAACAACCGGAGCCCCGACATCAAGTTCAGCCTCACCTATGACTCCAAATCATTACCGTTTCTAGATGTGGAGGTCAAGGCTACCACGGACGGTTTGGTATGTACTCTATACCAGAAACAGACGGACAAAAACAACGCCCTGCATTTCAAAAGCTACCACCCCCGGAGCCTTAAGAACAATCTTCCCTATGGGCAATTTCTTAGGGTCAGAAGGAACTGTTCTAGAATCCAAGACTTTGATATCCACGGACAAGCCCTGGTTAAAAAACTGCATGACAGAGGCTATCCTAGAAAGCTTCTTAAACACTCTATGAAGAGAGCCAGGTGGACACCAAGAGAGCATTTACTGGAAAAAAGATCTAAGCCACCAACTCAGCGGATGGTATGTGTATCCACTTTTGGACCTTACACTCATCAATTACAGAAACTCATCCGTAATGCTTGGCATCTAGTCGAAGAAGTCCTCCCGGATGTGGGATCACCTCTCTTTGCCTTAAAAAAGAATCGCAGCATAGGACAGTTGATTACATCTACAAGACCACAAAAGAAGCGTGACACTCAGGGCACGATTTTTGGCGCCACTCCTGTGAAAGGTCATAGAAAATGCGGTACATGTTCAGTGTGCAACCTCACAGTCGAAGGTTCTCTGTTTTCCAACGGAAAGAAATTTTGGCGGCATGAAAACCAAGTACGTGGTGTATGCTATCCAATGTCCATGCCAAAAGGTGTACATTGACAAAACGACCCAAGAAGTCAGACAACGGATCATTCAGCACCGGTCCAGAATTAACAACAATATCCTCACAGCTCCCCTGGTGGCTCATTTCCAGCAGCAAAACCATAAAGTGGACGATCTGAGATGGACTGTGCTCTCAGTGATCAAATCAGGTGGAGGAGGGGATCCCGACTTGCGGTTGTCTCAAAGGGAAGCTTATCTTATTCTGAAATTTGACACAGCCCAATCGGGTTTGAACGATCTGTCTGAAATAAATAATTTGTAGATTCTCTGTGCCTACTCACTCAAATCCTACTGGTTTTGTTGTCCTCCACACGTTCGGTTTTGGCGTGTCTCACTGAATTGCAACAGGGTAATGTCCATGACCAATGGGAGGTTGCAGTACGAGGTTCTCTCCAGCCCCCCACCCGGCCCTCTGCGCCGTGTCCAAGCCTGTGTTTGAATCGCACGATAATGTGGACTACCTGTCCCAGAAGCCCCAGACACCCATGTGACCCAGCGCGGTCCCTTTAACTCTCCACTCATTGCGCGCGACTTTCCCAAGCTGAACGCCGCTACTGAGTGCAACGAACAGATCGTTTGACTGCTCGTCATTCCTTGGTAAGTGCCGTCTGCCTCTCTATATGTGTAACGCCCCTGCGAGAATCACAAAGGTACATGTTTTAAAACCTTGGCCTTTCATTCGTGCAGGTTCACTAAGATTGGCGAAACAATTCCAAGCAAACAACAAATAAGAGACGCCTGGGTTTGGGCGCTGGCCGCCATTGTGCCGGTGAGTGTTTCAGTCTCCTTTAGCATACAGCTCCGTATGCCCTCCGTGTGATTCCTGACTTATAGATATAACGAACATAACAATCTCTCCTCTAGGTTGGCTCCAGCCCAGTCTGGTGCCGCTGTTTGTCAGGAGACCGCGCATGATCTTCTTCCGCGGTTTACACGTTATCCACTTGAGGTAGGCCCCTGTCTACATTTTCCACACTAAGTTCATCGTGGGTTATGAGAACTCTCTGACACTTACTTATGTCTGGTTATAGAAACACGCCACACGAGAGACCCCCAATTTATACTGCAACCTCCAATTGAGCTACATCTACCCGAGCGACATTCCAACTATTTACCAGTGACTTATCTGGTCACGTTCAGGTACCCCTCCAATACTCTTTGAGTTCTGAGTCTCGAGTCTGTTATATGTAACCGAGTGTCATTATTGGTCACAACGCTTATACCACCTTGTTTCATTATTATTTTCAGTTTTGGCATCTGTCCAGTCCATGTCCTGAGGAGAACCCATACTAACGTGGTGGTTCGAAACGCGTTGACACGGAGCCTGGAAAAATAATAAGGGTGCCACTAGGGCTGTTAAAACCCACATTGTGTGTTCCCCAGTGTCGCAACCCTCCAATTAGTTTTCTTAATCCTAGGCTCTAGTAAGGCAGGCAGTTGGTTTCACCTGTAATTTGAGGCTCGCTTGTCTTTCATATCCAACAGAAAGGACTGGTTCCTAATGAGAATGTATCATTAGTTACATGATTGCGTATTGTTTTGTGTTGTCTGTATCAATTTACACATTTCTTTTGAGCACTTGTACAGTTTATCATTGCACAGAATTGCACATCTGTTGTTTTTATGTAATTTTTTCATTGTTTGATGACTATTTCTGATGACATATATTTTTTATGTGATGAATGCTTTTTCAAAAAATCAAAAAAACTAAAATAAAATAGATTACCCTCCAGTACATTTTGACTGCGTGGGAACATTAAATGAAAAAAAAAATCTGTCTGGCATCTTTGTTTGTTTAGTAGATTTGAGTGGTCCAAGCCGGTCAGACACAGGACCCAAACCTTTCCCCTTTGACTTAAGCTCTACCATGACAGGGCTGACATCTCCATGCTGATGGTGACTGATGAGGAACAGGAAGCAGAGAGTGAACCTCTCTCTGATCTCCTCCCTTCCAGCCCAAAAGATGGGTCGGTGGATGGAGTTGTCTTTTCAGACACCCTCTCTGCCCAACAGCAGGCTGACTGCAAGCAAGTCTTACAACAGTTTGCTAGCCTCTTTTCCTTGACCCCTGGTCTGACCAGCTGGTGTACCCATGATGTGGACACTGGGGACAGTAACCCTGTCAAAAACAAAATCTATCCACAATCAGACCAAGTCAAGGAAAGCATCAAATCTGAGGTCAGCAAGATGCTGGAGCTAGGGATTATTGAGCCCTCTGAAAGCCCCTGGGCTAGCCCAGTGGTTCTAGTCCCCAAACCTCATCAACAGGGTGGAAAGAGAGCGATGAGGTTCTGTGTGGACTATAGAGGGCTCAACTCTGTCACCAAGACAGATGCTCACCCCATTCCAAGAGCAGATGAGTTGATAGACAAACTAGGGGCAGCCAAATTCCTAAGCACCTTTGACTTAACTGCAGGGAACTGGCAAATTGGCATGGCCCCAGGAGCCAAAGAGAAAACAGCAATCTCCACCCCTGATGGGCACTATCAGTTTACTGTGATGCCTTTTTGGTTAAGGAATGCCCCTGCCACCTTCCAGAGGTTGGTGAATCAAGTCCTGGCTGGGTTGGAGTCCTTTAGTGCAGCTTATCTGGATGATATTGCTGTCTTTAGCTCCACCTGGCAGGATCACCTGATCCACCTTGGGAAGGTTTTACAAGCCCTGCAATCTGCAGAGCTAACTATCAAGGCAGCCAAATGTCAGATAGGGCAGGGCACTGTGGTGTACTTGGGCTACCTTGTGTGAGAAGTTGGCCTGATATATGATGTTTCCAATTCTGGAACCACCTTGTATCAGTCCAAACTATCCCTTATGGTGTCTGGTTGTAAGTCAACCTTATAGACAAGCTATCTTAATGGTAGCATAGACTAAGCAGCCTTAAAGGCTAAACTCAAGAGGTCGTGTTAAGCGAGCTGTTTTACCAATCACAGTCCTGTAATATCAAATGAAAGGACACCACACAAGTATATATTATAAAAATATATGTATTTATTTCTAAAAATAATCCCCAGTATTCTTTATGAACAAAGGGGCACAAGCGTTAAATCAAAAGCACAGTATAACATACAAAGTTGCACAATTATGGATGAGGGCGAGGGGCCACTCAGACCATATACTAAAAAAATGGTATAAGAGATACCAATCGATCAGTGGTTAGGCCAAGGGCCTAGGGAATCGCTGGGAGCAGTCGGGACAAGCAATGCTGAAGTCGGGAAAAGCCCGCGGGATTCGGGTGCAGTGCTGAAAGCACAAGCATGTACCAATGTTAAGTCAATGGTGCGTAAAAGTTACATAAATAGAGTTTAAGGACACTTCCGCTGAACCTAGAAGGACAAAACTTTAGACACAGACACTAGAGGTGTGTACCAGTGTGGGAACACCGGCGTTGCAATGTTACCTCACCCACAGGAAGCAGGTGCACAGGGTCGAAGTAGTGTCGGGTTTTGTCACGCAGGCTCTGGGTGCTTGAAGCTGAAGATGCTGCAGGCGATGGGAAGTACTAGTGTCCGGTGGGATCCAAGGGTGGATCCAAGTCGAAAAGTACCTGAAAGCAGAGGGGACAGAGTCTGGGTCACTCAGCAGTGACCAGGGTGGAACCAGGACGGAACCAGGCAATGTCGGGCGCAATCAGGTGGTCGTCGAGGAGCTTCTCTCCGCTGTCACGTGGGCTCTGGGGCATCTGCGACATCCAGGAGCGGGGCACGATCTGTCCCACACAGGTTCTCGCCGTCTGCGCTGTCGGCTTCAAGATTGGAGCAAACAACACTTGGCAAAAGCAATCCACGCGGAACTGGGAGATTGCTTCTCACTCGGTCCAGGAGGGTCAGAGTGGGTGCTCCTTTTCAGGGGAGCTGGTGCAAATCTGGAGCAACCAGATTCACAAGTCGTATTTCGGTTTTCGCTGGCACAGGGGCCACAAGCCAGCTGGCAAGGGACCGGGCCAATGCGTTGAGCCAAAAGAAGCAGAAGGGCCCCACGCAGCACTCGTCAAGTGTAGAGGGGTGAACTTCGGTGCAAGAGTGGCTCAGGGTTGGGGCTTCTCAAACCCTATTGTACAGCTTCGAGGGTCACTCGTGGGCTGCACGGTCAGCGTCTCGTGGTCTTTTCAAGATGGCGTCCCCCACGCTTCCGGTCGCCTCCACGGGTCTCAGCTCTGCAGGGACTGTGGATCGGGCTGTAAGAAGGCAGGCAAGCTTGATCTCGTTGATCTCTGTCGCTCGAGTTCCGGCAGGAATTGCAACAAAGCAGACGTCGATGGGCTGGATGGTGCCTGTTTGCACAGGGTGGTCACTCCTTGACCACAAGGGAGATTCTTCAGTCTTCTACGTCGAGTAGGATGTCGAAGGGTCCAGAGTTTTGTTTCTTAAGTTTCATCAGGATAATCTGAAGTGCATTGGCACTGCTCCCACTCTTATTCGAATCTAGGGGGCTGGATTACCTGCTAGGTCCCCTCCTATGGGTGGGACCCAGGAAGTGGGTGGATACACCCCCTTCCTTTGATCCTGGCCACGCTGGGTCGGGGGCTGGAGTGCCCCAGAACCGGTTTGTCCGGATTATGCAAGGGGCAGCCTTGTGCGCCCCCAGCAGTGTCTGGTTTCTTTCAAACCTCCCTGCTACAATCCACTATCTCCTGTCTGGGGGGGTGTGACACCTCCCTACGACAGGAAACCCTTTGTCCAGGCCTCCTTGGCTGAGTTTCGGTCAGCTGCAGGGGGTCAGACCTGTGTCTGTGGCAGAAGCATCCATTTTGTGGATCTGAGGCTCTTTTAAAAATTAACCGCATTTCAGTAAAGTAACATGTCTTCTCCCTCTAGAGGGGTGGAATGCTATCCCCGTCGCCAGGACTGGCGAGGGGATAGTATTCCAAATCGTATGACACCTTACACGACATGTTTTGATAAAGCCAAACCAAAGTTGCTATATAACCGCGAGGATTATAATGCACTTAAAAGTATATGGTATGGCATTATCCTGGAACAGCTTAGGGAGTTGTTCCCGACAGCTGCAGACAGGCTCAGCTCATGCTAGAGCTCCATCTCACATTAAACCACGCACTCTGCCTCCAGGATTGATAAGGCCTTCCATAGGAGTGGCTCACAGGTTTATATGTGTCCAGATATAGGTTTAGATATAGGTATACTATATCTAAGCAAGGTGTGATTACACCACCTTACCCCAGCTGAGTGATCAGCCAGTTGTGTCAATTTAAGAACCAGCCAGGGGTGGCAAAAGATATGCTGCAGCCCCTGGTAGGCCTTGGTGGCCCCTATGCCCTGGGCACCTATAGTGCATGGTACAGGGGCTGACAAGGAGTCCATTTCCAATTGTGGTATGTACCTATAGCACATGTATTACTAATTTAGAGAGAGAACAGCAGGCTGGGGGTCTGATTAGCAGGCCCACAGCCTCAGTAGTCGAAAACCAGTGAAGCAAAAAGCAAAAATTTGGGGTGACCATAGGATAGCAGACCCTACTCTCCTACACCTTGTTAGTGGAGGCCAGGTTCAACCCTTACAGCCCAAGACCCAGAGTATCCTGGACTGGGCAGCTCCAACAACCCAGACCCAAGTCAGGGCATTCCTTGGCTTGACTGGATACTACAGGAAGTTTGTGAAGGGCTATGGGTCTATTGTGGCTCCCCTTGCATAACTCACCTCCAAGAAAATGCCCAAGAAAGTGAACTGGACTGTTAGCTGCCAAAAGGCTTTTGACGCCCTGAAAGAAGCAATGTGCTGAGCACCCATTCTAAAAGCACCAGACTACTCCAAGCAGTTCATAGTGCAGACTGATGCCTCAGAGCTGGGGATAGGAGCGGTCCTCTCCCAGACCAATGATGAAGGCCAAGACCAACCTGATGCTTTTATAAGAGGAAGGCGTCTCCCCAGGGAGCAGCGTTGGAGTGCCATTGAGAGGGAGGCCTTTGCTGTGGTCTGGTCCCTGAAGAAGTTGAGGCCATGCTTGTTTGGTACTCACTTCCTGGCTCAAACTGACCACAGACCTCTCAGATGGCTAACGCAAATGAAAGGAGAAAATCCTAAACTACTCAGGTGGTCCATCTCCCTACAGGGAATGGACTTTGAAGTGGAACACAGACCTGGGACTGCCCATGCCAATGCAGATGGACTTTCCAGGTTCTTCCACTTAGACAATGAAGACTCCATAGGGCAAGCTTAGTCTCATTATCTTTCGTTTGGTGGGGAGGGTGTTGTGTGAGAAAGTGCCCTCTTTCTTGAATGGTATGCCCCAACTTTTTGCTGAATTGCTGATGTGCTTTGAGTGTGCACTGGGATCCTGCCAATCAGGTACCCTGGGCCTGTGTTCCTTCCCTAAAACTGCATTGAAGCCTAAACCCAATTGGCATCTCTGGCCACATGCCAGCCCCTGGTAAATGGTACCCTAGGGGCATGGTGACCAGAGAAGACCCCTAAGGGCTGCAGCACTTATTGAGCCACCCTTAGAGGCCATGTGCCCTGACACACACACACTGCCTTGGCAGGCTGCATGTCTGGGTGCAGAACAAAACAAAGAGTCGACATGGCACACATCCCTGTGTGCCATGCCCACAAAACACTGCCCTGGCATACATCAGTCACCCCTCTAGCTGGGTGCCCTATGCCAGTGGTGAGGGTACAGGTGCATGAGCCCTGTACCCCTACAGTACCCAGATCCATTCCTGGGCGCTGTAAGTGCAGTGCTGCCATTAAGAGTATATGGTGCGAGAAGTTTGGTATCAAACTTATCAGCACATTAAACCCACACTGATGCCAGTGTGGGATTTAATGTAAAATGCATGACAGTGGGCATCTTAGAGATGCTCACTGAAACTCGACCAACTCCCAGTGACCTGACTGAGTGGCTGCCGAGGCTGCCACCCCCAGACATGTTTCTGGACTCCTGGGTCGAGAGCTTGCCGCTCTCGGGGCCTGAAACAATGCACATCCTGGGACGAGGTGCCAAGCCTCCTCCCCCAGGATGGGCAGGGGAAGCTTCAAATGCATACCGCCTTTCTGAGCCTCTCCAGACCTCTTGCTGTACTCTGCAACTGGTCCCCACTGGTTCTACCCCCCACTTTGGGCAGGAGACCTGTCGGGAAAAACAAAGTGTGGAAGAGAGGTGTGCCCACCTCTACCAACTCCACCCCTAGGGTGGGGGAGGCGAGGTAAAGCACAACCTCGAGTCCCCGCCATCTTGAGGATGAGTGGACCCAGCCAACCAGGGACAGGCTCCTGCCCCCCCTACCACGGGAGAGTGGCAGAATAGGGGGTATACCCACCCCAGGGAAGGGACCCATTGGTCCCTGCCCTTTACCTACCTGTAACGACCCTAAATTTAGTATTTAGGGGCAACCTGAACCTTCCTTCCTCAGATCCAGAAACAACAAGAAAAGAAGAAGGACGAGAAGCTGGAGGACGCGCCCACTGACTTGGCCCCAGCCCTACAGGCCTGTCTCCCCTCGAACCTGCTCCTGCGAAATCCCAGCCTGTCCAGCGACCAGCAACCTCAAAAACCCCGGAGGACCTGCCTGTAGGAGAGTAGGGTCTGCTTCCTATGGTCACCCCCACTTTTTGCTGTGATTCTGTAGTTTTTCGACTTTAGTGTGGCTGTGGGCCTGCTAATCAGACCCACAGCCCAGCTGTTCTCACTCTAAATTGATACCATGTACTTTAGGTACATACCAGATTGGGTATTGGGTCACCTTTTTGAGCCCCTGTATAGTGTACCATAGGTACCCAGGACATAGGTGCATCCAAGGCCTACCAGGGGCTGTAGCATGTATTATGCCACCCCTGGCTTGCCATCCAAACTGACACCACAGGCTGATCACTCAGCCTGGGTAAGGTGGTGTAATCACCCCCCTCACTTAGATATAGTATATCTATATCTACTTTATATATAGACACATAGTAACCTATAAGTCACTCCTATGGCAGGCCTTAACAATCCTGGAGGCAGATTGCTTGGTTGTATGTGAGAGGGTGCCCTAGCATGAGCTGAGCCTGTCTGCAGCTTTCGGAACCCTCTCCTTATAGCTGTTCTATGATATAGCCATACCATATACTCTTTAGTGCATTATAATTCTCGCAGTTAATGCTAACTTTGGTTTGGCTTTATCAAAACATGTTGTGTAAGGTGTCAAACACCACTTCTGATGGCGGCAGTGGTAGCATTCCACCCTTCTAAAGGGAAAATACATGTATGTTACTGCTTTACCCAGTTAAAGTTAAACAGAGCCGCAGCATCACAAAATGGATGCTGCTGCCACAGACAAGAGTCTGACCTCCTCTTGCTGGGGGAAACTCCAGCAAGAGCGGCCTGGACAATAGGTTTCCTGTCGAGGGAGGTGTTAGCACCTCCCCAGACAGCCTGTAGTGTATTGGGGCAGGGTGGGTTGAATGAAACGAGACACTGCCTGGGGCACACAAGGTGCTCCACACATAGCCCGGTTCAAACCAGTTGCCGGGGCAATCCAGCCCCGCTCTGGCGCGAAACTGGGCAAAGGGAAAGGGGTGTAACCAACCTCTTCCCAGGTCCACCCATAGGAGGGACCTAGCAGGTAATCCAGCCCATTTTCTTAGTATAAAGATAGGTGCTGTGTCCCCAGGACTTTAGATTATCCTGGAACAAAACTCTGAAACAAAACTCTTGGACCTTCAACGTTCTATTCCGACTAGAAGACTGAAGACATCTCCCTTGTGGTCAAGGAGTGACCACCCTGTGCAAACCAGCACCACCAGTAACTTGCCAGTCTGCTTTGTCGACGCTCCCGATAGAACCTGAAGACTCAGTGATACAGGAACTAGACTCTCAGACTTCGCTGACTCCGACCCATATCCACAGCAAAGCTGAGACCCATGGCGGACACGAGAGACGTGGGACTGGACACCCTGGACATCCTGCATTTTGCTAACTGCATTGACTCCTGAGGTAACTTGCAGTTGTGCATTGGGGTAAGAGAAGCCCCAGAGCAGAGCGCTATTTGCACCGAAGCTCAGCTGTCCACACTCCGCGAGTGCCGCGTGGGGCCCGCTCTTGCATTTCAGCTCAACGCGTCTTCCCGGTTGCAGCCTGCTGGCTAGTGAGCCCCCTGAAGACAAACCTTTGAAACCAAATTGCTTTCCTGGCTGCTCTAGGCTTGATCCAGCTTCCCTGCAAAGGAGAAGCTCCTCAAACCTTGCTGGTCTGACCCGAAGCCAATCTTCACTTCCTGCGTGGATTGCGTTTGCCAAGGCTTGTTGGGTCCAATCCGGATACTGACACTGCAGTCAACTAGATCCTTTGTGGGACAGCTCGAATCCACCTCCTGGTTGTCATCAACACCTCGTGGACCTCGTGGCTGCAGAGTCAAGCTTCACCTCTTCACCTGAGATCATCGTGACATCACCTGGTTCCTTCCTGGTCACTGGCTAGTGACCCAGACTCTGTCTCCTCTGCTTTCAGGTTCTTCACATCATCGATCCACCCTTGGATCCACCCGGACACTCTTCCTCTGGCCGCCTTGCGCACTTCTTTTGCAGATCTCCATTGAAAGCATAGACGAAACCCGACACCAAAAGGCACCTATGCACCCGGCTTCCCTGGGTGAGGTAACTCGAGTACTCCGGTGCTCCCGTGGGTCTTGACTCTCGAAGTGTCCTAGTCTAAAGGGGTTTTGTCGTAGTCCATCCGGAAGTGCCCTAAAACAGTAACTTTGTAACTTCTTTGTTCTCCATAATAAGTCAATGGTAACTCGCGACTGTGTTCAGACACTGCACGCGTCTCCCATGGGTCTCCTACTTCCTAACCTTTTATTATCTAGTGTAGCCCCGGCGATTCCCTAGGCCCTAGGCCTATTCACAATTTCTGAAGTGGTTCTTATACCACTTACTTAGTATATGGTTTGTGAGGCACCTAGGGCATAACAGTATTTGTGCAACTTATCTTATGCTAATTGAGTAACTTGTGATGTACTTCGATCTCTGACCTCATAAAGAGTGCAGAGGGGTTGTGTTAGAAATAAATACATATATATTTGATATATACCTTGTGTGGTATCCTTTCATTTGGTATTCAAGGGATTATAATTGGTAAAACAATTGGCTTCACATGCTCTCTGAAGTCTTAGCCTAAGACTGCTGGTCCATGCTACCACTAGGATAGCTGGTCTATTAGGTTGACTTTTCAACCACCATCAATAAGGGTCGTTTCTACTGGTGCAAGGTGCCCACTAGAACTAGTGGACAACATATGCCAGGCTAACTTCTCACACTGCCTGCATTCACTTCCCAAGCGGTTTCTCCCGTGAACACCAGACATGTTTGCACGGCAGTTTCTGGTGCCAACTAGAAACCGTGAATTCAGCACACTCTGCACCCGTCGAGCCCGACCTGTGTTTGAGTGAACAAACACCACGAGGAGGTCCCCCCAGCGATCCTGACCCGAGATCCAGCAACCCCTGGAATGCCTCCAGACGATGCCTGCAGCCTAAATCCAGACGACACCCCTAACGCCACCAGAGCGGGTAAAAAAATCCGACGTCCAAAGGCACCCCTGCACCCGACTCCCCACGACCCTGTGTGCCCAAACCAGTGGTGCCTAACCAACCCACGACATCCCAACTTACCCCTCAAAGTGGTGGTCACTCCTGCAAGATCCTTGTCCCCGAGCCTGCCGTCTTTCTTTGTCCCGGAGAATTCCTATTAGATTCAACAGGACACTCGACCTCAAAACAGCACCCTGCACTCGGCTGCCCTAGCGCAGCTGAGGGTGCCCCTTTGGTGCTAACTTGGTCCACAACATGCCCTGAGCTTAGCCCTAGGAGCTTTGCTCCCACAACCCTGTGGCCTGCTTTCCACCCGCCACCAACCGAAGTCCCCCTATCCCCCATTGGATAACATTGGGACTCAATTCAATTCAATTTTCAATTCAAAAATCTTTATTCGATTGTAGATAATACAATCATAAAAGTACAATTCATAAGTACACATTTAAAAACATTCCGGACAATTCATTTCATGTGGCAAGTGAGAGACACAGTATACAGTACAAAGAAAAAGATCGTACAGCGGGCACTAAAGGCATGAGCAGTGTTTAGTTAAAAACATAAATTACTATATTTTTTAAAAGCACCTAAAACATTCGCAGCATAATTATCCATCCATACTTTTCCTAAAACAGATGGCTTTTTTAAAAAAGTTACAGACAAATAAGGTACAGTCACAATTCAGTAGTTGTAAGTAGTAAAGTGCAGGTTTGATTTGTACAAAATTCTGTTTTTTAAGGCACGGTATAAGGTATAGTTTCCGTGGGGTGGAGTAATAGGGGCAGATAAAAAGAAAGTGGGCCAGATCTTGAGGAGACTTTCTGTCGCAGCCACAAGCTGGCAACACTTCACCCCGTTGTGCCCCACTTGGTACCGCCAGTAGGAGATGATATAAATCAAAACGGAACCTTATTAACAAAAACTGGTCATAACTGGTCATAGGCCATGTCAAATAAGGTTCCATTTGTGGACAGGTTTTAAGTAGTAAGTGTTTCCTAACACTGTCCTTCTGTATCTCAACCTCTTCTCGGTCAGTACATCTTAACAATAATAGAGCATTTTTTACCGAGGTAACATCGGATTTAGTAATCAAGTTGGGAGCATAAAACAAATCAGAACGGCCAATTGCCGTCAAACAATCCTTTATATACTTCACCCACGGGACTTTAAACCTCCCGTCTAACAATAAGGCTTCTTTCAGCAGGGCATGTGTGAGTGGAATGTCGGTATTAAGCCAACAATTCAGCCAACACAGAACCGGGCTAACTGCTATTCTATCACCTAAATAGGGGACCCCCAACTCCTCATGTACAGAGTAGTTCCCAATACCCCTTGGCAACCTCAGTATCTTTTTCAGGACGTTATTTTCTGTAACCATTAGGTCTTTTATCTTACAATAGCCCCAGAGCTCGCTTCCATAACAGGCAACAGCAACACTTTTTGCCTGGTACAGTTTGAGCAATGCGGCCGTAGGGCAGTTACCGATTTTTTTTGCAAAGCCAAGAATGGCCGCATTTACCCGTGATATTTCGCCCTTCTTTTTAGACACTGCGGGGCCCCACGATAATTTATGATCTAAGAGGACCCCAAGGTATGAAAAGGAATTAGTTGAGGGGATTTTCTCCCCATTTATACTAAAGGAATCAGTTTTCCGGGTACCCTTTCCTGTTTTCATGACATAGGACTTGGAGTTGTTAATGCTTAGGCCACGTGACTCCATAAATTTAAAGAAGGAATTTAATAACTTCTGAAGACCGATTGCTGTCCTAGATATAAGAACAGCATCGTCTGCATAAAGTAACACGGGCACCCCCTTGCGCTCAACAAAGGGGTAATCTGCTTCAGCATTTAAAAGAAATTCCTACAATTCGTTAATATATAGGTTAAAGAGGAATGGGGCCAAAATGCATCCTTGACGAACTCCCCGGTTTATTCTGAATTCGTCCGTTACTTTAAGGTCTTGGGTGTAACGGACGTTAGCTCTAGTATCCGAATGCAGATCGGCTAGGAAGTTGACAAGATTCCTCTCTACACCCATTCTCAACAGGGTAGCCCATAATAAGCTCCTGTCCACACAATCGAAAGCGGACGACAAGTCCATAAATGCCATGTAGACGGTTCCTTGTCTAGCCAGGGTATATTTGCTTAATATCAAATATAGGTTCAGGCACTGTGTAATAGTCGAATGGCCAGGTCTGAACCCATATTGTATAGGTGATAGAATATTGTTATCTTTAGCCCATGTAGATAGCCTGTTAAGAATTACCCGCCCTACTACTTTAGCTATTGAATTTATTAAAGAAATCGGCCTGTAACATAATGGACTGCTGCGATCGCCCTTTTTAAAAACGGGGACTATAGTCGATAGACCCCACATATTTGGGCACCCCGTTATCACTGCTGCATTTATTACCGCCGTGAGAACAGGGGCCCTAAATACTGAATCGGTATTGCCCATTGATTCCTATGGGCCTTGAAGCCCATAGGAATCAATGGGCAATACCGATTCTGTAATTACAGAATCGGTAAATACCGATTTTAGCAAGGGTGCAGGGGGTGTCACTTTGACACCCTCTAGCACCCCAAAGACGGGCATGTGTGCCATGTGGCACACAGACATGCCCTAAGGGCATGTCTGTCTGTCACATGGCTATGTGTGCATGCACACATGTGCATGCACACCTGGAATCGGTATTTTACCACCCAATTGAATTGGGTGGTAAAATACCGATTCTGTAAGGCCTTAGGGACTCTGAAGAGTCCCACCTACATCTGGCCGTTACCGAATCGGTAAAAATACCGATTCGGTATTTTACAGATTCGGTAAATTTACCGATTCGGTAAATTTACCGAATCTGTAAAATCTGACCCCCTAGATCTCAAGATGCCAAATACCGGTCGGAAACGGCCGAATTCGGCCGTTTCCGACCGGTATTTGCCACCTACATCGGGCCCCAAATGCTTTACACTGTCCTGATACTGTGTTACTGCTCGTCCAAGCTACCCCTTTAGAGAGTAAGGTTCTATCTAACTTCAGCCTCTGCCAAACCTCTGGAGACCCTTGGATTCTATGCACACTGTACCTCACTTTAGTGCAGTATATATTGAGCCAGTTTCTTACAGGGAGCCATCCTCGCAATCCTGATGGGGAGAACATTGGGGTGTGGATTCTCAGCAGTGGGTGCCGGGATTGTAGCCTCGCTGGTCTCATACATTGAACTGTCAATAAATAAATTTGTACCCATCCCCCTCCTTCCTCTGGGATGTCACTCCCCCAGGCCTACATATCCTGCCCCCTTCCTTCCTCTGGGATGTCCCTCCCCCAGGCCTACATATCCTGCCCCCCTTCCTTTGTGATGTCACTTTCCCAGGCCTGTATATCCTACCCCACTTCCTCTGTGATGTCACTCCCCTAAGCTTGAATATACTGGCCGCCACTCCTCTGTGATGTCCCTCCCCTCGCCCATATCTCTACAACCTGTCCCCAGCCTTCCTCTGTGATGTCACTCTCCTCCCCAGGCCTGTACTTCCTTTTCCCTCCTTCCTCTGTGATGTCACTCTTCAAGCCTGCATATCCTATTGCCGCCTTCCTCTGTGATGTCACTCCCCTAGGGCTGCATATCCTATTGCCTCCTTCCTCTGTGATGTCACTCTCCAAGCCTGCATATCCTATTGCCTCCTTCCTCTGGGGTGTCACTCTCCAAGCCTGAATATCCTGTTGCCTCCTTCCTCTGGGGTGTCACTCTCCAAGCCTGCATATCCTATTGTATCCTTCCTCTGTGATGTCACTCCCCTAGGGCTGCATATCCTAGCCCCCTGCTCCCTCAGTGATGCAACTCCCCTCGCCCATATCTGTACATCCTGTCTCCCGCCTTCCTCTGTGATGTCACTCCTCCATCCCTACATATCCAGAGGTGGCCAGTGAAACATCCAGTGATGGACAGTGAGGGATGCAGGCTGCGGAGGGGCATCAGTGTCGGATGTAGGTGGGTATGCCCTCTATGTAGGGATGCCCTCCCACTGTGGCCTTTTCTCCTCCACCCTGGGAAGGGCCAGGTAGGGGCTCTCCTTTGCCCCCGCTGCATTGTCTCTTTGGCACCTTCTCAGGGCTCCAGCGTGTGTCCTGGATCTGCTGCGATATGTTGGGGGTCCCGGAGGGGGCTTCCCAGAGTACGCCTGAGTCCTTGGGTTATGAATGGTGTGAACGACAGTGACTGGGCTGGGCCAGTATGAATGGTGTGCCTGGACAGTAGCGATGGTCAGAACCTTGACGTGGTGCTACTGCTCACTGGTTGTAACACAACTGGTGCTAATCTGACCTTTGTGTGCATGGAGTGCAGGTGGAGTGTCCTGGGTGGGGATCCGTAGGTCGCACTCTTCTATAGGCACCTGGAGATAAGATATTGTAGAGGATTTAGAGGAGAGGACAGCACAAATATGACACTTGAGGGTGCAGTAGAAGGGGGGGGGTGTCAGTGGAGTGGTCGGTCAGACAATAGGAAGAATCAGAGAAGAGCCCTGGGGGGTCAGGCATGTAGAAATGGAGTCTCATGAGTCAGAGTCAGGGAGAGTCAGGAAGTAATGGTGTGTCACAAGAGGGGAAAGGAGTGTCACTAGAGAGTCTGATAGTGCCACTAGATGGGCTGGGGGTGTCACTTGAAGAGTGTTGGAAGGGGTGGGTGTGTCAGAGGGATAAGGAGTGTCTGGAGAGGACTAGGGAGTGTCAGGGAGTGTCACTGCAGGAGCAGCAGTGTCAGAAGGGCGGAGTGTGTCAGGAAAGAGGCAGGGAGTGTCAGGAAAGTATGAGGGAGGGGCAGGGAGTGGCATGAGAGCATCAGGGAGTGTCCCGAGAGAGTTTGGGAGTTTCACTAGAGAGTCAGGGAGTGCCACTAGAGGGGCAGGGGGTGTCACTACAGGAGCAGGAGTGTCCGAAGGCAGCTGCATAGCCCTTATGTGGCCTAAGAAGGATATCCATAAGTCTCTGAAAAGTAGCTGGTGCCCCAAGGAGGCCAAAATGTAAGACTTTAAGGTAGAGTCCAGTAGGTGAGGAAAATGCTGTTTTCTCTTAGGCTGATGGTTCCAAGTGGATCTGCCAATATCCGTTGATTAAGTCAAGGAGGATGATGTAAGAGGCTGACCCCAGATTCTCAATCAATTCATCCAACCAGAGCATAGGATAGGTGTTAAATGTTGGTCTGCTATTCTATTGTCTAAAATCTATGCAGAATCTAATGCTACCATTAGGTTTTGATACTAATACCATCCGAGAACACCGTGCACTATTGGATGGTTCAAATATATCATCCGTCAACATGTTCTTTACTTCTTTTTCTACTGCTTCCCTAAGTGCTTCTGGGATTCAATAGGGTTTTAGACGGACAACCTGACTGTCCTCAGTGACCATATCATAATACACCAGCTTGGTTTGACCCGGTGCAGTGGAAAAGACAGCCCTGTACTGCCTGATGAGTTTTTTTGCCTGATGTTGCTGGGTAATGTTTTGAGAATCGCCCAGCTGCGTTGAGGTCCCTTCAGAGCCCCTATCCTCAGGAATGAAAGCTAGCTCTAAAGGTTGCAAGTCAGTTACACACATGGCAGTGACTCTCTCCTCCGCCCTTGTTTTATGGTCACTTTCCCATATCTTGAGAAGATTGACATGAAAGATCTGTTCACCCTTACGCCTTTAGGGTATGGCCAGCTTATAATTCACAGGTGCGATTTGGGATACTATTTTGCATGGTCCTTGCCTGCGTGCTAATAGTTTATTAACCAAAGATGGAAGCAAGACCAGGACTTTATCCCCTCCTTAGTTCTCTCGTTTTATTAGTCTTGTCATAAGTGGTTTTCTGCTTGTCCTGGGCTTTCTCACCATTATTATGCACCTCCACCCATAGACTTTGGACTTTCTCTTTGAGGTTGATAGTGTATTCTAAGTGCCCCTCATCCTCTTCGCCCATGGTTCGGCTGCCATATCCAGTAAGGTTCCAGGCTGTTTTAAATACAAATTCAATGGGACTGTACACAGTGGATGATTGTGCACGGGTACGAAGAGCACATGATACTAGAGGAAGCTTGCGCTCCCTATACCTTGCTGTTTCGGATATCAGTTTTTTAGGATGGTTTGGTTATACTGCTCTACCAGGACGTCCGTCTGTGAATGGTAAACGGAGGTTCGATTTTGGGTTATATCCAAGATGGTGCAAATCTGTTTAATTAATTTGGACATAATGGAGCCCCCTGGTTAGTAAGCAGCTCCTTCTGTACCCCCACCCTTGAGAAGAAATCAAGAATCACATGGTCTACTGCAGTTGTGGTCATGCTGTAAAGTGGAATGGCTTCCGGGTAGCGTGTTGCATAGTCGACAAGGACATGAATGGATTGGTTGCTACATACAGAGGTGACCAATGGACCAACGAGGTCTATGCCCACCCTGGAGAAAGGAAAAGACACACAGATGTTGGACTGAATGCAGAGCAAATCACACAGTCACCCCCAGTCAAGAGATCTGGGTTAAAATCCATCATTCTTTTGTTCACCATGCAACTCCAGTTTAGACCCAGCTATATGCAAATCAGTCTTGACCCTGTGCCTAATGGGAACAGTCCAGCCCACACTGCCAAACCAGGTCCTCCCTTGACCGGAAACAAGCATCCTGGGACCGGTTTCGGGGCTTCACCCTTCATCAGCCAGGCTAGCTTGAATCCAGTGGCACGGTGAGCGCTGACCGAAGTCTGGGCATACCCGGCGCACTTAGGACGAGAAAGCAAAAGACACCCAGATGATGGATGGAATGCAGAGCAAATCAGACATTCACCCCCAGTCTGACTCTGAACATTTGCCTCCTAAGTGAAAAGCACAAAACAGTCACCCTGTGGTGTGGTTCTGAGACATAAATCTGTCCAGTACCAACTCAATTATTAAGCCCTGTGTCCTTTTCTTCACAAGGTGGTAACACACCTGCAGACACGGAACAGAGTCCAGGAAACCCCACTGGGAGAACGAGCAGAAGACACCGACCGACTTTTGGTGAGTCAGCCTTATCTTGGAGCAACAAAACAGTTTCACTATAAAATTCATTATACCATAGTCGTACCTCATCCCTATTACTGTGACATACCCCTAACCCTAAGTAGGTAACAAATGGATTATGCAACCTTAGAACATGACACCACAGACTCCCAAGGAATCATAACAGACCTAGAACCCTTTGGCTCAGTCAATCGTGCATTCACAGAGAGATACACAAGAAGTACACAAAGTGGCGTTTCAATATTTATTGAAGCGTTGTGATCCTTGTATAAAATATATGCACTGCGATGAGTAATAGACGGAAGCAGACAAGAGTAATTATCATTCATAAAACAGTGAAAATAATATACAATTCCAGGGTTGTGTAAAGCGGTGTATGGCATACATGTACTATGTGTACCGTACTCCTATCAAGAGCGACCTAACCCAGCAGTCCAGGGCGGGTCACCTGCCACATCCTGGGACTGGGTGATCTAACTCCTCATTACCAGTGGTCAATGTGTAAGGGTCCCCGTCTTGGTCACAAGTTGGACACCCCTCCTCGCAGAGAGATAACAGAAGTCAGCTGGGCTGAGATTCCATCGTGCAGCGACCTCGCCAATGACAGCAGAGTACTCTTGTCTGCACACAGAAGTGCACGCATATTTATAACAATAGTGTCCATGCTTCGGTGACGAGTCCTCAGCCAGGCTGGCATTGTTTACCCTCTTACGATAGACGTGTCGTGGTCGTGATAGTGTAACCATGAAATAGGCACTGGGGGCACAGCATGTGTGTCTCAAACGTCACATGTCCTGACACTGTATAGTCTTCTCCTGACGCTCCCTGCTCCTCTACAGACACTCCCTGCCCCTCTCCTGACACTCCCTGCCCCTCTCCTGACACTCCCTGCCCCTCTACAGACACTCACTGACCCTCTCCTGACACTCCCTGCTCCTCTCATGACACTCCCTGCCCCTCTTCGAACCCTCCCTTCCCCTCTCCTGACACTCCCTGCCCCTCTCCTGACACTCCCTGCCCCTCTCCTGACACTCCCTGCCCCTCTCCTGACACTCCCTGCCCCCCTCCTGACACTCCCTGCCCTTCTCCTGACACTCCCTGCTCCTCTCATGACACTCCCTGCTCCTCTCCTGATACTCCCTGCTCCTCTCGTGACACTCCCTGCTTCTCTCCTGACACTCCCTGCTCCTCTCCTGACACTCCCTGCTCCTCTCCTGACACTCCCTGCTCCTCTCCTGTCACTCCCCGCCCCTCTCCTGACACTCCCTGCTCCTCTCCTGACACTCCCTGCTCCTCTCCTGACACTCCCTGCCCCTCTCCTGACACTCCCTGCTCCTCTCCTGACACTCCCTGCTCCTCTCCTGACACTCCCTGCCCCTCTCCTGACACTCCCTGCTCCTCTTCTGACACCCCCTGCTCCTCTCCTGACACTCCCTGCCCCTCTCCTGACACTCCCTGCTCCTCTCCTGACACTCCCTGCCCCTCTCCTGACACTCCCTGCCCCTCTACAGACACTCCCTGCCCCTCTCCTGACACTCCCTGCCCCTCTACAGACACTCCCTGCCCCTCTCCTGACACTCCCTGCTCCTCTCCTGTCACTCCCCGCCCCTCTCCTGACACCCCCTGCCCCTCTCCTGACACTCCCTGCCCCTCTCCTGACACTCCCTGCTCCTCTCCTGACACTCCCTGCTCCTCTCCTGACACTCCCTGCTCCTCTCATGACACTCCCTGCTCCTCTCCTGACACTCCCTGCTCCTCTCCTGACACTCCCTGCCCCTCTCCTGACACTCCCTGCTCCTCTCCTGACACTCCCTGCTCCTCTCCTGACACTCCCTGCTCCTCTCCTGACACTCCCTGCCCCTCTTCTGACACTCCCTGCTCCTCTCCTGACACTCCCTGCCCCTCTCATGACACTCCCTGCCCCTCTACAGACACTCCCTGCCCCTCTCTTGACACTCCCTGCCCCTCTACAGACACTCCCTGCCCCTCTCTTGACACTCCCTGCCCCTCTCCTGACACTCCCTGCTCCTCTCCTGACACTCCCTGCTCCTCTCCTGACACTCCCTGCTCCTCTCCTGACACTCCCTGCCCCTCTCATGACACTCCCTGCCCCTCTACAGACACTCCCTGCCCCTCTCTTGACACTCCCTGCCCCTCTCCTGACACTCCCTGCTCCTCTCCTGACACTCCCTGATCCTCTCCTGACACTCCCTGCTCCTCTCCTGACACTCCCTGCCCCTCTTCTGACACTCCCTGCTCCTCTCCTGACACTCCCTGCCCCTCTCATGACACTCCCTGCCCCTCTACAGACACTCCCTGCCCCTCTCTTGACACTCCCTGCCCCTCTCCTGACACTCCCTGCTCCTCTCCTGACACTCCCTGCCCCTCTCCTGACACTCCCTGCCTCTCTCTTGACACTCCCCGCCCCTCTGCCTGTCCCTCTCCTGACACTCCCTGCTCCTCTCCTGACACTCCCTGCCCCTCTCCTGACACTCCCTGCTCCTCTCCTGACACTCCCTGCCCCTCTCCTGACACTCCCTGCCTCTCTCTTGACACTCCCCGCCCCTCACCCGACACTCCCTGCTCCTCTCCTGACACTCCCTGCCCCTCTCCTGACACTCCCTGCTCCTCTCCTGACACTCCCTGCTCCTCTCCTGACACTCCCTGCCCCTCTCCTGACACTCCCTGCTCCTCTTCTGACACCCCCTGGTCCTCTCCTGACACTCCCTGCCCCTCTCCTGACACTCCCTGCTCCTCTCCTGACACTCCCTGCCCCTCTCCTGACACTCCCTGCCCTTCTACAGACACTCCCTGCCCCTCTCCTGACACTCCCTGCCCCTCTACAGACACTCCCTGCCCCTCTCCTGACACTCCCTGCTCCTCTCCTGTCACTCCCCGCCCCTCTCCTGACACCCCCTGCCCCTCTCCTGACACTCCCTGCCCCTCTCCTGACACTCCCTGCTCCTCTCCTGACACTCCCTGCTCCTCTCCTGACACTCCCTGCTCCTCTCATGACACTCCCTGCTCCTCTCCTGACACTCCCTGCTCCTCTCCTGACACTCCCTGCTCCTCTCCTGACACTCCCTGCTCCTCTCCTGACACTCCCTGCTCCTCTCCTGACACTCCCTGCTCCTCTCATGACACTCCCTGCCCCTCTCTCTCCTGACACTCCCTGCTCCTCTCCTGACACTCCCTGCTCCTCTCCTGACACTACCTGCCCCTCTCCTGACACTCCCTGCTCCTCTCCTGACACTCCCTGCTCCTCTCCTGACACTCCCTGCTCCTCTCCTGACACTCCCTGCTCCTCTCCTGACACTCCCTGCCCCTCTTCTGACACTCCCTGCTCCTCTCCTGACACTCCCTGCCCCTCTCATGACACTCCCTGCCCCTCTACAGACACTCCCTGCCCCTCTCTTGACACTCCCTGCCCCTCTACAGACACTCCCTGCCCCTCTACAGACACTCCCTGCCCCTCTCCTGACACTCCCTGCTCCTCTACTGACACTCCCTGCTCCTCTCCTGACACTCCCTGCCCCTCTTCTGACACTCCCTGCTCCTCTCCTGACACTCCCTGCCCCTCTCATGACACTCCCTGCCCCTCTACAGACACTCCCTGCCCCTCTCTTGACACTCCCTGCCCCTCTCCTGACACTCCCTGCTCCTCTCCTGACACTCCCTGCCCCTCTCCTGACACTCCCTGCCTCTCTCTTGACACTCCCCGCCCCTCTCCCTGTCCCTCTCCTGACACTCCCTGCTCCTCTCCTGACACTCCCTGCCCCTCTCCTGACACTCCCTGCCCCTCTCCTGACACTCCCTGCCTCTCTCTTGACACTCCCCGCCCCTCTCCCGACACTCCCTGCTCCTCTCCTGACACTCCCTGCCCCTCTCCTGACACTCCCGGCCCCTCTCCTGACACTCCCTGCTCCTCTCCTGCCCCTCTCTCTGCTCCTCTCCTGACACTCCCTGCTCCTCTCATGACACTCCCTGCTCCTCTCCTGACACTCCCTGCCCCTCTCCTGACACTCCCTGCTCCTCTCCTGCCACTCCCTGCTCCTCTCCTGACACTCCCTGCCCCTCTCCTGACACTCCCTCCTCCTCTCCTGACACTCCCTGCCCCTCTCCTGACACTCCCTGCCCCTCTCCTGACACTCCCTCCTCCTCTCCTGACACTCCCTGCCCCTCTCCTGACACTCCCTGCTCCTCTCCTGACACTCCCTGCCCCTCTCCTGACACTCCCTGCTCCTCTCCTGACACTCCCTGCCCCTCTCCTGACACTCCCTGCCTCTCTCTTGACACTCCCCGCCCCTCTCCCGACACTCCCTGCTCCTCTCCTGACACTCCCTGCCCCTCTCATGACACTCCCTGCCCCTCTACAGACACTCCCTGCCCCTCTCTTGACACTCCCTGCCCCTCTCCTGACACTCCCTGCTCCTCTCCTGACACTCCCTGCTCCTCTCATGACACTCCCTGCCCCTCTCCTGACACTCCCTGCTCCTCTCCTGACACTCCCTGCTCCTCTCCTGACACTCCCTGCCCCTCTCCTGACACTCCCTCCTCCTCTCCTGACACTCCCTGCCCCTCTCCTGACACTCCCTGCCCCTCTCCTGACACTCCCTCCTCCTCTCCTGACACTCCCTGCCCCTCTCCTGACACTCCCTCCTCCTCTCCTGACTCTCCCTGCCCCTCTCCTGACACTCCCTGCTCCTCTACTGACACTCCCTGCTCCTCTCCTGACACTCCCTGCCCCTCTCTTGACACTCCCTGCCCCTCTCTTGACACTCCCTGCCCCTCTCTTGACACTCCCTGCCCCTCTCTTGACACTCCCTGCCCCTCTCTTGACACTCCCTGCTCCTCTCCTGACACTCCCTGCCCCTCTCTTGACACTCCCTGCTCCTCTCCTGACACTCCCTGCCCCTCTCCTGACACTCCCTGCTCCTCTCCTGACACTCCCTGCTCCTCTCCTGACACTCCCTGCTCATCTCCTGACACTCCCTGCCCCTCTCCTGACACTCCCTGCCCCTCTCCTGACACTCCCTGCCCCTCTCCTGACACTCCCTGCCCCTCTACAGACACTCCCTGCCCCTCTCCTGACACTCCCTGCTCCTCTCCTGACACTCCCTGCTCCTCTCCTGACACTCCCTGCCCCTCTCTTGACACTCCCTGCCCCTCTCTTGACACTCCCTGCCCCTCTCTTGACACTCCCTGCCCCTCTCTTGACACTCCCTGCCCCTCTCTTGACACTCCCTGCCCCTCTCTTGACACTCCCTGCTCCTCTCCTGACACTCCCTGCTCCTCTCCTGACACTCCCTGCCCCTCTCCTGACACTCCCTGCTCCTCTCCTGACACTCCCTGCTCCTCTCCTGACACTCCCTGCCCCTCTCTTGACACTCCCTGCCCCTCTCCTGACACTCCCTGCCCCTCTCCTGACTCTCCCTGCCCCTCTCCTGACACTCCCTGCCCCTCTCCTGACACTCCCTGCCCCTCTCCAGACTCTCCCTGCTCCTCTCCTGACACTCCCTGCCCCTCTCCTGACACTCCCTGCCCCTCTCCTGACACTCCCTGCCCCTCTCCAGACTCTCCCTGCCCCTCTCCTGCCCCTCCCTCCTCCTCTCCTGACACTCCCTGCCCCTCTCCTGACACTCCCTGCTCCTCTCCTGACACTCCCTGCCCCTCTCCTGACACTCCCTGCACCTCTCCTGACACTCACTGACCCTCTCCTGACACTCCCTGCCCCTCTCTTGACACTCCCTGCCCCTCTCCTGACACTCCCTGCCCCTCTCCTGACACTCCCTGCCCCTCTCCTGACACTCCCTGCCCCTCTCCTGACACTCCCTGCTCATCTCCTGACACTCCCTGCCCCTCTCTTGACACTCCCTGCCCCTCTCTTGACACTCCCTGCCCCTCTCTTGACACTCCCTGCCCCTCTCTTGACACTCCCTGCCCCTCTCTTGACACTCCCTGCCCCTCTCTTGACACTCCCTGCCCCTCTCCTGACACTCCCTGCCCCTCTCCTGACACTCCCTGCCCCTCTCCTGACACTCCCTGCCCCTCTCTTGACACTCCCTGCCCCTCTCTTGACACTCCCTGCCCCTCTCCTGACACTCCCTGCCCCTCTCTTGACACTCCCTGCCCCTCTCCTGACACTCCCTGCCCCTCTCTTGACACTCCCTGCTCCTCTCCTGACACTCCCTGCCCCTCTCCTGACACTCCCTGCCCCTCTCCTGACACTCCCTGCCCCTCTCTTGACACTCCCTGCCCCTCTCCTGACACTCCCTGCCCCTCTCTTGACACTCCCTGCTCCTCTCCTGACACTCCCTGCCCCTCTACAGACACTCCCTGCCCCTCTCCTGACACTCCCTGCCCCTCTCCTGACACTCCCTGCCCCTCTCCTGACACTCCCTGCCCCTCTCCTGACACTCCCTGCTCCTCTCCTGACACTCCCTGCTCATCTCCTGTCACTCCCTGCTCCTCTCCTGACACTCCCTGCCCCTCTCCTGACACTCCCTGCCCCTCTCCTGACACTCCCTGCCCCTCTCCTGACACTCCCTGCTCCTCTCCTGACACTCCCTGCTCATCTCCTGTCACTCCCTGCCCCTCTCCTGACACTCCCTGCCCCTCTCTTGACACTCCCTGCTCCTCTCCTGACACTCCCTGCTCCTCTCCTGACACTCCCTGCTCATCTCCTGTCACTCCCTGCTCCTCTCCTGACACTCCCTGCCCCTCTCCTGACACTCCCTGCCCCTCTCTTGACACTCCCTGCCCCTCTCTTGACACTCCCTGCCCCTCTCCTGACACTCCCTGCCCCTCTCTTGACACTCCCTGCCCCTCTACAGACACTCCCTGCCCCTCTCCTGACACTCCCTGCCCCTCTCCAGACTCTCCCTGCCCCTCTCTTGACACTCCCTGCTCCTCTCCTGACACTCCCTGCCCCTCTCCTGACACTCCCTGCCCCTCTCCAGACTCTCCCTGCCCCTCTCTTGACACTCCCTGCCCCTCTCCTGACACTCCCTGCTCCTCTCCTGACACTCCCTGCTCCTCTCATGACACTCCCTGCCCCTCTACAGACACTCCCTGCCCCTCTCCTGACACTCCCTGCCCCTCTCCTGACACTCCCTGCCCCTCTACAGACACTCCCTGCCCCTCTCTTGACACTCCCTGCCTGTATAAAATATATGCGCTGTGATGAGTAATAGACAGAAGCATATGAGAGTAATTATCATCACTAATACAATGAAAAGAATAAACAATTCCATGATTGTGCTAAAGCTGTCTATATATATATATTAATCGATCAAAAGACGGTCGCCCTCCAAAGGTACTCAAGGGTTCTTTATTCTTTCACCCTCACTACCATCAACGCGTTTCACCACAAGGGCTTGTTCACGGTTGGGGAAGTCTGCTCACCATTTCAATGTATGCTGCTCTTATGGGGCATCAATTATTTCATTCCATTATTTAGCTCATTTTTGTCCTCTTAACATGTAAACATGATGTGATCGCACAGGTATAGTGCAATGGAGCCTGAGTGACTCCACTCTAACATGTAGTCCGTTGACCATCGACATGTATGAGTATACAATGTATGATTATATTTTCTGACTGGTCCATGTATTTCTTATGATAGTTGAAATTGCTCATTTTCTCTCTTGGTCCTTAAAGATGGACAAAAAGGTCTTCATCAGCGTTGAGACCCACAGGTTGTTAGTTCTGAATTTTATAATCAATTTTGATTCCAGTCGTCTCGACTTAAATGTCCTGTCTCCCCCTCTCTCATGGGTTGAAATGTGTGCTATTCTATAGCACACGTCTCAACTCATGAGAGAGGGTTGGGACGCAAACAGATACAGCCTGGCTACCTGCTTCCTGTTCCTGGAGAGCAGAGAAGACGCGGGACATGGGACCCGGAACGCGGCCAGGTAAGTTTAATTATCTTTCTTTTGTTTAATTAAATTAAATTAACTCCCCCCACTGCGCAAGCCCACGGCCCCCCACCCGCAAGTCGTGCCAGCCCTTCCAACACGCCTGCTCCTGTAGTGACACTCCCTGCCTCTCTCCTGAGACACCCAGCCCTTCCGACACGCCTGCTCCTGTAGACACTCCCTGCCGCCTCTCTCCTGAGACACCCAGGCCTTCCGACACGCCTGCTCCTGTAGACACTCTCTGCCTCTCTCCTGAGACACCCAGCCCTTCCGACAAGCCTGCTCCTCTAGACACTCCCTGCCTCTCTCCTGAGACACCCAGCCCTTCCGACAAGCCTGCTCCTGTAGACACTCCCCGCCTCTCTCCTGAGACACCCAGCCCTTCCGACACGCCTGCTCCTGTAGACACTCCCTGCCTCTCTCCTGAGACACCCAGCCCTTCCGACACGCCTGCTCCTGTAGACACTCCCTGCCTCTCTCCTGAGACACCCAGCCCTTCCGACACGCCTGCTCCTGTAGACACTCCCTGCCTCTCTCCTGAGACACCCAGCCCTTCCGACAAGCCTGCTCCTGTAGACACTCCCTGCCGCCTCTCTCCTGAGACACCCAGGCCTTCCGACACGCCTGCTCCTGTAGTGACACTCCCTGACTCTCTAGTGACATTTCCCCCCTCCAGACACACCAGCCCTTCTGATACTTCTCCTGTAGTGACAGCCCCTGCCCCTTCTGACACTCTTGCTTCTCTCCTAACAAACCTGCGCCTCTGACACTCCTGTAGTGACACCTCCTCCCCTCTAGTGACACCCTGACCCTCTAGTGAGACCCTTTACTCCCTGACTCCCCCCGATACTCTCATGAGACTCCAGTCCTACATGCCCGACACCCCAGGGCTCTCTCCCCTGATGCTTCCTGTTTTCTGACAGACCACTCCACTGACACCCCCCCCCCTCTACTTCACCCTCTGGTCTAATATTTGTGTTATGCTCTCCTCTGACCCCACGACAATATCTTATCTCCAGGTGCCTACGGAAGAGTGTGACCTACGGATCCCCACTCAGGACACTCCACCTGCACTCCATGCACACAAAAGGCCAGATTAGCACCAGTTGTGTTACAACGAGTGCGACAGGTGGTCCCTCGGGGTCATCTGAAGCTCCGCCTCCAGGTGCCTACGGAAGAGTGTGACCTACGGATCCCCACCCAGGACACTCCACCTGCACTCCATGCACACAAAAGGCCAGATTAGCACCAGTTGTGTTACAACCAGTGCGACGGGTGGTCCCACAGGGTGCATCTGAAGCTCCGCCTCCAGGTGCCTACGGAAGAGTGTGACCTATGGATCCCCACCCAGGACACTCCAGCTGCACTCCACGCACACAAAAGGCCAGATTAGCACCAGTTGTGTTACAACCAGTGCGACGGGTGGTGTCCCTCGGGGTCATCTGAAGCTCCGCCTCCAGGTGCCTACGGAAGAGTGTGACCTACGGATCCCCCCTCAGGACACTCCACCTGCACTCCGTGCACACAAAAGGTCAGATTAGCACCAGTTGTGTTACAACCAGTGAGCAGTAGCACCACGTCAAGGTTCTGACCATCGCTACTGTCCAGGCACACCATTCAACTGGGCGTTGATAGCCCAGCTTCATTCACTCTCATTCACCTAATTCAAAACTGGACACAAAGGCCCAGCCCATGCACTCTCGTTCACACCATTCAAACTGGACAACAAAGGCCCAGCCCACGCACTCTCTCGTTCAAATCATTCATAACCCAAGGACTCAAGCGTATGCTGGGAAGCCCCCTCCGGGACCCCCCAACATATCGCAAATGGTCAGCTGACGGACCCGGCTGCGACCCGGGGAAGGGCCCAAAGAAAGACTTGTCAGCGGGGGCCAAGGTGAGCCCTCACGCCGGGCCTTCCCAGGGCGGAGGAGAAGTGGCCGTCACAGGAGGTATTAATCTAGACATAATAGATTTATCCCCACTAACATTCAGCACCAGCGCTCCTCTGCAATCCGCGTCCATCACTGACCATCACTGGATGTTTCACTGGCCCTCTCTGGCTATATAGGCAAGGAGGAGTGACATCACAGAGGAAGGCAGGGGACAGGATGTACATATATGGGCAAGGGGAGTGACATCACAGAGGATAGGCCAGGATGTTCAAGCTCAGGGGAGTGACATCACAGAGGAAGGCAGGGGACAGGAAGTACATATATGGGCGAGGGGAGTGACATCACAGAGGAGGATAGGCCAGGATGTTCAAGCTTAAGAGAGTGACATCACAGAGGAGGCAGGGGACAGAAAGTACATATATGGGCAAGGGGAGTGCCATCACAGAGGAGCGGCCAGGATGTTGAAGCTTAGGGGAGTGACATCACAGAGGAGGCAGGGGACAGAAAGTACATATATGGGCAAGGGGAGTGACATCACAGAGGAGCGGCCAGGATGTTGAAGCTTAGGAAAGTGACATCACAGAGGAGGCAGGGGACAGAAAGTACATATATGGAAGAGGGGAGTGACATCACAGAAGAGGATGTGCCAGGATGTTCAAGCTTAGGGGAGTGACATCACAGAGGAAGACAGGGGACAGGAAGTACATATATGGGCGAGGGGAGTGACATTACAGAAGAGGATAGGCCAGGATGTTCAAGCCTAGGGGAGTGACATCACAGAGGAAGGTGGGGGACAGGAAGTACATATATGGGCAAGGGGAGTGACATCACAGAGGAGGATAGGCCAGGATGTTCAAACTTGGAGGAGTGACATCACAGAGGAAGGTGGGGGACAGGATGTACATATATGGAAAAGCGGTGTGACATCACAGAGGAAGACAGGGGACAGGAAGTACATATATGGGCGAGGGGAGTGACATCACAGAGGAGGATAGGCCAGGATGTTGAAGCTTAGGGGAGTGACATCACAGAGGATGGTAGGGGACAGGAAGTACTTATATGGCCGAGGGGAGTGACATCACAAAGGATAGGCCAGGACTTTCAAGCTTAGGGGAGTGACATCACAGAGGAAGGCAGGGGACAGGAAGTACTTATATGGGCGAGGGGAGTGACATCACAGAGGAGTGGCCAGGATGTTCAAGCTTAGGGGAGTGACATCACAGAGGAGGCAGGGGACAGGAAGTACTTATATGGGCGAGGGGAGTGACATCACAGAGGAGTGGCCAGGATGTTCAAGCTTAGGGGAGTAACATCACAGAGGAGGGGGTACAGGATATGCAGGCCTGAGGGACTGACATCACAGAGGAAGGCAGGGACAGGATGTTCAGTCCTAGGGGAGTGGCATCACAGAGGAAGAAGGCAGCAGGATGTACATATATGGGCGATGGGAGTGACATCACAGAGGACTAGCAGCCAGGAAGTTCAAGCTTAAGAGAGTGACATCAGAGAGGAAGTGGGGTAGGATATACAGGCCTGGGAAAGTGACAGCACAGAGGAAGGGGCACAGGATATGCAGGCCTGGGGGAGTGACATCAGAGAGGAAGTGGGGTAGGATATGCAGGCCTGGGGGAGGGACATCACAGAGGAAGGAGTTGACAGGGAGTGTCACTGGAGAGTCAGGGAGTGTCACTACTAGAACAGGAGTGTCAGGAGGGCTGGGACTGTCAGGAGAGAGGGAGGGAGTATCATTAGAGAGTCAGGGAGTGGCAGGAGAGTGGCAGGGACTGTTACTACAGGTGCAGGAGTGTTGGAAGGGCTGGTTGTGTCAGGAGAGAAGCAGGGAGGGCCACTACAGGAGCAGGAGTTTCAGAAGTGCTGGGGTGTCAGAAGGGAGGCAGTGATTGTTGCTACAGGAGAAGGAGTGTCAGAAGTGCGGGTGGTCAGGAGAGAAGCGGCAAGTGTCACTAGAGGGTCAGGGAGTGTCACAACAGGAGCAGGAGTGTCGGAAGGGTGGGGGTGTCAGGAGATAGGGAGTGTTCACTAAAGGAACAGGAGGGGCAGAAGGGCAGGTAGTGTCAGGAAGAAAGGTAGGGAGTGTCACTACAGGAGCAGGAGAGTCACTTCAGGAGGAGTGTCAGGAGAGAGGTAGGGAGTGTCACTACAGGAGCAGGAGAGTCAGAAGGGCTGGGAGTGTCAGGAGAGAGGCAGTGAGTGTCACTCGAGAGTCAGGGAGTTTCACTAGAGGGTGTCCTTCTGACACTCCTGCTACATTAGTGATACTCCCAGCCTCTCTCCTGACACTCCCAGCCCTTCGGACACTCTTGCTTCTGTGGTGACACTGTCTAACTCTCCCTTGCCCTCTAGAGACACTCTCTGCACTTCTAGTGACCCTCCTTGACTCTCTAGTGACACTCCCTGCCTCTTTCCTGACACCCGCAGTTCTACGAACAGTCCTGCTCCTGTAATGACACTCCCTGTCCCTCGAGTGACCCTCACTGACCCTTTAGTGACAGCCCCTGCCTCTCTCCGGACGCTCCCAGCCCTTCTCACACTCCTGCTTCTGTGGCGACTCTCCCTGCTCTTCCCCTCTAGGTCAGCCACGTCCCATGCAGCTAAGAGCCGTGGGGCCCGGAAATGACGATTCTCCAATTATAATGCAGAGAGAATCTTGATTTCATTAACACCATCCATGCTCATGACTAGCTGAGCTCGTCATGAGGCACGCTGCTCCAGTGCTCCGGTGCTCATGACGACCTGAGCTCGTCATGAGCCGTGGAACCCTCGCACGCGGGGATAATTCCCCTGCTGTGCTGAGCGTTCCACGGGAACGGGTGCAGCTGTGACGAGCTCAGCTGGAGCACCGTGCCTCATGACGAGCTGAGATCGTCATGAGCATGGGGGCTCTGTGCGTGCCCCCCGCCCCTCAGCACAGCGGGGGGATTACCCCCCGGCAGCGAAGGGGCTAAAGACAACGGAGGCTAACATTATGCAATATACTTTTATTGCTGCCACAACACGCAGCCCTTTAACGAAAACATCCCATCACGAATAAGAACACAGAGCTTCGACGGAGAACCATACATTCTTTGAAATGACTTCTTCGGCTCTAAATCTATAGATAATGAATCGATTCTCAGAAAGACGAAGTGTCTGAAAGAAAAGAGAAGAAAAAAATAGGTAATTCCGATTTATACGGATACTTATAAGTAATCAAAAGTAAATTAAAAGCTATTCTAAGCGGATGTATGACGTTACAACGCATACTTTTACATCGCATGCCTTTACAACGCGGTTTTTACATCGCATACCATTACAACGCATAGTGCTTTTAGGCGCTGGATAGTGATTTATTTAATTTACTATTCCAACTCCAGTCCCCGTGGATAGTAGGGAAGGTGTTGGATAGTACATTAAACACATTCCCTATCCTAGAGCGCCCCCCAGCGCTATGCGTTGTAATGGTTTGCGTTGTAAAGGATGTTTCCCATTCTAAGCTACAGTGTTAAACGTTTAATATTGAAAACGAAAAAAAATTACATTAACTTTTACTTGATTAAAGTCTGTTTCTAAATCAAACCAAATTCGTTTATCTTCCACCAGGGTGTGGTGGGTGGGATAATGTTAGTTTCCGTTGTCTTTAATGAAATCAAGATTCTCTCTGCATTATAATTGGAGAATCGTCATTTCATTACAAGACCGGAGGCTACCATTATACACGTTTAAAGCTTTTTAACGCTGTACTGCTCACATGTTCCACGGGTCTAAGGTAAAACTGTGCAAATGTGGATGCATTTGACCAGTCCGTGCTTTCAAAATATCTGAAAGTGATCCTCCCGCCCAGAACACTTTACTGGCCATAGCCCCATGGGAAGAATGAGGCCCAAATGTGGACAAACCTGTTCCCGCTTCTGACATTATTAGTCTAACCCATCTAGCAATGGTAGCTATGGACATTGCTTTGTAGGGTTTAACGAAGGATATTAAAAGTTTTTGATCCTTATGTCTAATGTTACAAATTACTTTTTCATAAATTTCCATGCAGTCCACTACACATCATTTTTTATAATCCGGAAAACAGGGATAAAAGATGCTTTCGGTCATACTGTTGGTCCTTTTCCATATTTCAAAATGCACTGACTCTGGAGAATAGAATCTATTAGAGATCTCTAAGGCTTTAACAACAGACATTCTTTTAGAGGATATCAGACAGAGTAAGGTTTCTAGTTTAGTTGCTAATTGTTTTTTTGAAAGAAAAGAGCTATCTGGCTGTTGGACTTGGCCCTTTTCCCCAAATTTTTTTTCGCTTTTCACCCCCCTGATTTAGGATGTCTCCCCCATGGTAAATAAAATTGTATAGGCCATGTGTGGTATGAGAAGCCCTATGTAATGTCATGCAATGGTGTGAGCACTTGTCAATTCCCCCCATTGTAAAATGTATCCTGGTGAAATGTTGTGTTTTTAAAATGGCTGCCATGGCTGTGCGTTGTGCCACCTGACTGCAGGAGGTTAGCAGTCTAGTTGTTAGGTACCCAGCCACCCCTGCATTTGGAGGGAAAGCCTGGCACCCAGGGTGCTCTACTCCTCCCCCTGAGCCAGTTAGAACTAGTTCCCCTGTCTGAGGTGGGTTAGCGGTCTAGTTGTCTGGTATCCAGCAATCCCAGCATTTGGAGGGACCTTCTAGAAGCTTCCAGCCTTTCTGGTATAGGGAGAGCAGTAGAGATGTGATGAGGAGTGACAGAGCTGGGACAGGAATGCGAGGGGACCTGCTGCAGGGGATACCGCCACTTAGGCCTGTGTGCTGGACCCTGCACCCATCCAGAACCCCCCTACTGCCCCCAGGGCTAGTGGAGCCCCACTGCAGGAGTTCAGGCTTCCGTGTAGGAGGAGGGCCACGCTGCAGTGGGGATGGTGAAAGCCTACCACCCTGCTTTGATGATGCCCCCACTACCTGCTGACCGGGCCCAGTAGTGCTACTGCTCTGTCCTCCGGGCCCCTGAGGAAGGAGGGCCCCCCTAGGTCCCTGAAGCTGCCGGGACCCTGCGCTACGCAAGCGCTGCGCCAAGAAGCGCCGAGCAGGGAAGGAGTGTTGTGGACTGGAACCCCCAGGAGGTGAGAAGAGTTACCCTGATACCCCTGGGCGTGTTACTGGGACTGTCCACCCCCCCTTGCGCTGTATGCCTGGAAGCGCTGGCCTGCAGAAGACAGCTTGTGTCCCCAGAGTGCTGTGACCAAGACTGCCCTGCTGATTGCCTGCCAAGCGATATAATCTGGAAAGCGCTGTGCTGCAGAAGAGCTGTATGGGGAGGATTGTACCCCCAAGGAGCTGTGCTGTGAGGAGCTGCCTGTTAAGCGCTATAACTTCAAAGCGCTGGAGAAGTGCTGCTGGCCCTTTGAGCCTCAGGGCCCTGAAAGATGTGTGGCCCGAGAGACAAGCTGAGCTTCTGTGGGTGCCTACCCCGCGTGTTCGCGCCTTTTTGCAGAGTGAATAGCACCGCGGGAACTCACCCCGCGTGTAGGCGCGCTTATTGCATGTTTAGAATAATTACCAGAAGGGTGCCTGTCCCTACCGCCAAAGAGAACCCCTCAAGGACATCAGGAGCCCGGTGAGTGAGGGCTCGACTGAGTGGGTTAGGGGTGTGCCGGGGCACTGGGTCGGTGCCCGCCCCCAGGACTGGTGTTTTGGGTCGATGGGCGGAGGTACTGAGATCGCCACCCCTGGAAAAACTGTGACTGGGCCCTATTGGCCACACCCAAGGCTTGTGCTGACTTGGTAAATAATGCCCCCACGTTGAGGAGAAGGCCCTATGCCCCAAGCTAAGTCTAGTGGTTAATGCCCGGAGGTCCCTCTACTGAAGGGATGTATGACATTACAACGCATGCTTTTACCACGCATGCCTTTACAACGCTGTTTTTACAACGCATAGTGCTTTTGGGCGCTGGATAGTGAATAGTTTATTTTATTTATTTATTTATTCAAAGTTTTATATAGCGCGAACAGGATCCTTACAGATATCAGAGCGCTTCACAAAGACAGGGAAGGGGCAGTAGGAGTCAACAGAGATAATGGGAACAGTATAAAAGTCAATAACATGGTAATAACATGGATAATACAAAAACATACATAAAACCAATCCATATACAATCAGGTAAGGAAGTAATATAGGACAGCACAAGTCATTGATCCAACTACAGAGGTGTTCAGGTGGATCAGTAAACCAACGTGTATCATATCTTGGTCGGTAGTAAGAGAGTAGCGTAGTAGTGCCCCCAACAAGTAGAGTGTAGTGCCAAGGGATAGGGTGAGCAGTGATACAAAGCAATGCAGAGTCTCTGAACCAACATCTATAACGATCAGGAGATCTTGGCCAGAAGGATGGTTTTCACCTCTTTCTTGTAGAGTGCAGGGGAGGAGATACGCCTGGTTTCAGGAGGGAGCGCATTCCAGATCCTGGGTGCCATTCCTGAGAAGGAGCGCTTGTAGGTTTTCGCTTTCCGGAATCTACGAGGTTTCAGGAGTAGATTTTTTGTACTCCTATTGGATCTCGAACCTCCTGATATAGACAGCTTTTGAGCGAGGTAGTTGGGTGCCTTGTGGTGCACGGCCGCGTGTGTCATAACTGCAATTTTTAGATGTATTCTGGCTTCAAAAGGCAGCCATTTTAGAGACTTTAAGTCTGGGGATATGTGCGAATGCTTTCTAGAGCCAGTAATGAGTCTCGCGGCAGCGTTCAGGGAGGCTCTTAAGGGTGCTGTTGTGGATAGCGGGAGACCGCTGAGGGCCGCAATTCCGTAGTCTATTCGAGGGATGACTAAAGCTTGTACAGCAGTTTGGAAGTCTTTGGCCGGGAGGAAGGGTTTAATTTTCCTCAGCGTGTTAATTTGGAAATTAGCTGCTTTTGTGGCTTTGCTGACGTGCTGCTGCATGTTGAGCTTGGCGTCGAGTGTGATGCCTAGGGATTTCGCCGAGTCCACGATGGTAGGTTGGACATTGAGTGCTGTTAGGTTGTTGAGCCAGGTTTGGGTGGTGGAGATTTTCGCCGGGGGTGAGATGAGTAGGAACTCAGTTTTCAGAGCATTTAGTTTGAGGTGATTATCGGCCAGCCAAGATTGGGTGTTAATAAGCGTGGAATTCAGATGTTTGATATCTTCCGGGGATTGTAACTTTAGATAGAGTTGTGTGTCATCGGCGTACATATGGAATTGAACATTGGATGCTTGAAGCAAGGTGGCGAGCGGTTCCATAACGAGGTTGAACAGTGTAGGGGAGAGGGTGGATCCTTGTGGAACACCTAGATCTGCAGGCACAGGTGTAGATAGCACATTGTCGATCTTGAACCTCGGAGACCGGTTGTGAAGGAAGGACGAAAACCACTTGAGAACAGTTCCCGATAGCCCCATTCGAGTACTTAGCAGCTCCAGCAAGTTCTCATGTTTGACCGTGTCAAATGCTGACGAGAGGTCAAGAAGGATGAGGAGGCAGGACTCATTGCGATCCAGAATTTGGAGGGCGTCATCAATTATGTGTGTCATAGCTGTTTCCGTGCTATGTTTCGCTCTGAAGCCTGATTGATGAGGGTTGAGGAGGTCAAATTGATCAATGTGTTTTGTTAGTTGGAGTTGGACACATTTCTCCAGCAGTTTGGCCAGGGTGGGGATATTGGTGATGGGCCGATAGTTGTTTAGGTCAGACGGATCAGCTGTAGGTTTCTTGAGTATAGGCGTGACTTGCCCCACCTTAAGGGAGTCTGGAATGTGGCCTTGTTGCAAAGAGCTGTTGATGATCTTGGTCCAGAGAGGGAGGAGCAAGGGGGTAAAGTCTTTTACAGCATTAGCAGGTAGAGGGTCTGTGAGGTGATTAGAGGGCTTCAGGGTGCAGAGCAGTTTGTGTATTGCTTCTTCCGAATAGGTATCGAAGTACTGCCAGGATGCCTTGTTTTTAGGTTGAGTGTCTGCCATTCTGGTGTGGTTGGGGTATCGGCTTACATCCATGATGAGGTCATTTCTTATGTTGTCAGTCTTTAGTTTAAAGAAAGCAGAGAAGGCTTCACAGTGTGGGGTGTCATTTGTTGGGCTGTTTGATTGTGTGGGTTGTGCCTTTGTTTGGGTCTTGATTAGCTCGAACAGTTTTCTTGGCCTGTTCTTCGCTTGGTCCAACTGGCGGCTGAAGAAGTCCGACTTTGTGCGCTTTATTTTCCTAAAGTAGGCATTTCTCTTGTTCTTAAGCTTTTTGAGATGCAGTGCTGAAGGGTCCGATCTCCAGGTGCGCTCTGCCATTCGCATATTACGCCTTTCGTCATTGAGTCTGTCATCATACCAGGGGTTAGAAATTTTGGTGGAGACTCTCTTCAGTTGCAGAGGGGCGACTTCATTGACTATTGTATTCATAGAGTCAAGGTAGTGGTCAGTCAGTGATTGAGCATCTGAGGCACCTGAAGGGGGAAGGAGGAGGTTGCCGATGTGGGGAGGTAGGGTAGAGGGGTTAAGATTCTTCAAATCCCTTTTCCATGTTTTGGATTTGATTGGTTGAGTAGGGTTAGGTTTAACTTTTTCGTTGATAAAGAAGGTGATAATGTGGTGATCTGACCAATCGCAGGGTAGAATCGCCTCCAGTTGAATAGCGTTCTCTTTGGCAATGATGAGATCGAGTATCGCGCCTTTGTCGTGTGTTGGTTTATCGCATAATTGGGTGAGGTCAAGCGCATTGAGGAAAGTTTTGAGACTATTCACCACGGTGTCTTTCTGATCGTTCCAGTGGAGATTGAAGTCACCCAGGTAGACTTGAGTGGTCTGCCGACCGGCATTGGAAGTGATCAGGTCCATGAATTGTTGGGTGAATATGAGATTGTCACCAGGCGGGTGATAGATGAGATGTAAAGCACAGACTTGTTTGCTCTCACTGGTGATGTCGAGGCAGAGGAGTTCACAGGAGGAAAGGGAGGGGGAGGTGACTTGAGTAACGGAGAGGTTGCTCCTAAAGATGCATGCAATTCCCCCGCCCGTCTTGCCAGGAGACCTGTCCAGCCTAATGATGTGATAATTGGGGGGGACTAGTATATCCATAATCGGGGTAGAGGCTTCAGTGAGCCACGTTTCCGTTAGAATGGCTAGGTCCAGATCCCTATCTGAGACGAGATCCGCGATGTCGGAGGAATGTCTCTGGGCCGATCTGCAGTTTAGTAGGATGCATTTGAGTTTTTGGAGAGAGAAGGGTGGTCGAGCTTTCTAGTGTGAGGGGAACTTTTCTGAGGTTGTTAGGGACGGAGCCTCTGTTGTTGAGTGTTTGGGAGCCTCAGAGGGTTTGTAAGAATTGTGGGTATGGGGATGTGTGAGTTGGAAAAGTCTTTTACCGGACCTGGGCCATAAGAGCGTAGGAGAGAGCATAGGTCGCGGTCCGACAAGGGGTTGAGAACACGACGGGGGCGGTGGGAATTATTGCGGGGATAGTAGGCCATTGCTGTTGTCGTCGGGGGCGAGGGTATGTAGGGAGGGTGCGTCGTTTGTAGGGTAGTGGGATGGTGGGAGGTAGACTGGGCTGTGAGGAGAGAAGGTCTTTGATTGCGTGGACGTCTTTTTTGATTTGTAAGATTTCCTCTTTGACTTGTTGGAGGGTGGATAAAGTCAGGTCAGGAGGGTCATTGGGGAAGGTGTTGGTGAAGAGAGCCGTTGGTGAGTGATTGAGTAGTGAGCTGGAGAGCAGGCAGGGTATCGGGGGGGGGGTATACTAGCGTTGTTGAGGGGTTCCGCGGTGCTAAAGAGTGGGATGGTATTCAAGGTGTGGACGTGTTTGTGGGCGAGTGGTGTGGGTGATGTAGGTGAGACAGGCGGTGGGTGGGAAGCATAGGTAGTGACTTCAGTGGGAGACGGTGCCGGTGAGTAGAAGAGTGAGTGCAGGCTGAAGACAGTGGGGGAGACAGGAGGGTAGTGAGGGCTGAGAATAGGAGGTGGGAGAGAGGGGGATGCTAAGGTAAGGGAGGAGGTATGTTCTGTATCTTTTGTTGGGAGGGAGATAGAGTTGTGAGTGGGAGTGGGGAGGGAGCAGGGAAGGGAGAGGTGTCTGCCGTGGGGGGGATGGGGGGGATGGGTGGATAAACTCTGAGTGATGGTGTGTGCAGATGTAGGCGTGTTGTGGGTGGGAGTTGTTGTGTCAGGTGTGAGAGATTCGTGGGTGGGAGTGGGGAGGGAGATGGGGAGGGAGAGGTGTCTGTCGTGGGGGGGCTGGGAGGGGGGGTGGATAAACTTTGGGCGGTGGCTTGTTCAGATGGTGGTGTGTTGTGGGTGGGGGGCTGGGAGGGGGGGTGGATAGACTTTGGGCGGTGGCTTGTTCAGGTGGTGGTGTGTTGTGGGTGGGGGATGTTCTGTCCGGGGGGAGAGGGATGGTGGGGGTATGGGTGGGGATAAGAAGGGTCATGTTAGAGGGGCTGCTAGTATGTGCGGTGGAGATATTTGTGACTGTCCTTGGGGAGTGGGGGGCGTTAACAGCAGGTGGGCCATTTACTGGGGTGCTGGGGGTAGAGGTGTAGTAGGTGGTGGCTGCGACGTCAGGGGTGATAGTGCTGGCGGAGTTCTGGGTGGGGGTCAGCAGCTTGGAGAGGTGCTCTTTGAACTTGGGGAGCAGGTTGTCTAGTAATTCCAGGTTCTTGTCCGTGGATTGGATTAGGACAATCCCGTTATTGTAGATAGTAATGGTAGACCTGCCAGGGAAGAGGTGGGAAGGTGTGATGGTGAGAATTAGGCCATGAGTTGTTTTCCTGGTGGTGGAGACTGTGAGTAGGGATAGGAAAGTTTTTCTCCATTGGGCTCTGCGTGCAGTGTGGAAGATGATATCGGTATTCATGTGGTGTTGGGTTCAAATCAGGCCTACATACTCTGCTAAGCTCTCAAACACCTTAGTATAGAAGTTGGCACGGACACTGGAAAAGGTAAAAGACAAGTTTATTAAGACCCCATGGGGTGGTGATACATTCCTACCGCACCCTTCGGCAATGTAAGAAGTAGCACACCGAACATTGGTGCGCGACCTCTTTTATACAGTTTAATAGCAATAAAAAGATAGGCGGTCACAAGTTACACATTTTAGGTACATATAAGGTCATTTTTGGAACACAGCCAGCATGTGGGAGGAGTTAAATAGCACTGGTCAGTTAGTACCAACATTCCTAAAGAGTGACCAGTAAATGCATGATGCGCATGTGCGCTTGACCAGTACTAAAAATAGCCTGTTGCCGAGCAGAATAAGGGACCATGGGTATCAAGAAAGGACAAAAGGGCACACTGACCACGAGGCAGCGTGTTCATAGAAAACGGAAGTCAGAGGGATTCAAAATGGCCCCCGTTCGTTTTGGTCAAGTTAACAGAAAAGACCGTGTAGCTGTGCTAAACGCTAACTCAGGAGCTGCCAAAACACGACAGACGGCCCTTTTAGCGTTTAGCAAAAGCTACCTCATACTGAACATAATCAGAATGTTCATCATCAATGTTAATAGCCATTATTTTCAATACTTCGTCGTTGATCAGTTTCTCTTGCTTAACAATAGCTCGTTTGGACGGAATACAGGCTGTGATACATACAGAACATAATGTAGGGCCGCATTGAATACATAGACAAAGGGTAAATAGTACTCCAAGGAAAACACAGAGAATCGTTAATAATTTCCAACCCCAAGTAGTAAGCAGAGTCCAGAACCACCCAGAAAAAGTCCATGCTCCATTTTCTGGATGGATCTCAGCAGCTATCTTATGTAATTTCGTAATTGAATCATACACAGAAGGTGAGTTATCTGGCACATACACACAACAACTACTCCCGATGACGCGGCATGCTCCACCCCTATCAGCTAGTATCACATCTAAAACCATTCGATTCTGGAGCGCTACAATTCTGGTAATTTGCAATTCCTCAGTAATATTCCCTAAAGCAGAGGCAGTTTCATTGGCAACAGCTTCCACCACACGTGTAAGCCGCCTTATCTTCCTGCTATTCAGTGCAGCCCCTACAAATGAAAATAACCCCAAGTTGAAATCTACATATTGTTGTAAAGTGGTATCAGTCTGATCAATTTCATCAAGATCTAATGTTCGTTTAACTCTATTCAGCACGAAATCATGGTACAGAACGTAATCATTGTGATACATGGGAGGAGCAATAAACACAGGTGGTAATACAAAAGCTATATAACATGTTCCCAACCATCCCAATGGTAGACGATGGTATCCCTTATTTCCACAAATGAAATATGTGTTACGTGAAGCTACAAATGCAATTCCAATCGGTGTATCAAAGGTAAGTGTAATATTACATTCACTGCGACCTACAGGGCTTGTACCTTTATTTCTAATACACAAATCTGCTTTTGTATCAATGACTGTTATCATATGCAAATTCGTCACATTTATAAATCTTTGATTCGTATATACACGAGGTGTAGAAACATTGTCCGGACGATACTCTTCCCATTCAAATTTAGTTCCTTCAGCGTGTGGATAGCCTTCTTTATCGTTATAGCATATTTTATTCAATCGAAAAAGTAGTCCACCTTTCGTTGGCCATCTCAAGGTGAAGAGAAGAGTGTACCAAGCATGACAAGAACCATTATGAGAAAACGGGAGAGGAATGAGTGGTGTTCCTACCTTCTTCTGATGTCCGGGCAACATTCCACATACCCAACAATTGGACATGTTGGTCATATTGTGAGTATGATGCAAAATCTGAATAAAGCTGTTATTCAAATAAGTCTGCCTATGTCTTTCCTCGTGAAAAGGCAAAGTAAAATGGAAATGTTCAGATGGACTCGGAGTGGTGGGCAGCAAATGTTCTCGTACAGGAAACAATAGTTCTATAGTCCAAGCTAATACTGCAATCACCACTACGGTCAAGACAAAAAAAACAACACCAAGAATTCTCCCTTTTCGTGTCGAAGGAGATGCCATAGTTCACAAAACAATATTCTTCAAAAGCAACACTAAGCGGAAAAATAAAAACGATGGTTCTGGACCGAGGCTGTCGTTGATTTGTTCTCCGGGATTCAAGACTGGTGTCGCTACACTGGGTAGAACTGATCCCCCCCCCTTGATATTCCCGGCTTCCGTTTCACAAACCTCAGAGCGGTTACCAACCAGTTTCAAAAACACAAAAGGGAATCTTATTTCCTGGGACGTAGATTGTACTTCACTTTATCAGAAACAACGTGGTCCGGGAAGGCTCCCTCCAATTCATCAGGCGTGACAGCTGGGCTCTTTTCTGTATCCAAAATCTTTCTGTAGTCGGATAGCACCACAGGGCTCACCAGATCCGGAGAGACACGTCGGCAGTGCGTTGAATGTATCCACCGCTTCTTGTTGGTGACTCTCACAGTCGTTCGCGTAGCCAACAGCACTTGTTCAGGGCCATGCCATCTCGGTTCCAAACTGCTGGATCGCTCAAATACTTTGACCATCACGTGGTCCCCAGGGCGGAGATCGTGAGCCTCACCAGTGGAGTTATCAGGGAGCGCCTCTCGAACCTGTTGATGAATAGAAAGCAAATCATTTGTTAATCGTGCCAAATAATCGTTCATCATTACACAAGGCACATCATGTATTAAACGAGGTTTTGGAACTCCCCAAATATTCATCGGCCTTCCAAACACCACTTCATAGGGTGTGAGGCCAGATAGAGAATGTGGGACTGATCGAATGGACAGCAATGCCAGAGGCAAAGCATCCGGCCATTTCAGAGATGTGGATGCCACTATCTTTGCTAGCTTCAGTTTCAGAGTTGCATTGTATCTCTCGACCAAACCTGCTGATTGTGGGTGAAAGACTGCGTGGAATCGTTGTCTGATTCCCAATCCTTTCAGAATGTACTCCATTACTTTCCCAATGAAATGAGGACCATTATCACTCCACATAAGTTTACAAACACCATAGCGCGGGAAGTACTCTTTGAGTAACACCTTAGCTGTTGTCAATGCTGTATTGTCTTTCGTAGGGTAAGCCTCAATCCATTTGCTGAAGGCACACACCACCACTAGGACATACCTGAGATTATTACAGCGCTCCAGCTGGATGTAATCCATTTGCAGTACTTCGAATGGTGCAGTAGGTGGAACAAACCCTCCTTTGGGAGTATGAGTCCCTTGTCCAGGATTGTGCTGTAAACATATCAGACAAGTCTGTACTACTCTCTTAGCCGTGCTTGCAATATCAGCATTTTCCCAAACTCGTGTAAGCAATTTAGTAATTGCGAGAGCTCCAATGTGTGCCAGCCCGTGTGTCATTTGCACCATTGTTTGTAAATAGGCCATGGGTAGTTTCCATCTCTCCATATCTTTACTACGCCAGCAACCCTCATCATCCAATACTCCTTCAGTGGCCCATGTCATAAGTTCTGCCTCAGATGCAGACTTCTGTATATCTAATATTTCTTCTCTAGCATCATGCCACCGCTCGGCTTGTGACTTCACCACATACATGGGGAAATTATTTTGCAGCATAGCGGTCTCTCTCGCAATGCGATCTGCGAAAGCATTGCCTTGCCCTATTTTGTCCGTCACCTTTTTGTGTGCACTGCACTTGACTATTGCAACTTTCTTTGGGCATAACAGTGCATTCAGGAGATCGCGTACCAATTCTCCATGCATGATGTGTACTCCGTGTGAAGTCAAAAATCCTCGTTCCTTCCAGAGTAGGCCAAAATCATGCACTACTCCAAAAGCGTAACGACTATCCGTGTAAATGTTCACACATAGTCCAGCACTTAACTCACATGCTTTCGTTAAGGCTATCAGTTCAGCTGCTTGAGCCGATTTCTGGGGTATTCGTGCTGCTTCTACAACTGTCTTAAGTGTCGTGATCGCGTAGGCTGCAGAAGTCGTACCATCTGGTAACCTCACGCACGATCCATCAACCCACAGTTCCCCATCTACATCTGGAAACGGTGTATCCTGTAAATCGATACGACCCTTTGTCTGTTCCTCAGTCAGAAAAACACAATCATGTTGTTCTTCCTTCTGAGTCTCAGCAACAGGATCCGGCAGTAAAGTAGCAGGATTCAGTGTCGTACATCGTTTTAGTGTGATGTGCGGCGCCAACAATGTTAGCTCATATCCAGTCAAACGGGCGCTGGTTAGATGCTGTGTTTTCGTTTGATTCAGTAACGCATCTACCGCATGGGGAACTAACAGCAACAATTTGTGTGACAAAACTATTCCCTCACTTTGTCATATCGCAACTGCTGTTGCTGCAACTGCTCGAAAACATCCAGGCAATCCTCGAGCCACAGGGTCGAGTACCGCCGAGAAGTATGCACAAGGCCTCTGTTTGTCTCCGTGTGTCTGCACTAACACTGACAATGCGCACCCATCCTTCTCGTGTACATACAATGTAAAAATCTTCGTGTAATCAGGTGTACCTAACACTGGTGCAGAACAAAGAACTTGTCTTAATTGTTCAAAAGCATTCTGACATTCATCCGTCCATTCAATGGGGATCGGTGTATCTTTAGACAACAATGCCAACAATGGTTTAACGATGTGTGAAAAACCCAATATCCATTGCCTATAAAAAGACGTCAAACCTATAAAGGCACGAACATCCTTCTGGGTGCGAGGAACTGGAGTGTCTAGGATTGCTTGAATTCGATCTGGTGTCAATGCACGGCCCTCCTTAGACAAAAGATGACCGAGGTAGGTCACCTTTGGTCTACAATATTGCAGCTTTTTCTTCGAAACTTTATGATTATGTTTGGCCAGGAAGGAAAGCAAGGAAAAGGTACTCTTCTCACATTGTTCTGGCGTGTCTGCAGCAAGTAAGATATCATCTACATATTGAATAAGAGCCACTCCATCTTGTAATTCAAAGGAATCAAGCTGTCTTTTTAATGCCTGACTATAAATGCTAGGACTTTCAGTATAGCCTTGAGGAACTCGACAGAATCTGTACGATTTATTGTTTAATGTAAAGCCGAATAGATATCGACTATCAGAATGTACAGGGATCGAAAAGAAAGCATTCTTCAAATCGATGACTGTAAAAGTAGTTGCCGTCGATGGAACCAACGTAAGCAACGTGGTGATGTCAGACACCACCGGGTATTGAGGCACTACTATCTTGTTTATTTCCCTCAAGTCAATAATGAAACGGTAAACCTTAGCATCTGTATCTCTTTTAAGGATCGGTAAAATGGGGCTATTGCAAACATTGTAGGGGACTTCCTCAACTACTCCTGCCGAAATCAAATCATTTACAATGTGTATCAAAGCAAGTTCACCCTCTCGGGAAATCTTATATTGTGGGACACGTGGTAGAGATACTCCCTCCTTTACAGTAATACGTACTGGAGGAATTATCATCTGCCCCACATCCGTATCGGAAGTGGCCCACAACGTTTTCGGTAAGGAGGCCAGTACTTCAGATTCATAGAGGAAACACACTCGCTCTAATTCTGGGTAATTCTCATTCAACACAACTCGCACTCCTTCTGGGGCACAGCGAATAGTGGCTCGAAAGTGTTTTAACATATCGAGTCCCATAATATTATCTGGTGTATTTGGAGACAACAAAAAGGGACAAGGGGCAGCAAATTTATCAACATGAAATGCAACTTGTTGAGACAGTGGGCTAGAAGTAGGTGTTCCATCGAACCCTATAGCTGTAATTACCTCGCCAGACAGGGGAGCCCTTGGAACCAAGTATTTGGACAAGGCGCTACGAGTAGCTCCTGTATCGACCAGAAAGTGATCAGTAGAACCCAGAACATGTGCTTCTATATATGGACCCCTTTGATCAACTGGTACCTCAACCGATTCCACACCCCATCCTACGCAATCCTATGCATAGTGCTCATCCCGTGGTTCAGCAGAACCACCCTCATTTATCTGATATTGATTACGATTATCAAACGTATTATAATCTGTCTGACCACGACCCCTTGCTCCATATCCTCCGCGATCATTCGTGCCATAACCTCCTCGATCATTCGTTCCATAGCCTCCTCTTGACCCCCCATAATTATTTCTAGACCTCCCACTTCCTCGTCCCCTCAAATTACGCTGCTCTCGAAACACCGGACAGTCTGCAATCCAATGCCCAAACTGTTTGCAGTATGCACATTGATTCACAGAAATGTCAGAACGAGGGGGAGGAGCATTACTGTATGATCCTCGCCCTCCTCTATTGTTTCCTCTCGTAGCCTGAACCTGAGCTAACATTACCTTCGTCTTCAAATCCTTCGCCTTCTTTTCACTACTTTCTTTTGCCTCCAATTCCTGTCGTTCATAATATTGAGCCATAGTCAATAAAGAAGCAGGGGTTGCTGTGGTCCATGAACTTTCGCTCGCTTTTAATCGTTTCGCAATCTCCGGTAGGAGATTAGCCACATACTTATCAACGAATAAGTGCCTGCCTGTATCTTCTGTCAATGATTGACCACTGTAATCATGGAACGCTTCCTCGAAGCGAGAGAAAAAATCAGAAACCGATTCATCCATTTTTTGTGTACAAGAAGCTAACATAGTCCAATCAATCTTTTTAGCGGGAGCAAGAGTCTTTAATTTTGTTAGTATGGCCTGTGGAAGGTCTAATATTAATTGACACGGCTTACATGCTGGTTCTCTATCTAAATCAGCCTGAACTAGATCTTTCCAAGTGGCCCCGAGAGTCGTGAGGTCATCAAACTTACGAATCGCTCTCCACATATCAGGAGGCAATATCAACCCGAAAAACAGGTCAATATCAACTAACGTCATAATACACGAAGAAATCGCGCTTTCAACATTTTCATAAAAAGCCGCAGGATTTTTACGGGGATCAGGTAAAGCATTCTTAAGTGCCATAACATCTGCTCTATTCCAAGGCGTATAAACCCAGTTATATACAAAATACCCTTTCGCATCTTTGGATCTTTTATCATCATCTGTGCCATCCCCTTTATGAGGGACATATAAAGGCGCAGCTTCTCGCATAGGTCTAACATTAATCGCAGCGATCTTATCTGTTTCAAAGATAGGGCATTCTTTGGATATCCCCGTCGCTCCGGACGCAGACGAATTCTTCGACTTTGCCAACTCCCGTAGTCGTGTCGCCTCATTTCGCAGTTGAATCAAACGCTTGAAGAAGTCGTCCGCATCTGAAAGAACAAAAAGACCTTTACGAAAATTCTCACGACCCTCGGATATCTCCTTTGGTTCTAACTCGAGAGAATATTTTCTGTACCGCTCAACAACTTCGTCTCCAAAATGATCTAAAAAATACAGTCGCTCCTGATCAGACCACTGTTCCATTTTCGCAGTAATGTCAGAAACAGTAACAGTATTAATATTTAGCTTTCGTGCAAACGAACGTAATTCCGCAGTTCGTTCTGCATGTAACCTGGTACGCTGTGTTCGATCACTATCCTCGTCTGATTCCTCGTTCGGAGCCGTAGGTGCGACGTACGGAGGCGGACAGCGATCTAGTAATGAAAAATCATCTGTTTCATTAGTAAAGACTGGATAAAGAGGACGCCTGATAGGGAATTGACCATTAACCTGTAAATTGCGTTCTCGTCTCTCCCTCTATTTCTTTTCCTGTAATTCCTTCTCCTGTAGCTGTAAAGCTTTGTCATGTGCAGCCTTCCGCTGCACTTTCTCCGCCAAGGCTTCCTCACGCTTCACTCGTTCACGCACCTCTTTCTCCCACATACGCACACAATCAAACATATCTTGTCTACACCTTCGCTGAAACAAACACTGCTCTACATATTGTACCTTTCGAAGGTCAAACGATCCATAGAGTGGCCACTGTAATTCACGATCAGTCTTAGTATACTTATGCCATAATGTACTATACATTATTGGTGGAATACCGAATTTGACATACATTTCACGATTTGGAGTCCCCTCTGGGGGAGCCGGCTGTTTTTTACTTAATCGATAATTGGTACCATTTTCAGAACAGCACATCCTGCGGAGTGTGCTAAAAACAGGCATGTTTCAAAAAGTACCACGAGAACGCGATACTACAAAAATGACACCTAACGCGGTGTACCGTTCAAATCAAATAAATCAGAGAAATATCCCTACATGCCTGCCTATGTGAGGTGCACTTCACATATTCAAATTCAAAATTCAAAGATTCAAACGTTAGCTAACTTCAAACAAATTCAAATTCAAATTCAAAATTCAAAAAGCCACAGTAAGTGTCAGTAGACTACCTCACCAATCAAAAGCTTACCAAATATTTTCAAACGTCCAAAGTCCAACTGCCAAGTTCTGTGGCAAATCAGCCAAAACGGCACATCACGACAATCCAAGATCAGAATCTCAGTCGGAGACCGGCGCCACCTGGAAGGTCAGATCGGAAGGAAGGAAAAACACACCGTGGGTGCCAAGACTCGGGTCACTCAGTGGCAGCGTACGCGTCCATGGCGAGTTTCCTGACCTTCGTCACGACCTCTCCTTCGGGCATCCGAGTCACCGATGAGTCCCTTCGTGGTCGCCAATTGTGGTGTTGGGTTCAAATCAGGCCTACATACTCTGCTAAGCTCTCAAACACCTTAGTATAGAAGTTGGCACGGACACTGGAAAAGGTAAAAGACAAGTTTATTAAGACCCCATGGGGTGGTGATACATTCCTACCGCACCCTTCGGCAATGTAAGAAGTAGCACACCGAACATTGGTGCGCGACCTCTTTTATACAGTTTAATAGCAATAAAAAGATAGGCGGTCACAAGTTACACATTTTAGGTACATATAAGGTCATTTTTGGAACACAGCCAGCATGTGGGAGGAGTTAAATAGCACTGGTCAGTTAGTACCAACATTCCTAAAGAGTGACCAGTAAATGCATGATGCGCATGTGCGCTTGACCAGTACTAAAAATAGCCTGTTGCCGAGCAGAATAAGGGACCATGGGTATCAAGAAAGGACAAAAGGGCACACTGACCACTGACCACGAGACAGCGTGTTCATAGAAAACGGAAGTCAGAGGGATTCAAAATGGCCCCCGTTCGTTTTGGTCAAGTTAACAGAAAAGACCGTGTAGCTGTGCTAAACGCTAACTCAGGAGCTGCCAAAACACGACATTCAGGGCTCCATTGCCCGGTGAGAAGTAGGTGTCGGCAAAGGGTGTTTCAGGGTGCGACCTCAAGAAGTTGTGTTTAAAACGTTTAGTGGCATTTTTGGAGAGAGGAGTGGAGGGGTAGTTAATTCTAAAAGTGTGCTTGCCGTTGAGCTCCATTTTAGAGAGGCTGTGGCGTTAGGTGTAGGAAATAGGACGATAGTACAAACTGTCAGCCGCTAGTTACAAGGTCAAGGAGGACACTAGTGAGTGATCAAAAGTATAAGAGGTAGAAGTCAGTGTGATCCCCGAACAGACAGTGCGTAGGTGCAGCTTACCAAATGTATCCTATATACGAGGTAGCAGTCAGCTTACACCGTGTAACCAACTATGAGAGGTAGGACCGATTAGGTGGAAGCCAAGTTACATATTAGAATGTACGAGTTAACAGCAGTGTAGTCTAGGCGTAGAAAGTGGCTGGGTGCAGTTTACATGACAGAGCGAAGTGAATGAGGTAGTAATAATCAGTGCAATATCGTGACGTAGCTTACATCGGAAACCCAACAAATAAATAAATGCGGTAGCAGACAGTGAATGATGGGGATAGAGGTGAGATATGTGCAGCTTGCCGCAACGGACAGTGAATGATGGGGATAGAGGTGAGATATGTGCAGCTTGCCGCAGTAAATATAACAAATATAAGTACAACAAATGTGTATACTAGAGAAGAAAACAAAATAGAAAAATAAAATAAAATAAAAATAAAAGATCCAATACTGCAATACAAGGCAGATACTTAATTACAGCGTTTAGATACAGAGCTATGTAGATAGTCAGTTCTTAGGGTCTGGGCAAGCAGTGAGAGTGACTAGTCCATGATGGCCGCCGAAGAAGGTGAAATAATAGTCAAATATGGCCGCCAAATAGGGGGGATATATCCGATAGTCCTCTGTCAGTTGTTGTTGCTTTAGGACCAAGGAAGGGCTATTTCAGTTTCTATTTGAGCAAGCCCAGCTCTGACTTGTTGGGAGGGAGTCTTATCTCTGTTTTGGTGGTCTTGTCTTGTGTGGAGGAGTCAAGCTGGGGAGCCTTGTGGGCGTCGAAGGTAAAGGAGGGAGATTTATTACTACAGCTTTATGGCCCCAGCCATTTTGAACAAAGGGAGGAAGGCAAAAGTGGTACAATACCTTCTTGTAGAACTTCTTGGCCTGTTTTATGATGTTGCCCGCAAAGTGGCGCAAGGTGAAGCATTTATTGGAGGTGTAGACAAAGATAACACCAGGAACAGAGCTAAAATGTTGCAAAGTTGCAAAGTCTTTGTGCTTTTATGTTATTTCTGCACAGTAGTTATGATGTTAATAGCAGCGTTTTGCAGGCATCAGGGATCTTGCTTGAGTGTGCCCATCTGCGCTGTTTATCCATTTCTTGCCAGCGAGACCCCTCCTTTGCAGGTCTGCTCCCCGGGTCTCAGTAGCAGCCGGTGGTCCGCAGGTTCGCGTTGTCAGGGTCAGAGGCTTCTTTCAGCAACAGTCTGCAGCGCCGCGTGAGTTGTCAGGGGATGCGACTTAGTCGTCTCGCGGCAGCAACTAGCCCCAGCTCGCTAACCTCCCAGCCAGCTCCAATGCCTGCTTGCAGTCCGGCGAGAGGAGGATGCCGCACGAGAGACCAGACCCCGATCTTCACAGCAGGGGACAATCCGGTGAGAGGCACGCCTCATCAGCGCACACCGATCTCAGCGCCGGGACTCGCAGCTGGACGGAGGTTCCTAGTCGCTCCGCTCAGCGCCCCAGCGCCCATAGGCAGCAGCAAGCAGCGCCTCACCGTGCCTCCAGACTCCAGGCGCCAAGAATGCCGTCCCGTCAGGCACTCTCCGGGCGCCCGCTCCGCAGCCCGGTATTCTCGGGCAATGTCAGGCAGCAGGCTGCGCTTCTCCTCAGACCCCGTTGAATTTACTATTCCAACTCCAGTCCCCGTGGATAGTAGGGAAGGTGTTGGATAGTAAATTAAACCTATTCCCTATCCCATAGCGCCCCCCCAGCCCAATGCGTTGTAATGGTTTGCGTTGTAAAAGTTGCGTCGTAAAGGCATTGCGTGGTAAAAGTTGCGTTGTAAAGGATGTTTCCCCTACTGAAGTGCCAGGCCTGATATTAAAATTGTGTGGCTGGTATTCCATTTTCTTGCAGGAGGTGCTCGTGAATTCCTGCCTGATGTTCTAGGCCTGATATTGAAGTTGTGCCTATGCAAATGCCATGCCCCATGTGAATGCTAAGGTCAGGCTTCTGTGTTCTTTCTATGTGATGGGGCCTGATGTTAAGGTCTTGCACCTAACGTTGATTTGATGGTGTACTCACTTGCCCCAGGATGCCCCAAAGAGTTATTGGTGGCCATGGTAAATGCGAATATTCCTTTCTAGGCCTGATGTAATGTTGTGTGCTCCATGTTCCTTTCGTTACAGTGGATGCAGATGCCATGCAGGAGTTACCTTCATACCTAATGTGTATCTTATGCCTAATGCCTGAGTTTACGCCTACAGCTTACTTCTAGGTTGGGCCAAGGATGAAGGTCTGAGTTTGCCCTGCAATATCAATCATATGTTTATGCATTTCCTGACATTCTTTTTATTTCAGCTGGACACCCATGGACTTACCTTTTATTCTTTTCCCATTTCCCATGTGAATAATCCCCCCTTGCATTCATTGCCCTGGCGCCAGTTAGCGCCTTTTTTGTGATTACTGCTATTATTGTGTTTACCTTTGCAGGTTGGAGATAATACAAACCTTATTCTATTTCCCACCAGAAGCAGTGTTGTGTCTCTTTTGTGGTGTGCCTGGTGTGTCGTCTGTGGGTACTGCGTGAATGCTTCACACATGTCCTGTGAAGTTTGGCCTGCCCGCTCTGCTCCATGCTACCCCCTGTAGAATTGGCAACCCCATTTCTAACACTGGCCATGTAGTGAAATGGTCGAAATGAGGTTAATATTCCATAAAGAGTCGTACCTTATCTTGGGGGGACGTTTGAGTTAAATTCCCATTATTACCCTACAGATCACAGGGTCTGAACCGATAGAAGTCGTTAATTAGTAAAAGGCCTGCTGGTATACCTTTTCAATAACAGCTGATTGTTCTGTAACATAGGCCTGAGTTCAATAAACCTTCAAGGTAGTTTGCTACATCTACTACCGGAGCGTCCACGGGATCCAAACCCCGTTCCAGGCACCAACAACACCATTCTTTCCAAACCCCAGTGTATCTTCCTCTTGTTCCTGGTGCCCATGACTCATCCTGTAGATCTTTAGACTCTCCTGAAAGGCCTGAGTATCTCTTGGATTTCCTGAAATCTTCCAAGCAAGAAGGTCCATGTTTCCTTCTAGCAGGAGAGGGTGTTCTTCTCCCTCTTGTCCTTGAAGAAGGCCACTGCTCCCGGGGATAAAACGTGACACGTCTATTGTTAGTTCTATTGTTACCGGGAACCAAACCTGTGTATTCCAGAAAGGAGTAATTAATACTATTCTGCATTGTTCTGCTCTGACTTTTAGAAGAACTCTCTAAATTAGAGCACAAGGGGGAAATGCATAAGAATTGAGCCGGGGCATCCACTGATTGGGCGTTGGAATCTGGTCTCCAACTGTAGTAAGTTTTGACTAGAAAAGTAAGTCTGCTGGGAAACAGGTCTACGTGAAAGGGGCCCCACGGATTCTGAATTCTATTGAAGACCAGAGGATTCAATTTCCATGCGCTTGAATCCTTTAGGAACCTTGAGTTCCAGTCTGCTCTTGTGTTTTGATGACCAGGAATAAATTCTGCTTTCAATATGATTTTTTGGCGCCAACAGAAGTACCAGTTTTTCTTGGCTCGGTCCACAAGTATCTTTGATTTTGCATCCACCAAGTGGTTGATATAGGATACTGCTGTGGAGTTGTCTAACTTGATTAGAACAACACTGTTGCTCAGAATGGATTTGAAACTCATCAGAGCGTTCAAGCTCGCCATCATTTCTAAACAATTGATGTGGAGAGGAAGTTCCTCTTGGGCCACTTTCCTCCCGTCTCTGTCTTTCCCATTTTGGCGCCCCCTCCCAAATTGCTTGCGTCTGACTCCACAGTGTGCTCCAGTGAGTTCCCGAAGATTGCCAACTATCTAGGTTTTCTGTATCTGAATACCATCGGCCCTCTTTAGACCTACAGATTTCAGTCTTTGTAAGGCCCTGTAGTGTAGCGGGCCTGGTGATACTGCTTGGATAGAGGAGGATAGAAGCACTCTCGCTATTTTGCGTAAACTGACTAAGTCCTTGGACATAGCATAAGAAACCTCTTTCTTTATTTTGGTTAGTTTCTTGGCTGGAAGTTGTAATTGGCTTGTAGTTGTATTTTCCTGGAACCCCATGGATTCCAGGTTTTGAGTTGGTGTCATTATAGATGTTTCTTTGTTGCTGATGAAGCCTAACTTTTCTAAAAGATGTACAGTCCATTTCATGTTTTTTTTTTAACAAGTCCTCCTTATGTTGTGATATCAGAAGTATATCCAATCCAATCCAAAGTTCCTTTATTTCGGTCGTTGAGGCCATAAAAGGTTCATACAAACAATTGCTCATATTACACAATAAAAACACAATTTAAAAAAATTGCATTACATTTATAAAATACAGTGATAATAAAAGCAGTATGTCAACACCATTAAAAAAAAAAATGCATTACATTTTCCAAAATACAATGGTAAGGAACTTCAGTTGCATAGCAACAAGTAAAAATGAATTGGAAATTCAATTACATGCCCTAAAAAGTGAATTATAGGGTTACAAAAGGGATGATTCAGTTGGGGAGAGAAACATTCACAAAAACACCAATTATACGGGCAAAAGTTTCTTCCTTAACTGCCATGTAGCCATAATAAATTTGGCCACTGCAAATACAATATGAGGCAAAGTGCTTGTTTTTAGAATTCTATATGCAGTTAAATAAGATCTAGATCCCAGATTCCTGCATATAGGCACCAGCCAATATTTCCTAGGTTTAATATATGCTGGGCAGAAGAAAAAAACATGAGTTTCCTCCTCATCATGCATATTACATCCAGGACAAACTCTATCCCCCCCCTTAAGCCATTTACAAGTGAAGGTTTTTAGGGGTAAAGTGCCTAGCCTCCACTGTATAAACAATGTCCTCGCCAGGATGGGGAATATGATGTCCATAAAATCCTCAAATTCATAAGAATTCTTAAATTCCAGAAAACGAGCAGTCAGGGTGCCATTGCCAGAAGTATATTGTCTAGGTGGATTACTAAGTGAACACCCCTCCTTCTCAAGGAAGCAACTACTGGCCTTAGAACCATGGTGAAGCACCATGGGGCTGACGAGAGTACAAAGGGAAGGGACCGAAGCAGGTATGTTACTCTTTCCATGAGAATCTTAAATATTTTAGTCCTTGTCCATAGGTATTGTGAAGTAGGTGTCTTTTAGATCTAATTTTACAAGCCAGTACTTCTTTTTTAGGATGTCTCTTAAAAGGTGAAAACCCTCCATTTTGAAGTGTCTGTAAACTAGGAAGGTATTCAGTTCTTTTACATTTATAACTTTACCAAAGATATTGTGCTCAAAAAGCCTTGTTCTGAGTCTGTCACCCTGCAAATAGCATTTTTTAATAACATCTGATTCACCTCTGTGTCTCCCAGAGTTGACTGTTCTCTGGGTTGCCGTACTTGGTAGGGCGTTGTATTGAATTCTATCCCAAACCCCTTTATGATTTCTAATACCCAATGGTCAATCATTAATAATGACCAATTTTGTATGGGAAAAAGCAGAAAGAGGAGACGTCCTTACCCTGCTGTCCATAGCTTTGTGATCTGCCTCTGCCCCACCACGGATACGGACGTTTTTGCCTCTTTGTGGGAAGAAGGATGAGTTGTATCCTCTGAAAGGTCTTCCGTATCCTCGCTGGTTTTGGTAGTATGGGGACCAGTATTGCCTGCGGCAAACTGCCAGTCCCCATCCTGACAGCCCTTCCAAAAATTCTACCTCTGAACATCCGTTTCATATTTGTTTGCGCCTTACTGAAGGCAGAGAAAGTGGAAACATATTTTCCTAGTAGTTTAATAAAGTTTTCACCAAAGAGAAGGCCATTTGGGTCGCCTTGGACAATTTTAGTGGCAAGGTCCCCCAATTTTGTGTTCAGTCTCATGAGTATTGCCCTTCTTTGTTCTGGTGTTAACCCTGCGTTGGCATTGCCAAGGAGGCATAGTGCACGCTGACTCCATCCCCTCATCCACATCTGCTGGGTGCCCTTCAGGGGCGCCTCTTCTGCCAAGTCCATGCTCTTGGCTAAGGGTCCTGGAGTGTCCAGTACTCTACCTTGGCACTGTTTGAGACAGCGTTCGAGTCCCTTTCTAGGATCTCTGCCCGTCTTGAAACAAAAGGTCAATAACTTGGGATCTAGATTTGGTGTTAAACCAGACTTATTGTCTAAGAAGAGTCTGTGGCACTCGGCCCTCACCAGGTTTCTGGTTTCTTTTTCAAGGGGTTTCCGGATCCAACATTGTATGAAATTGGATATGAGGTCCAAAGGCCACCAGCCAGACCCCCCTGGGTTTGTGTGATGCGGGTGTTCATCGTTGTCAGCCTGAAGACTGAGGTCATCTGTGCCGTAAAGGTCACTCTGTCTTGTGCCGCGAGGGGCACCTGATCTTTTTGCACCAATAAGGCTGCTCTTTCTCATTGTGTCGCTATGGGCACCTGTCTTTTGCGTAGCGCGTAGGCTACCTTGGGATAAATCCCGGTCTTTTGTAGAGCAACGGCTACCTAGGGAGAAGTCCCATTCTTTTGTAGCACATAGTTACCATGAGGTTCTAGGTGCTTAGTGTTTTTTTAAGCTTTGCCTCCTTTTTTTGGTGTGGGTTTGTCTTCCTCAGAGAGGATCATGGAATTCGCCTCTGTAACATAGTCCCTTTTTCTTTTATTCATAATAGTTTCAACTGCCTCTTTTAAGGAAGACTTCAATAGTTTTTCAAATTAATTCATTAATACGGCTTCTTTAGGGAAGGTATTATCATCCTCCTCATGTGTATCATTGTCATTTTCCATTCCGTTCTCTTTTTTATAGGTTCTTATGACTTTTGTGTATCTAAACCCTTTTAATAATTTAAATTTGATTTTGTATTATATTATTTCCTTAGTTGAAAAGTTCAAGAGAAAAGGGCGGCTTACATCCTAGGAATGCATGTTTAGTGAAAGGAGACCGTTAATCTCTCGCGCTGTGCGTTCCTATGACAAGGCACAGCGCGACTAGGTCTTGGGTCTGCCTCCCTTTCGTTGTCGTTTTGACAAATGTAGTCTTTCCGTCTTCGTTTGATGGGAAATAGAGGTATGAGCTGTTTCGGGCTGGGTCACGTTCGTATTGTGACCTCCACTTTCTATTTGGGTTTCCAAAGGCTTCAGCAATGGCTGCCAGCCTCCGGAGTTCAATGCCGCCGCACGCTGAGAAGGAGGTTTAGAGGAGAGTTGGGTGTAAGAGAGAACTCTCCTTCTCAACATGAAATTTATCCGGGGCTCCTCAGTGTATGGGAGGAAACGTCTTCCTCCTAACGCGGGCCCCACTCGAGGCGTCACAGAGGCAGTGAGCGGGTAAGGGCAATTAGTTGCTTGAATGTTAATGTTAATGCCATTTGTAAAGCGCACTGTTACCCAACGGGTGTCCTGGTGCTGAAAGATCGAATGTCCAACGAGGCCTAAACAAGAAAGAGAAGACAGATTAACTAGACTGGAACAGCCACGTCTTGAGGGCTTTCCTCAACTCCAGATGATTAATTATGACTCTAAGCTGAAATGCAAAGTCATTCCAGGCCTTAGCTGCTCCGACCATGAAACGTCTACCTCCCCAGTTAGCTCTCTTAACCAAGGACACCGGTACCTGTTTCGCTTCAGAGGAGCGAAGGGTTCGCCTAGGCACATACCACTGAAGGTTCTGTCTGAGAAGAAGGGGTCGAAGTCCATAGAGGGATTTATGGACCACGCATAAAGCCGTAAAGCTAACACGCTTCTTAACGGGCAACCAGTGAAGCTTTTTTATCTCCGCTGATATTGAAGCATGTTTAGGTGTTTTGGTAAGCAATCTGGCTGCCGCGTTCTGCATAAGTTGAAGCCTTTTTATAAGTCCTTCCTGGATGTTTAGGTATAGACCGTTGCAATAGTCCAGTTTGGACATGACTAAGGCAGTAATGACAGTTTTCTGACTATCCGTAGGAAGAAGAGGCAGAATTTGTTTGCAGGATCTTAAAGTAAAGGATGTTGTTGAGACCACTGCATTAACCTGGTCCTTAAGACAGAGTTTATTATCAATATAAACTCCCAAATTCTTTACTTTCCTAACGCGTTGAGGGAGAGGGCCCATTTTATCCGGCCACCAACCAGGTGACCAAAAATTCGCATTATTACCAAACAGAACAACCTCCGTCTTACTCGAATTGAGCTTGAGACAATTTTGATTCATCCAGAAACCTACAGCTGTTAAGCAGTCCTGGAAGCGGGTGGCCATATCGTGTAACCTGTCAGGTAGCAGTGACACAGCAATTTGCGTGTCATCTGCGTATGAGGTTAAATCAAAACTAAAGGATTCGATCAAAGGCGCGAGTTGAGAGACACACACATTAAAAAGAGTCGGACTAATAGAAGATCCCTGAGGGACTCCGCATGGTAACGTGAAGGGTTTCGATGTAAACTACCCAAGCGCAACCGACTGAACCCTGTTCAAGGCCAGACGTGATCGGCCAGGGGGAGCTCATCAAACTGTACCTAAGAACATTAAAGGCCCCGGCTAATTCCCTAAAATACCATCTGCGCCCCATCTTTGAAGACCCAACTTTGACATGGCATATTAGGTTGGGAAAAGCAACTAAAGCTCTTAAGTTAGTAGAAGAAAACCTACCGCGGCAGGACATCCCGCTGAATTTTTGGAAGAGAGCAATCAATAAACAAGTGAATGAAATCTCCTTTGAACTTGATCATAGATCCATTCGTCGCAGCTCTAATTTGGAACCCCTAAACAACTCCTATACGGTGGGAAAAGCACAACCATATCTAAGCGAGGCCATCACAACACATGCCCGAAGTAAAATTCTATCCATGAGGCTGGTCACGCTCGGGATAGCAGATTTCAACCCTGCTTGGGCCCAAAAAGGGGCCCTCACATCCTGCAGGCTTTGCACGTACAAAAGGGAATCCTGGCTGCACCTTCTTTGCTGCTGTCCTCATTTCAAGAGCGAACGTCGGCGATTGCTGCGCCCGATCTGCCTCAATCAGAGCATTACAACATGCTCAGAAGCATCAGCCCTGTGCTTGTCAACCACTAACACCATGTTCCTAGCGAGATCAGCGAAATTTGTTCACCAAATTAGTATAGCACTATAAACTCATAATGAGAGTATCTCCTAACCCAGGATACTCACCACAACAAGATCTGATATGAGCTGAACTGAACCAGACCCTTTGTTCCATCGAAAAAGTCACCAGCTCACCATTGTAACCAATAATGCAAAGACTTATTCGAACCAACACAAATGCTGGGAACTCCTAATCAATGAGACTAAGACTGTGGGAGTTGCACTCCTCTCTACCCATATTTCTCTCTCCTTATATACCATTATCCTAATCAGCATAGGTACACCCCTCTACTCTTTTTTTTTTTCTTTTTTCTTTTCTAAACATGAAAGAAAGTCTATTTTAGAATTATTGATCTTTGTACTTTCTCTTTTACTGTAAAGATTTTAATTAATTGCGCAGTTAATAAAAACTTGAAACTTGAAAACTTGACTGAACCCTGTCGGAAAGGAAAGAATTAAGCAGCCACCTCTACCCCCATCTCACGCAGCCTGTCTATCAATAAACTGTGATGGACATTATCAAAGGCAGCTGAGAGGTCCAGCATGATCAGGGCTGCATTTCCTCCCTGATCCAAAATGGTTCTAATCTCATCAGTGGATTTGAGGAGAGCGGATTCCGTACTGTGTCCACCCTGAAATCCATATTGAGTAGGGTCTAATCTCTGGGAGGCTTCCAGAAATGCACTAAGTTGCAAGTTCATAATTTATTCAATTATTTTAGCCGGTAGAGGAAGTCTAGAGATCGGTCTAAAATTATTGGAGTCCTTGGGATCAAGATTGGATTTCTTCAGTAACGGAATTATAGAAGCTCTTTTCCAAATATTAGGAAAATAGCCTTCTTCAACCATCGCGTTGAAGATGGATGTTAAAATGAATGCGACTGGTTCTGCCACTAGTTTAAGTGAAGCCAATGGGCAAGGGTCAGTTGGTGAGCCCGATTTGGCAGACATGATCATTTTAGAATTCTCTGGGACTAAAACTGGGAAGAATTTATCAAATTGGGTGAAAACTTGAGATGTTGGACACAAATCTGTATCAGCTGCAGGGCGGATCTCGGTCACCGAGCCTGCCAATGAGGCAGCAAAAATAGTATCAACTTTGTTGAAAAATGATTCGGCTATGGAATCACACAGCTCTTGGCTAGCCACAATAGGAGAGGGAACTGGATGAGCCAAGCTGGTGACCGTTCTAAACAATTCCCTTGTCGAATTTTTCGCTTGGTTGATTTCATTTACAAAAAAGTCCTGCTTTGCTTTTGCCAACAACTGTTTATATTGTGCCAGGGTCTGTTTGTATTCTTTTCTAGCTGTTTCATTATATTCCTTCCTCCAAGCTCTTTCCGAGCTCTTACAGACCAGTTTTTTGTCCCTAAGCTCCTGGGAATACCAAGGAGAGGAGGGGCGCGTCCTATTAGGGTGGCTGAGGTTATAAGGGGCAAGTTGATCACCAGCTGACTCAAGACAGTCGTTAAAAGCTGAAGTTGCCTTATCAAGATTTGCGTGCAGCAAAGGCAAAGAAGAAGATAGAAGGTCTACGAGATCATCCGTTTTTATCTTATTCCAGCTCTACAATATGTGGGCTTCATTATGGGTTTCTTAACAGTCCTCTGGGGTAAAGTAACTCTAAACTATACCGCCTTCTGGTCTGACCAGACCACTGGGAGGAGCTCTAAGAACTCCAAGTGTGTGTCGTTAGAAAAGATCCCGTCTAATGAATGCCCAGCCTTAAGAGTAGCCCCCCTGACTTGCTTCTTGAGATCTACACTATTCATAAGGTCCAGCAAGCTAGATGTGTCAAGGTTGGCCTCACTTTCCAAACGGAAGTTAAAATCACCTAGCATGGTGTATGAATCGGCACTGAATTTATTTTCCAGCAAATGACATGCTTAAATCAAGAATCGATTCCTCGGGCCTGGCGGCCTATAGATATGGGTCCCTTTAAATGTATAATGATGTAAGAGCTGGAAACAAAATTCCAACGCTTCACAGTCCTCCGTGGTGGAGTTAGCAAAGGAAGCACTTAGCGACCGTAAATAAATAACTGCTAGTCCACCGCCCTTTTTATGGGGTCTATTTAAGGTATGCACTGTATGATTAGGTGGTGTCGCTTTTACCAGATCAGGCCAAGACGCTTGATCTGTCCAGGACTCTGTAATGAAAGCAATGCTAATTCGTTCCTCCTCTATTAAGGTGGCACAATCAATACTATGTTTTACCAAGGATCTAGCATTTAACAAGACACATTTAAACTCCTTAGTATCCACCTGACTCTGCCCTCTATGATTATTGGTAGTGTCTATCCTTCGATGAAAGAGGAATTCAGGTAATTTAATTTTACAGCCCTGGCAGACAATAGCACCATGATGGGCCTCTGTACTAGGGATAAAACAAATACAGTTCTTACCACTCGAATAAGGCTCCAGTCTGGCAACTTCTCCATCAAAACCGGCAGGGGGGCTGGCGCTGTGCGCGGGCCGTGCGCAGACGAGCGCAGACGGGCGCAGACTTAGGCTGCGCGCGTCCACTACGCGCTTGCACCAGATCTGCTTCTCACGTGCTATTGGGGAGAGCGACAAGCGCGCTGACCCTGCCTCCTCCCAAGATGGTGGTCGCCTGTGCCCGGTAGACCCCGGGAAGTCCGGCTCCAAGCACTGTGCAAAGCTAGGTACTTGTTAAAACCAGCGTCGAGCTTTACAAATAAATCAACAATTTTAAAAAACGCTAAAAATAGCTAAAAGCGATAGTCTTTCCCAGCTGTGTCTCAGGAGGACATCAAATACTTGAAGACTAAAGCGGATAGTTTACAGTACGAGGAGAGAAAAAACAGGTAGTAAAAGAGGGTAGGGGTGAAGGTAACCCAACTGTAAATTGGAAAGGTATTGAACGAACAGGAATTTAGGAAATAACTTACCTGTTAAGGCATAAAAGCGTAAAAACAAGCATAAAACAAGCTGGTTGTAGGGATTATTGGTAAGGTTACTTACCTTTGATAGCAATATAGGTTAAAATTATAAATAGGAGTTTAAAAATAGGCTCACAGTGGTCATTAAGTAGCAGAGTATAAAACTGTATACTTAACTGTACGGGAGCAGCGCATGGAAGAGGATGATACCTAGTTATAATGCCATTATATCTTGTTGTTTGGAATGTTCTTATTCATGATGTAACATGCTCTTTAAAGGACTGCATGTTGGGGCAGCAATAAAAGTATACTGCATAATTAGGCTGTGGGGTTTTAGGTTTAAACCTATAATAACTGATAAAACCCCACTGAAAGAAAAATAGCCCTCACCAGTGAAAACATATAAACACTGAAAAAACACCTGCACAACCACAAAGTAAATGCCATTCAAAGAAAGGAAAAAGAAAGTGAAAGAGTCATTTTGTTCTTACTGAAGGGGTCAATAAAATGTAACTTTGTTATAGAAGCTAGCAGTAAGAAAGACTGGCTAAAATTATTCTGCTTGAGTTTTGTTCTTTAGGGATGCCACTAAAATATTGTTTCTTCTTCCTTTTACTTTTTTCAGTTTTATGACCTTTGGTCTAAAGATGCAGGGTTTAGTATCACGTTTAGGTTTAGTTTAATTATTTTATAAACTGTAGAGAATCAGGACATATCAAACTCACATTTGATATTTGGCTGCATTTGATTCTTTCACTGATAGGTAAAATGGCTAGTTTAATACAAATCTTTCCTAATATGTGTCATCACATTTGCCCATAGAGAATGGGTAAAAACCCTTAATACATCATACCATAGTTTCTAGTGGGTCAGTATTGATAGTAGGTGAATTGCCAACACCTCAGGCTTTAAACATTAAATGCAAGGTATAGTGACAAGTATATATATCACCAAGCATCTGGGATAGTGGTGAAAACGTGACGCCAGACTTTTGGAAAACATGGAAGGCAGTGTCACTTGTTATGCTCTGCATTAAAGGTTCTTTCCAAGTTCAACAAAGATTGGAGTGATATTGTTTGTATTTGCAGTGATTCAGCTACGTATATAAAAAATGTGTATGATGACCTGTCAAAATTGATACCCGAGCTGAAGTGATTCCCTGTAGTAGATCCTTGCCACTTGTTAGATGGTATGCTGAAAGCATCTTTACAATCTTCAGAGTTAATGAGGGATGCTATTGACTTTTTAGTCCATTCTGGTGCACTGTTTTCTTATGCCCAGGAACTAAGACGCAAATATTTATCATTTCGTGCTTTATGTGGCATCAAAGAAAGAGTCATCCCAACTGTGTCCCTTAGCTGACGGTTCTCAGCCTAAGGCGCTATGAATGCTGAGAGGGCCTTTTCACACGAGCGCACATGACCAAGTACTCACTGAAGTAGTATTGTATGGTGTACTACAATAGGATTAATTTGCAAAAATCTCTTTGGACCTCATATACACTATACGTACACTGTGTATATACCATGTTCTTTCAGTGCAGAAAGCAAGCAATGATAAAAGCAAAACATTCCATAAACACTGTAAAAACACCTTTTCTGTTGTTTTTAGTGGCGTGAAAATGTGTAACCACTGATAACAACTGTTTTATAAGATGTTGAAAACACTGAAAAAAACACCAGAATTTACCAAAAATAGAAACTGAAAACAGGAAAGCCTATGCATAATGTTAGCCTCCGTTGTCTTTCATGAAATCAAGATTCTCTCTGTATTATAATTGAACAATCGTCATTTTTCCTCGTCATCTTCAGGGCCGGACTTGCCGCAGCGGGCACTGGGCATTTCCCTGGTGGTCCGCCGGGGTGGAGGCCGGTTTTGGGGTCCTGGGGGGCAGTTTTTGTTACTGGGGGTTGGCAATATCAGCCCCTGTAAGAAAATCCACTGAAACCGGCCCTCGCAAACAGCTTGGCTGCAGCCCCCCCTCCCTCCAGCGGGGCCGGCCGAGCAGTTTGCCAGGGCCGGTTTCGGTTTGATCCAGCTAAACTCCCAAACAACCCTCATACTCATCCCACTTGATTCAGGAAACAACTTATTTTACTCATCGGTGGGGCCCACATCACCGCAAGTCACACATTCACACACCACACTACCCCATAATCAGTGAAAAGAAGGCGAGCTGCTGGATAGCGGGGTACTTCATTAATCTGAATTCTATATTCTATATATACATTTCAACAATCATTTAACTCGTTATAAGGAAAACAAAAACATCAAGGTACTCCGCTATTTGGTCGATGGACCGACTAGTATAAGTCAGCTGATGGAGAGTAAGATCAGCTCAATCACAGTATTCCTATAATTTTTAACATTAAATTCTGTCATGACTTTTATTAAGATAAAAATAAATATATTTTCAATAGTTCATCTACTTCATTTAGGAAAGAAAAACTAGCATATTCTTTAGACAAGCAAAATGTAAGCATTTATTTAGTACATGTTAAAGAAAAATAAAATTAGAAAAGCATATTACCAACAGAGTCGCATTAAACAAGTTCCAAGCTGTCTGTCTCCCTATTCTTCTCAATGTCTCCCTGCCGACATAAAATCTCTGCAATCCATCATCTTCTCTGCCCCATCAAAAGTTAAAGTCCAAAAATATTCCAACGTCTTTAGCACCATAAAAATCGCTCAAACCGACAGCATGTGGTGGTGCAAAATAAAATCTGTGGAACCAACTCCTACCCTCCTTTGCGCAAGCTCTTTTATGCCCTTTTTCTCTAACTATCTAACTTAAAATGGAAACTTTTAGGGTCCACAGACATTTCTGATTGGTCCATTAGAGGGGTGGTGATGATCACCTCATGTCCTCCTTGTCATTCACTTCTTGTATCTTTTATTCATAATAAAATACATTGTCTTCCTTTCCCAGGCTTTTAGCTGCAGGCATCCTATGGCACATCTCCCGTTCATAGGCCAAGCTGGCCTAGAGATCTCTTGCTACGAGCATAGGCCGTTCACTCACACTTCTCATGCACAGCGCATGCGTGGGGGCCATCTTTCAGAGTTTTTTATCGTTTCACACAAACAGCCATTTTCAGACCAGGCTGTGCAGGCCGCAATGGGAACTTTTTTTCTTTAAATACTTTATTGTTCAGTACATAGGATATAACATTTATAAATCAATCCTTTAAATCATTAGTGTAGAAATATTACACAATTGCAAATGATAACACCAAAATATATATGGCATAAAAGGAGAACACAAATATACATAAGGCAATTAAATTTCACATCGACATCTCCATCTGTTGCAGCATAGGCTGCCAATTGTGTATCCCTAGTTGTTTCTTCCTCAGCGATTTTATACGATACAAGCTGAATTCCAAATTAAATACATTGTAGAACTTCGCACGCCACATTTCATATGTGGGCGCCTCTGATTGAAGCCACATGGAAGCAACACATAATCGGGCAACAGCAGTAGCCATAAATCAAAGATAACAAAAATAATAACAGCTATGAGTAGACACAGAGCCCTCACCCAAACCAATTAGCATTAACTCTCTAGAAACACACACATTGACCCGTGTAATTTGTGATAGAAATTCTGAGATGCTCCTTATAAACTGTTTTAAAACTATACAATTAAGAAATATATGTACTATATCAGCTTTCTCCGCCTGACACCTAAAACATTTCCCGTCGTGGAGCCCACCCCACTTCATCATTTTCCCAGGGAGTATAATATAAATTAAACAAAGTTTTGCAATTTTGAGTGCGTAAATTTGCAGTCAACATGACTTTAGTGGCCATATCTTTTGATTGTTGAGACGGAGGTCCTCATTCTTGGACCCACCCCATAAGCCTGGGACGACTCTTGGTGGCCCATATCGCTAGGCACAGCCCCAGAACCCACAGGCCACGCACGCAACCTGGGGGTCATCCTCGACTCCACCCTCTCCATGACCAGGCAAGTCAACGCCGTCTCCGCGTCCTGCTTCAACACCCTCCGCATGCTCCGCAGGATCTTCAAATGGATCCCCCCTGACACGAGGAAAACTGTCACCCAGGCCCTCCTCACCAGCAGACTTGACTACGGAAACGCCCTCTACTCAGGAACAACAACCAAGCTCCTGAAACGACTTCAACGAATCCAGAACGCCTCGGCAGAACTGCTCCTCAACGTCCCCCGACGCAGCCACATCACACCCCACCTGAGAGGCCTGAACTGGCTCCCCGTCAACAAGAGGATCACCTTCAAACTCCTCCTCCACGCACACAAAGCCCTACACAACGCCGGACTTACTTACCTCAACAACCGACTCAGCTTCCACACCCCCACCCGAAGCCTCGCTCAGCCAACCTCGCCCTTGCCTCAGTTCCTCGTATCCGGGAAACCACCGCCGGTGGCAGATCCTTCTCCTACCTCGCCGCCAAGACCTGGAACGCTCTCCCCACCAGCCTATGACAGACTCAGGATCTACTGGCCTTCATAAAACTCCTCAAGCCCTGGCTCTTCGATCAGTAGCGGCCCTCCTCCCCCCCGCACCTTAAGACCCTCACAGGTATGTAGCGCGCTTTACAAATGCAGTGATTGATTGATTGATTGTTGCACATAAGAGCCAGTATTGCCAAAACATGCGCTCCACTTTGCTTCATGCAGCTCAATGTCATCCCGTTGAGTCTCTAGTAATATATCATACAATACCTCAATCTTAGCTTTTTTTATCAAAGCCTCTATTAAATCATCAGATATTATAGGCATGTATCTACAATGTTTGACAATAAAATCACAAATTTGCAAAAATTTGAAAAAATCATTCTTAGGTAGCTTATATTGTTCGACTAAATCTGAAAAAGGAACAATTATCCCTGCATGATAAATATCCCGTAGGCGTCGTATCCCCTATCCCTCCAGGTGTCCATCTTTGTATCCCAAAAAACGAAGGGAATATTTCCATAGAATTAAAAGGCATATAATAGCATATACGGTTTACAGATATGATTTTGCGTATCACCTTCCACGCCTTATATGCAACACAAACTATTTTAAATCGCGTTAATTTACAGTAACTTGGTTCAAAAAACTTAAACAAGGCCTCACTCGCCTGGGTCCCCATCAACATTTGATATATATTCGGAGCTTCAAATGGTCGCTCCTCCATCCCGGTCACAAAATACTGCATGCTCTGTAGAAGACAAACTAAATAGTAGAATGTAAAGTTCAGCACTCCCCACCCCACCACGTACCAATGGTAACGACATATACGTTGAGGCACGCCGAGTTTTCTTCTGGCCCCATATAAACCTATCTGCAAGAGAATGTAGCTGTGATAGTTGCAATCGTGTCAGTTCTAGCAGTACCGTCCTAAAATAATACATTACTGTGGTATCGTCCCTTAATAGCCACCCATCACCCCTGTCTCCCTGTACGCCGTGGAACACTCGGTGGTGACATCACTTAGAATGTCACCACTGCGAGCGTTCCACGGTGAGCGCCTGTCAGCGGCGGTGACCAGAAGCGGTGTTCTCAGCTGTGGCTGAGGTCATGTATTCGTTTACTTAATAAAGCTACCTAAAGTATCCTGTGTCTCTCCTTCCTTGGGAAGATTCTTCAATTACCCTAGGGAGAATACACATTTTTAGAACATTACATAGCCCTACCATTGATAAATGGAGACACTCAACTTTTTCCAATTGTCTTCTTGCCGAGGACATTATGTCTACCCTTTTAACTTCGACAATCTCTTGGAGTGACATCCTAATCTTTATGCCCAAATATCTCACTTCTGGTGTAACACGAACTTCGCCAGGACAGAGTCCCTCAGTGCAAACAACCTGGGTTTAGAGATATTTAAATTATACCCAGCAACTTCCCCAAACTGTTGTGTCAGATTCTCAATCTCCCTTAGCGCTAGCTCTGGGTCAGATGTTATTACCGCTATATCATCAGCGTAAGCAAGAACACGCACTTGGTACTCCCCCACTACCATTGACTGTATGCAATTTGTTATTTCCAGCGATTGCAACTTTGGGTTTATGTAAATAGCAAAAAGTAAAGGCCCACCGGTTATATATACAAAAGATGACCCCTTCCCCATTGTACAAATTTTAGCCCGTGGGCGTTTATACATAGTTTGTAGCGCTGTCACGAAATGACGTCCGAACCCCATCTTTTGCATTGTGGCCCTAAGAAACGAACATGATATGGTGGACGGTTCCCATGCTGAGCCTCTATAAAAGTAGCCAGCATATCTTCCTTTATAATAGGAAAAACTATCCAGTATATCTCCAGTATATCTCCAATTGAAGTTTATCCTGCCCTGCCGCTTTCCCTGGCGATAGTGCATCTAATGCTGTCCGAAGTTCTAACATAGTGATGGGGGCTTCAAGCTCTTCGCGTTCTACTATCCCAAGCTCGATTAAATCAAAATTCTGTAAAAACCGCGCTATACTGTTCTGCTCAACTGAATTTTGTGTATTTAACTCTTTACAATAAGAATGGAATATATCCAGTATTCCTTCCATGGTCTCAGCTATGCCCCCTTTGCCATCTTCAAGAATTTCAATTCGTTGAGCAACTTGTCTACCCCGCATTCTCTGAGCTAAACATCTGCCCGTTGCTTCCCCGTGTTCATATCTTTCTTCCTTCTGAGTTTTAAACTGAGCAGCAATTTCCTGACTCCAAACCCCATTGATCTTAGCCTTGCAGCATGCAATCTTAGTTTCTGCTTCTTTACTATCAATATTTACGCTAACCACTCGTATAAGTTCCCGTTCAGCTTTCTTTAACTCCTCGAACAAACGCAGCATTTGTTCCTTCTGTCGTCTCTGCTTAGCCCACACATAACTAAGTGTTTCACCCCTTAGACCAGCTTTCAATGAGTCCCATACCATTGGTAGGGTAGCCGACCTTATGTTGCTCTCCAAGAACAGTGTAACCCAAGTTCGAATATGTCGAACATATTCCTCATCTCGTGAAAGATTTTTAATGAATGTAAAAGATCACTTTTCCCTTGGAGGGCTACAGCTAACGAGATCCAACTTCACAGGCCCATGATCTGATGTAATACAGGGCCATACATGCATCTTTGCACCAACAGTCATCAACCAAGGTAAAAAAATGTAGTCTAACCGAACAAACTTATTGTGTGGGGATGAATAAAATGTGTACCCAGGATCCCCGTGATTCACAGCAGTCCACCCATCAACAAGTCCATGATTCTGTAACAACTGTTTCGTAGCCCTAAATACATTGGGATTGCACCCAGTATTCTTTTGAAAATGAGGGTCCCACATCTGCCCATCCCCATGTATGTTTAAATCCCCTGATAATATCAATGGGGTCCCCCAGAGTGCCAACTCAACATTCAAAAACTCCAAAGTCTCAGCCTCATCCAAGTTTGAACCATATACTGCACAGAATACAGGCTTGGTGCCCCTAAAATACACTCTGTAATGGCCCACCTCCCCAGATTATCTACCTTCTCTCTACCCGTACCGACTAGGACTTGCATTGAAAGTAAGCGAGGCAAGATGGCGTCCGCGAGAGGGATGTGTGTGTGAGGAGCTCCTGGCTAGCTCGTCCTTCCCATTGGTTTTACGGCGTACCGCTTAGCAGCAATGGTGGTAGCAGAGCTTTGTTGGATTAAAACCAACTAGGACAATGTAGGCCGGCAAAATTAGTGAAAGCCGCTGAAGATTTGGCTGACAAGCGGTAACTGCAGGAGCAGCACCTGAACTGTGAAAGATGTTGAGTCGAACCATGTCAATGTTGATGTTGATGAACCTGCTCTAACGGATGACAATGGCGCTGTCAGTGAGGACAGGAATGAGCCCACCAGCAGTAAGGAGAGCGAGTTTTATTCACTGTCCGAACATTTGGAAGAGTCAGACGCAGATGAGGATTTCCAACTGCAGGAAGAGGGGTCTTTAGCTCCCTCCCCTATAAGTATTGATAATAACCACGGCAAGGATTTTTCTCTGGGGGGTATACCTACAGAAACTCTTACTGTTCAGAAGAAAATTCAGGCTGGTGGGGCTGGACCAGCGTTGACAGAGATGCCTGATTGGGAACTTTCTGGTGGGGAGCAGATGCTTGAAGGATTGGATCTGGGGGCAGCCGTGGGCCCAGTGAAGGAAATACAAGGTCATGTATCACTGGAAGCGATTTATAGATCTATTTCTGAGCACTGGTTGGAAACACGGGCAGAAAATATAAAAACACACACCGCCTGTAGGAAGTTGCAGAATACAGTGAGACGGTTGGCTAAAACATGCAAAGACTTTACTGAGAGAATGGCGGAAGCAGAGACTCGTATATCAGTATTAGAAGACCAGATGGTGGCACAAAAGGAAGCTGTGGCAGATACAAAAGCCAATAAGGAGGATGTGCATGATAAGTTTGTCGATTTGGAAAATTGCTTGCGCCGCAGTAATCTGCGCATTTTAGGTGTGCCGTAAGGATCTGAGAAGCAAGATGCCCAAAAATTTGCAGTTGAACTGTTTGAGGAAGCGCTCCCTGAGCTGAAAGAATGGAAATGGGCACATGACATCCAACGGGCACATAGATTTCCGTTTCGGCAGCGACTAGCAAGAAATGGGCAAGCGGCACAGCAGCCGCAGGCTATTTTAATCTCTCTTAATAATTTCTTGGCCCGGCAGGCATTGTACGATCTGGCTAGGCCATATAAGAAGAGAACTGGCAAGGGAACACAATTTTTTGTGAGACCTGATTATTGCCACTTTACAGTGGAAAAAAGATGGCAGCAGCGGCTGTTGATTACTCCTTTTCAAGCAAATGGTGTCCAAGCATTTTTTATTATAGCCAGCCACTTTAAAGACTGCTAATAAGGGCCAGATATGTTTTTTCACTTCTGAAAATCTAGCCAAAGAATATCTCCAATCTTCGGGATGAGGAACATCATCTCAGTTGCTTAGGCAGTAAAGCTGGGGTGTGTTTGTGTGGAGAAAAAAGGGAAAAAAGGGTGTAGTATGCAATGATATAGCTTTAATTTTCCATTTTTTTTTTTGTCTCATATCTCAAAAAAGGATACGGGAAGGGCGAGCACCAAGTGGGCTATTCACCGAGCATCACAAGGGCGATTGGCCCTAAGGCCTCAATGATGGGGGAGGGTCACGGGGGTGGGGGGATTTTCTGGGGTTGTGGTGGGGGGGTGTAGAGGGTCACTTGGGGAGTAAGGGGTTGGGTGGGAATCTGCTAAAGGAGAAAAACTCAGTACCTAGTTTGTGTTGTAGGAATGATAGGACATATCTTTGCATATGGATGGCTATGAGATATCTACATAGCAATGGCAGATAGAAGGTTACGTATATGTACATTTAATGTTTGTAGGCTGAATAATGTCCTTAAGAGGAAAGGTGTTATAGCCAATTTGCGGTTAATTAATCCAGATATTTTTTGTCTGCAAGAAACGCATGTCCACTGGCCTAACTGAAGGTTATTACCCGAGTTGGGGTTTACATTAACTTAACAACCTCCAGACAATCTACCATGAATAGGGGGGTGGCGATCTTGGGGCGCCGTTGTCTAGTCGGCCCAATGGGAACTAATGCGAAAATAAACATAACAGAAATTAGATTTATAATTTTGGCCCTTCTGTTTACCTCCCACTATTCTAATTTTCCCATTTAGATGTTACCTAGCAAAAGCACACAAATAAGCGTCATTTTACTCACCATCATCATTCTTTATTGCCACAAAAAGAACTTCTAATGTAAGCACAAATTCACACGCTTATTCAGTTAAATATACAATACCACAGCTCTATATTAGTATGACTCATTTGTTTTCATTAGTATATATTTTTTTGCAAAACAGCAATTAGGTTTCCCACTTGTTGTGTTGACTTTACGTGCATTTTGTTGATTAATTTACTTGCTTCACTCTATTAGTATTATTATGGTTATGAGAGATTAACTTTACAAGGGGTACACACAATTTTTTGTCTCTCCCCTGCTCCATCAACTCCCCCCTTTGGTGATTTATCACCACAAATCATCCCAACAAAATTTTCTAAGAACATGTTTTCAGGTACTTTAGTTTAAACTTTAGTATATCTTACAATTCGTTCTTTTTAATTTTTGTACATTTTCTCTTTAAGCTCTTCTAATTCAATTTCTCCCATTTCACGTTCTCTTTGATTATTCTTTTCTATATTCAATTTTATTTGTTTTTCAGCTTTTCTTTTCCCAATACAAATGCTCCCTAATCTTAATATTAATGCTATCATGATTACTATTGTTATTGGTATTAGTACTTTCCCTACCAATGAGATACCTAGTTCTACAAACCATTTCTTTACAGCAGAAAAACTCTTACCAAGTTTCTTAAGAACACCATCAACCTCCAGTGGAGTAATTTCTTTATGTAATTCAGTATTATTCTTAATAAATCTTTGAATGTTCTGACTTTTGTCAGGAATATACGTACAACAATGTTGTACTTTCAATATTCCACAAACTCCTCCTTCTTTTGCTAATAGAATATCAATTCGATTTTGCATCACCATAGCTCTCATGGCAACCATTTCAGTATTTACCATTAAAAATCCTCCGGCAGTACTTGTTGATAAACAATCTACTATCGTTGATAATTTTCGAATTTTGTTTGCATTAAAAGATATACCCACTGCTAGTATCAATGCTCCAAAAATATCACCTATTATCTCTATGAAACTTTCCCTTCTTCTACATGTTAATGGCTTACCTATCTCACGAATTCCATTAGTTCCTCTATCTACATGAATTATTTTAGGGAAGACCAGACCCACATAGCAGATCCCATAAGCTGGCATTCTATAATAAGCTTTGTTTCCACATATAAAATAAATTCCAGGAAAAACAGGCTCATTTGCCCCTTTAAATCTCCATCCCCCAATAATTTTGTATGTGTCTTTACAATCACTTGCTCCCACAAAATAATTATCATATACAGTATTGTCTCTACGAATACACAGTTTTCCCTGTTGGGAAAAATCAATTCCCAATGCTACATTAGTGTCACTTTTTACATAATTTTCTTCATTAAATTCCCATTGCTGTGTTTTTATTTTACTAGCAGTTGCTTTTCTTGGGTTTATAATTCTCCTGTCTTCCTCCATTTCTAAAAATGCTTTCGCCTCCTTTTTTAGCTTACATGTTAGATTATTTCTGAAAGCATACTCTATAGTCAATTTTTTTGTTTCCAAGAAAAATTCACCTAAAACTTTAGCAGGTTTCACTTTGTTTAGGCAACTGAATACAAACATAACAGTCTCGGGCATCCATCGTTTCAACATATTCTTTCAATAATCTAGCAAAAACATTCTTTGAAAAATCATTAATAGATCTATCTTTATGAAGCTTAGTGTTATCTACAACTTTTACATCACTCGCTAAATCATGCATCTTTTCGCTCCCGTTGTGATCTTGTTCTCCATAAGAATTTTGAAAATTCGGATTAAAAGGAATAATTATTGCTAAAATTATCCATATAAGCATTAATAAACCAGTGCAAATTAAACACATTCTACACCATTTATACAAAACACCACATTTAGATCTTCTAGTATTGTTTACAGGCATTTTTATTTTTTACAATACGTACCCTTTAAATTGTTTCTCTTTTATAATGTCTCTTTGACTTCTTTGCACATGAAAAATATGTGTCCTTTAAAATCCTTTGGTTGATTATGTTTCTTCTCTTTAATTTTGTTGACTTTTCTCTCAAATTGTTATCCTTGATTTCCAATATAAACACAGTTCGCTTTCAATTGCCTTTTTCACTCACCAGAATCACTTCGGATCTCTTGACTGCTTTCAACTTCTTCTATATCAGGCAATGCAATGTAAATCCATTCAGGTGATTTATATTTCTGGTTTGGTTTCCTCACTCTTTTTGGTCTATGTTAAATGTCTTTATCCCCTTCTTTTCGACCTTCTTGACTTGTTATTTCATTCACTTATTCCTTTTGATCTCTTTTCACATTTATCAGTTTGAACTTTAGTCCTTTAAATTCTGTAGGCCAATTATCTCCTTTTCTTGGGTTTTTAATTACAGGCTCTATTATTTCACGTTCAACTTTCCAAGCTCTTTTTCTCTGACTTTTTCTCAGAGCTGTTTCTCCTTCACTTTCATCAGACTCAGTTTCAGACCTTATCTCACTTCCTCCTATTTTGAACTTTATGATTTCTGGTTCAACAACTGAATCTTGTTTTTCTTTCGTTAATTCAGTTCTTTTAGAAGGAACCTCTCCAAAACTGGTACTCATCCTTATCGTGAGTTACTTCTTTACCCCAGTTTCAAGATCAATGTTTCTTTTTTCTGAATTCTCTGCTTGATCTGCAAATTTCGCACTTTCATCAGTTTTAGCTCGTTCTTTTCCAGTGTCCAAACCGGTTTTTGTTACTTCCAGATGTCGACTTACAGATCGATCTTCAAGATCTGGAATTTCAGTTATTTCACTCTCTGCTTTTGATGCTGAATTTGTATCTGATATCTCCAGATGTCGCCTCACGGGTCATGCTTTCTGATCTGGAGTTTTGTCTGATTCACCCTCTGTGTCAGAGTCTGAACTAGTATCTGCTTCTTCCAAATGCTGATTTTCAGGTTCTGGTACTCGGATGGTGTGGCTAGCGTGCACCCACCTTATTACACCTGCACATTTTACTGCTGGGGTGCTGACCAAAATCACTTGACGTGGTTTGTCCCAGCGTGGAACTAAGCAATTTCTTCTCCAGGGCACCTTTATTCGGACCCAGTCTCCAGGACTCAGATCATGAGCTGGATGTTTTCCTGAGTACACGCATCAGTTCCAACCTGGTGAAATACAGAAGTTACAACGTCAGACAAACCCTTTTAGTAATCCAGTATGATATCATCATTTATAGATAGCAGTTCGTTGACAGGTACAAATGCTTGTCTCATTATTCGTCTCATCAGTATCTCATGAGGACTCAAACCTGTTTTCCTATCTGGTATGCTTCTTAAGGTCATCAGAACAAGTGGCAAAGCATCGGGCCATTTAAGTCTTGTGGCCAAACACATTTTTCCCAATCTGTTTTTGATTGTTCCATTTACTTGTTTGACTACCCGAGAAGCCTCTGGTCTGTAAGAACAATGCAGTTTTTGACGAATATCCAGTGCTTCACTTCAATTGTATGATCTCATTTTATAAGTGACTTCCTCTGTCTGTTTCAATCGTTACTGGAAATCCAAATCTTGGGATGACTTCTCTTAAAAGGAGTTTTGTGACAGTTACTCCATCACTTATGTAGGAATCTAGGACCCTAGTGTAATTTTCCCGATTCATGCCCATATATAGGTATAATTCACCCAATCCTTATATAGGCATAGGAATCATTACCTTATTTAGTCTTAGCCTATGCAGCCCAAATACGGCATGGCTACTTCCACTAAACTCCGAGAATCCACAACGATTTCTTGGAAAAACCCACCTTCAACAGTCAGGGTCTTCCCCCTGCTTGAATATTAATTTATCCAAGAACTCCTGGAGTTTTCAAGGAACTGAGGCACTAGTGACAATATTATGTCCAATCTTATGTCAAACTCGGCTCCTTCAAAGTATAAATATGCCTACATTTGCCCAATCAAAGTCACGGTGGTTTAGGAGCAGATCGACTAACTACTTGCCCGACGCCCTGCTGCTGCAAGTGCCGAAGGAAGCCAACCCTCCAACTGACGCACTGCCAAGAAATCCAGCTCCAGTGTTTCCAGGCTGCCCTTGCAGGTTGCTGGGAGATCGAGTCCTGAGAGAGAGATACCAGACCTCTATCATTCTAAAACGAAGGTACGGAGCTGATTAGACCCTTAGAGAATTCTTGGAACAGATTCTTGGCAGAAAATTACTAGACTAAAGCTACACCACACTTACTCCTCCCTCGTACTAGACTTAGGTTAGGTACACCGGGGTAGGCGTATTTTAGAAGCACCAGTTGAGTACTTTTAGCCACTATTTTATCACTGTATGTATTTTATGCATTTTATGTATTCTATGTTTATGCTTAGAAACCATATCATGCTTTTATAGTACTATTTTATAATACTATTCCTATTGTATGCATTGTACTTCTTAACTAGCATTTCAATTGTAGCAGTGCATTTCTTATGCTTAAGAAATAAGACTATTAAATAAATACTTTTATTGAAAACGCCCGTCTCTCTATTTCTGAGCAACTCTGGTGAAACGAAGCATGCACCTCTGACTGAGTGAAATAGCCTTCTATTGTTTCCGCGACTCTAGAGATACGTTTCATTCTAGGGAAACAAAGTTGTCATGTTATAGGGTTGTCAGAGACTAAACCCTTCTTGTACTTTTGAGAAACCTTCTAGTGACCTCTGAGCTAGCTGGCACTCACAATTAAGTCTAATATATTCGGTAGAGACCTAGTCGGCTTAAGTCCTACGTCTAAGCTGCAGGATATATTATTCCAATGCGCAGAGCCTATTGGGAATATAGGAACTACACTACATGGCGCCCAACGTTTGGTAAGGCGATAATTTAACGCTAGATACTAGAGTAACTCAGTCGTGCTTTTCACACAGACCCCTTTTTTCCCGTAAAAATTCCAAAAGACGTCTGGAGTGGGTGAAAGGATAATATCCGCCAAAACTGAGTAGGACGAAAAATCCTATGTATTAATTTTTGGTTTGTACAACATGGAAGGATACAGTGTTCCAAAATATTGTGTACCAAATCTTTGTTTTCTTGAAACTTGTTCTGCAAACTCTTCAATCAGTAAAAATAATGGTTACTGACAAAGAATTAGCTGCAGCAGCAGCTCAAGCGATTTTAGATGACGCTGCTATCCTACAAAAAATGACACAGATGCTATACTGCTCCCGGTAAATGTAAGGAAAAGTATAACTTACAAACTCATAAATAATGGAGTATCATCAAAAGGTGGCAGGGTAATCTTTGTCATAGAGGCACATGAGTATCGGCAGACATGATGGAGCGGTAATTTCTTCTGGTAGTTTCTCAATGCAAAACCCTCATGCTACCTCTAATTTACCGCTCAAAAGGTGTTGGGCCCTTCACACCATGTATTACCTTCAGGAGACTTTAAATAAACTTGAACAGTCAAAAATGCAATTTATTATTTTAAGTCAATAAAGAGAGTTGTTGAGTATTTTAAAGGGTTTTATTTTCTAGTCAAAAGTTAAGTTTTTTTCTCTGACCCTTTATTCATTAGTAAAATATCAATCAGGTTACATAATTTGGAAAACAGGAAAAATATCAATAATACAGAACACATTACAGTCTGCATATAAGCATTACATGTAGTTATGAAAATGTGGCGCAAAATATCAGTCAAAATTCTTAAAGAGTTTCTAAGAAAAATAGTCTTGCAAAGCTAATCAATAATTAAATAGTTGGCAAAAATCTCCCATTAAGAGAAATAAATGCATAAAACAAATAAATCTTTTTAGACCTAATTAATTAGTCAAAACATAAACTTAAAGTTTAGCATCTAAATCTAAAGAGCCTTTCTATCTGTTGCTGCTCATGTGCATCTCTGTGTCTAAAGAGCAAAAAGGAGGGAGACAGCCCGCCCTTCACCAGACCTCAAAGGAATGTGGCCTGCAGTGCCAAGATATGACGTGGAAGCAAGAAACCTCCCCCTGACTCCTCGGACGCACCTCCCCTTCAGCAATCTCCCAGGACGTTTTGCGTACCTAACCCATAGAAGCCAGCTGAGCTGAGAAAGCCAGCCCCCATCCAGAGAGGACATTATGTTATACTCTAATTATTGGCAGACTACACAAAGATGTAGCATCTTTCAGGAAAACCTGTACGTGATTGGTCAGTCATGATGGCATGAGTTCTCAATACCCTGACTCATTCTAAAATCCTGACTTTACCAGTTTTAACAAAAGAAGCATACATGAATAACTACATTTATAAACAAACATTTACTAAGAAAAATGTTTCATTCTAATTCTCTTCCTTCCCTTCTCAGCGCAATCAGATGGATACTTTTAACTAACTGGTACATTGGCACAGTCACAAGAATCTACAGTTCAAGATGTCCTTCACTTCTTGTCATGAGGAAAGCTGACACAGTCTGCGCATGCTCCCTTCTCATTAAATTGCAAGCCATAGCCTTGATGGATTCACAGGCAGCCATGTTTTGTGTAGGCCCCAAAAATAAAACAAACACAAAGATAATATTAATTTCATGTAAATCAGCCCATTATGTTTCCCAACTCCATACTAATACCCCTTATAAATATTTACCTAGCCAAGCTATTAGTTTCAAGCAGCTTTTCTATTATTTATGACAACATGCAAAATAAATGTGAAATGTGCAACATAGCATTTTCATGCTTTAGTGTAAAATTTAAAAGCACACACACAGTTAATACAGCGCACACAGCAACATGCATTAGTGTTTTAGATAGCTTTTCATGCAAAAAGCATTTAGTCCCCTGTGTAGTGTTCGGTGCATTTGTTAATTCACACACATTATAAAAAGAGGTGTTATTTAACTGAAAATATTTATCAAAATATGCAACAAGTCACAGTCCTTCACGACAGAAATAGTGAATGTAGATTATATGGGATGAGCTGGGAAGAGAGAAACACATTCTATTAATCTTCAAAGGTAAAAAGGCCACTTTTCTCTACATTGGAAAAAACACATGTTAATTCAGCAAAAGCATTTCAGACTGAATAGGCCTCACTTTCATGTTTTTCATGTGCCATGTTTTTAACTTGCACGAAAATGTGTGGGCAATTTAAATGCAGCCTGTCTGAAGCACAAAAAATAAAACAATGCCTGACTGCAGATGAAATCTGCTCCATCAAGACAGAGGTATTCTATTCATGGATTCAGTTTCCAGCAGCTAATGCGAGAACACGTGAGTTCCACTACTACAAAGCAAAGGAACCTCCCGAGGAATACGTTCCTTTCGAGGACATTGAAATTCCATTAACTTATCAGGAGCATCAGCTCTGGTTTAAATGCACCCTACAACATCAAAATCACATTACCAGGCTCGGTCCACTAGGTAGACCAGGAGAAACATGGCCGGTACTAGCCAGCTATACACCACATCTAGACATTGAAAGGATGTCAGATTCAGAATTGTTAGCTCAGCTAAAACAGTCAATTAAAATACATAGACAATTGGTTCAATATGTCATGCGGACATTAACAGTCCAACCAGCTGTAAGAATTCCACAGCATACCCCTCACCAGGGGAACATAAACAAAATCACACCACAGACTATACAGTCAGTCATTGGTAAACTACCAGCAAAACGAGAACAAATTCCGGTCTGGTTAGCACAAAAAATTACTCAAATAGAGGCAGTATTTCCTGATAGTACGCCTCATGAGAAACACAGGATTCTGACAATCTGTTTACCTATGGGGATTGCACCACACGTAGAGGATTGTGACACTTGGGGCACAGTCTTTGCTTCAATCTACACTAAAACACATGGTGTTCCATCCATGGCGGTAAAACCAGACATTCTAAGACAGATTCAAAATGAATACGGTCCACAACTGGCAATCTAGGTATGAAATTACTGAAAGATTTCAAACAGGTCTCTGCTATACTATTAGCCAACATTAAAGGTGAAGCAGCATCAGTTGCAATCCGCCAGAAACTAAAAGAAACAGATATTACTGAGCAGCCATATGAGCTTGCCAGAATTATTGAAAAATCCCATGAAGAACTTGTCAGGAATCGCATATGGCGCCTACAGAACTACAACTCCCACAAGTAGTAGGTGAACAGAGTCTATATATTGGTGGTGGCCACTAGATGGCGCTGTATTTGATTTTTACTCTTGAATCCTGAAGGAGAGAAGTGTGGTCGTGTTCCCTGTAGTGGGGAGCTTTTGTTCATGGACTAGAGACATTGTGGATTGCCCGTTCAACTGAAGGTTTTTGGAACGAAGTGATCATCCCATAGAAAGCGAGGGGGAAGGCTTTCCCTTTCTCGCTGTTTCCTGCGCGAGCGGCTGCCGCGAGGAGAAAGTCGAGTTTTGCTTTGCCGGCTGGCAGAGGACATTGCTGCGAGGAGTCGGAGTTCCCCGATGCGCGAGCGGCTGCCGCGAGGGAAGATTCCTGAAGTCTGTGCTCATAAGCGTGGGCGCATTTGTTTTGGACATCGTGAAAGCCTGAAGCGATCTTCTTGCGGATGCCAGACCGTGTTTGGTGCATTCTCGTGAGCGGCTGCCGCGAGGACGAGGCAGAGGTCATTGTATTAACTGAAAGTTGGTGCAACACAAATTAAAGACCTTTTGTTACTCGATAGAAAAGGAAAGTCGGTAAGCCTCGGATGAGGAAGCCTTCGTTCAGAACTATTTTTGTTAGTGTTCCCTTTATAGTTGGGCCCAGCTAGGAATGCTAAATGAACTGTATTCATTTTTGTTCTTGAATGACTTGGAAGATATTCATATATCGAACTCTTGATCTTCAGTGAGTGGAACTGAGGTTTCTGGTGACATCCCTTATTATTTTCACTGGGTTATTGGAGAGGATTATTACAGCTGCGAAGGAAGCCTTTTAAGGGTATGTGTGGTGTATGGTTGACCTGTGTGCTGCTTTCCAGAAGGTTGTGGTACTGTTAGTAATTTGTGGTTTTCTTCCAGGTAGCACTCAGAAATAGAGAAGTATCTATGTTTTTAGAAGAAAGAGGTCCCCTCCTGATTTCAGTGGTATGTATCGTTCCTCTAGCGAGAATTGAATGAGAGTAGGTAGAACTGGTGTAATGATATTTTTTGTTCTTGTCATTTCAGCTATCCCATCCGTTCCAGACCCCATCCCTACCTTCCCTGTGTTATCCCTCGCTTGATTGCCTTTACGCTCTGTGTTATATAAACAGTCAGAGAGTGGGGAAATCAGGAGGTGGACCCCTTTCAGCATCACCCTGATCCTGAGGTTCTTCAGAATCCTGACAGAATCAAATACCTAAGATATATTGAGCCTCCCGGTCAGGGTCTGCTGAAAGATGACCACACTAGATGAAGTGATGCAGGCTTTGGTTCTTGTTCAGCAGGAGTTGGTTAATTCTAGGGCAGAAGTTACTGCTCTTAAAGAACGTTTTGACAGACAGGCTCGGAATCCTTTTGATGCCTCTGCAGGTGTACCCCAAATACAGGTTACAGTGCCCCCTCCGATACCATTGGCTAGTCCGGAGCGTTATGCAGGGGATCCTCTAAAGATACAGACATTTTTGACGCAAATTACCTTGCATTTTTCATGTAGGCCTGCTTCCTTCCCTACTAATCATTCTAGGGTAGCGTTTGCGATTTCTTATATGACGGGGGAGGCCGCAAACTGGGCTGTCCCTTTAGTACGCAAAGATGATCCTCTGTTGACGGACTGGAATGCTTTCCGCAGCGAGTTTGAGAGGGTTTTTGATAGACGGGCTACCACCCTTAGTGCCGATCGTGATCTGTTGGGGTTACGGCAAGGGAAAAAAGATTTGTTAACCTATATGACAACATTCAATAGACTGGTGGGTGAAACGGCCTGGCCCGAAGAGAAAAGAATGGCACTGTACTATCAGGGGTTGAATGAAGATATGAAAGACGTTCTGGCCCAGATCGATCCTCAACCCACAAGTTGTTTAGCATTGATTAATTTGACCTTAAGGTTGGATCACCGCCTTTCAGAGAGGGGAGGTGAGAGGAAGAGGGGAGGAAGAACCTGGAGCGGGTATGAGGTAGAGAGTGTTACACACAAAAAGGATACAGGTCCCGAGGCTATGGAAATCGGGGCGGTTCGCCCTCCATTGACCAAGACAGAAAGAGAGAACAGACGTGCCCTGGGTTTGTGCATGTATTGCGGCAAAAAGGGGCACTATGTGAGAGAATGTCCGGCTAAACCCCAAAAACGGGGTGTGTTTTATCCTGCCAAAAAGATGGTGGCCGTTGTAGCAGACAACACCTATGCGGTACAGGAGGATAACGAGGGGGCTGAGAGTAGTCCTGCTCCCCCGAAGGAATGGAGAATACCATCCTTGGGGGTAGTGGATAGAATGGAAGCAGTGTCTCATGTGATATTGCCCATGTATTTGGGATCAGGCCAGCAAAAAGTATCGGTGAATACCATGGTGGATTCGGGGGCTACTGGAAACTTCATCGATTACGGGTTAGTGCAGAAGCTAGGTCTAAAGAAAGTACCCACTCAACTACCCGAGTTGGTGTTGGCAGTGGATGGCACCCCTCTCAAGTCTGGTCCCATTGTCGAACATACTGAAGCCTTGGAATTGACTCTTTGTGGACATCCCTGGGATCATGTAGAATCCATAGTACTAAATATGATCGAAGCTCCGCAATACGAAGTCATTCTAGGGATGCCGTGGTTGTGGAGACACAATCCTTTGATGGATTGGAAGTTGAAAACCATCCAGTTTACATCGGAGTATTGTGTATCCGAATGCTTGCAAGACAAGGAAGGGTCACATACCCTGTCCTTGGCCCAGAGTTTCAGGGTGGCTACGGCAGCGGAGAAGGAGGTGACTCTACCGGTAGAATACCATCAGTATCAAGCCGTGTTCAGCAAGGTGGAGGCAGAGAAACTTCCACCGCATCGCGACTATGATTGTCGCATTGATTTGGTGGAAGGCTCCAAGACTCCTACTTGTAGGGTCTATGCGTTGTCTGACTCCGAGACGAAATATCTGAGAGAGTACTTAGAACATCTGTGCTCGTTGGGGTTCATAAGACCTTCACGATCCCCAGCGGCCTCGCCTCTTTTCTTTATTTCTAAGGCAAACGGTGAGCTGCGCGCTTGCATAGACTTCAGACAGCTAAATAAGATCACGATTAAAAATCGTTACCCTCTTCCACTCATACCCGTCCTGTTAGACCAGGTGAAAGAAGCTAACATCTACACCCGGTTAGATCTACGAGGGGCGTATCATCTGGTGCGAGTTCAGGACGGCGATGAGTGGAAGACGGCGTTTAAAACGCGCTTTGGGCTGTTTGAATATCTGGTGATGCCGTTCGGGCTCTGCAATGCCCCTGCGGCATTTCAATTCTTCCTAAATGATATCATGAAGGAATATATTGACCGTTTTGTTGTCATCTATATCGACGACATTCTGATTTATTCCGATGATCCGTTACAGCATGTCAGTCAGGTTAAATTGATTCTTCAGACATTACAGGAACACAGCTTATATTGCAAATTAAGTAAGTGTGAGTTTGGAGTGACTGAAGTGGAGTTTTTGGGAGTGATCTTGAATCCTCAGGGGTTTAGGATGGCGGACAGAAAAGTGAAGGCAGTGCAAGAATGGCCAGTACCTAGAAGTGTGAAGGATGTGCAATGTTTTCTAGGTTTCTCCAATTATTATCGGAGGTTTATTGCTCATTTTTCCCAACTAGCCTCTCCAGTGACCCGGTTGTTGAGAAAGGGTGTCCCATTCTGCTGGAATTCGGAGGCAGGAGAGGCCTTCGATCAGATGAAAAAAGCTTTCTGTTCTGCCCCTATCTTGAGACATCCGCAATCCGATGTTCCATTCATTGTTGAAGCTGATGCTTCGGACATCGCCATTGGAGCGGTTTTGTCACAAAGAGACAAATCCACCGGGCAACTGCACCCGGTTGCGTTCTTGTCCAAAAAACTGAATCCTGCAGAGGTGAACTATACAGTGGCCGAAAAAGAACTGTTGGCAGTAAAAAGGGCTTTTGAGGAGTGGAGGCCTTACTTGTGGGGGGGTCAACATCCAGTTACGGTGTTCTCTGATCACCGAAATTTGCAGTTTATGAAGACTGCTAGACACCTTTCACAGCGCCAAATGCGTTGGATGTTATTCTTCGCAGAATATGACTTTACAATCACTTTTCGTCCTGGGGCGGACAATCGAAAGGCAGACTCTCTGTCTCGCCAATTGGATCCCGGTGCATCATCAAAGAGAGAACAGTTGTCGATCCTGCCTCCAGAGCGAGTGGTGTGTGCCACTACTGTTGAAATGTTCCTGGAAGCTGTCCGTAAACAACGTTCCGCATTACAGTGGCAGGTTTGGGCGGGTAAAGAAAAACAACGCACATTGAAACATGGACTACCTATGCGGAATAACGCCCTGTTTCTTCCCACGCATGAACTGCGTCTGATGGCCTTTAATTGGTGTCACAACGCCATGGTGGCAGGTCACCCGGGACACACAAAAACCTTCCAGATGTTACAGAGACAATTTTGGTGGGAAGGAATGATGAATGATGTGAAGTCATGGATTGAGCAGTGTGAAATATGTGCAAGAGCCAAGAGTGAACAAACCAGAAGTAAGGGGTTGTTGATGCCTCTTCCCACCCCCTCCAGACCCTGGCAAGTGATCAGTATGGACTTTGTACTTGGACTACCGTTGGATAAGGGTTGCGATGCCATTCTGGTAGTGGTGGATAGCCTGACCAAAATGGGCCATTTTATTCCTTGTCGTAATCTTCCTACGGCTGCTCAAACCGCGCAGTTGGTGTTGAAGGAAGTGGTGCGGTTACATGGAATCCCCAAAACCATCGTATCGGACCGTGGACCGCAATTTGTCGCTAGATTCTGGCGTACTTGGTGTAAGGCTCTGCAGGTCAAGGATGCTTTGTCTACGAGCTTTCACCCACAGTCTGACGGTCAAACCGAGAGGCTTAACCAGACCCTCAAGAAATATCTAAGATGTTACGCTGAAGAGGCCAATGATTCCTGGGTCTCATTGCTGTGGTTAGCCGAATTATCTTATAACAACGCATGGCACAGTTCTACGGGGGAATCCCCCTTTAGGGCCAACACGGGTTATCATGCTGACATCTTGCCTGTTACCATCCCAAGTGATGTGCACAACCATCCTACCGTGGCGGCTCGGATGAAGGCTTTGCTGAAGATACATCGGCGGATACAACAGCATTTGGAAAAGGCGAAAACATCATACAAGAAGTGGGAAGACCGACGGCGTCAGAAGGGTCCGGTATATAACGTGGGGGATAAGGTGTGGCTGTCGACAAGAAACATACGTTTCCGCTTCCGCAGTATCTTTCACCCTAGGTTTATCGGACCTTATGAAGTGCTGCGAGTAGTGAATCCGGTGGCATACAAACTGAAGTTACCTGCATCCTTACGGATTCATCCGGTTTTTCACTGCAGTCTTTTGAAACCTGCCAGAACTGGGAGACGTCAAGCGGTCCCTCCTGTGATGAGAGACGGCCAACTGGAGTATGAGGTGCGTCGTATCTTGGACTCCAAATACCAACGGGGTAAGCTATGGTATTTGATATCTTGGAAAGGATACGACTCGGAAGATGACTCTTGGGAACCTAGCACTGAGGTACATGCCCCTCTTGCGATTCGTCGCTTCCATGCTCAGAATCCTGGGAAGCCTGGTGCTAGAAGGCGCCGGTAAGGGGGGCATACTGTCAGGAATCGCATATGGCGCCTACAGAACTACAACTCCCACAAGTAGTAGGTGAACAGAGTCTATATATTGGTGGTGGCCACTAGATGGCGCTGTATTTGATTTTTACTCTTGAATCCTGAAGGAGAGAAGTGTGGTCGTGTTCCCTGTAGTGGGGAGCTTTTGTTCATGGACTAGAGACATTGTGGATTGCCCGTTCAACTGAAGGTTTTTGGAACGAAGTGATCATCCCATAGAAAGCGAGGGGGAAGGCTTTCCCTTTCTCGCTGTTTCCTGCGCGAGCGGCTGCCGCGAGGAGAAAGTCGAGTTTTGCTTTGCCGGCTGGCAGAGGACATTGCTGCGAGGAGTCGGAGTTCCCCGATGCGCGAGCGGCTGCCGCGAGGGAAGATTCCTGAAGTCTGTGCTCATAAGCGTGGGCGCATTTGTTTTGGACATCGTGAAAGCCTGAAGCGATCTTCTTGCGGATGCCAGACCGTGTTTGGTGCATTCTCGTGAGCGGCTGCCGCGAGGACGAGGCAGAGGTCATTGTATTAACTGAAAGTTGGTGCAACACAAATTAAAGACCTTTTGTTACTCGATAGAAAAGGAAAGTCGGTAAGCCTCGGATGAGGAAGCCTTCGTTCAGAACTATTTTTGTTAGTGTTCCCTTTATAGTTGGGCCCAGCTAGGAATGCTAAATGAACTGTATTCATTTTTGTTCTTGAATGACTTGGAAGATATTCATATATCGAACTCTTGATCTTCAGTGAGTGGAACTGAGGTTTCTGGTGACATCCCTTATTATTTTCACTGGGTTATTGGAGAGGATTATTACAGCTGCGAAGGAAGCCTTTTAAGGGTATGTGTGGTGTATGGTTGACCTGTGTGCTGCTTTCCAGAAGGTTGTGGTACTGTTAGTAATTTGTGGTTTTCTTCCAGGTAGCACTCAGAAATAGAGAAGTATCTATGTTTTTAGAAGAAAGAGGTCCCCTCCTGATTTCAGTGGTATGTATCGTTCCTCTAGCGAGAATTGAATGAGAGTAGGTAGAACTGGTGTAATGATATTTTTTGTTCTTGTCATTTCAGCTATCCCATCCGTTCCAGACCCCATCCCTACCTTCCCTGTGTTATCCCTCGCTTGATTGCCTTTACGCTCTGTGTTATATAAACAGTCAGAGAGTGGGGAAATCAGGAGGTGGACCCCTTTCAGCATCACCCTGATCCTGAGGTTCTTCAGAATCCTGACAGAACTAGGTAGAGATAGTTTGGGTGGGAAACCACTAAAACCACAACTAACAGAGAATCCTGAAAAAACTTTTATTATAAATAATCTCACTACTCCTAAAAAGTGGGAGAACACTAAACAAACGCTTCCTAGAGAGAAGCATTCCCAGTCTAGAGGAAGATGAGCCCTCTGAAAAGAGGTACAACCTCAGAAATAGGGATACTTTAAGAAAACCTGATAGATATCAAGATAATGATACACGTTCCTCTCGTACCTTTCAGATTTCACCGCAGAAATCAGAAAGAAGAGGACGGTCAGAACAGAAAGAAGAACGCGTGAAGTCCAAAGACGAACAGCACGTTCCAAAAAATAAGAAAACTCAATTCACCAAGAAAAAGGTAGCAAGTGTAAAGATCAGACATGCCGAGGATTCTGAGGACACAACTCAAGAACGGGGAATGGGCTCAGACAAGGCTAGGCAGCGCAGCAGAAGTAACCATAGTTCGCAAGTTTCTAAAGGATCATCTGGAAACTGTAGACTTGAATGAATGCATTCAAGTTGAAACTGCCGACACCAGGGTTAGTGTACCCCACAAGTTATATGAAGTAACACTCCGGATGGAGGGGGACATAACTAAAAAAATAAAAGCTCTCTTTTGGGACAATCTTTCCAAGGGTTATGACATACTTCTAGCTGAAAGAGACTGGCCACCTGCAGTTGTTAGGGAGTGCCCACACGGTGAAGAAATAATTATGCCAGCCTTCTCAATTCACATTCCCATTCATAAAAAATATACACATGCCAGGAAATGGGCAGTAGCTCAGGCTCCAGCATTATATAAAAATCACGTAGGATGGGATGAGGATTCTCCTCACCACAAAATCCAGTTAAAAAGTTAGAGAAATCTTAGATCAACTTGAATATCAAGGGGTGATTGAAACATGCACCTCATCTATGAACAATCTTTTGTTTCCTGTCTCCAAGCCAGACAATTCATATCGTCTAGTTTTGGATTAAAGACACCTAAACTCTTGATGCAAAACCTTTGCAGTACAAAATTCACATAGTGCAGCACTGATGAATAACATCGTGCGCAAAAAATATAAAACCACATTAGACATTTCAAATGGGTATTTCTGTCAAAACATTGCACTGGAAAGTAGGCACTTGACCGCTTTCTCAATATTGGGGACACAGGAACAATTTTGCCGTCTCCCCCAGGGATTCAAGAATAGTCCAGTGTTATTTTCAGCCAGAGTAACAGAAATACTACAAATGTACGATGATGAGGCATTATCTTATGTCGATGACATATATCTTACAGACAATGATTTGGACGTGCACTTGAAAAAAGTGAACACCATAATGCTTGGGTACGCTTCTGAAGGGTACAAATTCAATTTTAAGAAAACACGAATTGCCCACCTCAACGTCCTATTCTTAGGATACGAGTTGTCAAGTGAAGGCAAAAGCCTGGCAGCAAACTTTCTTGAGAAATGTGCGCTGCTCCAACCTCCAAAGACGCTTAAAAACTTACAGTCAATTCTAGGTTTCCTAGATTTTGGAAGAACTTATGTTCTAAATTACGCAGAAAGGGTGAAACCTCTCTACGAACTAATCAAACCTGATTTTAAATCAACAAATTGGACTCACATACAGAAATTTTGCGTTCAGTACAAACAGACATGTTAGCAAAAACACAATTAGATACACGCGACAATTCACGCAATCTTGTGATTCGTGTCATCCCAGGGAGATGCGGATTCACATACCTGACCTTTAATGAAGGTGAAAAGGTACCAATTGCATACTAATCACACTTGTACACACAAGCTGAAATGAAATTCACTTCTACAGAATAAATTCTGACTGCGGTTCAAACTGCAGTAGCAAAAGAGAGAGCTCTCGCGCAGGGTAAACGCATAATGATCATTACACCTGTACCTGCCTTAGAGGCAGTGACGAAAGCGAGCATTCTAAATGCTAAAGCTTTACATCCAAGATGGATACAATGGGTTAATTCTCTTGCTGCAACAGACGTTGAATACGTTTTTGACCCCTACTTGAAGACACAAGAATTCCTACAATACGGATATGAATGTCCTCTGCCGACCGAAATTCTACCTCTAGAACATTACGGCTGTATAATCTATACAGACGGATCAGCACAACCCGCAATTGGGGGTAAACAAGCCTATAGTGCTGCGTGCGCGATCGTTAAAGGTTGTTGGCGCGAAGGTAAATTCAGACCTATGGTCGCTAAAACTCAATCACTCAGACTGTACAGCTCAGCGAGCTGAACTACAGGCTTTCAAGATGGCGCTTGAAAATACCGATCGCGAATTCCCCACACTAATAGTGTGCGATTCGTATTTCTGCGTTGAATCTTACAACAAACACTTGCAGAACTGGGTTCGAAACGGTTTCAGAAATTCAAACGGTGGCACAATTAAGCATAAAACGCTTTGGGAACAAGTAGTTCTTTTGCAGAAAGAACTACAAAAGACTCACGTGATTCATACGCTGAGTCATCAACGTGATGGCGTTCATGTTGCAGGGAATTCATTGACTGATGAAGCCATGAAGGCATCTGTGCAAACTGCTTCCATAGCTACAATCACTCGTTCGAAAAGAGTAATAGATGGTGAAACGTTACTAGCAGTAAAAACCTCAATGGAAGGCAGCTATGCAGCGTTACTTCTAAACTATCCACTCACAAATACATACCTAATTGATGCAAACTCCGTTCCTCTTGCTCAAATCCCTGGAGTGGGGGACAGAGTAATTCCAAACAGAAATTGGAGAGCTGCTTTGGTACACGAAGCACATATGGGAGAGGGTCTGAGACATCAAGGGATCTTGAAATCTCTAATAAAATTAGAAAAGATGTACTGGTGGCCGGGACTGGGAGTTGATGTGTACAATTTCGCAATTTATTGCCCTAACTGCAACAGAAATCGCAGCAGCAAAAGCCACCAGATACCTGACTACAGAGTAGCCATCCCAGTTTAGATACCATTGCTAGACAGCATTAGACTATCTACACACAAACGTTATATTGAACGGATGAAGTCCCCAACTACTAGGACAAGATTTATTTGGATGTGGCCCCAGCGCTCGGCTGACGCCAGAACTGTTATAAAGGATTTGCGAGTCTTTATCGGCACATACGCCATTGGCACGCTACATTCTGACCAGGGTCCTGCGTTTAGCTCTCGAGCTTACAAGGAGGCAATGGCTAGCTTGGGCGTTGCATTGCGGTATTCTAGTCCCTTCCATCCTGAGGGTAATGCGGTAGTGGAAAGAAAAAACCGTGACATAAAGCAATCCATAACAGCTAAGGTATTAGGTTCGGGTGATGGGTGGGTCAAACATCTAATAAGTGTCCAACGTAGTCTTCACAATCTGCCAAGAAATTCTCTGGGTGGAGTCACTCAGTACGAACTAATGTTTGGTACTAGAATGATAATTGAAGATCTCGATTGTCAGACTTCAGTGCTGGAACTAAAACCCTTTGATGTCAAAGATCGTTTGACTGTTTTACAGGACGTAAATGATACAAGAAGAAGTCTGAGTAATACAATACAGAAGCAAACGGCCACTGAAGAAAAACCACCTGTCCCAGCAAGGCCTGTCTGGATTCCAAAGATTGGGGATGTGGTCAGGGAGAAAATCGCAGTAAAGAAGGAATTTGGGTCTTCTTACAGAAAAGCAGTGCCATCCACGGAAGAAGATACACCTCTGTTCTCCCTGGTAAAAGGGAGAACAGAGTTGTATCCATCGACCTGGTCAAACCACAACATGTGGCCGATAATAAGTAGTAGGCCCAGTGGACTCCCGAGAAGTAGCAGACGACCAAATCTTGCTACAATCCAAGAGGTTCAGACTGAAAGACTTATCACTTTTGATAAACTTGCAGTAAGAAAAGAAGGACTATGCAACAAAGCCATAGAACTCGTACCTCTGGAAACCCAAATAACAGTTCGTCAAGACACGCCTGTCTACAATGATGTGACATCTGACCATACAAACATGGCGAAACAAGAAACAGCTCCAGTGATTTCAAGTAATCCTGATGCAATCCCAACAATTGACAGAACTGCTTCTGGCTACTTTATCAACTTCAATAACTTTTCTGAGGATCCCTGTGAACCCCAGGATAAGCCAGCAAAGAAAAACTTCAAGGAAAAGGTAACAGAACTCCTTCATCTACTGGAAAAAACATATCTGGTTTCACCATGGGTTGAATTTTGGATTGGATTAGGTATATTTTTCCTTCTGCTCTGGCTCGTACTAGTGTTAAGCTTGGGAAGGATGATTGATGGAAAATATAGTACTATGGACACAGCAAGTAAGAAAATCAACTTGGTCCTGAAACCTTACAAATCATCTCATCGTGAAAGAAGAGGCCTGTCAGCGGTGAACATCACAGCCGTTCCTATACTTCAGAACTGATTATGAAATCTATGGTCCGGTGGAAAATGTGAAGATTTCACATCAGTGTAAGGTTTCTTTGAGTGACTTTGTCGCACCCAGTAAATTTTCTGATGATTAGAAGTTTGAGACTGTTAACATGATGAAAGATTTAGAAATGTCAGCTAAATTTACAGAACATGACTACTTAGAAGGGTCATCAGATTATGAACAAACGTATTGTTTTAATCATTATGGTCACCATTATTTGCATAAATCTGCAAGCCCTAGAAATGTGTTTCATTACAATCAATGGGAACATTGTCCTACTCCGCCGAAAGGCAGCTATAAAACATTTTAGGAAAAGTTTTCGTACTTCTCAAATTTTAATGTTACCAATCCAGAAACGTTTTATTTTAAAAATCTATATAAGACAGGAATGAAAACAATGTTGACCAACACTAAACAAATTTATTCTGCAAACTTTTATGCTCAATTGTCTGCATTAGGTTTTAACTTTTGGAAAGACAACATTGAGACGAAAACCGTCTGGGGCACTAAAGATTGGCAGGTACAAGGTATAGAAGCCTTATTTAGAGCCTGCATCATCCCAGAACAAATTATGTTTTTAATTGACACTGTTCAACAGACGTCTTGTCTTGGCCTGGCTACGATTAAAGATTTAAACACACCGTCTATACCTAAACCCACAAGTGACATTAATAGCACTTCAGATGAGGAGGTGGACGCACCCTAAATCATTAAACAGAACAGAAGTAATCCTGATTGGAAAAAATGGTTATTCTGGCAAACAGACACTAATAACTGTCAAGATAGATTCATGAACAAGACACAAGGGTTCACGGTGAATAGGCCAGATCCAAGATATTCCCAGAGACAACATCCAGGGATAGTAACCACTTACAGTGTAGGGAAGCTGTGCCTTGAGTGGCTTCAGAAATCTACACTTCCAGAAATTAAACACCACTTATCTTTACTTAAAGAAAGCAATGATTTGTGAGATTTCTTAATGGGGCCTCGCAAACCACGGCCAAAACGTTTCATATACGCGGCATAAAACAAAATATGGAATGTGACGCAAATGGAAACTGCAGATATAATACGAGAAATTGATCGTATTAATTTAGAAAAAAGCCTCTCTGTAGTGGACAATGGGTTAACGACTCTGTCCTCCAGAATTTATTCTTTGGACAGCATTGTGTCATCTGCCATTGACATCATAGAACAAGACTTGTTAATGTTTTTTTTTTCTGTCCTCATTTGCCTTTTCTTCAATAGGGACCATACCAACCACCTTGCACGACTTATAGGCGTGATTTGACATATTGGTAGTAGAGATGTCCCAGAAGAAGAAATACAGTTGCTTTTAGCTCCATCAAGGTATATTTTAACCTGTAGGACCTTTATCGAAACTTGACTGGCTCTGGTCCAGGAGTAATTAAGGCATAATCATTGGACCCGGGGGAAAAAAAAACAAAAAAAAAAAAAACCCGGGTTCATCTCCAATTAATTAGGAGGTCCCAGAAAGCCAAGTTCCGCTTACTAGCTGTTCTTTTGAGGTCCATTTTAGACGTTTCATATAAGGAGGAAAGCCACCGAGAATGTAATGGGGGTGTTTTCTCTACCCAATGTATGCAAATTTGTCTTCTCGCTAATAAAATTGCGTAGAAGAGAAGGGATTTCACCTTGCCTTTGATGTTATCTTCCAACCCAAAGATGACAAGTGAGAGGGTTATTTCTAAAGATGTGTTTAGGATAGAGTTTAAAGTTTCCTTCCCATCTTCCCAGAATTTTAGGATGTCAGGACATTCCAAAAAGATATGTATATCGCAAGCATCTACCAAATTGCATTTGTTACATTTTTTATTTGGTAGAAATTTAGATAATTTCAAAGGGGTTATATATGCACGATGTGCGGAGAAGAGGTGGTTTCGTCTTAGCCATGAAGGCTTTACGGTTTTATATAATAGACCGAAAGAAATTTGCCATCTCTCCTCACATGGGATACCCATCGCCGTTCCCCATAGTTCATCTGGGAGTTGGAATTCCCCATCAATTTCCTCCAACAGCTGCCAGTACCATGTAGCTACCTCCTTCCCTCCCATAGCTCTTTCCACCAACTTTTGTTCCGTTATGCTTGTTTTCCCTAAATTGGCGTCAGTACGGATCTGAGATCTCACCCAGCTGTTTAGTTGAATATATTTAAATCTTGACAGCCCTGAGCCAACTAGTTCATGTAGCTCGTCCCATGCTATAAGGTTACTATCTTTGAATAGTTGACCCCATCTTGTAATGCCTGCTTGTTCTACTACTGTGGAAAGACTGTCACGCAAGCATGGTGGTAACCCGGGTGAGTCCCAGATTGGGGAATAGTTGGAATAGTATGACAAGCCCAGTTTCTTTCTGATGTTAGACCAATTTTTAGCCCATGATTGTGCTATTTTGAGTTTAATGTTTTTAAAGAATTTCTGACATCCAAATTTAAACATGAAGCCATCCAGCGCTAGATTAGCCCCCATTAGCATAGCCTTATACATAGAGTCAGTTGCAAGATTAGATGGCATCTTTAGGAGCATTCTTGAATGTGACAACTGGAAGGCCCATGAGTAATACAACAAGTCCGGCAATGCAAGGCCCCCTTTTTCTCTTCTTCTTCTTAACTTTTTCCATGCAATTCTTGTGGTTTTATAGTTCCATATAAAAGAGTTAATTTCTCTTTGAGATTTTTCAATCATTTTCGTGTCAAAGGCAGTAGGAATAGTATTAAAGACAAAGGTGAATTTTGGAAGGATACACATTTTGACTAAATTCACTCTACCTATTGTTGAGAGTGGTAGATGTGACCAAGATTTTAGAAGCTTTTTACTCTCGGTGTGTACCCTTTCCAAGTTAGTTTGCCCAATGCTGTCCACTTCTTGGGTTATTCTTATTCCTAAGTAGCGCATCGATGAAGATATTTTTGCCCCCAGCTGAATGTTTGGTAGATTCCAAGCCATTATCTCACTTTTACTGGAATTGATATCGTAACCCGATATACAACCAAATTCCTCAGCCCGTTGGATGATTACTGGGTATGCTCTTACTGGGTCAGATGTAAAAATCAAAATGTCATCTGCATACATTGCTACCCGCCTTTCCCACTCTCCAAAGCTAAAGGATGGAATATTAGCCTCATCCCTTAAAAGCTGAGCGAACTGTTCGATGTATAAATTGAATAGGAGAGGGGAAAGCGGGCAGCCCTGCCTTGTACCTCTGGATATATTAAACGCTTCGGTCAGAGACCCGTTAACCAATAACCTAGCTGAGGGAGCACTGTATAGCTGTTTAATAATCCTACAGAAACTCTCCCCAAAGTTAAATTTTTTCAATACATCATTAAGGTACAGCCAGTTGACTATCAAACGCTTTGGTTGCGTCTAGAGTCAAAGTAGCCAAAGGTAAAGAAAAAGCAGTAGCGATGTCTATAGCCCCTACAGCTTCATATGTTAGCTCCGCTAATTGTCTGCCCTTGATGAAACCTTTTTGGTCGGGGTGAACAATTTTTCCGATGACACTAGCCAGTCTTGTAGAGATAATTGTTGTGAAAAGTTTATAGTCATTGTTGAGTAGTGATATTGGTCTGTAGGACCCGCACTCTAATGGTGATTTTCCCGGTTTCTGGATAAGTATGATTGTAGCTTCTCCCCAAGTTTTTGGGGGCTGGTCCCCGTCTATTAGAATGCCTTTAAAAAGTATCGTAAGCACGGGGGCAATAATCCCCTCAAGAGATCTACAGATTTCTCCAGGCAGACCGTCCGGACCAGCCGCCTTTCCTTTTTTTGATTGACGGATTGCTTTCTTGACCTCATCTTCAGTAATCTCGACCTCCAAGAGATTGCTCTGACTTGTTGATAAAGTTGGGAGGGTTATGGCATCCAGCCAGCTGTCCCTTGCTTGCTGGTCATTGGGGAGGTCCTCTTTATAAATCTCCTCAAAGAAGTCGAAGAAAGCTCTCCCTATCTCTGAGTTAGTAGATCTTGTTTCTGACTCTCCAGGTATCTTAATTTCCTTGATATAGTTGAGGGCTTTTTCCGCTCTTATTTTCCACGCAAATACCTTCCCTGCAGCTTCTCCAAATTCAAATTGAGAGGATTTACTCGCTTCCCATCTTTTGTTTATTCTCTCTTGTAAGGTGTTTTCCAATTGGGATTTTAATTCGGCCAATTTCTCATGTTCACTAGATGTTACTAAAGACGGGTCGATCTTAGATTCTAAAAATGTCATATCTTGTTCAAGATTTTTTATTCTTTGAGTGTATAGTTTCCGCCTATAAGAGGCTCTGCTAGTGATCTGTCCCCTTAGAAAGGCTTTAAAGGCTTCCCAGACGACTGTTGGGCCAGCGGAATCTCTATTTATATCAAAGAAAACTAGAGATTCAATCGACAAAAATTTGATCTCTTCCTCCTCAAGCAGCAATGTCCGGTCGAAAGACCAGGACGGGTGGTTAACCAGATTATCAGATTTTAAAGTGAATTTTATTGCAGAGTGATCTGAGAGATGTGATGGTATATAATCGATTGACACCAGCGTATCCTTTAGACAGTAACTAAAAAAGACATAGTCAATTCTAGATTTATGTTTGAATCGACTGTTCCTAAAGGAGACACCTGGTTTATTGCCGACTCGTTCTCTCCATAAGTCTGCCAGACCCAAATGTGTCATGATGTTTTTAAGGGTATCTCTGGATTTAACAGAACTGCAAATTCTAGATTTGGTTGATTTATCTAATCTGGGATCTAAAACAATATTAAAATCTCCCATCCAAATTATTGAGTCCTGGACTGATATTAGTTGATCTCTTACAGCGTCCAGGTGCGATGGATCATCTGAGTTGGGGCCATAATATCCTATCAATGACCTCATTTGACCATCGAGAGAGACTCTAACTATTAACCACCTCCCTGTATTGTCTTCCTTACATTCCTGTATTTGCGCTCTTGCCAATTTTTTAAAGATGAATATTACCCCTCTTATATTCGCGTTGTGATCTGTGGAACAGAATTTGTCTATCCACCTTTGTTTTTTTAATATATTGATCGCCTTTGATTTAAGAAGATGCGTTTCCTGCAATGCAATGATCTGCGCCTGTGAGTCTCACAAATACTGTAAAATATGATCTCTTCTCCCTCTCACGCGCAGGCCATTTACATTCCAGGACATATAATTAACTGTTGTCATGTTTTAATTTCGTTCCCTTGTATCTTCATTCTTCCACTAATATCTTTGACTTTATTGACTTTATTATTATTTTTTGATTTTAACCTGTCAAATGTTTGATTGTGAAGTAAGATGAAGGTTGTAACATCAAAGTGAACTTCCAAATGAGGATTTTTCATTTTCTTTCCACCCAGCCCCCCCACCCACCCCCTTGGAAACCCTCCCTTATTTACTCTGGCTTGGTGTTAAGCCAGATGTACGCCGTTCAGCAGCCTTCTTTAACCCTCCATCGCTACCTTTTCCTTAAGTAAAACGAAGAAATGAACAGCTGTAACTCTATCAATAGAGGTAAGTTTGATCCGAAAAGATTAATCTAGAGGTTACATCGATACCCCCCTTTTCTATTTTCCTATTTTTATAGACTTCCTCTGAAAGATTTTTTTTTTTTTTTTTAGGTGTATGCATATGACCCTTTAATAACCCTTTAATAACCCTATTGTGCTATTGGATAAAGTGCATCCATTTTTTAATTCACTTAATGATTTTTTGTTGTTCTACTTAAGTTCTTATTATTTTTTTCTCTCTTTTTTTTTTTAATTACCTTCCCTTTTCTCCTTTCCCCTTTTTTTTATGTCTTTTGATAAGATCTATTTGCTTTGACAGTACCTATATTAGTTTATTTGTGAGCCTGAGCTTGAGCGTGATCTCTAATGGAGCTTAATAGATCATCAGCGTCATGTATAGATCGGACATTGTGCATCTTATTATTATACATGGCTCTGAGAAATGCGGGGAATCTCATCTGTACTGTCGCCCCGAATGATCTGAATGAATCCATGCGCTGCCCAAGCTCCCACTGCCTATCTAGCGTGGTTTTCGAGAGATCTGAACGTATTTCAAAAGAGAAATCAGGGCCCTTCATTGTGCCTGCTTTCAGAGCAAGATTTAAAAAAAATTCTTTGAGGGTATAGGTCAAAAAATTAACTAGGACTTTCCTTGGTTTGGTCCTTGCTGGGTTCAGACGAAATGGATCTCTGTGTATTCGCTGAATGTCTTTGTCAAGTTCTTCAGCAGACTCTTCCAAGGTGAGAGAGCTTTTTAATAGTTGTACTATAAAGCATTTGAGGTCTCTTCCTTCTTTCCCTTCTGGGATTTTTAGGAGTCGGATGTTGTTACGTCTAGAATAATTTTCCAAGACTTCAATCCTTTCTCTCACGCTTTCACCCTCACTTTGGAGAGTGCGTACTTTAGAACTAACTGACTCCAAATTTGTGGTCAGTAAGCTTACCGAGCTTTCCAGTGCTTCCGTTCCCCCGCAGAGACTATCGACTTTTTGACCCAGCTCCTCACAGGTTACCCTCATCTCAGCCTGGTTAGTTTTGGAGACCATAAAATCTTGTCTTATCTCCTCCCTCATTGCTGCAATAGAGGACACTATTGCCTCAAGCGCGTTGCCACAAGATAAATCTGAATTTTGAGCAGTTACGACTTTCTCCTTCCCCACTTCAGTTATCAAAACCTCATTTGCTAAGGTCTCCTTTAGTTGGACAGGGGCTGAATTGTTGATGGAACTTGCTGTATGTATTCCTGAGAGAGGCAAAGCAGACATAGTAGATCTTTCAGCAGCTTCCAGTGATGCCTCTTCTAATGAAGGAGCCAGAGGTGAGCCTGAACCCGGGGCAGATAAAGCTATTTGGTTATTCGAGTGCTCCTGTTTGCTCTGCATTAGTTTAGTGTTTTCCAGAGCAGCAGCCATATCCTGCGTGATCTGTGGTACTTGTGGCAAAGCTTTAAAGTACGATCGCAGAGACGGGGTTATATCCCCTGGAGCTTTTATTTTTCTGTTCTTATTTTTGCTTTGGAGCTGTTTTTGGGTGATATGTTTTTCTTTCACTGTTTCTGGCTTCTTTTTTACCCGGGCCTTTTTTTGAAACTCCCCCCAAGTGCCTTCTGGGACCTGTAGTTTGTCCCCCTCCGACCCTAGCTCTTTCCCCTTGTTTTTAGTCTTACTCCTGGTTATTCTTGGTTGTGGGGTTTTACTCAAATCACTGTCTGCCTCTGCCCCCTTCTTAAAAAAGTTGAAGACCTTACTTGAGTCGTGAGAAAAGGAATTCTGGTCACTCAGCTCGTCACTCCCCTTCTCTGCTGCAGCTATTGTTGTGCCATTCTTTTCCTTGACAGACAAGCCGGCCGATAGCACAGCTTTCGATGATTCCTCTCCTTTCCTCCCACCAAGTGCTGCCGCCGTATGCGTGTTACGAGCAGCGGCCGCTCGGCCGCGCCTGATCTCCACAGCTGCCCGCCCCCAAAGCAGGAGAGAGGCGGAGAGCGGTACAGTAAACGGTAGGCACAATCACGGAGACTTTGCCGTTCTTCACCGAAGATTACAACAGAAAATCCGTCATCCAGGCTCCGTCCAGTGAAAGGTAGAATCCGCGCTTAGTAACAGCCGTCATCCGCAAGGGTAGCGGTGAAGGTCTCAAGGGACTGCTTCTCGGCGTGCGAGCCGCGTTAGCCTACGGCCGCCATGTTTCCCCATTTTTTATTGACATAATACGAGAAATTGATCGTATTAATTTAGAAAAAAGCCTCTCTGTAGTGGACAATGGGTTAACGACTCTGTCCTCCAGAATTTATTCTTTGGACAGCATCGTGTCATCTGCCATTGACATCATAGAACAAGACTTGTTAATGTTACAACATGGCCAGTCTCAACTACGTTCTATCATGCTGCTAGGCAGGGAATGTATGACAAAATATAGAAAGACAAAATATCGACCTACAAAAATATCGGAGCAATAATATCGATGTCAACAATATCGACATCCTATCTACAAAAATATCGGGGGGGAAATATCGTTTTTTTAATAAGAAAAATATGTAAAATTAATTTAAAAATACTTACAAATATAATAAACATAGTACAAAATATATTATATTATTTACAATTAATAAGTATTATACATAATGTAATAAAAAAATAATTAAACATACACATATAATATATAATGTATATACTTAATAATCAGTTGTAATATTTATTGTAATAACTTATAAATACTTAAAAAATATTATATATTGCAAATTCATCTATACACATAAAATAATAACAAATAAAAATTACATAATTATGCAAAACAAATTAAACATTTTTTTTTAGTTTTTTTAAATGTATTATATACTACATTAACTAAAATAATACAAAAAATATTAAGTAACAGAGGAAATAAAATACTATTCCAACTCCAAAAAAAACAACAGTAAGGAAAATGTTGGATAGCGTAGGGGTAAAAATTACTATTCTCACTCCAGAGAGTGCAACAGCAGGGAAAGTTTTGGATAGCATAGGGGTAAAAATTACTATTCTCACTCCAGAGAGTGAAACAGTAGGGAAAGTGTTGGATAGCGTAGGGGTAAAAATTACTATTCCAACTCCAGAGAGTGCAACAGTAGGGAAAGCGTTGGATAGCGTAGGGGTAAAAATTACTATTCCTACTCCACAGAGTGCAACAGTAGGGAAAGCATTGGATAGCGTAGGGGTAAAAATTACTATTCCCACTCCAGTGAGTGCAACAGTAGGGAAAGTGTTGGATAGCGTAGGGGTAAAAATTACTATTCCCACTCCAGAGTGCAACAGTAGGGAAAGTGTTGGATAGAGTAGCGGTAAAAATTACTATTCCCACTCCAGAGAGTGGAACAGTAGGGAAAGTGTTGGATAGCGTAGCGGTAAAAATTACTATTCCAACTCGAGAGAGTGCAACAGTAGGGAAAGTGTTGGATAGCGTAGGGGTAAAAATTACAATTCCCACTCCAGAGAGTGCAACAGTAGGGAAAGTGTTGGATAGCGTTGAAGTTAAAAATAACATACTTATAAACTAATATTTAAAAATATTTAAAAAAATATGTATTACATTAATCTAAACTATTTACAAATACCAATAAATAATTATTAACAAATGATTACCAATTAATAATTGATATCCAATACATTAATTATCAATATCCAACTATAAATGTAATACCTACTTAATTACATATCAATTACTTTACACACTATTAACGCACAACAAATGCCAATAATAAAATAATACACTTAACATAATTATCAATTAATCAATTAATTAAAATTATTGCCAATTAATAAAAATGAATTACTAATTAATCATTAATTAACCATAATATAATTAGCAAAAACGATTAACGAAAATAAATTATTACTTAATTACATTTAAATTACTTCCCACCCTATTCCCCTATAAACCCACAACCCGCTAGAGAACATAATTATCAATTAATCGATTAATTAAAATAAATTTCCAATTAAGAAAAATTCATTACCAATTAATTAAAATTAATTTATCATTCCTAAAAAATGTATAATTAATTTTGTATAATTAAATTACTTCCCACCCTATTCCCCTATAAACCCAAAACCCACTGCAGAACATAATTATCAATTAATCAAAGAATTAAAGAATTAAAATAAATTACCAATTAATAAAAATTAATTACCAATTAATTAAAATTAATTTATCATTCCTAAAAAAAATATTAATTAATTTAGTATAAATAAATTACTTCCCACCCTATTCTCCTATAAACCCACAGCCCGCTACGGTACTAAAATACAACAGTTACTCAAATTACATTTTTTTTTTAAATACATATTAAATACATAATAATATACATAAAAATCATATAAAAATCTATCTTAATGTTAATGTTATTTGGGATTTGTTGAGCGCTCGTACGCCCGGAGGCTTCATGGCGCTATAGGAAGGAACCAGGCAGGCAGTCAGTGAATGGAGCTATACTGTCAGTGATGAGCTTGAGAAAAAAGCCAAGTTTTCAGAGATTGTCTGAAGCTGAGGATGTTATCATTCAGCTTTATGTGAAGAGGGAAAGAGTTCCAAAGAACAGCAGCAAGGTGGTCGAAACAGCTACCTCCAAGGCGCTTCCTTTTGAATAGAGGTACAGTCAAAAGAGATTTATAAGTGGATCGGAGGTGACGGGTGGGGCAGTATTTTTTGAATAACTCTCTGATGAATAAAGGACCAGAGTCGTTCAGGGACCTGAACAAAATACATCCGGCTTTAAAGGCCACACGCTGCTCGACAGGCAACCAGTGTAGCTGTTTGAGGCCAGATCTGATGGATTGCCTCCTGGGGATATTCAAAAGAAGCCTGGCGGCTTGGTTCTGAACAAGCTGGAGGCGCTTGAGCTCTCCAGCTTGGAGGCCGAGGTAGAGACTGTTGGAAAAATCCAGCCTGGACAGAACCAAGGAGATGACAATCTGTGTGAGGGCTGCTGAGGAAAAGAAGCGAGCAATTTTTTTTATTTTCCTCAGTTGGAAGATACTGGAGGATACCACCGCTCCAACCTGTCTTTTTAGCGAGAGATCCTCGCTGATGAAAATACCTAGGCTCTTGACCACAGATGACTTAGTTGGGGGGACTCCCATACTAGTGGGCCAGAAGCTGGAATTCCAACTAAGTAAGCTCTTTCCGGGCAAGAATAAGTAATCTATATATAATCTATATATATATAAGTAAACTATATAAGTAATATCGATATTACTTACATCGATATTAACAAAATCGATATTACTTACCTCCGAAATTCTGTCCCTTCGATATTAAAAAAATCGATATTACTTACCTTCTATATTCTGTCCCTTCAATATTAAAACATCGATATTATGGTAGATCGATATTAAAAAATCGATATTTTGTCTGCCTACCGCTAGGCTGGACGTTGCAAAATCTGCGTTCAGGCTATGTGCTATGGCATCTAATCAATACCACGTCATTGTTTGCTGTATTTAACCTTACAGATAAACAAATCTCTTTGACACAAAGAGAAGCAGACTATACGGTGATGAGCATTGAAAAACTCGAAAGATTACAATTAACAGTTTCTGAGAAACCTGTCATTGAATGGATAATTCATGGCACCATTACGATACCAGTGACGTCTTTCCTATTTCAGTATTGTCTGGAGCATATAGCAGTGGGCCTGTATGAAAGGTTGGGTACAGAATACATTAAGCCGACCTGGGTTTTACCATACACACACAAATGTTGGAATGGGGGACATGAAGTATTCCTTAGTGGTAAAAAGTGTAACAACTCACTGAGTGGTACACTTTTGTGCCAGGGTATTAATTTGCACGGAGCCTGCAACGGTTCTGCAAATAACCTCTCTTGCCACCTGCACGGTTCACCCTCCACGGCGATAGTACCGATTTTCAGGCAGCTATCCAATGGCAGCTACGTTATGCTCAATGACCACAGCTGTTGTGGCATGTTGCCAGGAAAAAGTTATCTCGTAACTGTGTCATCCACGGTCACTTGTTGTATGCAAGTATTGTATCCAAAAAGTGAGACAGTAAGGGAGACGGCTTTATGGCCTTCACTGAATATCTCTTCTATACGAATTGATACTTTAAGCAGAATGAAAGCCATTCTTTTTTTTAAAAATGTACCACTGACCTTGTCTAGAGAAACGTATGATCTGCAAGTAGCAAGGCCTTCTGCAAAGATACATGCATTATTATCAACAAACTGGCCAGTACATTTCGCAGAAATGTAAAGTCAAATCTTAAACATGTCTGATACCAGCAGCATCGCACATGTATTTAAGACTATTTTTTCGGGATTGTTAACAACATTTGAAGCAGTCCTCTGCATTTTTCCAAATTTCGTGCACTCTGTGTTCGGCGGCCTGCTTCTCATTTTGGGACTAGTAGCAGGAATTCAAATTGTATTCCTTCTGCTCCGATATGGCAAGTCCGGCCACCAGCAACACCCAGACTACCATGGAACAATGCCTCCTTGCCATGAGGTATCGTGAGAGAATTTCGGAGATTCTTGGCTTGGCTCGTTTAAGAGATGTGAACACAATCTGGTTTCTATCGTTCAGACCAATCTGGCAAGATTGCATCTTACCTGTTCTTCGATGCCTGCTTTGCGGACAGGAATGCGTGTTGGACATTTGTCTTACACTTCCATCAGTACTGCCATCGGATGTTGACGCTTTGCTAGGTCCAGTAACGGCTCATGCATCGTGTTGCCCCCAACAGCTGCCTATTCTGATGACGGCATTCATTGAGGTCTCACCGGCAAGTCTAACTGAGGGTGAGATACGAGAAACTACAGGCATACAGGTACCTTCTACTGCGGACATTGCTAATGCATTAAATGCTGACGGCGATGATCCACACTTCTGCACTTTTGATCTGCTAACTGAAGTGGTTCCACTTTCACCTACTACGGTTGACGGTTTCTTTGCCAGCCTAGACAATCTGATGTTTTCTCCTGACACTCCTGAGAATAACTTTTGATTATTTCACACAGCGTTCTCTGAACTCTGAAATTCGGCCTTCATTTTTCAAAACAATCTACTAATTTGAACTTTTTCCAAAATAGAACTTTTGGCACAGAGTAATCTGCTTAAAGTAGGACTATTCTTAGAGAACAAGATTTCGTGTTTGAACTTCCTGAAATGACAATATTTGGCTTCAACCTCGAAAACAAACACAGTTAAAAACTTATGCTATGGTACAGATTTCAGCTATCAATTGATGAATGTACTTTCGTTTTATTTAATGAGAGAATATATGCTCATGATTTATGCTTGATTTCAGATGACGCCGATAACTTTTGCATACAGTATATACTTATTTCATGTGAACAAGCCTATTCAAATGCATTTTTGTATTTTGGGGTGGGATTGTGAACACTTCGCTTCAGGCAATAAAGTGGAAGGATTCACATTTACACATCGTGAAACTGACATTTTCTGCACCCAGAATCATATCTGGTCACACAACTATTTGTCATGTACTGCGTTTTGGTCCTAGTGGGGAGTATTTCAACTTAATGTGGCACATAGACTTTTATTGGATACCCCATCACAATACCTTCACTCAGTTCCAAACGTACACTTGTAGCAGCTGCAGCTTTCAGACATCCAGGCAATCTCTTGCTACTGGATCCAAAACAGCTGAGAAATACGCAATAGGTCTTCTCATTCTTCCATGCTTTGAATCAGAACTGACAATGTGCACCCTTCTCTTCCACCGCAATACAGTTCAAATAATTTTTCATAGTCAGGCATGCCTAGTGCTGGCGCTTCACATAAGCTGTTTTTCAATTGTTCAAATGCTTCCATTTCCTTTTCATTCAGCCCTGTGAGAAGTTGGCCTGGCATATGATGTCCACTATTCTAGTGGGCACCTTGCACCAGTCCAAACGACCCTTATTGATGGTAGGTTTAAAGTCAACCTTTATAGAAAGATATCCTAGTGGTAGCTGTGGCGAGCAGCCTTCAGGCTAAGACTTAGAGGCAAGTTAAGCCAGTTGTTGTACCAATTATAATCTCTTGAATGATTAAATGAAAGCACACCACACAAGGTATATATCAAATATATATGTATTTATTCTAAACACAACCTCTCTGGACTCTATGTGAGGTCAGAGGTAAAAGTAAAATACAAGGAACTTAATTAGTATACAATAAGTTGCGCAGTATACGTTATGCCCTAGGGGCCTCACAAACCATATACTAAAATAGTGGTATAAGAACCATGTGAGTGTTAGAAAGCATGCCGAGGGCCTGTAGAACCGCTGGGGCTACCAGGAACCACTCACAGTAGGGCCACAGGAGGCCCACGGGGGGACGCGTGCAGTGTCTAAACACAGCCGTGGACAAACAAGTTACAATTTTAAAGATTAAGGGCGCTTAGAGGTGAACTACGATGGAACCCTTTTAGACTAGGACACTTCGAGAGTCAAGACCCATGGGAGCACCGGAGTACTCGTGTTAACTCAACCAGGGAATCCGGGCGCATACATGTCTTTTGATGTCGGGTTTTGTCATCGATTCCTATGGAGAGCTGCAAAGAAATGCTGCAGGCGACCAGAGGAAAAGTTTCCGGGTCTACCCAAGGGTGGATCGGAGATGTGAAGAACCTTAAAGCAGAGGGGTCAGGGTCTGGGTCACTAGCCAGTGACCAGGATGGCGATGGAAGATGCCAACCAATGTCGGGTGATTTCAGGTAAAAGAGGTGACGCTTGACTCTTCAGCCACGAGGACCAGGAGGCGTCGATGACAACCAGGAGCTGGATTCGAGCTGTCCCACGAAGGATGTTGAGTGCTGCAGTGTCAGAATACAGATGGGACCCAACAAGCCTTGGCATCAGCAACCCACGCAAGATGACAAGATTGGCTTCGGTTCAGAGCAGCAAGGTCTGAGGGACTCCTCCTTTGGTGAGGAGTGAGAGCACATCTGGAGCAACCAGGAAAGCTCAAGAAATCAAGGATTGGCCTTTGTGGGGTCTCACTAGCCAACAGACTAGGAACCGCAAAGACACCTCAAGCTGCAGTGAAGAAAGGGAACTCACGGGTCACTCGTGGAGTGCTGGCCTCTGTACTTCAGTGCAAAAGGTGCTCGGGGCAGGGGCTTCAAATACCCCAATGCACAACTTCGGGATACCTCGGGAAGTAGGTGCAGGTGCAAAAATGCAGGATGTCCAGGAGTTCCGGTCCCACATCTCTCGTGTCAGCTACCGGTCTCAGCTTTGCTGGGATCTTGGGGCAGCTTCAGAGATGTCTGGAAGTCCATGTCCTGTGTCGCAGATTCTTCGGGAACCGGTGGGAACCTCATGAATGCAGACCGGCAAAGATGCTTTTGTTGCCTGTTTGAACAGGGTGGTCACTCCTTGAACACAAGGGATATTTCTTCCGTCTTCCAGTCGATATGGAATGTTGAAGGTCCATGATATATGTTTCAGAGTTTCGTCCAGGGTAATCTAAAGTCCTAGGGACTGGGATCGTATTCCTATAGCAAGTTTAGGGGTTGGACTAACTCTAAGGTCCCTCTAATGGGTGGACCTGGGGAAGGGGTGGTTACACCCCTTCCCCTTTGTCCAGGGGCTGGGGCTGAGCGCCCCAGCAACTGGTTTGAACTGGGAAATGCATGGTGCACCTTGTGTGCCCCAGGCAGTGTCTGAAAAGCATTCACTGAATGCAACCCACCCTGCCCCAATACACTAAAGCCTGTCTGGGGAGGTGCTAGCACCTCCCTGGACAGGAAACCAATTTTCCAGGCCTCCCCTGCCGGAGTTTCGTCCAGCAGCAGGAGGGCAGACTTGTGTCTGTGGCAGCAGCGTCCATTTTGTGATGCTGGGGCTCTGTTTAACTTTAACCGAGTTTACCAGTGTGTACATGTCTTCTCCCTCTAGAAGGGTGGAATGCTACACCCACTACCAGAACTGGTGGGGGGGGGGGGTAGTATTCCAAAGTGTTTGACACCTTACACTACATGTTTTGATAAAGTGAAACCAAAGTTAGCATTAACCACGAGGATTATAATGCACTTAAGAGTATATGGTATGGCTATATCATAGAACAGCTATAAGGACATGGTCCCGGAAGCTGCAGAGGGGCTCAGCTCATGCTAGGGCACCTTCTCACACAAAGCCAAGCACTCTGCCTTCAGGATTGTCAAGGCCTCCCATTGGAGTGACTTATAGGTGTCTATGTGTCTATGTATAAAGGTAGATATAGGTATACTATACTATATCTAAGTAAAGGGTGCTTACACCACCATACCCAGGCTGCAGTAGCAGTCCTGTGGTGTCAGTTTGGAAGGCTAACCAGGGGTGGCACAATACATGCTTCAGCCCCTGGTAGGCCTCTGGGGTCCCTATGCCCTGAGTACCTAAGGTACCATATTCAGGGACTCATAAGGGTGAACCAGTAACCAATCTGGTATGTACCTAAAGTACATGGTATCAATTTAGAGAGAGAACAGCTAAGCTGTGGGCCTGATTAGCCGGGCCACAGTCAGTCTAAAGTTGAAAAACCAGAGAATAACATCAAAAAGTGGGGGTAACCATGGAAACAGACCCTACTCTCCTACATACCCCGCCCCCCCATGCAGGGACATTAAACTAACCTTGACCAGTTGAGGCTTCATGTTATAAGTGGAAATATCTGGAGAGTCCATCTGCATTGGCATGGTTACTCCCAGGTCTATGTTCCACTGTAAAGTCCATCCCTGTAGGGAAACGAACCACCTGAGCAGTTTGGGATTTTCACCCTTCATCTGTTTTAGCCATAAGAGGGGCTTATGGTCTGTCTGAACTTTGAAGTGAGTGCCAAACAAGTATGGCCTCAGCTTCTTCAAAGCCCAACCCACAGCAATAGCTGACCAACGTTTCTCTCTAGGGGTCAGCCTTCTGCTAATAAAAGCTACTGGCTGGTCCTGACCTTCATCATTCAATTGTGATAGCACAGCCCCTACCCCCCAACTCAGAAGCATCTGTTTGTACAATGAATTCTTTGGAGTATTTAGGACTTTGCAGAATTGGTGCAGTGCACGTGGCCTGCTCAGGTCATCAAATGCCTTTTGACAGCTGATCGGCCACTGAACTTTCTTAGGCATTCTTTTAAAAGTTAAGTCATTCAGGGGTGTCACTATGGAACCGTACCCCTTGACAAATGTCCTATAGTACCCAGTCAGGCCCAAGAAAGCCCTGACCGGAGTCTGGGTGGTTGGAGCAACCCAGTCCATTATGGTCTGGATATTGCTCTGCAATGGTTGAAACGGCCTCCACCTACAAGGTGGCCCAGGTACACAACCTGACTCTGCCCTATCTGGCACTTAGTAGCCTTGATAGTTAGGCCTGCTTTTTGTAGGGCCTCCAAAACATTTTTCAGGTGAATGAGGTGATCTTCCCAGGTGGAACTAAAGACAGCAATATAATCTAGATAAGCTGCACGGTAGTCGTCCATGCCTGTGAAGACTTTATTCACCAACCTTTGAAATGTGGTAGGTGCATTTTTCAGACCAAAGGGTATCACCACAAATTGATAATGCCTACTAGGGGCTGAAAATACTGTTTTTGGCTTTGCGTCATCAGCTAATCTGATCTGTCAGTAGCCAGCTATGAGCTCATCTGCTCGGGGTATTGGATGGGCATCAGTCTTAGTGACTGCATTGAGACCTTTGTAGTCTACACGAAACCTCATCTCTCTCTTAACACCCTGGGTGTGAGGTTTGAATATACTGGCCACCACTCCTCTGTGATGTTCCTCCCCTCGCCCATATCTGTACAACCCTGTCCCCAGCCTTACTCTGTGATGTCACTCTCCTCCCCAGGCCTGTACACCCTTTCCCCTCCTTCCTCTGTGATGTCACTCTCCAAACCTGAATATCCTGTTGCCTCCTTCCTCTGGGGTGTCACTCTCCAAGCCTGCATATCCTATTGCCGCCTTCCTCTGTGATGTCACTCCCCTAGGGCTGCATATCCTGTTGCCTCCTTCCTCTGGGGTGTCACTCTCCAAGCCTGAATATCCTGTTGCCTCCTTCCTCTGGGGTGTCACTCTCCAAGCCTGCATATCCTATTGCCGCCTTCCTCTGTGATGTCACTCCCCTAGGGCTGCATATCCTAGCCCCCTGCTCCCTCTGTGATGTAACTCCCCTCGCCCATATCTGTACATCCTGTCCCCAGCCTTCCTCTGTGATGTCACTCCTTTGTGATGTCACTCCTCCATCCCTAGATATCCAGAGGTGGCCAGTGAAACATCCAGTGATGGACAGTGAGGGATGCAGGCTGCTGAGGGGCGTCAGTGTCGGATGTAGGTGGGTAAGCCCTCTATGTAGGGATGCCCTCCCACTCAGGCCTTTTCTCCTCCACCCTGGGAAGGGCCAGGTAGGGGCTCACCTTTGCCCCCGCTGCCTTGTCTCTTTGGCACCTTCTCAGGGCCCCAGCTTGTGTCCTGGATCTGTCGCGATACGCTGGGGTGTCCCTGATGGGGCTTCCCAGCGTACGCCTGAGTCCTTGGGTTATGAATGATTTGAACGAGAGAGTGCGTGGGCTGGGCCTTTGTTGTCCAGTTTTGAATGGTGTGAACGAGAGTGCATGGGCTGGGCCTTTGTGTCCAGTTTTGAATGAGGTGAATGAGAGTGAATGAAGCTGGGCTATCAACGCCCAGTTGAATGGTGTGCCTGGACAGTAGCGATGGTCAGAACCTTGACGTGGTGCTACTGCTCACTGGTTGTAACACAACTGGTGCTAATCTGACCTTTTGTGTGCATGGAGTGCAGCTGGAGTGCCCTGGGTCTGGATCCGCAGGTCACACTCTTCTATAGGCACCTGGAGGTGGAGCTTCAGATGCACCCTGTAGGACCACCCGTCGCACTGATTGTAACACAAACAATTGCCCAAGGGCGTCTCGGCGCTAAAATATATGCGCTGTGATGAGTAATAGACAGAAGCATATGAGAGTAATTATCATCACTAAAACAATAAAAAGAATAAACAATTCCACGATTGTGCTAAAGCTGTCTATATATATATATTAATCGACCAAAAGACGGTCACCCTCCAAAGGTACTCAAGGGTTCTTTATTCTTTCACCCACACTACCATCAACGCGTTTCACCACAAGGGCTTGTTCACGGTTGGGGAAGTCTGCTCACCATTTCAATGTATACTGCTCTTATGGGGCAACAATTATTTAATTCCATTATTTAGCTCATTTTTGTCCTCTTAACATGTAAACATGATGTGATCGCACAGGTATAGTGCAATGGTTTGAAAGCATTTAACTCTCTCTGTTGTCTCCATATAGAGCCTGAGTGACTCTATAACATGTAGTCTGTTGACCATCGACATGTATGAGTGTACAATGTATGATTCTATTTTCCTTCATTGAACAGTGCATGGGAAGTATATCTCTGCAGTGTGGACAGTGTTTGATCCATGGGATTATTCTCCCCTAAGGGGTTCCTGAACAATTCTATCTTTCTCATTTGAACTTTTTAGGCCTCAGTGGTCATATCTTTTACCCATAATTGCGGTGGATCTTTAAGCGAGGACATGTATTGCTTATTCTAGTTGAAATTGCTCATTTTCTCTCTTCTTGGTCCTTAAAGATGGACAAAAACTTCTTCATCAGCGTGGAGACCCACAGGTTGTTAGTTCTGAATTTTATAATCAGTTTTGATTCCAGTCAGAGGCCCCATTACTTAGATTCGGCCATTTTCTCTAGAGATATTCTGTTTACCTTGTCTTTTGGGGCCTCCTTTTGTCCATCTCTAGGCACATGATTATCGGAGGGGGAAGAGCTAGTCATTTTGACTACTCGATTCAAGACTCAGCTTGAAATCAATGGTACCTTTGCCTTAATCATTGCACCCCCTATCCGTTACCAGTTTGTAATTTTCCCAAATGTTCCAGAGCCTGTTTTTCTTACTCTGCCTCCCCTGTTTATCCAATTTGTATACCCTTAAGATTGAGTTTAACCAATCAGAGTGTCTTGGTGATGATTGTTTTATCATCCTTGCATGTGTGGCGGAGAACACGTGGTTCTTTATCTACTGATGCTTCAGTGGCCACCTCATGTGCCCTTAAAATAAAATGTTCTCAATTCATACATCGTGTGTGTCCTTTTTATCTTTCTACATGAATGTGAGGAGTGGGAGGGGGACGAGGCACTGGGCGGGAATGCTCGGATTAAAATAATCTTCAGATATGACCAACAAAGAGGGTGAAAATGGAGATGAAACAGGAGTGAGGGGAGAGATGGACTGAGACTCTGAAGGACACTCACTCCCATAGACCTATCAAAAGTGTACTTCACAATCTGACACTTTCATAACTGAGACATTTCCAGTTATAAATATTGAGTATCTTTTTTATCTGAAATGGAATAAAAATGTCTGTAATTGGCATTGGCAAAGCTGATAGATCTGGCTTGCTTCAAGGGTAGGTTTATTGTTTTGTGATATATCTAGACACGCGCAGAGAGGAACAGAAATCCTAACCTCGGGGCATGCTGTACTAAGAACAAGATTCAAGCTCACATGTATCAGACCCTGCCCTTAAACTCAAGGTTCACGCCTCTTCCCAAGGATTCCTTGGCTATGCTTCTTTGGCCACTCCCCTTTTGAAGACACCTCACCTTTTTCATCTGACTTCCATTACTGGAGCTGTGCCCAACCCATCAGTAGGGTGGCCAACTTTCTATCTTCAGTTTCAAAATAGCTTTGACTCTGCTGCCATCTGAGAGTGATACGCGTCACTAATCAAAGTACAGGCGGTGATGCGGGCATCCGTTCTATTTGCGTTAGACGAACACGTGATGCGTGGCACTTGGGAGACGTGTGAGGTGCATTACAGAGGCAACAATGAGGAGTCGCGTGGATGGGAGGTGAAACACGGGGGTTCAAAGGTTATTCCGCACGTGCTGACAGCATACTGCGCTCAGGGTGTCAGCATCATTACTGGAAGGTAGAAGGGACACATTTCATGAGGGGGAGGGGCTATAACATTCTGAAAAATGAGCTCACTCCCCTGCCTCCCCATTCCTTGAAGGGTCCCGCCCTCTAACATTCAAAGCTCTGTTAATGTCTCACCGCTCTCAGATACCCCTGCCGCCTCTCCCGAGACACCCGGCCCTTCCGACACTCCTGCTCCTGTAGTGACACTCCCTGCCTCTATCCTGAGACACCCAGGCCTTCCGACACGCCTGCTCCTGTAGTGGCACTCCCTGCCTCTCTCCTGAGACACCCAGCCCTTCCGACACGCCTGCTCCTGTAGTGGCACTCCCTGCCTCTCTCCTGAGACACCCAGCCCTTCTGACACTCCTGTTCCTGTAGTGGCACTCCCTGCCTCTCTCCTGAGACACCCAGCCCTTCCGACACACCTGCTCCTGTAGTGACACTCCCTGCCTCTCTCCTGAGACACCCAGCCCTTCCGACACGCCTGCTCCTGTAGACGCTCCCTGCCTCTCTCCTGAGACACCCAGCCCTTCAGACACGCCTGCTCCTGCAGACGCTCCCTGCCTCTCTCCTGAGACACCCAGCTTCTGACACTCCTGTTCCTGTAGTGGCACTCCCTGCCTCTCTCCTGAGACACCCAGCCCTTCCGACACGCCTGCTCCTGTAGTGACACTCCCTGCCTCTCTCCTGAGACACCCAGGCCTTCCGACACGCCTGCTCCTGTAGTGACACTCCCTGCCTCTCTCCTGAGACACCAAGCCCTTCCGACACGCCTGCTCCTGTAGTGACACTCCCTGCCTCTCTCCTGAGACACCCAGCCCTTCCGACACGCCTGCTCCTGTAGTGACACTCCGTGGCTGTCTCCTGGGCAGAGCTCGCCATGAGGCACGCTGCTCCAGTGCTCCGGTGCTCTCTGCTCTCAGCTCGTCATGAGCCGTGGAACGCTCACACGCGGGGATAATTCCCCTGCTGTGCTGAGCATTCCACGGGAACGGGTGCAGCTGTGACGAGCTGAGATCGTCATGAGCATGGGGGCACTGTGCGCGCCCCCCGCCCCCCAGCACAGCGGGGGGATTACCCCCCGCAGCGAAGGGGCTAAAGACAACGGAGGCTAACATTATGCAATATACTTTTATTGCTGCCCCAACATGCAGCCCTTTAACGAAAACATCCCATCATGAATAAGAACATAGAGCTTCGACGGAGAACCATAAATTCTTTGAAATTACTTCTTCGGCTCTAAATCTATAGAAAATGAATCGATTCTCAGAAAGACGAAGTGTCTGAAAGAAAAGAGAAGAAAAAAATAGGTAATTCCGATGGATACGGATACTTATAAGTAATCACAAGTAAATTAAAAGCTATTCTAAGCTACAGTGTTAAATGTTTAGTATTGAAAACGAAAAAAAAAATACATTAACTTTTACTTGATTAAAGTCTGTTTCTAAATCAAACCAAATTAGTTTATCTTCCACCAGGGTGTTGTGGTATATAAATAAATAATACCGGATCTAGGTTTGACTAGGCATAGCAATAACAGATAGCTCAATAAATAAGAGTCAAGATTCGAGGTAGTAGGAGTTTGCAGGTTTAATACAGCATAAAGGACAGGAACAGGACAACCTGCATAGGAATAGGATGGCAGGGCCCGGCAGCTGCCGGGGCTGGATCTGGGATGAGCGCGCTAGCTTTTAATAACAATACACAAGTATATATAGTAAAACAGTTGCATTACAGTACATATGACAGGCGGAGCAGTGGGTGGAGCAAAGGGTGTGACGCGTAGCAGTCGCGAAAGATAAGGGTGAAAGTAGGTGTAACAGGGCGTATACATAGACATGTGATGCAAACGTAACAGAATATGTCATGAATAGGGCGGAAACATGGAGGGGGCTACCTAAGGAGCCGGGACCTCTAACCTGGTGGTGCGCGCAAACTGGCAATGACGTATTACTAGGAGAAGCTGGGGGCTACGAACTCTGTGCTAGGAGCAGAGACTGAAGTCTGGAGAGTCAAGGCGACATGTACCTAAACAGTATCTAGTATCTGATGTTTAGAGAACATGTTGATATAAACTAGAAGTCAGGAGGGGAAAGGCTAACTTGATTCTAAGACTGGAGCATGCATTATTCTACATGTAGTGCGTGATGAAGAATATTAAATGACCATTAAATACAGTATTTCTCTTACATGGAGACGTAAAGGCTAGACAATGACGGAAACTATTGATGCGATTCAGTAGCTTTAGGAATGCAGAGAAGGAGGGCTGAACTGATAACTAGAATCATAACATACTCTTGGCAGAGGCAGAGCCAGGCTGAACCGGGCACTGCGAGGCAGGAAGCAAGTGAAGGGTCAGGGATACAGGTGGGGGCTCCTCAGCGAGGGCTCAGGAGACAGGAGCTGAATCTGGTGTCCAGGCCCTTTTGAGGCCTAGAAACGGGGACTTTACAATGGAATAACGTGCACACTGAGAAACGTGGCAACGTAACTTTACATAGGCCTGGTATCCGTAGTTTTCACGAGAACTGGAAACTGGCATACTAGAGATGGACACAGCTATAATTGCGTCTTTAATCGAACATGGGGATACATATGCATATTAATCATGCACACATAACATATGATGGAGGACGCGTAGGGACACAGAACATGGCAAAATTTACTTTTCCACATTCCCTCCTTGTCACTACGTTTCCATCAGGAAACATCAATATTCATGATACCATCTATCATTTCATACAGCATCAATTGTTCGTCTCGAATTTTCTTGGAACGGGATTTAGAACGGGACTTGGGACTAGGAATACAAGAGGTAGCACAAATGCCGCAAATCGCAGGGCCACATTGTATACAGAGGCAGCAACTGAATATGATCGCTACTGCAATACCTAGAAAGGACAATACTTTCCATCCCCAAGCGGAAATTATATTCCAGAACCAACCGGACCATGTCCAGGTGCCTGGATCTTGGTGTAACAGATGGGCAATTTTATGGAGTCTGGTTATGGCTGAATAAACAGACGGCGCGTTATTTGGAATGAAAATGCAGCAACTAGATCCGATGACTCTACAGGCCCCGCCCCTATCGGCCAATATGACGTCAAGGACGAGACGATTTTGGAGCACGACAAATCTCATAGCAGATTGCTCTTCGGTTAAGTTACCTAGAGCAGAGGCAGTCTCATTTACTACAGCTTCAAGGGTTCTGGTTAACCTACGAATTAGCTTGCTATTCTGGATAGGGCCTATAAAGAAAAAGAAACCTCTATTGAAATCTGTATACTGTTCTAGAGCAGTTTCAGTATAATCGACAATCGGGGACTCGATCTCCCTTCTATGTCTAATGTGTACTAGATGTGTGTTTCTATGATAATCAGATGGGGCTAGGAAAACAGGTGGCAGTAGGAAGGCAATGTAACAGGTTCCCTCCCAATCGAGGGGCAGACGAACATATGCAGTCTGACCACAAATAAAATAAGAATGACGTGAAGCTTTAAAAATAGATTTCCTACTGTCACTATACTTGACAATAGTAGTACAATCACTATGTCCTACAAGTACGGAACCATTATTTCGGACACATAATTCGCCTTTGACTGGTAATACTGAAATAGCAGGTAAGTTCGGAGTAGAATCAGACTGAACATTCAGGACCATGAAATTCGAAGAATAATTACCTAAATTGTAAACTTCATTCTCTAGATCTAACCCTGTTCTGTGGGGAAGACCTTGCTTGTCTGGAAAACATGTACTGTTAAGAAAAGACATATCTGTTGAGGATGACGTTAACGTGGACCACGCTCCACACGAACCATTATGTGAAAATGGATAAGGAAAGAGTGGCAGAACTCCCTTCGGTGTCTGGAAAGGGGGGAGTCGACCACACACCCAACAATTAGTGGCATTGCTGGTCTGGTGTGAATAATGTAACATGCGGATAAAAGAATTGTTACGCATAGCGAGGCGGTAAGAGAGTTCATGAGGAGGCAGATCACTAAACGTGTGCTCTACTGTAACATTAGAAGACTTATTTACATGAGAAACTGGAAAATACAAGTAAAATGCATAACTGGTGCAGGAAATCATAATGCTGAGAAATAAAACGAAACTTAGAAAAATGATACATCGGATTGAGTTTTGACTAACTCTCTCACTATGGGGGTCTATTTTATACATGTCAGAAACCGGTCTAACCGTTTCACCTAGGGGAGGACTTAGACAATCAAACTGGCTGACTTATTTTACTAGACCTTAACTTTTTCTTATACTCCTGTTGCGGAGTTTTCTCTAACAGGGAGGGTGCAATATCATTGTCTTTTGCGGGACAGTCCTTAAGAATAGTACTTTGGCAGTCCTTTAAATCCTCGGAAATGTTCTTTGAAACTGGTTTCAATCCATAAAACTTTTTGATATGCGAAAGATGCACCCAGCCTTTACGTCCCTCCAACTTCACGGCTGTACGGGTGGCCAGGAGGACCTGTCGGGGCTCCTTCCAGCGAGGCTCCAGCGGACTTGAACGATCGAAATTTCGCACTAGGACCATGGATCCGGGAACGATTTCATGCGGTGCCACCTCGGTATTGTCTGGAAAGGCGGCGGCAACCTGTGAACGACAAGAGTTGAGGGCAGACATCAAGGAAACTAGGTCATCTGTCAGCATATTACTTGAAACATCTGTAATACTTCGGGGTCTAGGAGTACCCCACATGTTAGGGGGGCGGCCGAAAACGACCTCATACGGGGACAGACCTGATCTGGAATGTGCGACCATGCGCATATAGAACAGGGCAACTGGCAGAGCTACTAGCCAGTCTACACCTTTCTCTTTACATACTTTGGCGATGCGAATTTTCAGGGTCTGATTATGTCTCTCTACGAGACCGGCTGCTTCAGGATGGCGTACACAATGGAACTTCCACTGGTACCCTAACAAAAGGGAAACATGTTTCATCAACTCAGATGAGAATGGCTGGCCGTTGTCAGAATATACGACTCTAGGGAGTCCATAACGGGGGAAGAACTCACGAACCAACTGCTTGGCAGTAGTCGTGGCTGTGTAATCTGGGACTGGATATGCCTCTGTCCACCTGGACAAAGCGCATACAACTACGAGGACATACTTGAAACCTCGACATCGCTCCATCTGAATGTAATCCATCTGGAGGACTTCAAAAGGGTGGTCAGGAGGTTGGAATCCACCTTGTTCCACCGGGACACTTTTACCTGGATTAAACTGACAACATATCATACAGGTACGGACTTTCTGCTTGGCTGCAGCTCGTAAATGCTTGTTGAACCAAATGTTCTGGATACTGTCTAACATTGCTTTTTCTCCTAAATGTGCTGGACTATGTGCGGTATTGATAATGACTTGAACCATGGAGTCGGGGAGAAACCATGTGGTTTTACCCTTCGTTACCCATTCCTGATCTGTCTGGACCCCTCCTTGTTCGGACCATTTCTTGATTTCATCGGGAGTAGCATGTAACTGGATATCTATGACATCTTGTGTAGGGTTTTTAACTGTCATACATGTAGTCGGATCTGGAGTAAGTGTCTGTGTTAGCTTAACTGAAATGTCTGGAGCCTGTGCTGTAAGCTTGGCTGTGCGATCTGCTAGATCATTACCTTGGGAAATAGTGTCAGTAACTTTCGTATGTGCTTTGCATTTCATGATAGCAATGGATGTCGGTAAGTGTATGGCATCTAACAGAGCTTGAATAAGGAGACCATGCTGAATCTTGGTTCCATGAGAAGTCATGAAACCTCTCTCCTGCCAGAGCACTCCGAAGTCATGTACAACTCCAAATGCGTAACGTGAATCTGTGTAAACATTAACTTTCAGGTTCTTGGCGTGAATGCAGGCTTGTGTCAGAGCAACTAGCTCTGCTGCTTGAGCAGACAGGGTGTCAATACGGTGTGTTTCAATAACTTCAGTGTCAGTAGTCACTGCATACGCGGCTACTAGTTTTCCTGTACTTGTTCTTATACATGAACCATCCACATAAAGTGTCAGGTCTGGATCTGGTAATGGAATATCTGTCAGATCTTGTCTTGGCTTAGTCATAATGTTAACTACTTCCACACAGTCATGTGTGGCAGGATTTGGATTAGCTGATGGTAACAGTGTAGCAGGATTTAGAACGTTGCAGCGTCTGATTTCTATGTGTGGCTGGAACAGTGTCAATTCATAACCTGTTAAACGTGCAATTGTCAAGTGCTGAGTTTGTGTTCGGTTTAAAAGAACTTCCACGGAGTGTGGAACTTGTACTGTCAAGGAATGTCCTAATACTATGGAATCACTTTGTCTGATAGCTAGTGCTGTGGCTGCAACTGACTTGAGGCACGCAGGCAGAGCCTGGGCTACAGGATCTAATGTGCTCGAAAAATAAGCACAAGGCTTGTATTGTCCTACTTGATCTTGTGTGAGAACAGATAATGCTGTACCTTCGTGTTCAGTGACGAAAAGTATAAAAGGCTTACTGTAGTTCGGTGTTGCTAGAACTGGAGCTTGACATAGGGCTTTCTTTAATTCATTAAAACTAAGTGTATGTTCAGATGTCCAAGGGAGAACAGTCGATACGGCTGCCTCCTGTGTCGTTAACTGTATCAGTGGTTTAGCTAGAAATGCATACTGAGGAATCCATTGTCTGCAATAAGAAGTAAGGCCGATAAAAGCACGTACCTCCTTCTGGGTCTTTGGCTGAGGAAGACTCGCTATTAACTGGATACGATCTGGTGTCAACTGCCTACCCCTCTTGGACAGTAAGTGGCCTAAATAGATCACTTGCTGGACACAGAATTGAAGCTTCGAAGGGGACACCTTGTGTCCCATTTCGGCTAGGAAATACAATACTGTAAGTGAGGCTCGCTCGCAAGCACGTTCAGAACGGGCTGTGATCAGTAGATCATCGACATACTGGAGCAGGGCAGTGTCAGTTGGCATGTGAATATTGTCTAGTTGTCTCTTAACCCTTTAGGTGCTGCCGTCGGCCAACGGTCGTCACGGGCACTACCTCCCCAGTGCTGCGTGCGACCGCTGGACGTCCAGTTCAGCACTGGATAATGGACAGCGCAGCACTGGGGAGGTATGTTTACAAGCTCCCAAGGTGTTATGTGCTTGACTATAAATACTAGGACTTTCTGTGAAACCTTGAGGAGCGCGTGTAAACATATAGCTCCTTCCATTTAAACAAAATCCGAAAAGAAACTGGCTGTCTGGATGAATGGGGACACTAAAAAATGCGTTCTTGAGGTCTATGACAGTGAAAAATGTGGCTTCGGAATCAATGGCTGTCAATAGGGAAGAGATATCTGGGACAACTGGGTACTGGGGAATAATGCATTTATTAAGTTCTCGAAGATCAATCACTAATCGATATACTGGAGGTGCGTTTGGATCAGTACGTTTCATGACAGGAATGATCGGAGAATTACATACATTGGAGTCAGTTTCTACCACTACTCCTTGAGCGATGAGCTCGTCAATAATTTTGGATAAGGCTGCTACAGCCTCAGGTGGCAATCTGTACTGTCTGATTCGTGGCAGGACTACACCTGGTTTGAGAGTCACACGATGGGGTGTGATTTGCATAAAGCCAACATCAGTTGGACCTTGCGCCCATAGATGCTGCGGAACATTAGACAATCTTGGATCAAAATCTCGTAATACATAGTGACCCTTGAAGTCACGTAGGAACAATCGTATTCCCTCTGGGGAACAGCATATGACTGCACCTAACTCTTTCAGTGTTTTAATGCCTAACAAATTCTCTGGACATGACTTCGTAAGTAACAGATCAGTAGTGCGGGACAATGGACCTACTTCTAGAGTAACTGGCTTTGAAATTTCATTTACGATAGGTTTTCCTGAAAATCCAAGGGAAACATTTCTTGAGCCTGAGAGCGGAGCCCCTGGAACTTCGGCGTGGCTGATGGTGGTCCTACTTGCCCCTGTATCAATCAGAAACTTTCTGTCTTTCCCTAGTACTTGACTGTGAACATAGGGACCCTCTTGATCTACAGGTATCTCGATGAGAGGCAAGCCTACCTCCCTCTCTAGGCTGTTTCATGAATATGGCTGATACTCTGGATACTCTGACTGAGCATACTGGTACATCTGCTGTGTAACATGCTGTGTTGCAGCGATGGGCTGCGGTACAGTAACTGTCTGTGGTGCATTCTGTGGCTGAGAAGTCTGCGAAACTTGCTCTTGTCTAGGCGGACGTGGTCTTTCTTTAGTCTTACCGGTAGCTATGTTGTGTTTCAGAACTGCACACTCGTTTATAAAATGACCTGGCTGTTTACAATAATTGCAGGTCCCTTTAACGGGAGCTGCAGGATGACTGGCTTGATTCGGACCCCTCTTCTGACTGTCTTGAGGAACAGATTGTGCAACTAGTACTTTCATTTTCGTGTCTTTCATATGCTTTCTCTCGTGTTCTTGCTCTTCGCTGATTCTATTCTGGTGATATTGAAGCATCTGTAACATCTGGGACGGGGTATTAGCTTGCCAGGTACTTTCGACTTTCAAAACTCGGTTTTTAATTGGTGGACTTGAATTCTCGACTAGTTTAGTAACAAAAAGATGAGGGTATGACTCGCTACTTGTCTTGAGGCCACTGTTTATAATAAAACATTTCTCAAATCTAGAGTAAAAATCACTAGTGTCTTCGTCTTGTTTCTGTTTACATGCTGAGATTGCATCCCAGTCTTCCTTTTTAGTGGTTAATAATCTGGGCAAAACTTGTATTAACAATTCTGGTAATTCTTTACATTTATCTCCAAGACCGGTACCTGGTACTCGTGCCTTGTCTTCAGCTTCTAGAACTGCCCAATCGATCTTTTTCTCTCCCACCTCCCATTCCTTTTCCTTGAGTTTCTCATATACCCCTGCGGGCAACAGGACTTTTAACATTTTAATGATATCTGGATACGTGTATTCTCCCATACGGAGCATGTCTTTTAATTTTTGGTGGAACCCTGCTGGATCTTTATCATGACAGGGAATTAACTTTTTCATCTCTAAGAGTTCCATCTTTGTAATCGGAGTGTAAACAAACACTTGTTGCATTTCACCATCTGTTGTCCTAACTGGGTGTACTTCTCGTAACGGATTCTGTCTGTCTATGTAAAAGGGTTTACTTTCTGGGGGTGAGACATGAACAAAATGCGGGTTCAGAAACATACTATATTTGTGGCGCTGTTCTAGAATGACACTAATTAAATCGGTACCTAAACCTTTCCATTTATACTGGAGTAACTCGTTCAGGACATCGTGTAACGGACCTGGATCAGAATGTTGACCCTCATACAAAGTAATGAGGTGTTGAATCATATACATACCCGCCAGTCGTTGCTCGGCTGGGGGCAATTTCAGAAACATTTGTGCCACTATTTCGTCTGGAAAAGTGGTAGAATCAGTAATCCATCGGACTGCTGATCGGGCTAGTTCTTGTTCATGCATAGTACTTAATTCACTGTAACCGATTCGTGATTTCAGAATGTGATCGGTAGCTTGAAATACTTGTTCCAGAGAACCTTGTTCTGGTGCTGGATGATGAAAAATTTTCTTGTGTTCTAGGCGTAAATGGCGGTCTGGAAATCTAGATTTTCCTACATACGCAATTCTGGCGGGATTCTCGTCCTCTACCTCTTCTGTAGAAGAGTCATTTCCTTTTTCGCTTACTTGTGCTGCTTTACGTTGTTCGTGTAACTTTATTATTTCTTTACGAATTTTCTTGTACATACTCTCTATACTACTGATGGTCTTATGCTTACCCTCGGCTATATTATCACTCCACCTTGTCAGGACTTTCATTTCGGCTTGATCTTTGGTCGGATAATCTTGTTCTCTTATTAGACAATTAATCAGAAACTTTAATAGCATGAGCTGGACTTCAACTTTTCTTTGGCACATGACGTCACTAATACTTTCTGGATCATTCCCTGTACGGATGAAACGATATATTCTGTCTAGATCTCCTTTCATATCTGGTAGGGTGACTAGATACTCGGTCACCTTTCTCACGCGTAATGAATATAGAACCATATTATCCTCGCCTGGGACTGGATCATAGCCACATTCGTTAAGGGCTTTTCTTATTTCTGCAACAGACTGATACCTGGGCGTACGCTGTGACGCTTGTGCATGTAATTCGGCTAACGTTAAACGCTTGTGTGGCGGCGGGGTTCCTGGAGGACCTCCCCCTGCGGCCCCTAAACTGGAATCATCGACTGATGCTCTTCGTACTAGCGCGGCGGGAAATTGAAATGCGGGCTGAACTTGTATGGCGGGCTGAACCTGGGGGACCGTAGCAGGTACTGCAAAGGGTGCCCCGGTGTCTGGAGGAGCAGGAAGTGCCTGATTTACAGGGACTGGCGGAGCGGGATTTGCATATTCCGGGAATGTGTCGTCCAAATAGGACGAGATGAAAATATCAGCTGCGGTCGGTTTGTGACGTAGCTTGGTCGGAACTAAGGGTGGCGGAAAATTACTGGATGCCTCCGGGGTCGCTTTTGGCAAGCCCTCGGCAAGAAGAGGATACATACCCTTAATGAGGGCGTTCCTCTGTCTGTCTGACTGTTCGGTTTTAACTCGTTCACCTATCTCGATTAATTCCCTTTCTTGGGCTCGTTCTAAGGATTCTCGACTTAATTCAGACTTTCTGATTTCTTTTTCGGTTCTTTTATGAGATTCTTTGCGCCATAACTCAATGGCATCTTTCTGTGACTGTCTGGCTTTCTTTTTCCATAATGCCTCTTCTACTCTCATGATGCACTCGGCATCCCATGTACCTGATACGGGCCATCTATACTTTTCCTCTAACTGTTTGGTATACTCTACCCATAAATCTAGATACAATATGGCGCTTATGCCATGTTTCTGATACATAAAGTGACCTGGACTGTCCCTAGGCGGGACAGGAACTGCTGCTTCTAGCAGACCTTTTCTAGGTTTTAACTGACGTAATTTCGAAAATAAGGGCATGACTGAACTGTAACTGAGACACAATACGTAATTACACAATAACCACGATAATTACTTCACACTCATACCACGACATTAAAGTACATGAAGAACATTTAAAATAACAGTTCGAACAGAATACTACCTGGAATACGGAAAACAGAATACATGAATTTTCTCGAGAACAGAACTGACTAGAACAGAAACTAGATGCACTGCTGAAACAGTACGAAACTCACCGGTCTCATAAAGAGACACGTCAGGACCCGCATCCACCGAAGTGGACACTTCGTTTTGTGGGTCTGTGTACCACCAACCCACGGACCAGAGTCAATTAGATTGACCCTGTCTAGATACCACCCCAGCAATGGTACTCACCGGGCAGCAAGAACGGAAGGCCTCGGACTGGACTGGACTGCTTCGACGCCGGACGGACGAACTTCGGACTTCTGTTACGGGTGGGCCTCCGGATACCTCGGACCTTGGACTCTCGGCTTGGGCTCTGGTCGGGACTCGCCGCGTTCCTCCACCGCCTCGTCTGGATGCTGGACCGCCACCTCCGTCTCCTCCGTGGGCCTGAGGGATACTTGAAGCAGAAATATCTGCACGTGCACGGTATGGTTCCGTCACGGCTGCAGAGGGTCAGGGGGCACGCGTGGCTTCACCGGCGCGTGGGGAAAGGGCAAGTCCCTGTTCGGGCGCCATTATGTGGTATATAAATAAATAATACCGGATCTAGGTTTGACTAGGCATAGCAATAACAGATAGCTCAATAAATAAGAGTCAAGATTCGAGGTAGTAGGAGTTTGCAGGTTTAATACAGCATAAAGGACAGGAACAGGACAACCTGCATAGGAATAGGATGGCAGGGCCCGGCAGCTGCCGGGGCTGGATCTGGGATGAGCGCGCTAGCTTTTAATAACAATACACAAGTATATATAGTAAAACAGTTGCATTACAGTACATATGACAGGCGGAGCAGTGGGTGGAGCAAAGGGTGTGACGCGTAGCAGTCGCGAAAGATAAGGGTGAAAGTAGGTGTAACAGGGCGTATACATAGACATGTGATGCAAACGTAACAGAATATGTCATGAATAGGGCGGAAACATGGAGGGGGCTACCTAAGGAGCCGGGACCTCTAACCTGGTGATGCGCGCAAACTGGCAATGACGTATTACTAGGAGAAGCTGGGGGCTACGAACTCTGTGCTAGGAGCAGAGACTGAAGTCTGGAGAGTCAAGGCGACATGTACCTAAACAGTATCTAGTATCTGATGTTTAGAGAACATGTTGATATAAACTAGAAGTCAGGAGGGGAAAGGCTAACTTGATTCTAAGACTGGAGCATGCATTATTCTACATGTAGTGCATGATGAAGAATATTAAATGACCATTAAATACAGTATTTCTCTTACATGGAGACGTAAAGGCTAGACAATGACGGAAACTATTGATGCGATTCAGTAGCTTTAGGAATGCAGAGAAGGAGGGCTGAACTGATAACTAGAATCATAACATACTCTTGGCAGACTCAGAGGCAGAGCCAGGCTGAACCGGGCACTGCGAGGCAGGAAGCAAGTGAAGGGTCAGGGATACAGGTGGGGGCTCCTCAGCGAGGGCTCAGGAGACAGGAGCTGAATCTGGTGTCCAGGCCCTTTTGAGGCCTAGAAACGGGGACTTTACAATGGAATAACGTGCACACTGAGAAACGTGGCAACGTAACTTTACATAGGCCTGGTATTCGTAGTTTTCACGAGAACTGGAAACTGGCATACTAGAGATGGACACAGCTATAATTGCGTCTTTAATCGAACATGGGGATACATATGCATATTAATCATGCACACATAACATATGATGGAGGACGCGTAGGGACACAGAACATGGCAAAATTTACTTTTCCACAGTGTGGTGGGTGGGATAATGTTAGTTTCCGTTGTCTTTAATGAAAGCAAGATTCTCTCTGTATTATAAATGGAGAATCGTCATTTCCGGGCCCCACGGCTCTTAGCTGCATGGGACGTGGCTGACCTAGAGGGGAAGAGCAGGGAGAGTGGCCACAGAAGCAGGAGTGTGAGAAGGGCTGGGAGCGTCCGGAGAGAGGCAGGGGCTGTCACTAGAGGGTCAGTGAGGGTCACTCGAGGGACAGGGAGTGTCATTACACGAGCAGGACTGTTAGAAGGACTGCGGGTGTTAGGAAAGAGGCAGGGAGTGTCACTAGAGAGTCAAGGAGGGTCACTAGAAGTGCAGAGAGTTTCTCTAGAGGGCAAGGGAGAGTTAGACACTGTCACCACAGAAGCAAGAGTGTCCGAAGGGCTGGGAGTGTCAGGGGAGAGGCTGGGAGTATCACTAATGTAGCAGGAGTGTCAGAAGGACACCCCCTAGTGAAACTCCCTGACTCTCGAGTGACACTCACAGCCATTCTGACACTCCTGCTCCTGGAGTGACACTCCTGCTCCAGTAGCGACACTCCCTGCCCCTCTCCTGAGACTCACAGCACTTCTGACACTCCCTACCTCTCTCCTGACACTCCCTGCCCTTCTGACACTCCTGCAGTGACACTCCATGTTTAACTCCTGACACTCCCAGCTTCTAACACCCCTGCCCCTGTAGTGACACTCCCTGCCTCTCTCCTGACACAACCAGCCCTTCTGACACTCCTGCACCTGTAGTAACAGTCCCTGCCACTCTCCTGACACTCCCTGCCTCTCTTCTGACAGTCCCAGCCCTTCTGACACTCCTGTTCTAGTAGTGACACTCCTTGCCCCTCTACTGACACTCCCTGACTCTCCACTGACACTCCCTGTCAACTCCTTCCTCTGTGATGTCCCTCTTCCGGGACTGCATATCCTGTCCCCATTCTTGCTCTGTGATATTACTCTCCCAGGCCTACATATCCTATGTCCCCCTTCCTCTCTGATGTCACTCCCCAAGCCTGCATGTCCTGTCCCCTCCTTCCTCTGTGATGTCACTCCCCCCAAACCTGTATATCCTACCCCACTTCCTCTGTGATGTCCCTCCCCCAGGCCTGCATATCCTGTGCCCCTTCCTCTGTGATGTCACTTTCCCAGGCCTGTATATCCTACCCCACTTCCTCTCTGATGTCACTCTCTTAAGCTTGAACTTCCTGGCTGCTACTCTTCTGTGATGTCACTCCCCTCGCCCATATATGTGCATCCTGCCACCTTCTTCCTCTGTGATGTCACTCCCCTAGGACTGTACATCCTGTCCCCGCCTTCCTCTGTGATGTCAGTGCCTCAGGCCTGCATATCCTGCACCCCCTCCTCTGTGATGTCACTCCCCTAAGCTTGAACATCCTGGCCGCTCCTCTGTGATGTCACTCCCCTCGTCCATATAAGTACTTCCTGTCCCCTGCCTTCCTCTGTGATGTCACTCCCCTAAGCTTGAACATCCTGGCCTATCCTCTGTGATGTCACTCCCCTCGCCCATATAAGTACTTCCTGTCCCCTACCATCCTTTGTGATGTCACTCCCCTAAGCTTCAACATCCTGGCCTATCCTCCTCTGTGATGTCACTCCCCTTGCCCATATATGTACTTCCTGTCCCCTGCCTTCCTTTGTGATGTCACTCCCCTAAGCTTGAACATCCTGGCCGCTCCTCTGTGATGTCACTCCCCTTGCCCATATATGTACTTTCTGTCCCCTGCCTCCTCTGTGATGTCACTCCCTTAAGCTTGAACATCCTGGCCGCTCCTCTGTGATGTCACTCTCCTCGCCCATATATGTACTTCCTGTCCCCTGCCTTCCTCTGTGATGTCACTCCTCCTTGCCTATATATCCAGAGAGGGCCAGTGAGACATCCAGTGATGGTCAGTGATGGACGCGGATTGCAGAGGAGCGCTGGTGCGGAATGTGAGATTAATACCTCCCGTTACGGCCACTTCTCCTCCGCCCTGGGAAGGCCCTGCGTGAGGGCTGACCTTGGCCCCCCGCTGACTAGTCTTTCTTTGGGCCCTTCCCCGGGCCGCAGCCGGGTCCGTCAGCTGACCAGCTGCGATATGTTGGGGGGTCCCGGAGGGGGCTTCCCAGCATACGCTTGAGTCCTTGGGTTATGAATGATTTGAACGAGAGAGTGCCTGGGCTGGGCCTTTGTTGTCCAGTTTGAATGGTGTGAACGAGAGTGCATGGGCTGGGCCTTTGTGTCCAATTTTGAATGAGGTGAATGAGAGTGAATGAAGCTGGGACATCGCCGCCCAGTTGAATGGTGTGCCTGGACAGTAGCGATGGTCAGAACCTTGACGTGGTGCTACTGCTCACTGGTTGTAACACAACTGGTGCTAATCTGACCTTTTGTGTGCGTGGAGTGTAGGTGGAGTGTCCTGAGGGGGGAGCCGTAGGTCACACTGTTCCGTAGACACCTGGAGGCGGAGCTTCAGATGACCCAGAGGGACACCACCCGTCGCACTGGTTGTAACACAACTGGTGCTAATCTGGCCTTTTGTGTGCATGGAGTGCAGGTGGAGTGTCCTGAGTGGGGATCCATAGGTCACACTCTTCTATAGGCACCCGGAGATAAGATATTGTCGTGGGGTCAGAGGACAGGATAACTCAAATATTAGACCAGATGGTGAAGTAGAAGGGGTGGGATGTCAGACAATAGGGAGCATCAGGGGAGAGAGCCCTGGGGTGTCAGGCATGTAGGACTGGAGTCTCATGAGACAGTGTCAGGGAGAGTAAGGGAGTAATAGGTACCCCTAGAGGGTCAGGGAGTGCCACTAGAGGGTCAGAGAGTGCCACTAGAGGGTCAGGGAGTGCCACTAGAGGGTCAGGGAGTGTCACTAGAGGGTCAGGGAGTGCCACTAGAGGGTCAGTGAGTGCCACTAGAGGGTCAGGGAGTGCCACTAGAGGGTCAGGGAGTGCCACTAGAGGGTCAGGGAGTGCCACTAGAGGGTCAGGGAGTGTCACTAGAGGGTCAGGGAGTGCCACTAGAGGGTCAGTGAGTGCCACTAGAGGGTCAGGGAGTGCCACTAGAGGGTCAGGGAGTGCCACTAGAGGGTGATGGAGTGTCACTAGAGGGTCAGGAGTGTCACTAGAGGGTCAGGGTGTGTCACTAGAGGGTCAGGGAGTGTCACTAGAGGGTCAGGGAGTGCCACTAGAGGGTCAGGGAGTGCCACTAGAGGGTCAGGGAGTGTCACTAGAGGGTCACGGAGTGTCACTAGAGGGTCAGGGAGTGCCACTAGAGGGTCAGGAGTGTCACTTGAGGGTCAGGGTGTGTCACTAGAGGGTCAGGGAGTGCCACTAGAGGGTCAGGGAGTGTCACTAGAGGGTCAGGGAGTGTCACTAGAGGGTCAGTGAGTGCCACTAGAGGGTCAGGGAGTGCCACTAGAGGGTCAGGGTGTGTCACTAGAGGGTCAGGGAGTGACACTAGAGGGTCAGGGAGTGCCACTAGAGGGTCAGGGAGTGTCACTAGAGGGTCAGGGAGTGTCACTAGAGGGTCAGGGTGTTCCACTAGAGGGTGAGGGAGTGTCACTAGAGGGTCAGGGAGTGTCACTAGAGGGTCAGGGAGTGTCACTAGAGGGTCAGGGTGTTCCACTAGAGGGTGAGGGAGTGTCACTAGAGGGTCAGGGAGTGCCACTAGAGGGTGAGGGTGTTCCACTAGAGGGTCAGGGAGTGCCACTAGAGGGTGAGGGAGCGTCACTAGAGGGTCAGGGAGCGTCACTAGAGGGTCAGGGTGTTCCACTAGAGGGTGATGGATCACTAGAGATGGGGTGTGCCACTAGAGGGTCAGGGAGTGTCACTAGAGGGTGAGGGAGTGCCACTAGAGGGTCAGGGAGTGCCACTAGAGGGTCAGCGAGTGTCACTAGAGGGTCAGGGAGTGCCACTAGAGGGTCAGGGAGTGTCACTAGAGGGTCAGGGAGTGCCACTAGAGGGTCAGGGAGTGCCACTAGAGGGTCAGGGAGTGTCACTAGAGGATCAGGGAGTGCCACTAGAGGGTCAGGGAGTGTCACTAGAGGGTCAGGGTGTTCCACTAGAGGGTGAGGGATCACTAGAGATGGGGTGTGTCACTAGAGGGACATGAGGTGTCACTACAGGAGTGTCAGAAGGGGCAGGGAGTGTCACTAGGGAGGCAGGAGTATCAGAAGTGCTGCCAGTGTCAGGAGCGAGGCAGGGGCTGTCACTACAGGAGAAGAATTATCAGAAAGGCTGGTGTGTCAGGAGAGAGGGGAAATGTTACTAGAGAGTCAGGGAGAGTCAGAAGGGCTGGGTATGCCAGGAGAGAAGCAGGGGGTATCTCAACAGGAGCAGGGATGTCAGAAGGGCTGGTAGTGTCAGGAGAGGGAGGGACACATTACAGGATGAATAGAGTCAGAAGGGAGAAGCTGGAAGTCTCACTAGAGAGTCAGGGAGTGCCACTAGATGGGCAGAGAGTGTCACTACAAGGGCAGGGGTGTTAGAAGCTGGGAGTGTCAGGAGAGAGCCAGGGAGTGTCACTACAGGGGCAGGGGTGTTAGAAGTTGGGAGTGTCAGGAGTTAAACATGGAGTGTCACTGCAGGAGTGTCACTACAGGGGCAGGGGTGTTAGAAGCTGCAGTTAATAGGTGTATTTTCGTATTGGGTATCTTTTTATGATCTCCATTGAAAGTCAATAGGGAAAACGCGCCTGTGTTTAGACACGGCACGTGTCTCCCGTGGGCCTCCTACTTCCTAACCTTTGGTTGTCTAGTGTAGCCCCAGCGATTCCACAGACCCCAGGCCTGCTTACTAACTCTCACGTGGTACTTATACCACTTTCTTAGTATATGGTTTGTGAGGCCCCTAGGGCATAACGTATACTGTGCAACTTATCGTATATTAACTGTGTGACTTGTATTGTATTTTGACCTCTGACTTCATAACGAGTGCAGGGGGGTTGTGTTTAGATTAAATACATATATATTTGATATATACCTTGCGTGGTGTCCTTTCATTTGGTATTCAAGGGATTATATATGGTAAAACAACTTGCTTAACTCGCCTACTGAAGTCTTAGCCTGAAGACTGCTGGTTCATGCTATCACTAGGATAGCTTTCTATAAGGTTGACTTTACAACCACCATCAGTAAGGGTCGATTAGACTGGTGCAAGGTGCCCTCTAGAACTAGTGGACATCATATGCCAGGCTAACTTCTCACAATCATCAACATAGAAAAATCTATAATGACCCCAACTCAAAACCTGGAATCCTTGGGGTTCCAGGTAAAAACAAGTACAAGCCAATTACAACTTCCAGCCCAGAAACTAACCAAAATAAAGAAAGAGGTTTCTTATGTTATGTCCAAAGACTTAGTCAGTTTACGCATGTTAGAAATGGGATCCCTGGCTGGCCAGGGCTTGCGCCAAAGTCAGTCAGAGACCACCACTCCTAAGTCAGGGCAAGGGAGTTACACACCAAGATAACCCCTGCTCACTCTCTAGGTAACGTGGCGCGAGCAGCAAGGCTAAACTTGGAGGCGATGTGAGTTAAGTATTTGCGCACGCAACCCAGCAACAACCCCCAAGACCCACCACGAAGGAAACTCCACACAAGGTTATATAAAAATAGCCTTTGTATTACACCAAAACACATTAGATAAAAACACACACTTTACAATGTGCCAACAGGCACGGGCAGAATTTACAGGGGATATGTACAAGACAGGGCCACCATCAGGAATCAGCACTTTTAGAAGTAACACTTTTAAAAATTAGCACTTAGAACATAGGATGTAAAATCACTGTAGCACACAACCAGTAACTACTGGTAACCAGGACCTCACTAGCACCACCTGCACTAGGAGAAAAACAACCACCTAAGTATCACAATACCTGTAGGGGTGTAAGCACATAACACATGATGCATAAACATACATTCAGCGGTGTAAGGAAGGAAAACACATGATGCATCAACAATACATTCAGAGGTGTAAGAACAAGGCACATGACGCATAAAAACACATTCAGAGGTGCAGAAAATGAACAATTGCGCCAAACTCACATAAGTCACCACCTGTGACTGTCCCTAGGCCAACTGGCCTCTCTAGGGCTAGGACGCCCTGTGTCCCAGTGTCAGGGGCCTAAACGTGGCAGCTGCCCACGAAGTGCTGGGCAGCTGGGGATAAATTGGTGGGGCCAACGTGGGAGCCTCCCAGGCTCTGGACAATTACACTGCCCCCCTGAGCCTCTCAGGGCCCTAAACAAATGACAGGCCCCTTTGAGCCTCGCTGGGCTCTTTGCGCAACAGAATACCCCCTCTGAGCCTCTCTGGGCTCTGAAAACAACAATGGGGGCTGTGAGCCTTTCTCAGGGCTCAAAACGTCAAGCAATGCCCCTGAGCCTCACAGGCTCTGAACCAAAGGAAATGCCCCCTAGAGCCTCACTGGGCGGTGGGGTCCCTCACGGGGGGGCCCGGGAACACTTGGGGCGCCTTGGGCCTCTCGGGGCTCTTAAACAATTGTGGGCACTTTGGAGCCTCTCGGGCTCAACCAACAAATTATGCCCCCAGAGCCTCGGGGCTCGAAACAGCATGCGGCAATGACCCCTGACGTCGGAGTCCCTCTCGGGGGACTCAAGATTCAATTTGGCCCAGGAGCCTCTCAGGGCTCACAACAAAGATCTTCTGGCTGGAGGGGAGAGGGCGGGCACCGACAGCGTGTCTCGACGCCCTCCTCCCTTCACTTGTTCTTCCGGCCCCCACTCACCTACTCTCGGCAGCTGCCGGTCGTCTCCTTTTTCACCGGCGGCCACACGGGGCTTCAAGGCTCTCCACTCTCTCGTCCTGCAGGGGGGCGGGACTTCCGGGGCCTGCTCCTGACACACTCCTAGGCTTCCCCAAACCGGGGGAAACGGAAGGGAGACTCGCCGGTCCCGCCCTCGTCCGGGCGTCTTCTGTAGTTTTGGCTGGCTTCCTGCCTCGGGTGTCCGCCAATGACAGCGCGCCCCCGAGAAGGGAGGCGGGCACTTCCGGGTCGCACTAGGCAGTGGCCCGGCCATGTTTTCAATGCCCCTGGGCTGCGGCGGTGATTTTCGAAGGGCAATGCTGGGTGGGCACCGGCTGCTTTAAAATACACGATGAATCGAGGTGGGCACTCGATTGGGGCAGCAACACAGCACGCAGGCAAAAGATGCCGGGTGGGCACCGGCCAAAGCACCCAGAGCGCTGCCAAGCGCTAAATGAAATTTAAAGCGCTCCCTGCGCTAAAATGGCAAATAAAGCGCTATTAAGCGCTGGGTCACAACAAAGCGCTCTCAAGCGCCAAAAGGCAATCAAAAGCGCTCCCAGGCGCTAGGGGCCAACAAGCCCAGCAAAAGTCCTTCTAGGCAGGCGGGGGGGCAAGGCTGGGCCCAGAGCCAGCTCACTGGGTCTCCAGGCAGGGAGACAGTCCAAGTGGCGGTCCTCCTGCCCAGCAACAGCAGCAGCCCCCTCAGGATCCTGGAAGAGAACAGTTTGTGTGGAGACACAGCCCCATTTTTATACTATAAATTCCTTTGTCTGTAGGTGCAGGGTGGGGGAGAAACCAGTCGCAGCAGGTTTTGGAGCACCCTTGATGTGCTCATCACTTCACTCTATTCACTGGCAGGGCTAGGGTCGTTCGACGCACCACAGGGGGCGGAGCCAGCATTGTGTGGGGAAAGCCCAGCCCCATCAGGAACCAGGTGCAGCCCTCCCCGCACATCAGCATGCTGATTTCAGCACTCACCACTGGGCAGACCCATCCAGACATCCTGGAGCCTGGCATCCCAGCCAGTTCCAGCCAATCACACGCCAGCACCCTCACAGCTCACGCATAGCCATGTCTAGAAGTAGTACTTCCGCACAAGACACAATCATGCCACATACATCATTGCGAAGCATTTAATCAGAAGAGTCCACACATACCAGACTCGAGCCTGTACACCCCAAGCATCAGGAACTACCAGGGACACATACATTCCCCATGCATTCCTATGGGAGGGCAGGCCTATCTCACCACATGCACTCAAAGTGCGCACGCACTTTCCACTGGGACACAGTGAAAGTGCGCAGAACCCAAAAATCACCATCCCCAGGTCACCATTAAAAGCAAAAAGTTTAGGGGTGAACCTGCCAAAAGGGCCAAGTCCAACACAACCCCCTTCCAGCCAAAACGCAGGGTAGACCAATCACCACCGTGATGGACTTCCCTGCTTGGGGCAATAGAACACGGACGCGGGCCCGCAACTGCAGGGACACCCTCCTGTTCTACGCCACGGTGAACCCATGGGATTCCTTACAAAACCACTGTCTGTACCAACTGGACTACCCCACTGGTACTCCCGAGCTGTCCGCGGCCAGGACCAGGCCCTGGGCCACCCAGGTGCCACTGGTCCTTGCCTATTCGCAGAGCGGGGGGTAGTAACCCCTGGTTCATAGTAGCCATTCTCCACTCTTCCTGTCTGCAAGACAGGACTAGACTGCCACTGGTTCTCCAGCCTAGGGTCTACAACCTCAGGCGGACCAGGAGTCTCAGGGAAGGCTCTCCTCCCCCTACCTCTTCTTCTAGGGTTCCTCCTCCTCCTGCGATGGGTATCCTTACAACGCCACTCCAACCCAGGGTTTAACCCCTCAGGTTGCACCGGGGTCCGAGGTGGGCTTTCCCACCCTATGCACCCCCTTCCAGAGGTCTGCCCTCTCCCAACTGGAGAAGTTGCTCTGGAAGAAGAACCGGTCAGGACACTGGTTACAGTCGTCCTACCCTTCAGGTCAGGCTGATCCTGAACCTGGCCTCCCAACCTCTTGTCTAAAACCTTTGGTGGAACAATTGCCTGGCACTCCAGGACTTCTGGGGATTCACACACCATCCCCCTGAGGCTAACAAATGACACATATGTTGTGTGACTGTCTGTCTGGCGCAGATCTCACGTCCCCTGTCCACCTGACAGTGCGCGGAGATCCCCCAGACCAGAAGTGGCGCCACCCGGGTCCCCCCAAGAAGATCTAGCCCAACTGGCTAGTCCCTGGTCCACTGGTGCATCCACTGGGAAACTCATCCCCCAATCACTCCTCACTTCGGACTTCTGTGCACTCCCTCCTGGAGTAGCACTGCCGGACACTGGAACCCCTGAAGCTCTAGTTACAGATGCTCCAGGTTCCCTAGACACTAGGAGATCTTCCTCAAATGGACCAACAGGACAGCCTAGGTCCCCAAACTGGTGTTCCCTCAAGAAACCATCCAAGTCCTGAGGCAGGGCTTCCGGCGTCTGGAGACCCTCGGTCTCCCTCTCACTCCTGCTCCACTGAGCCAGGCAGTGAGCCCCCACACCCTCCTCGCTATCCTGGGACCTAGCGGGGCTACACTGAGCCTCTTCCACCAGGCTGGGCTGGAAGATACCTGAACCACTACTTTTGGAGTCACTCCCTAATGACTCTAGAGAAGCTCTGGCACTCTCCCAGCGGTCTGCTTCACTTGCAAGCTCCCAAGGATCCATGGTTTCACACCTCAACAAGTGTTGCCGCAACTCCGGCCAACAACGACTGAGCACCTGCTCCTTGAGAATAAGATCAAACAGTTTTTCAAAATCAGGTCCCATAGGTACCTCTAACCACTCAATCAGTGCACACTGACAGTCCCCTGCAAACTCCTCCCAAGACTGGTGAGACAGTTTCCTACTTCAACCTATACTCCTCCTCTGGGGAAACAGGTACCAGACTGTGGGAACTGGGGGTGGGACTTCTTGCACTGGGCTCTATATATCTGCCACCACTGGACTCAACCCTCCCCGGGGAATCCAGAAAATTAAAACTGCGCGCAGGGGATAGTCTACCCTCCAGAGGTAATTTCTCTCTGGTGAAGGCCCTCTCAGCCTCCTCTATCCTTTCCTGCGGTAAGACCCTCTGAGGCTCTAGCTGTTGCTTTCTAATGCCCAGCTGTGCCATAGCCTGGGCATGCTCTAACCTGAGCTTTTCTAAAGCCAGCTGGTGCTCCCTTTCTCTCCTCCTATCTTCCAGCTCCTCTGGGGACAGGGAAAGGGATGAGGCGCTGCCTCCTATACTGGACCCAGCAAGGGACTCCCTATCTATGGGGTCTTCGCTCTCTACTGGCATCCAGGTACTGACATCTTCTCCCTCCTCTTCTGAATCTTCAGGGCTCCCCACAGACCCACCACCCTCCTGGTGTGAGGCCCGGGCCCTTTCCTCACTGCGCTCAAGATCCCATTGATCCTCTTGCCATTTGACCATGCATCTCCTAAGTGCATACCAGCCTGACTGATCCGTCCCTATGCCTCTCTCTTCACAGAACCTTCTCAGCTCCCACACACCGTATGTGGCTAGATCATTGAAATCAAAAACAAGCTCCATTCTGGCGGACGTTCTGGTGAAAAGATTACACAGGGAACCTAGGGGTCTGAGCTTAACACAGGAGTACACAATTCACAAAGGATTCAGCAAGCTCTCTACCCCAGAGAACTCACACTCACTTGTCTAGTGCCACACACCATTCATCCACACACAACCCTCCCCTCGGACTGGTAAGGCAGTTTCTACCACCCCTGATTCCTCAACCTGACCATACGTGACACAGGTACCGACTCTGGGCGCAGGGCGGGGGACAAATGTACTTGACACAATTACACAATGATACCTTCAGGAGAAGAAAATAATGGAACTTCAAAAAAAACAATCCCCTAAAATGTGGTTAATCTAAAATGCAGAGTTTTGTAGTACGGCCAGTTGCCACTGTGGTACAACGCAAACACAAATCCTTATCCTTTCCGCTGCCGCCAATGTTAGAAATGGGATCCCTGGCTGGCCAGGGCTTGCGCCAAAGTCAGTCAGAGACCACCACTCCTAAGTCAGGGCAAGGGAGTTACATGCCAAGATAACCCCTGCTCACCCTCTAGGTAACGTGGCGCGAGCAGCAAGGCTAAACTTGGAGGCGATGTGAGTTAAGTATTTGCGCACGCACCCCAGCAACAACCCCCAAGACCCACCACAAAGGAAACTCCACACAAGGTTATATAAAAATAGCCTTTGTAATGCACCAAAACACATTAGATAAAAACACACACTTTACAATGTGCCAACAGGCACGGGCAGAATTTACAGGGGATATGTACAAGACAGGGCCACCTGGACCACTGTCAGGAATCAGCACTTTTAGAAGTAACACTTTTAAAAATAGCACTTAGAACATAGGATGTAAAATCACTGTGGCACACAACCAGTAACTACTGGTAACCAGGACCTCACTAGCACCACCTGCACTAGGAGAAAAACAACCACCTAAGTATCACAATACCTGTAGGGGTGTAAGCACATAACACATGATGCATAAACATACATTCAGCGGTGTAAGGAAGGAAAACACATGATGCATCAACAATACATTCAGAGGTGCAAGAACAAGGCACATGACGCATAAAAACACATTCAGAGGTGCAGAAAATGAACAATTGCGCCAAACTCACATAAGTCACCACCTGTGACTGTCCCTAGGCCAACTGACCTCTCTAGGGCTAGGACGCCCTGTGTCCCAGTGTCAGGGGCCTAAACGTGGCATCTGCCCATGAAGTGCTGTGCAGCTGGGGATAAATTGGTGGGGCCAACGTGGGAGCCTCCCAGGCCCTGGACAATTACACTGTCCCCCTGAGCCTCTCAGGGCTCTAAACAAATGACAGACCCCTTTGAGCCTCGCTGGGCTCTTTGCGCAACAGAATACCCCCTCTGAGCCTCTCTGGGCTCTGAAAACAACAATGGGGGCTGTGAGCCTTTCTCAGGGCTCAAAACACCAAGCAATGCCCCTGAGCCTCGCAGGCTCTGAACCAAAGGAAATGCCCCCTAGAGCCTCTTTGTGCTCTACAAACAAAGATGGAGCCTCACTGGGCAGTGGGGTCCCTCACGGGGGGGCCCGGGAACACTTGGGGCGCCTTGGGCCTCTCGGGGCTCTTAAACAATTATGGGCACTTTGGAGCCTCTCGGGCTCAACCAACAAATTATGCCCCCGGAGGCTCGGGGCTCGAAACAGAATGCGGCAATTACCCCCGACGTCGGAGTCCCTCTCGGGGGGACTCAAGATTCAATTTGGCCCAGGAGCCTCTCAGGGCTCACAACAAAGATCTTCTGGCTGGAGGGGAGAGGGCGGGCACCGACAGCGTGTCCCGACGCCCTCCTCCCTTCACTCGTTCTCCCGGCCCCCACTTACCGGCTCTCGGCAGCTGCCGGTCCTCTCCTTTTTCACCGGCGGCCACACGGGGCTTCAAGGCTCTCCTCTCTCTCTCGTCCTGCGGGGGGGGCGGGACTTCCGGGGCCTGCTCCTGAGTCCTGACACACTCCTAGGCTTCCCCAGACCGGGGGAAACGAAAGGGAGACTCGCCGTCCCGCCCTCGTCCGGGCGTCTTCTGTGGTTTTGCCTGGCTTCCTGCCTCGGGTGTCCGCCAATGACAGCGCGGCCCCGAGCAGGGAGGCGGGCACTTCCGGGTCGCACTAGGCAGCGGCCCGGCCACGTTTTTATTGCCCCTGGGCTGCGGCGGTGATTTTCGAAGGGCAATGCCGGGTGGGCACCGGCTGCTTTAAAATACACGATGAATCGAGGTGGGCACTCGATTGGGGCAGCAACACAGCACGCAGGCAAAAGATGCCTGGTGGGCACCGGCCAGAGCACCCAGAGCGCTCCCAAGCGCTAAATGAAATTTAAAGCGCTCCCTGAGCTAAAATGGCAAATAAAGCGCTATAAAGCGCTGGGTCACAACAAAGCGCTCTCAAGCGCCAAAAGGCAATCAAAAGCGCTCCCAGGCGCTAGGGGCCAACAAGCCCAGCAAAAGTCCTTCTAGGCAGGCAGGGGGGGCAAGGCTGGGCCCAGAGCCAGCTCACTGGGTCTCCAGGCAGGGAGACAGTCCAAGTGGCGGTCCTCTTGCCCAGCAACAGCAGCAGCCCCCTCAGGATCCTGGAAGAGAACAGTTTGTGTGGGTACACGTTCAAAGGATATTGAACGAACAGGACTTTAGGAAATAACTTACCTAATAAGTCATAAAAGCGGAAACAAGCAAAAACAAGCTGGTTGTAGGGATAATTGGTTATCTAGGTTAAAAATATAAATAGTTTAAAAATAGTCTCACAGTGGTCATTAAGTAGCAGAGTAAAAAACGTTATACTTAACTGTCCGCAGCAGATGATACCTGTTGATTGCAATCTTCTTATTCATGATGTAATGTGTTCTTTAAAGGGCTGCATGTTGGGGCAGCAATAAAAGTATATTGCATAATGTTAGCGTCGTTTATCTTTAATGAAATCAAGATTCTCTCTAATGATTCGAGAATCGTCACTTTCCCTTGTCATCGTCATGACCATAGCGGGCACCGGGTGTTTCCCCGGTGGGCCGCCAGGGTGGGAGCCGGTTTTGAGGCCTTGTGGGGCAGTTTTTGTTACCGGGGGTCGGCAATATCAGCCCGCTGTAACAAAATTGGCCGAAATCGGCCCTCGCAAACATCTTGGCTGCGCCCCCCTCCCTCCAAGGGGGCCGGCCAAGCAGTGTGCCAGGGCCGGTTTTGGTTCCTACCGAAAATGCCCCCACCAGGCCCCACCACCCCACTGCTCTTACCTGCATGGGCCGCTGCTGCTCTAGTGACACTCCCTGACTCTAGTGACACTCGTTGCCCCTCTCTTGGCACTCTCTGCCCCTCCCTGGTCTTCTCCTGACACTCCCTGCCTCCATGCTTACACACCCAGCCATTCTGACACTCCTGCTCCTGTAGCGATGCTCCCTGCCCTTCTAGTGCTACTGCAGGAGAGTCAGAAGGGCTGGGAGTGTCATTACAGGAGAACCCTACAGGAGGAGGAGTGCCAGAAGCGCTGGGTGTATCAGGAGAGAGGCAGCGAGTGTCACTACAGAAGCAGGAGTGTCAGGAGAGAGGCAGCGAGTGTCACTACAGAAGCAGGACTTTGAGAAGGTCGGTGAGTGTCAGGAGAGAACATTTAAGTGTTAATCAAGGGTCAGGGAGTGTCACTACAGGAACACAAGTGTCAGAAGAGCTGAGTGTCAGGAGAGAAGCAGGAAGTGTCACTCGAGGGTCAGAGTGTCACTAGTGAGGAATATCACTAGATGGGCAGGGAGTGTCACTGGAGGAACACAAGTGCCAGAAGGGCTGAGAGTGTCGGGAGAGGGACACAGGGAGTGTCACTAGAGAGTCAGGGAGTGTCACTACAGGAGCACGAATGTCAGAAGGACTGAGAGTGTCATTCGAGGGTCAGGCAGTATCACTACAGAAGCAGGAGTGTCAAAAGGCCTGGGAGTGTCAGGAGAGAGGCAGCGAGTGTCACTACAGAAGCAGGACTTTGAGAAGGTCGGTGAGTGTCAGGAGAGAACATTTAAGTGTCACTACAGGAACACAAGTGTCAGAAGGGCTGAGAGTGTCAGGGGATAGGCAGGGAGTGTCACTAAAGAGGAGTATCACTAGAGGGGCAGGGAGTGTCACTGCAGGAGTGTGAGAAGGGCTGTGAGTGTCAGGAGAGGGGCAGAAAGTGTCACTCTAGAGTCAGAGTGTGTCACTAGGTAGAGGCAGGGAGTGTCACTGTAGGAGCCGGAGTGTCAGATGGGCTGGGAGTGTCAGTAGAGAGAGAACAAGTGTCACTAGAGTCAGGGAGTTTCACTAGAGGGTGCCCTTCAGCCATTTCTGCACCTGTAGTGATACTCTCTGTCTCTCTCCTGACACTACAAGCCATTCAGACACTCCTGCATCTATAGGGACAACCTCAACTCTCTAGTAACACTTCCTAATCCTCTTCAGACACTCCCTGCCTCTCTCCTGACACACCCAACCCTTCTGACACACCTTGTCGTGTAGTGACACTCCCTGGCCCTCCAGTGACACTCCTTCCCCTGTATTGACATTGCCTGACTCTCTAGTCACCCATTACTCCCTGACTCTCCCTGACACGGTCTCATGAATCTCAATTCCTACATGCCTGTGACCCCAGGGCCCTCCTCTGATGCTCCCTATTTTCTGACGACCACCTTCACTGTCCATCCACACCCCCTTCTGGTGCACCCTTGTGTCTAGTATTTGTGTTGTCTTCTCCTCTGACCCCACGACAACAGCTTATCTCCAGGTGCCTACGGAAGAGTGTGACCCACGGATCCCCACCCAGGACACTCCACCTGCACTCCATGCACACAAAAGGTCAGATTAGCACCAGTTGTGTTACAACCAGTGAGCAGCAGCACCACGTCAAGGTTCTGACCATCGCTACTGTCCAGGCACACCATTCATACTGGCCCAGCCCAGTCACTGTCGTTCACACCATTCATAACCCAAGGACTCAGGCGTACGCTGGGAAGCCCCCTCCGGGACCCCCCAACATATCGCGACAGATCCAGGACACAAGCTGGGGCCCTGAGAAGGGGCTAAAGAGAGAATGCAGCGGGGGCAAAGGTGAGCCCCTACCTGCCCCTGCCCAGGGTGGAGGGGGATCGGCCGTAATTGGAGGTCCTTACGGCAAGGATTGTTCCCCCCACTTACACCCGACACCGATAATCCTCCACAGCCTGCATCCCTCTCTGCCCATCACTGGGTGTTTCACTGGCACTCTCTAGATATATAGGGATGCAGGAGTGACATCACAGAGGAGTGACATCACAGAGGAAGGCAGGGGTAGGATGTACAGATATGGGCGAGGGGAGTGACATCACAGAGGGAGGAGGGGGACAAGATATGCAGCACTAGGGGAGTGACATCACAGAGGAAGGCAGGGGACAGGATGTACATATATGGGCGAGGGGAGTGACATCACAGAGGAGGAGCAGCCAGGATGTTCAAGCTTAAAGGAGTGACATCAGAGAGGAAGTGGGGTAGGATATACAGGCCTGGGAAAGTGACATCACAGAGGAAGGGGCACAGGATATGCAGGCCTGTGGGAGGGACATCACAGAGGAAGGAGTGGGCAGGGAGTGTCACTAGAGAGTCAGGGAGTGTCAGTAGATGGGCAGGAGTGTCAGAAGGGTTGGTTGTGTCAGAAGAGAGGCAGGGAGTGCCACTACAGGAGCAATGGTGTTAGAAGGGCTAGGAGTGTCAGAACAGAGACATGGAATGTCACTGTAGGAGAGTCAGAAGGGCTGGGAGTGTCACTAAAGGAGGAGGAGTGTCAGAAGGGCTGGGGGTGTCAGGAGAGAGGCAACAAAATACAAACCCAACTTTATTGTATTTTATTTCATGAAATGACCACGGACAACTGGGAAGTTTTAAAAGTTTATCTTAGATTTCAGATTCTGCAATCATACAGTTTATAGTAATGAGGCAATCTATAATGAGAATAACGAAGAGCACATAACCATATAGGAAGAGTATACAGGCAACCATCTAACCCTATAATGAGGGAAATTCAGAAATAACGGAAATGAAATTCAAGGGAGTGTACTAAATGCTAGGAATTATTATGCATGTATTAGGATTTTATCATTGGGACATACTTCGAGAGTAAGACACTAGGGAAACCTATATATCTATAGGAAGGGTAGAAAAATGCAACACACTATAAATCAGAGTCAGTTTTATGAGAGAAAATTAGAGACCATAACATAACAGGAAATTTCAAACTGCAAAATGGGAAATAAGGATTTCTAAAAGGTAGGGTAACATAGGAACACGCTATGAAATTTAATGCAAATGACTTTAATGAGATGCAATGGTTGGGTGAGAAAAGCTTGGAAAATTATCATATGCAAAGGTATGTCTTTATTGAAGCAAAGACAGAAAAATAGAAAAGGTGCAGTTTAAGAACTCGGAGCGATATTTACCTAGACTGGTGTGAAAACCAACCCTGGCCACGGGTCAGTTAAGGACAGGAAAACCCTCAAGGAAGGATAACCCTCAGTGGGACAGCAGGTGCAGAATGGACACCCCAGGACAGGACAGGAAAACCAGATTAGGATCAGGACAGGACCACCAGGATACGACCAGCACCCGCAGTTCGGAAGCAACGCCAGCGCTCCACCCTCTCTACAGCTATCAGTCAGGACCCCGATTGGGTCAGCGAACTCCCCAGGAAAGTGGTCCGCCAGCACTTAAGGTTCAGTAAAACCTTCAGAGTCTATGGTCAAATTTCGGACAGAGAGCTCCGCAGCACCTCTGTATCAAGTCACCTATTGAGTACGTTGGGTCAGTGACAGGTCAGCTATTCAGACAAGTCGGACAAATTCCCTAGGTGAACCTAGGCTAGTTATACTGTTCTGGGACAGTGTACCACCCCCCAGATGTTGCAAAATGTCAGAATCCCCAATTTCGATTGGTCCTAAGGTAGGATTTGGTTAACACACCAATCAGAACAGACTATAGCAAGCCCTATTTTGCATTCTAAGGTGCCGCCTAGCAAGTTTGGGGTTCTCATGAGACATGCCAGTGGAGTACAATGAAACATTAACAATTGTTTCAATATGGGTACAGTCAACTCCGTCCTGCTGGGTCACAGGTCACTTTCTCAGGAGCATCTTGCCCGTCTCTGCCAGCTGGCTGAGTTCCACTGTTCAAGGCTGAATTTCCCCGGCTGCATGATCATGCGCAGAAGGGACTTTCAAGATGGTTCTCGGCTCAGTCAGACCCCCATTTCCCGCGATACATGAAAAGTAAGCGAAAACAAATTAGCACATAGAAATAAATGAAGGTATTGCATGTCATAATTTCGTACTTCACGTTTATCATCATAAAAATATACTATGCGATTAGATATTAGTGCAATATATAACAACACGAGAGCAACAGCACGAACTTCAGCACGTTATTGCAGCGAGCTACCATCTTGTGGCTATTACGCATGCGCACCCTTTCCCTCCAACTAAATCTACGTAGAGTCACGTGAGTGTGACTAACGCATGCGCAGAAGCAAATTTAAGAAATGGCGGCCATGTTATAGACAAGAGTTACTTGTATTAGTAGAACACATAGGCAAGCTTCGCTACGACACATGTATACCAAAAATAAAGATATTAGTACAACGTACAGATTATTATGAGGTTACAACAGATCTGAGGTTCATGAATCGAGCAAGTCGCGATGCGAAATCTTGCTCTATCAATCCCCTCTTTGATGATATTTACTATCATCACTAATAATGGAAACAGATGCCAACTTTCACACCTTGTACATCTCAATCTCCTCCAACAGGCGATTCAGTTTCTCTTTCTCGTTTTTGGTAGGGTGAGAATTTGTCACCTTTTTATAAATCTGATTATTCAATTCTTCCAATTCAAGTTCATCCGCACCCCGTTTCACACCTCTCGCATTCACTTGGTACTTTTTTGTGTGTTTTCGACATTTGCAACCGATGATTATGAGAAATATGATGAGCCCTATCACTCCAATTGGCATCAGTACCTTAAACAATAAGCTTTTACCTAAGCTAGCAAACCAATGACCTACATTGGAGAGACCATCAACCAGTCTCTTCCAGGCACTGTCAACCTCGAGTGGTTTAAGTTCCTTTTCCAAATTAGTAATGTTTTTCACATATCTTTTAAGCTGTACACTTTTGTCCGGAATGTAAGTGCAACAATGTTGCGCCTTCAACATCCGGCAGACTCCGCCCTCTTTTGCTAATAAGGTGTCAAGAGCAAGTCTGTTCTGCAAAACCATTGATCTGATCGCACCCATTTCGGTATTGACCAACAGAAATCCATGAGCTGTGTCAGTAGACAATACATCCACTATTGTGGACAATTTGCAAATTCTGTGAGTGTTCAGAACCACTCCCACTCCAGGTATCAGTGCACTAAAAATACTACCCATTATTTCACCTACGCTTTCTCTTTTACTACGCACTAAGCCATTAGTATTTTCCTTGCTTCCAGCAATTTCATTCACATGGTATATTTTCGGGAAGACAATGCCAAAATAGCAGCTTCCATACCAGTGATCCGGCAATTTGAAATAAGCCTTGTCTCCACATATATAATAAATTCCAGGAAACACAGGCTCTGACCCATTTTTGAATCCCCAACCTCCAATTACCTTGTAATTGTGCTCACATTGACTGGAACCAATGAAAATGTTATTATAATAACTAGTTCTTTCGCGGTGAAGACAGAGTTTCCCTTTCCTTTCAAAATCCAGCAACAAGGCAGGACCCGCCCCACTACTTGAGGTGCTCTCCATATTCTCAGCCCATTTAGGAGTTTTCTGTCTCTTGTCATTAGCCTTTCTTTGGAAACTCTCCCTTCTTTTCTCTGCCATGTTTAAAAATATCTTTTCTTGTTCATGTAATGAACAGGTCAAGTTGTCTCTGTGTGCTTCATTTAAGTCTATAGTACCTATAGTCAGAAAGTATTCTCCCATATAACGTGTAACGTCACTTTTGGTATGTACAGGATTCAGATTTCCACGTATGGGAAGTTCAGAAAAGATCACGTCATTGTTAGAGTAGTAGTACTGTAACGGTCCTCTTTTATAAAACAAGCTGGCTAAAATGCTACAGGAAATGCCATAGGTCAAAGGTAAGTGATGATAAGTCACGCCTTCAGCTACAGAAGTAGGTAGCTTCATGCAGACATAGCAATCTTCTATTTCTATAGTTTCTACATAATGCACTAACAAATTTGCGAAAACGTTTAAATTAGTCTGGTTCTTAACTCCATGGTAATGTAGTCCTTCCTCATCTGATGCTTCTAAGTCTCGTTTTGTCTGTCTGAGTGCTTTCTCACGTCTTTCTACACTTTGTGTTGTAAATTCTTCAGTGTCAGTAGTCTGAGTAGGGTCAATGTTAGTATTTTTGCTAACCATAAAAGGAATGAAAACTGTTAATCCTATCCAAACTAATATAACTATAACTATACTACATATACACACTTTGCAGCATGTTTTGCAACAACTGCGACTAGGCCTTCCATTCACTCTTGAATCAGACATTTTGGCTCAGAAGAAGTTTTGCAACCCCTCTTTGTAACTTTACACAGGTATCTTACTCTGTGAAATTCAGGTGAGCTCGTCTTCTTCAGTAGACAAATCAGCAATCTGTTCTTCGTCACTTTCGTCAGTTATATCAAGATCCTCAAAGTTTCCCAAGATTAAGTAGATCCACTCAGGATCCTGGTATTTTTCGTTCAGTCTTTTTATTCGATCACTCCTTCTTTTGGAGCTTTCTCCAGGCTGCTCTGCAATTCGTGGACTTCTTCTTTTGTCTGCAAGTTTCTCTTGAACTGTTTTTATCCTTAGTCTCAGTCTCTTAATATATCTGGGCTCAATATGCTTCTTTTTCTTGAGCCTTTTAGCTGGCACTGTTATTTTGTTTTCTTCTAATGCTCTTTTATTTTCATTTGTTTGTGGCACTTCTGTTTCTTCCCTTCCTGTCTGACTAGTCCCAGGTCTTGTATCTATTTCTTCTGCCTGGTTACTAAGCTGGCCTTGTTCAGGTGAATTTTTATTTTGGCTTTCAAATGTCTCTGTTTCTGTGTCCTGAACACGTTTTTCTAGTTCTATCTGATCCTGTTCAAGCACTTCGCTCCCTTGATTTTCTTCTGCTCGAACTTCCGCACTAGTTCTAGTTTGTCCCTTTTCGATTCCGGGAGTCAATGGAGGAGTGTCAATCGCTTGCTCTGTCCCTATCTGACCTTCCTCTTCGTCCTCAGATTTGATGTGAATCTCAACGATCTGAGGGTCTTCGCCTGTGCCTGTCTCGACCTCTCTATTCCACTCTCTATCTTCAATAAGTCGCTCCCTTGTTCTGATTGGGTCTTCGATGAGATCGATTAAGGGTATCCAATCGTCTTGGCTGGTACTCGGCTGCTCGTCATCAGCTCCTTCCGGACCAACGTCTATAGGACCTTCAACTGGACTGGTGCTCGGCTGTACGTCATCAACTACTTCAGGACCAACATCTGCAGACCCCTCAGCTGGACAACCTTCAGCTCCAGGCTCCTCGTCTGGTATCACCTTCTGGGTATGGCTGGCATGGATCCACTTGGGAACGCCTGCACACTTCACTGCTGTCGTTGTTACCAGGATTACTTGGCGTTTTTGTCCCCACCTCGGTTCAAGGCAATTCGACCGAGTGTGTTTCTTTATTTTAACCCAGTGACCAGGAACCAATTTGTGAACTGGAGATGTCGGGTTGGCGACGGCGTCTGCCCCAATCTGGCGAGAGATAGAACGCACTTGGTCACCCAGTTGCTTGCAGTACTCAAGTACTAAATCATCAGAAATGCTTAACAGTTTGTATCCTGGTACCCATGCTTGTCTCATCACTCTTCCCATCAAAATTTCATGGGGACTCAGGCCTGTTTTTCGATCTGGAATGCTTCTGAGTCCCATCAGAACGAGAGGTAAGGCATTTACCCAGTTTATGCCAGTAGAGTCACACATCTTTGCCAATCTGTTTTTAATGGTGCCATTCACTTGCTCTACCACTCCAGAAGCCTCTGGACGATGTGCACAGTGCAGCTTTTGTGTTATTCCAAATGCTTTGCAGAGTTGAGCCAATATTTCATTCTGAAAATGGCTGCCTGTATCTGATTCAATAGTGACTGGAACCCCGAACCTAGGTACTAACTCTTTTAGCAGTAGTTTGGCTACAGTTATAGCATCATTCTGTGGGGTAGGGTAAGCTTCCACCCATTTTGAAAATAGGCAAACAATGACAAGGACATATCTTTTTCCTTCACAACGGGGCATGGTGATGAAGTCAATCTGTACTCTCACGAAGGGACCCCCTGATTTCCCAATTTTCCCTAGTTCAACTACTGTTCTTTTGCCAGCGTTGAACTGCTGACATGTCAAGCATCTCTGACAAAGGGATTCTGCTACCTTCCTGAACTTCTTGTTGTACCAGGTCTGTTGAAATACCAGGACCATGGCATCCCTACCAATGTGTGATCCTTCATGTATTAATCTGACCATAGGGGCAAGCAGGTGTCTGGGTAACACAGCCATACCATCTGGGCCCACAATGACACCATCCTCACATCTTGGTCGACAACCAAGTTCCTTCCACTTCTCTTTCTCTTCCCAGGGCACAGCATGCTGCCATTCTCTCACTTCATCCCAAGTAGGCACTTCTTCAAACACCATAAGTTGGCAGCTGTTTCCAGTCCCTCCCAGTCTGATATTTATTGACATGCGATCCATAGCACATTGTTATGCCACTCGATCCGCAAAATCATTTCCCAAAGATACATGGTCAAGGCCCTTTTTATGAGCAACGCATTTGACCACTGCCAATTCTTTTGGTAATTGGATTGCCTCTAGAAGGTCTTGTGCAACTTTTCCATTTCGAATGGGGGTACCTGATGAAGTCAGGAATTCTCTTTGTAGCCATAATTGGCCGAAGTCATGCACAACCCCATAACAGTACTGACTATCAGTATACACTGTTATTTTTCTGTCTTTTCCCAATTTGCAAGCTCTTATCAGAGCAATCAATTCGGCTACTTGTGCAGACTTTACTCCAAATAAACAGGATGCTTCTTCAATTTTGTTTGATGTGACCACAGCATATGCAGCACTTAGGCCTACATGCTCGTGCCTCATGCATGAACCATCTACAAACCATTCCTCATCATGTACGGGCAAAGGTGTTTCTTGAATGTCTGGGCGGGGTTTAGTACTGAATTCTGTCAGGTCAATGCAGTCATGCTCATTCTCTCCCATATCTTCCATTATCATTGAATCAGGGAGTAGGGTTGCTGGGTTCAAGATATTACACCGGGTGATGACTATATTTGCAGCACCCATGAGAATTCTCTCATATTTAGTCAGCCGACTAGGGGTGAGGTACTGAGTTTTCGTGCGGGTCAATAGGATCACTACCGCATGTGGAACATACACAGTGACAGGATGTCCCATAATAATGGACTCACTTTGTTCTAAACTTGTGCAAGTTGCAGCTACTGCCTTCAGACACCCAGGTAATCCAGCAGCCACTGGATCCAAAGTGGCAGAGAAATATGCCACGGGCCTTCTGTTCAAGCCATGCTCCTGTGTCAGGACTGACAATGCACAGTTATCACGAGTGTCACAGAATAGGCCAAATTCCTTGGAATAGTCAGGCATCCCTAGAGCAGGCGCTGTACACAGACAATTTCGCAATTGGGTGAAGGCTGTTAAGCTTTCATCATCCCATTCCACTGGGTCCTTTGCTCCTTTCTTTGTCATTTTTATCAAAGGCTTTGCCAGTACTGCAAATCCCACAATCCATTGCCTGCAGTAACCTACAACTCCGAGGAACATTCTTATTTCTTTCTGTGTACGGGGTAACTGCATATTTTGAATTATTCTGACTCTCTCTGAGGTTACTTTTCTGATGCCTTTTTCTATCTGGTGCCCCAGATACTTTACTGATTTTGAACAGAATTGCAATTTCTCAGGGGCCACTTTATGTCCCTTTTCACTTAGGTGATTCAGTAGGGCAATGGTGTCAATCACGCAATCCCTATGACTTTTGGATGCCACCAATAGGTCGTCAATGTACTGCACCAAAACAGACTTTCCAGGTAAGACTAAAGATTCAAGACATTTTTTCAAGATCTGATTAAAGATAGAGGGGCTTTCTGTGTACCCCTGGGGGACCCTATTCCAAACATACACATGACTGTTGAAAGCAAATGAGAAAAGAAATTTGCTGTCTGGATGCAATGGGATCGAAAAGAATGCGTGACATAGGTCTATGACAGTGAACCATTCAGCGTCCCAGGGAATCTGATACAGGATGACTGCTGGGTTTGGGACAATGGGACAGCAAGGAACCACAATTTTGTTTACCTTTCTCAGGTCCTGCACTACTCTGTACTTGCCACTAGGCTTTTTAATGCCCATAATGGGTGAATTACACGGGCTACTCATTACTTCCTGTATGATGTTTGCTTCTAGCAATTTCTGCACTTCAATGGCAACACCTGCTCTCACCTCGGCACTCATTTTGTAAGGCTTAGTGTTGGGGTAAACTGCATTTTCTTTCATTGTTATTTGTATGGGGTCTACATTTTTCATTAATCCTACATCCTTCCCAGTAAAGTCCCACACGTCTTGTTTCACTGTTTGTTGAAGCTCTTCAGGTAAGTCCTGTATAGTCATTCGCTTTATTTCTGAGTCAGGTCTTACTAACATTAACTTGTAGATACCATCTTCATCTGGTGTCTGAATTTCGACGCCCTTTGGTGTGCAAAAGATTGTGCAGTTCATTTTGCACAGCAAATCACGTCCCAGTAAGTTCACTGGACTGGTATCGCAAACGACAAATCTGTGCATTTCTTTAAAGTTCCCTATTGAGATCTCCATTGGTTCTGTAACAGGGGTACTAATCAATTGATTAGATACTCCCACTACTTGGATTGCTTCTCCCGAGAGGGGTAGGTTTGGGACGTCCGCTGTTCTTACAGTAGAACGGGTAGCACCAGTGTCCAACAGAAAAGTGACATCGTTTCCGTCAACCTTTCCTTCAATGTATGGCCCTGACTGGTCTACCGGCAAGGAGGCGCCAAGTACGCACTCCTTGTCCTCCCCTCTCAGGCCCCATCAGTACTGGTCGTCACAGAAAAAAGTATCACTTAGTAAGTACTGCGAAGTTGCTGCATTTCTGTTCTCATCGCCTCCCCAGATCTCTACGTCATCACCCTGCGGTGATTTCCCTTTAAAAATAGGTTTTGGTGCTCGGGGCACTTGAATCGTTTTTACCTGCTGCTGGGTCTTTCTTTGCTTTTCATTCTGCGTCTGTGGAATTAAATCAGGGGTTTGGGCATTATCAGCTTGTAAATATGGACACTCGTCTCGCCAATGTCCAATTTCTCCGCACTGGTGGCAGGGAAATTTCTTCTTGGCTTCTTCTCTACTCATTTTGGGTCGGGGCTTTCCTCCATTCCCTCCCCAGGACCTTGGTTCTGAGTAATTTTATTTAATTTACTCAGTTGCTTTTCTTGCTGCTCTGCTAGCTTTACTTGTGCCCACATCACCTTTTCCTTTAGGGCCTTTTTCTTCTCTGCCATCTCGTCCTCACAATACTTTGCGTATCGTAGGACCTCATCCATCTTTTTTGTATGCCAACAGATTTTATTATCTTTTATCCACTGACAAATTTCGGGTCTTAAACCGTTTACAAACCTGTAAATGAAGTGGGTCATGTCCTTCATCTCGATGTTATCTATACCACTGTATGTTTTGAACACCTGCAACAGCCTTTCATAAAAAGAGTGCACTGTCTCGTCCCTTTCCTGCGTGGTTCTATCTATCTTGGTCCAATCAGTTTCCTTTGCTGGCACCTTTTGTTTCAGGTGTTGAATTACCTGTTCATATTTTTTCATCACTTCTATAGAGGGTTCTCCTGTTGCTGAGTCCCTCGGGTACTCCTCACTAGGCCAAGCTATGGCTATTTTACACTCGGTCCACAGATCTACCGGGACCACAATGTCAAAGAACCCATCCAAATCCTTCCACAGGCATTTTTGAACCTTTACAAATCTTTCCACTTGCCTGTACCAGTCCACAGGCTTCTCTCGTAATTTTGGGAAATCATTAGTAAAGGATACAATATCCTGTCTGGACCATGGAACATGTACATATTTTCCACCTGGCACTTCGCGCATGGGGCATAGTTGTTCGGGCTTTTCAACTTCTCTTAGAGCGAATTCGGGAGTTACCTGCTTAGACCTGGCCTCATCTTTCTTTCTAGCCCATCTGGCTTTCCACTTTTCCACATCTCCCCATTTCTGCAATACTGACAATAGTTCTTTAACCTGGGCCTTTTTCCCCGACACATTCAAGTTTTCTAAATCCTTGTCTGAGAAATCTGCTCGATACAGCTTCTGCAAGGGCTTCGATTTTGAGATATCTATTCCCATGCTAGCAGCAGTATCTGTCAATCTTTCATGAAGTACTCGGGTATTTCGGGTGAGACTTTTGCAAATAAACAGCATCTCTTCTTCAGAGTAGGTATTTAACCTGTCTAATCCTACGTTTCCTGCCATTAGTTCTTCTATTTCTATTCTCAATTTATATAGATCTAAATGTTTCGTTGGTGGAGGTTGTTTATCGAATTCTTGACTCCATCTTTCGATTTCTTCAGGAGTTACCAACGTGACACTCCTAGTACCCGAAGTCGACTCCATCTGAATCTCCCTCGCGTTGAAAGGGTTATGCCTTTTCTGCATTCTCTTTCCTGTGGGTTTAGTAGGTAGGTCCAGTAGCGAGACCTCGGACTCACATTCACTTGTCTGGTCATCTACAATTAAGGGTTCTGCTCTAGGCGGTATTATCACTGGAGTAATGACTGGAGTTTTCGGACTCCCTTGACGGTCCCCATACATCGGAACTACTGGTCCGATAGTTACTGGGATTGTCAAGGCTTCAGGACTTGTATTTAACTGGGAGATTTTCTGAATTATTTCAGCTCTCTGTTTAGCTAGAGCATCTCGTTCCCTGTCCTCCAAAATTCTTTCAACTGGATTGTCATGTATTATCTGAGGAGTTAAAACTGGAGCATAACTCGGGGCAGTGGGATGTGTCTCTCTTGGTCCTTCGCCATAATTAGGTCTTGGAAATAAAGTTCCCGTGCCTAAGGATCTTGGTTCTCCCTCATAAAGAGGATTTAAAATCGGCATTCCTGAACTTTGTGGTCTTTCCTCACCTTCATAGGGAAGTCTAGCACAAGACCCCCTTTCTCGTGAGTATCTTGTCTCTCCACTAGTGGGTCTTTTTGGGTAAATCTCTCTGGGCTCTATGGGTCCTAGACTTTCGGTATAGGGAGGTATTTGGTAACCTCCTCCTACACTTGCGGATCTGGCCTCCTCTTGAGGAGGAAGTCTTCGGGAAATATCTCCTGCACTGGAAGGTCGGTGTCCTTCATTATAAGGAGGTGGACTTCTCATACACATGTCATCTAATAATTCATCATCCGACTCACTCAGAGGCGCCCAATGTTTGCATTTCTCTGTCCTATTCTCCCCCCCCGGGAGGACCACCCGCGGGCATCATTGGAAACAATCCCTCAACCATCATATTCTGTCTGCACTGTTTCATCTTTTTATCTCGGGTTTCTTGTTTCAGTTTGGGATAAAATTTCGTTAATCCTTTATCCATTCGTGGTTTATCCCTTTCAAAAGCTTCAATCTCCCATAATTATAGTGCTTCATACTGCGTTAATCTAGGTCTGGGATGCAAGTCATTCATTCTGGTTCTCAAATTAAATAAAATTCTGCCATTAAATGTACCGTCTACCGGAAAAGCCAATACTCCGTCATCCTTGGTGTACTCCACCCAATTCTCCAACCATACGCAGGTGTGGTACCCTTTGTCAAACAACATGAAAGATGCGGGAGTATTTGGTGGTGGAATGACAACACCTTCTCGAGTCCTAATTGGTTTGTCCTTCTTGAAATAATTCTTGACCTTGTTCACAAGGGACAACTTTCTCTTATTTCCGTACATAATGTCGTTTTTTACACCTTTCCACTGATCGTTCTCAAATCCCATATACCGTGGATCAGGTCGAGTATGTGGTCTATACGAGTGCCACATACGACTCCTACAAGTGACCTCTGTTTACAAAGTCACTTCCAATCTAAATGCGTTTCTTATTTTCGTGCAGCCAATGAAATGCACGAATTCAAATAATCTCGACCAATGGGTGCGCGGCCTTTTCGCGAGACAGTTCTCACGCTCCGGCACTCACCCCTCCTTTACAATTCCAGCTCCGATACCAGCCCGCTGTGTCTACCAATCCCAACGCGGCACAGAGTGACGTCAGAGCAGCTTCGCGACTGACTCCCTCCTTTACAAGGTAACGGAAACTTTCTTTCTTTCTAAAGTGCTTAGTGCTTGGTTATTTCACAACGAATACACATTCGCCACTGTGCTCAAGTGTCTAGACAGAAAGAATTTCACTGCAAGTAAACTACTTCCATTTACTTTTCACATGCTACGGATAGATCTCTTCCGCCTCTCCTTCACTCTAGCATTGGGGAACCTGTTATTTCCTCAGACTCATCCACTTTCTGGGATATTTGCTAAGTCTAAAGTTTCACCCGCGAACCCCTTTGCTTTCAGCCAAGCTTCGGTGAACCCGCTACTCTTCCGATGTGACCCTTACTAGGTTATGCCACAATAGGAATTTTGCCAATGAACCTCGTTGCTAACATTTATTCAATCATACATTCAGAAAACCCTAGTCAGTGCTTCCAGTTCTGCCTAACCTGCACCAACTTTCCTTCGAGCAAGTGACCTCAACACGAATGGATTCTATTCACCATTCGCTATTCAATTCCCCGGGGATTCCCAACAACATCTAACAAATAACTCACAAGTGTGTTAATACATATATCAGTATAATAATAAGAAAAACAATTTAAAACATTTCATAATTTTTCAAAGCAAACATTTCCCGTGAGTGATCAGTTCACTAGAATGAATTTACTTTTTCATAGCAGCATAAACATGAATAAACAAAACCCTTTTAGCAGCATCCAACTTATCTAGCTTAACTAGTCCTGCCTGACTTTAACTAGTCCCTAACCATTTCCTCTGCTACCAGAAAATTACTGATAGAGATCGCAGGTCACCCGACCAATATTTTCACCAACTTCTGTATCGGGCCCATATGCTTCAATTCACCATCCACATTGATCAGATGACCTTACAATCTACTACCAATAATTGTGAGTCCCTTTCTACTATTTCCTAGTGTACCCGACTTACCATCCACAGATACGGGTACCTATGACCACGATGGGTCAGGGAGCTAGCTGTAAAAAGAAAGGCAGGAAAAATACAAACCCAACATTTAAACTTTTACTTTCATGAAATGACCACGGACAACTGGGAAGTTTTAAAAGTTTATCTTAGATTTCAGATTCTGCAATCATACAGTTTATAGCAATAAGGCAATCTATAATCAGAATAACGAAGAGCACATAACCATATAGGAAGAGTATACAGGCAACCATCTAACCCTATAATGAGGGAAATTCAGAAATAACGGAAATGAAATTCAAGGGAGTGTACTAAATGCTAGGAATTATTATGCACGTATTAGGATTTTATCATTGGGACATACTTCGAGAGTAAGACAATAGGGAAACCTATATATCTATAGGAAGGGTAGAAAAATGCAACACGCTATAAATCAGAGTCAGTTTTATGAGAGAAAATTAGAGACCATAACAGGAAATTTCAAACTGCAAAATGGGAAATAAGGATTTCTAAAAGGTAGGGTAACATAGGAACACGCTATGAAATTTAATGCAAATGACTTTAATGAGATGCAATGGTTGGGTGAGAAAAGCTTGGAAAATTATCATATGCAAAGGTATGTCTTTATTGAAGCAAAGACAGAAAAATAGAAAAGGTGCAGTTTAAGAACTCGGAGCGATATTTACCTAGACTGGTGTGAAAACCAACCCTGGCCACGGGTCAGTTAAGGACAGGAAAACCCTCAAGGAAGGATAACCCTCAGTGGGACAGCAGGTGCAGAATGGACACCCCAGGACAGGACAGGAAAACCAGATTAGGATCAGGACAGGACCACCAGGATACGACCAGCACCCGTAGTTCGGAAGCAACGCCAGCGCTCCACCCTCTCTGCAGCTATCAGTCAGGACCCCGATTGGGTCAGCGAACTCCCCAGGAAAGTGCTCCGCCAGCACTTAAGGTTCAGTAAAACCTTCAGAGTCTATGGTCAAATTTCGGACAGAGAGCTCCGCAGCACCTCTGTATCAAGTCACCTATTGAGTACGTTGGGTCAGTGACAGGTCAGCTATTCAGACAAGTCGGACAAATTCCCTAGGTGAACCTAGGCTAGTTATACTGTTCTGGGACAGTGTACCACCCCCCAGATGTTGCAAAATGTCAGAATCCCCAATTTCGATTCGTCCTAAGGTAGGATTTGGTTAACACACCAATCAGAACAGACTATAGCAAGCCCTATTTTGCATTCTAAGGTGCCGCCTAGCAAGTTTGGGGTTCTCATGAGACATGCCAGTGGAGTACAATGAAACATTAACAATTGTTTCAATATGGGTACAGTCAACTCCGTCCTGCTGGGTCGCAGGTCACTTTCTCAGGAGCATCTTGCCCGTCTCTGCCAGCTGGCTGAGTTCCACTGTTCAAGGCTGAATTTCCCCGGCTGCATGATCATGCGCAGAAGGGACTTTCAAGATGGTTCTCGGCTCAGTCAGACCCCCATTTCCCGAGATACATAAAAAGTAAGCGAAAACAAATTAGCACATAGAAATAAATGAAGGTATTACATGTCATAATTTCGTACTTCACGTTTATCATCATAAAAATATACTATGCGATTAGATATTAGTGCAATATATAACAACACGAGAGCAACAGCACGAACTTCAGCACGTTATTGCAGCGAGCTACCATCTTGTGGCTATTACGCATGCGCACCCTTTCCCTCCAACTAAATCTACGTAGAGTCACGTGTGTGTGACTAACGCATGCACAGAAGCAAATTTAAGAAACGGCGGCCATGTTATAGACAAGAGTTACTTGTATTAGTAGAACACATAGGCAAGCTTCGCTACGACACATGTATACCAAAAATAAAGATATTAGTACAACGTACAGATTATTATGAGGTTACAACAGATCCGAGGTTCATGAATCGAGCAAGTCGCGATGCGAAATCTTGCTCTATCATAACCACCATTGCCCCTAAGGCAACTGTTCCCCCTAGTTCAGCTCCAAGTGGTGGTTCTCAACAGAAAGGTGTAGTAGGGTTAACCCTGGAAACTGAGGTTGTCTCTGGCCTAGTCAGAATACCAACTCAAGCTGTTCTTGTCTGTGATGTGGACATGGCTATGTCCTCTACTGTGAGCCCCAATAACTTGGGCAAGTACAGACAGACTCCTTTAATCAATGATAAAGTGGCTCAGGCCTACAGGGACACTTGTGCCAGTGTCACTATGGTGATGCCTGGCTTTGTGGACCCTGGACAGATCATACTAGGTGAAAATTGCCTAGTGACCAATGCTAGCAATGTCACTACCACTCGCAGTATGGCAATTGTTAATTTCTCCTGGGGAGGGGTAACTGGCCTCAAGAAGGTTGTGGTTAGCTCAGACCTCCCTGTAGAATGTTTGCTTGGCAATGACCTGGAGACTTCAGCTTGAACTGAAGTGGAGTGTAGGACCCATGCAGAAATGTTAGGGATATCAGCACATGTCCTTGCTGTGACTCGGTCACAGGTCAGCAATTACAACACTGAACAGGCACTGGATTCTGGAACAATGGACCAGTTGCCTACCAGGAGGAGAAGCAGTAGGGTTAAGGCAATGCCTTCGGGGGAAGGCATTGCCTTAACCCTACTCAGGAAGAGGATCAGCCTTCTGAGGAAGCTGATTGTGAGACCCAGGAGGAAATTGTCCTAGAAGAACTTGAGCCTGATCAGGTTGAGTTTCTTGGGACAGGGAGACCCTCCAGGGCAGATCTGAGGCAGGCGCAGTTGGACTGCCCTTCTCTTGATCCCCTCAGACAGCAAGCTGCTGCTGAGGCTGCAGGGAATGCTAGTGGGACCCATAAAGTTTACTGGGATGATGGGCTACTGTATTCAGAGGCTAGAGACCCCAAGCCTGGAGCTTCCAGGAGGTTGGTCATACCTTTGGCATTCAGGGGCTTCCTTCTCACACTAGCCCATGATATTCCCCTTGCGGGACATCTTGGCCCTCACTTTCACTGGCCCCATATGTCAGAGGATACAAAGGAGTTTTGTCGCTCCTGCGTCACCTGCCAAGCCAGTGGCAAATCAGGTGGCACCACAAAGGCCCCCCTTATACCACTACCTGTGGTAGGGGTTCCCTTTGAACATGTAGGGTTTGACATTGTTGGAGCAATTAATCCCCAAACAGCCTCTGGGCACAGATTTTTTCTGGTGGTAGTGGATCATGCCACCAGATACAAATAAGCCATTCCACTTTGGACCACAACAGCACCTGTTGTGGCAAGAGCCCTCCTGGGAGTTTTCTCAAGGGGGGGCTTTCCTAAGGAGGTTGTCTCAGACAGAGGTGCAAACTTTATGTCTGGATACCTGACTGCAATGTGGAAGGAGTGTGGAGTGAACAAAAGTTCACCACACCCTATTATCCACAGTGCAATGGTGTAGTGTAGTTCCTATTATCCCAATAGGCTCTGCGCATTGGAATAATATCTTCAATAGTATAGACGTAGGACAGAGGTTAACTAGGTCTTCTACTGACGATATTAGACTTAAGTTTTGTGTGCCAGCTAGCTCAGAGTTCACTAGAAACTTTCTCGAATAGGCAAGGAGGAGTTTAACCTCCCTGGATAGACAAGAAGGGATTTAGTTTCTGACAACCATAGAACATGACAACTTTGCTCTCCCTAATCAAGAGTATATCTGAAGAGTCGTGTGAAAACAAAAGACAACTATTTTACTCAGTCAGTACGTGCATACTTAGTTCCACCAGATTGTAAAGAAAGAAGAGATGGGCGTGTTCAATAAAAGGTGTTATTTATTGATCAGTCTCTTTTTCTCATACAAGAGAAATTAATCACTACAGTTGCAATACTTAAGGTTAAGTAAAGTGCATACAGTAAAAGCAGGATTATAAAATAATACTGTAAAAGCATTGATATGGTTTCTTAGCCATATGATACTTTAAAATTGATAAAAGATATACATACATATATACATTGACTAATCGTACTCAATTGGTGCTTCTAACTACGCCTACCCCGGTGTACCTGACCTAAGCCTAATACGTGGGAGGGAGTAAGTAAGTAGCAGTTTAAGTTAAGTTTGTTTTGCCAAGAATCTGACTCAAGAACTCTCTGTAAGGGGTTAGTCAGTACAGTACCTGGGATTTAGAAGGCAGGAGGGCTGGTATCTCTGTCTCAGGACTCGGTATCCCAGTTCCCCGCGAGGGTAAGCTGGAAACGCCGGAGGCTGGATTTCTCGGCAGGAGAAAAGACAGCGTCTCTCTCAGCGCGTCAAAAGGGAGGGGCAGCGTCCGTGGGCTTCCTGCATCAGCTGGGCTCTCCGGCAAGTAGTCACTGCTCCAAGCTCATCACCACCGTGTCTTTGCTTAGGGCAGCGTCGGTATATTTATACCTGAAAGGGGCCGGGTTTGACGTAAGGATGGACATAAGACGTCAATAAAAGATGTCATTAAGAACTGGTCGTTCTTACATTCTTTACAGGAGTTCTCGAACGAAATCAAAACAATAGCAGCGGGGATTTCCCAGGTTTGCTGGAGGCTTGGTTTGTTTAGAGAACTCGTTGTGCTTTCTAGGGGGCTGGAGGAATAGTGCTTGCTCAATGTGACAGCATGCGCTATGACTTAATCTGAAAACGGGTTTCTGTGCCGTTGTATGGATATTAGTGAATAATAACCGGACAAGGGTCAGAAATAGGAGTATCGATACAGGTCCCTAGATAAACATACTACACCCACTCCACGCTTTTATGCCCATATTTACTAACTAAGCAATAGTAAACATAACTAATAGTGCATGTGTATACCGACTCACCACAAAATAAATTTTTGCATTTGAAAAATGGCATATGCGAAATACACGAAAATGAGTATAGGTACTGTATGCATTCAAGCAGTGTAATCATTCAAAAAAAAGAGATGCACATATATATCAGCATGAATGATTTTCGAAATTACACATGAAATGGCTCTTAATACAGAAAAAAGGGTGCGAGACCATCTCATCACCTATAAATACAATTACTTGTATATAAGCTAGAGGTTGAGGTAACGTATTGTCTCTAGAGTTCCTAAAATTAGAAGCTCTGTTCTCTAAGAATAGTTCTACTTTAAGCAGAAGATAAGTGCCAAAAAAAAAAGGTAAATATTTTGGATTTAGGAAAAAATGTTTTCGTTTTTCAGGAGAAGAAAAAATAGTTCACAGTGGCTTTGTTTTTTAAAGCTGAAGGCCAAATACAGAGTTCAGGGAACGCTGAGTGTTCGTTTGTTTAAAGTCATTCTCTCTGTTCGGGTGAAAACATCAATTCAGACAGACTCTCGAAAAAACAGTCTACCGCTTCTGGTGAAAGTTCGACCAAGTTGGAAAATGTCGCTACCATGCAGTCATGCGCATGTTCGCTTTCAATGATGTTTCGATCAGCATTTCTAACAGATGGCCGTACCTGGTTGATGCTGCTTTCATCTTGTACTTCACTACCCTTCAATCGTAGTGGTGAAGTCTCCACGAATGCCGTCATCAGGATAGGTAGCCGCTGGGGACAGCACAATGCATGAGCCTTTACTGGACTCAATAAAGTATCTGCATCCAATGGTACTTCTGATTGTAGTGTAAGACAGGTGTCCAACACGCATTCTTCGCTGCATAGCATGCACCTCAATACAGGTAAAACACAATTCTGCCATATGGGTCTGAACGAAAGAAACCAGGTCATATTCAGATCTCTTAGCCGGGCTAAGCCAAGGACTTTAGTTATGCGGTCCCGGTAGCGTATAGCTAGGATCGTTTCTTCCATTGTTGCTGGAGTCTTGTCTGTGACATGGCTTGCCATAACGAAGCAAGAGTAGCAAAAAAAGGATGCCTGCTATGAGTCCCAACAGGAGTGGAAGTCCACCAAAGATGGAATGGACGAAATTAGGAAAAATACCCAGGACTGCTTTGAATGGGGTTAACAGTCCCGAAAAAACGGTCTTAAATACACTCGCGATACCATGTGTATCAGAAATATTTAAGATTTCGTTTAGCATTTCTGCGAAGTGTAGGGTGCAATTTGTTGATAACAATGCTTATATCTCTCCTGTTGTCCTTGCAACTTGGAGATCATACGTTTCTTTTGATGACGTCAAGCGAACTGGCGTCTGTAGGAGCACAGTCTTCATTCTGCTTAAAGTATCAATTCGAATAGAAGAGATTTTCAAACTGGGCCAAATTTTTCCCTCCCTGTCTGGAGTGTCATTCGGAAACAATACTCGCTCACAGCAAATGACCATGGAAGTCACGCTTACTAGATAAGGTTTTCCTGGCAGCAAGCCACAACATCTGTGATCCACAATTAGAATGTAGCTCCCGTTAGAAAGCCGTCTAAAGAATGGTTCTATTTGCGTTGCAGGTGTGCCGAGCTGGTGACATGAAAGGTTATTTGAAGTCCCCTCACAGGCCCCATGTAAACTTATACCCTGACACAGAAGTATACCACTTAGTGATTTTTCACAATTATTACCACTAAGAAATACACTCTGTCCTTTATTACTGTAACATGTGTGTGTATAAGGTAAGTTCCATGTTGACTTAATGTATCCTTTACCCAACTTTTCATACTGGCCTGCCTGTATATATTTTTGGCACTATCGAAACTGGAAAGTCGTTATCGGAATAGTTATTATCCCATGTATTATCTATTCAATGACAGGTCGTTCTGACATTGTCAATGGTAATCTCTCAAGTTTTTCATTGCTCAGAATTGTATACTCTGCACCCTTTTGTGCCAAGCTGATTTGTGTATCAGTAAGGTTAAAGATACTGAATAATGACGTTGTGTTGATTAAACGCCAAGGCACGTAGCCTGAACGCAGATTTTGTAACGTCCAGCCAAGCTGTACAATAGAACGCAGTTGTGACTGACCATGTTGCAACATCAGTAAGTCTTGCTCTATTATATCGATTGCAGATGATACAATACTGTCCAGTGAATATATTCTTGAAGACAGAGTCATTAACCCATTGTCTACAACAGAAAGTGATTTTTCCAAATTAACACGGTCAATTTGCCGTATTTTTTCTACTGTCTCAATTTGAGTTTCTTTCCAAGCTTCGTTGTAAGCTGCATATATAGAGGCCGCTATGAAACGTTTTTGACGCTGTTTGCGTGCTCCCATAATGAAATCACGCAAGTCAGCACCTTCTTTAAGTAAAGTCAAGTGTTGCTTAATTTCAACCAGTGTGGATGTTTGTAGCCATTCGAGGCAGAGTTTCCCTACACTGTAAGTAGTTACAATCCCTGGATGTTGTCTCTGGGAGTATCTAAGGTCTGGCCTGGTCAATGTGAACCCCTGTGTTTTGTTCAGGAATCTATATTTACAGTTATTTGTGTCTGTGGGCCAGATCAACCATTTTTTCCAATCAGGATGTGTTCTGTTTTGGTTCAAAATATGGGATACGTCTATCTCAACATTTGTAGTGCTATTACTGTCGGGTGTTGGCTTTGGAATAGACGGTTTGTTTAAGTCTTTAATTTTGGCTAGGCCAAGACAGGTTGTCTGTTGAATTGTATCATTCAAAAATATAATTGGTTCTGGGATCATGCAGGCTCTAAATAATGATTCTATACCTTGCACTTGCCAATCTTTTGTACCCCAGATCGTTTTTGTTTCAATATTATTGTTCCAGAAATCAAAACCAAATGTTTTCATTTTTTCAAAAAATGTCTCTGAATAGATTAATTTCGTGTTTGTAAGCATGGTTTTCCTTCCTGTCTTATTTAACAGTCTAAAATAAAACGTTTCTGCATCACTTGTGTTAAACCCTGAGAAGTATGAAAATTTATCATAAAATGTTTTCGAACTGCCTTTTGGTGGAGTTGCACAATGTTCCCATTGGTTATAATTTAAAACATTTCTAGGTTGAGCAGATTTATGCAGATAATGGTTACCATAATGGTTATAACAGTACATCTGGTCATATTTAGATGAACCTTGTAAATAATCATGTTCTGTAAATTTAGCTGACATCACTAGATCTGACATCCTGTCATTAATACTGTAAAAGTCCCAATCATCAGCGAATGTGCTTGGTTTTACAAAGTCACTCAATGAAATCTTGAATTGATGAGGATACTTCAGGAGCTCGACCGGACCATAGATTTCGTAATCAGTTTTGTCCCATGCTACCCCACCGGGTATAGGATTGGCTGTGAAGTTTACTGAAGAAAGTACTCTTTTCTCGATGTGTGAAGATTTGTGTGGTTTCAGGACCAAGTTGATATTCTGACTTGCTGTGTCCATTGTAGCATATTTCCCTTCAATAAAATGTCCCAAGCATAGTACCATGATGAGCCACAGTATGAGGATAAATGCACCTAAGGCCACCCAAAATTCAATCCATGGAGAAATCAGATAGGTTTCTTTTAGTTGATGAAAGAGTTCCTTTGCTTTGTCTTTAAAAGTTTTTGTTGTTGGTTGTTCCCCAGGTTCACTTGGATCCTCAGAAAAATCATCGAAGTTGATGAAGTAGCCCGATGCTGTTCTGTCAATTGTTTCAATTGCTTCTGGATTCTTTTTTGCTTTTTGAATTTGCTTTGTTTCATTAGCATAGTCTTTGGTTACATCATTGTAGACTGGTTTTTCTTGATGTAAGATTTGGATTTGGGTTTCAAGAGGTTTAAGTTCCATGGCTTTGTTGCATAGTCCTTGTTGAATCACTGTAGGTTTATCAATTGTGATTAGTCTCTCAGTTTGAACCTCTGTGTTTGTAGCAAATTTTGGTGTTCTGCTACTTCTTGGGAGTCCACTTGGCCTACTACTTGTTATCGGCCACATGATTGTGGTTTAACCAGGTCGTGGATACAACTCGGTTCTCCTTTTTACCAGCAAGTGGCGGTAGTACAACTGATCTTGTCCCGTTGACAGACAAGACAGGAACTGCTTTTCTGTAAGAAGGCCCAAATTCCTTCTTTACCGCGATCTTCTCTCTGACCAGATCCCCGATTTTTGGAATCCAGACAGGCCTTGCTGGGACAGGTGGTTTCTCTTCAGTGGCTGTTGGCTGTTGTTTCAACTTTATGTTGCTCAGGTCTTTTCTTTTTTCGTTTAAGTCCTGTAAAATAGCCAAACGATCTTTGATATCAAAGCATTTTTCTTTAACCACTGAAGTTTGACTATCGAGGTCCTGGATTAACATTCTAGTCCCAAACAATAGTTCGTACGGACTGAGACCTCTCAGGGAATTTCTTGGCAGATTGTTAAGACTACGTTGGACACTTATTAAATGTTTGACCCACCCAGCTCCCGAACCTAATACCTTTGACATTATAGATTGCTCTATGCCTTGGTTTTTTCTTTACACCATCCCGTTTCCCTCAGGAAGGAAGTGACAAGAGTACCGCAATGCAATGCCCATGCCGGCCATGGCCTCCTTATAAGCTCGAGAGCTAAAAGCAGGACCCTGGTCAGAATGTAGCATGCCAATTGCGTATATGCCATTATAGACTCGCAAATCTTTGTATAACAGTTCAGACGTCAGCCAAGAGCTGGGGTTTACATTATAAGTGAAAATAGTCTCTATATGTTAATGTGACGCATTATTCCTACTGGGTTTTTTTTTTGTTTTTTTTTTCATAGCCTAATCCTTTATTGAGCGAAACGCCATGGCAATACACCGTCTCGGTCACCACTGCGATCTCTGTTGCAGTTTGGACAGTTTTTTGCGAATATGTGATGTTGCAGGCTCATTCCTGGCCACCAGTATCTGGATTGTAATTCTTCCAGAGATTCCTTAAGTTTAAGGTGTCTAAGACCCTCACCCATATGTGCGTCTGCTATTAACAATACTCTCCTGTTCATGTTTGGAATTACTCTATCCCCCACTCCAGGGATTTGAGCAAAAGGAACGGAGTTTGCATCGATTATGTATGTATAATTGAGTGGATACACGATGGGTAGCGCTGAGCGGTCGCCTTTTGATGACGTTTTTACTGCCAGCACAGTTTCCCCGTCAATGTATTTTTCCGAACGCTTATTTGTAGCTACGGAAGCCAATTTAGTTGCTTCCGCTGTGGCTGTCTCAGCCAATGAATTCCCTGCAACGTGAACGCCATCACGCTGATGACTCAGTGAGTGTATCACGTGAGTCTTTGGTAGTTCTTTCTGTAAAAGAACTACTTGTTCCCAAAGCGATTTTGCTTGATTGTGGCACCTGTGTCATCTTTGTAATCATTTTGAATCCATTTCTGTAAATAGTTATTGTATGTTTTGACGCAGTAATACGAATCGCACACTATTAGTGTCGGGAATTCGCGATCTGCATTATCTAGCGCCATTTTTAACGCTATTATTTCAGTTTGTTGTTCTGAATTATTTTCCACTGAGTGTGTTTTTGTTAACAGAGGTTTTAACTGTCCTCCGCGCCACACGTTTTTTACAATCTCGCATGTGGCGTTGTAGGCTTGCTCTTCCCAAACTGAAGGTTGAGCATGTCCGTCTGTATATATTACACAGGCGTACTGTCGTATTGGCAGAATGTCGATTGGCAGAGAATATTCTCTTTCATATTCTAGATTTTTTAATTTTTTCATTTCTGGGTCAAAATAGTATTTCACTTTGTCTGTAGCAAGAGAATTTTCCCATTGTATCCATTTTGGATTTAATGCCATAGTAGGTAAATTACATGGGCTTGTTAATGCCTCAAAGGCTGATTCTGCTGTTCTGACTGTAATCCGTCTGCCATCAGCTCGATCTTTTTCTCTTGCTATAGCTGTTGAACCGCATGAACAATGTTTTTCTTAATGCTGAATGTTTTTTTCAGCTTCTGTGTATAAATGAGATTTGTATGCTATTGGTACCGTTTCTCCCTCATTAGAGGTTAGGTATGTGAATCCGCATCTTCCTGGGATGACTCGGATTACAAGGTTGCGTGTGTTATCTCGTGTTTGCAGTTTTTGTTTTGATACCGTTAAACATGAGAATTTACTCGAATGACTAAACACAAGAATGGGTTTATCTGGAACCGTTCTCAAGTGGTTCACTTCCTTACTACACAACAGGTCGCAGAAATTCAAGAGCAACAATTTGCTGTCCTCGCCAATACCTGTAATGCTAGGCGTCCCCCAAGGATCCTCTCTATCCCCGACTCTGTTCAACCTAGTTATGGACAAACATCCAATGTACACTTTCATATGTACGCCGATGACACCCAACTTTATCTCAAAATTCAATCCCCCAAAGACATTGTGCTCCTGAATTCAACGATCAAAAGCACCCAATCCTGGCTTGCCGACAATCATCTCAAACTCAATGCTCTGAAAACAGAGTTCCTTCTGATCTCACCGCCAGCGAAGATCTCCACTACTCAAAGTTGGCTTAAAGACCTAACCGCACTCAATGTCCAACCCACCATCGTGGACTCAGCAAAATCTTTAGGCATAACACTCAACACCAATCTCAACATGCAGCAACATATCAGCAAGGCAACCAAGGGAGCGAACTTCCAAATCAATACACTGAGGAAACTCAAACCCTTCCTCCCAGCCAAAGACTTCCAAACCGCAGTACAAGCGCTAGTCACCCCTCGAATAGAATATGGCAGTATCGCCCTCTGCGGACTCCCCTTAACTACTACCGCGCCCCTAAGAGCTTCTCTAAACGCTGGAGCGAGACTCATCACTGGGTCAAAAAAGCACTCACATATTTCCCCTGACTTGAAATCCCTGAACTGGCTGCCTTTTGAAGCCAGAATTCATTTGAAGATCGCCTGCATGACACACAAGGCGGTACACCTGAACTCACCCGGCTACCTCGCTCAGAAGCTGACAATCTCTGGCGGCGCTAGAAACACTAGAGGCACACACAATCTTCTGCTGAAACCTCGAAGATTCCGGAAGGAAAAAACATATAAGCGCTGCTTCTCAGGAATGGCACCCAGGATCTGGAACTCACTCCCCCCCCCCCCCAAACCAGGCTCTTATCTTCCTCTACACTCTTTAAGAAAGAAGTAAAAGCTATCCTCATGGCCAAATACACTTGAACTATTATCTCGAACTCTTTAAAGACGTTGCACCGATCTGTACTACGTATTGCTTATTTTTATTACTTGTCTTATTGATTTTATTGATTTACATGATTGGCTTTGCCTCCACCTGTGTGTACTGTTAGCCTTATTGACTCACCTGTTTTAACTATGCTTCCTCATGTACCCCTTCTATGTAAAGCGCTCTGATATCTGCAAAGATCTGGTCCGTGCTATATAAAACTTTCAAATAATAAAAATAACTAACATGTCTGTTTGTAAAGATCTCAAAATTTCTGTGTGTTTTTGAGTCCAATTGATTCTTTTAAAATCTGGTCTTATTAAGTCATAGAGAGGTTTAACCCTCTCTGCATAATTTATAATGTAAGTTCTTCCGAAATTCAGGAATCCTAGATTTGATTGTAAGTTTTCAGCGTTCTTGGTGCTTGGATTACAGCACATTTCTCTAGGAAATTGTCTGCCAGGCTTTTGCTTTCACTTGATAGTTCATATCCTAAAAACAGGACAGTTAGATGGGCAATTCTTGACTTTTTGAAGTTGAATTTGTAACCCTCTGCTGCGAACCCAAGTATTATGGTGTTCACTCTTTTCAAGTGAGTATCCAAGTCATCATCTGTTAGATAGATGTCATCGACATAAGATAATGCCTCATCATCATATATTTGTAGTAACTCTGTTACTCTCGCTGAGAATAATCCTGGGCTGTTCTTGAACCCCTGTGGCAAACGACAGAAATTTCTGTGAGCCATTTATTAAGAAAGCGGTCAAATATCTGCTTTCAGGTGCTATATTTTGACAAAAGAACCCATTAGAGATGTCTAATGTTGTTTTGTATTTTTTGCGCACTATGCTATTCATTAGTGCTGCACTGTGTGAGTTTTGTCCTGCAAAAGTTTTGCAACATGAGTTTAGGTGTCTGTAGTCCAAAACTAGACGATATGAATCGTCTGGCTTGGAGACAGGAAACAAAGGATTGTTCATTTGTGAGGTGCAAGTTTCAATCACCCCCTGGTATTCAAGTTGATCTAAGATCTCCCTGACCTGTTTTTTAGCTTCTTGCTTAATTGGGTACTGCCTTTGTGCAGTTGGTTGAGATTTTAACTGGATTTTGTGAGGAGGTGAGTCCTCATCCCATCCCACATGATTTTTATATAATGCAGGAGCTTGGGCTACTGCGCACTTTCTTGCAAGCGTATATTTTTTATGAATTGGAATGTGATTTGAGAAGGCAGGCATAATCATTTCTTCGCCATGAGGGCACTCCCTGACAAACTCCGGTGGCCAGTCTTTTTCAGCTAAAAGGATGTCATAGCCTTTGGAGAGATTATCCCAAAATAGACCCCTTATTTTCCTAGTCTTATCTCCCTCTATACGTAATGTTATTTCATATATTTTATGAGGTTTGCTAACTCTGGTATCTGCAGTTTCCACCTGAATGTATTCATTCGTGTCCACTGTCTCCAGATGATTCATCAGGATCTTGCGAGCTATGCTCACTTCTGCTGCGCTGTCTAGCATTGTCTGAGCCCACTCTCCGTTTTTCAGCTGTGTCCTCAGTATCCTCGGCATGTTTGATTACTTTAATACTGGCTACCTTCTTTTTTGGAAATTGTAACTTTTTACTTTGATGAGCAGGTTCCTTGTCTTTGGACTTGACTTGCTCTTCCCTGTGTTCTGACCGTCCTCTTCTTTCCGATTTCTGCGAGGAAGTCTGAAAAGATCGAGAGGGACGTGTATCAATATCTTGATATCTATCAGGCTTCTTCAAATTATCCCTATTTCTAAGGTTGTATTTTTTCTCAGAGGGCTCCCTCCGGGGAGACTTGTGTCCTTGGTCCGGAGATCTTTCTCTCCGCCGAGGAGACCTTCCTCTGGACTGGAATCTTTTTTCTTTGGGAGTGGATTGTTTATATCCATCCCAGCTCTTTTTTGGAGTGTTTAATACCTTTTCAGGATTTTCAGTTAGTTGGGGTTTCACTGGTTTCCCACCCAAACTATCTCTTCCTAGTTCTTCATAGGATTTTTCTATGATATGATTCTGGCAAGTTCAAATGGTTGTTCTGCTATATCTGTTTCTTTCAGTCTTTGGCGGATCGCCACAGATGCTGCTTCCCCCTTTATGTTGGCTAGTAATATTGCCGAGACCTGCTTGAAGTCTTTCAGTAATTTCATACCCAGAGTTAAAGCAGGTTCTGGACCGTATTCATTTTGAATCTGTTTTAGCACTTCTGGTATTACCGCCATGGACGGAACACCATGTGTTTTTGTGTAAATGGAAGCAAAGACTGTACCCCAAGTGTCACAGTCCTCCACATGTGGTGCGATCCCCATTGGAAGACAGACAGTCAGAATTCTGTGTTTCTTAGTAGGGGTAGTATCCGGAAATACTGCCTCTATTTGAGTGATTTTCTGTGCTAACCAGAATGGAATTTGTTCCCGTTTAATGGGCACTTTACCCAGACATGATTGTATGTTCTGTGGTGTGATTTTATTTGTGTTCCCCTGATGAGGGGTCAGCTGTGGAATTTTAATAGCTGGTTGGACTGTTGAGGTCCGCATTACATATTGGACTAATTGTCTGTGTATTTTAAACAGTATTTTAAGCTGTGTTAAAAGTTCTGGTATAGACATCTTTTCAATGTCTGGATGTGGTGTGTAGCTGGCTAGAACCGGCCATGTTGCTCCTGGTCTACCTAGTGGACCGAGCCTGGTGATGTGATTATTATGTTTTAGGGCGCCTTTAAACCAGAGCAGGTGCTCTTGGTATTTTAATGGTATTTCCACCTCCTCGAAAGGAGTGTACTCATCCGGTGGTTCCTCTATTTTGTAATAGTGGAACTCCTTTGTTACAGCGTTTGCTGCTGGAAAGTTTATCCATGAATAGAATACCACTGTCTGCCGATATTCATGTGCCTCAATTACGAATATGACTGTACCACCTCTCGATGTCAGTCCATTTTCTATTAGTTTAAGAGTTATAGTTTTTCTTATGCTGACCGGGATGAGTATTGCACCCGGGTCTTGCTGTAGGAGACTTGTGTCGTCTGCTAGGAGTTGAGCTGCTATTCTAGCTGTCTCCCTTTCTCCCTCGCTGTCTGACATTTTACTGACAGCAAGGTTTTTTGTTTTTGTTGCAGATCAGGTTTCCACGGAAACAAAGATTAGGTGCACAATATTTTGGAACACTGTATCTTCAACGTTGAATAAACCAAAAAACCATACATAGGAGTCTCCTCCTACTAAGTTTTGGCGGATTTTAACCTTTGACCCACTCCAGACGTCTTTGGAGTATTTATGGGAGAAAGGGTCTGTGTGAAACGCACGACTGAGTTACTCTAATGTCTTGCGTTAGATTTATTGCCTTACCAAACGTTGGGCGCCATGTAGTGTAGTTCCTATTATCCCAATAGGCTCTGCGCATTGGAATAATATCTTCAATAGTATAGACGTAGGACAGAGGTTAACTAGGTCTTCTACTGACGATATTAGACTTAAGTTTTGTGTGCCAGCTAGCTCAGAGTTCACTAGAAACTTTCTCGAATAGGCAAGGAGGAGTTTAACCTCCCTGGATAGACAAGAAGGGATTTAGTTTCTGACAACCATAGAACATGACAACTTTGCTCTCCCTAATCAAGAGTATATCTCCAGAGTCGTGTGAAAACAAAAGACAACTATTTTACTCAGTCAGTACGTGCATACTTAGTTCCACCAGATTGAAAAGAAAGAAGAGATGGGCGTGTTCAATAAAAGGTGTTATTTATTGATCAGTCTCTTTTTCTCATACAAGAGAAATGAATCGCTACAGTTGCAATACTTAAGGTTAAGTAAAGTGCATACAGTAAAAGCAGGATTATAAAATAATACTGTAAAAGCATTGATATGGTTTCTTAGCCATATGATACTTTAAAATGGATAAAAGATATACATACATATATACATTGACTAATCGTACTCAACTGGTGCTTCTAACTACGCCTACCCCGGTGTACCTGACCTAAGCCTAATACGTGGGAGGGAGTAAGTAAGTAGCAGTTTAAGTTAAGTTTGTTTTGCCAAGAATCTGACTCAAGAATTCTCTGTAAGGGGTTAGTCAGTTCAGTACCTGGGATTTAGAAGGCAGGAGGGCTGGTATCTCTGTCTCAGGACTCGGTATCCCAGTTCCCCGCGAGGGTAAGCTGGAAACGCCGGAGGCTGGATTTCTCGGCAAGAGAAAAGACAGCGTCTCTCTCAGCGCGTCAAAAGGGAGGGGCAGCGTCCGTGGGCTTCCTGCATCAGCTGGGCTCTCCGGCAAGTAGTCACTGCTCCAAGCTCATCACCACCGTGTCTTTGCTTAGGGCAGCGTCGGTATATTTATACCTGAAAGGTGCCGGGTTTGACGTAAGGATGGACATAAGACGTCAATAAAAGATGTCATTAAGAACTGGTCGTTCTTACATTCTTTACAGGAGTTCTCGAACGAAATCAAAACAATAGCAGCGGGGATTTCCCAGGTTTGCTGGAGGCTTGGTTTGTTTAGAGAACTCGTTGTGCTTTCTAGGGGGCTGGAGGAATAGTGCTTGCTCAATGTGACAGCATGCGCTATGACTTAATCTGAAAACGGGTTTCTGTGCCGTTGTATGGATATTAGTGAATAATAACCGGACAAGGGTCAGAAATAGGAGTATCGATACAGGTCCCTAGATAAACATACTACAATGGTCTAGTTGAGAGATTCAACAAGACCTTAAAGGGCATGATTAAGGGTCTCCCTGAAAAGCTCAGGCGGAGATGGCACATCCTGCTGTCCTGCCTTTTGTTTGCTTACAGAGAGGTCCCACAGAAGGGGGTTGGCTACAGCCCTTTTGAACTTCTGTTTTGGCATCCTGTAAGAGGACCCCTTTGTCTGGTGAAGGAGGGATGGGTGTTACCTCTCAAACCTCCCAAACAAGACATTGGGGACTATGTACTTGGTCTCCACTCCCGGATGGCTGAGTACACGAAAAAGGCATCCAAAAACCTTGAGGCAAGTCAGGAATTGCAAAAGGCCTGGCATGACCAAAATGCTGTGCTGACTGTTTACCAGCCAGGACAGAAAGTGTGGGTGTTGGAGCCTGTGGCCCCAGTAGCTCTCCAAGGCAAGTGGAGTGGACCCCACACTATTGTTGAACAGAAGGGAGAAGTCACCTATTTGGTTGACCTTGGAACTCCCAGGAGCCCCCACAGGGTGCTTCATGTAAACAGGTTGAACCCATATGTTGACAGGGCAGACATGGGCTTGCTCATGGCTACTGATGAGGGACAGGAGGAGGAGAGTGACCCTCTCCCAGACCTGCTCTCTCAGAACCCTGACGGTTCAGTTGATGGTGTAGCCTTGGCAGGCAGCCTCACTGACCAACAGCAGCAGGACTGCAGACGAGTTATACAGTCCTACAGGCATATGTTTTCACTCCACGTCAGACTACCTGGTGCACTCATGAAGTGGACACTGGGGACAGTCTGCCTGTTAAAAGTAAGATTTACAGGCAACCTGATCATGTCAGGGACTGTATCAGGACAGAGGTCCAAAAGATGTTGGATTTGGGAGTCATTGAGCCCTCAGAGAGCCCTTGGGCCAGTCCAGTAGTCCTGGTGCCTAAACCTCACACCCAAGCTGGTAAGAGAGAAATGAGGTTTTCTGTGGATTACAGAGGTCTCAATGATGTCACTAGGACAGATACCCATCCAATACCCAGGGCAGATGAACTCATTGACAGATTGGCACCTGCCAAGTTTTTGAGTACATTTGACCTGACAGCTGGCTACTGGCAGATCAGACTAGCTGATGATGCAAATCCAAAGACAGCATTTTCAATGCCTGGTGGGCATTATCAGTTTTGTTGCGGTCTGAGTGTGGTGCGAGTCTTTTCCTTTTTCTCTTTCCTACCTTTTCGCTGGCCGGAATCGCTGGCGGAAATCGCATGCGGGTTTCACGGGCGGAACTCGCGGGCGGGATTCATGAGCGGGACTTCATGGGCGGGACTCACGGGCGGGAATTCGAGGGCGGGAATTCGCGGGCAGGAATCACGGGTGTGACTCATGGGCAGGACTCGCAGGCGGGACATTACGAGCAGAACACATGATTGGCGGGAGAGATTGTGGGCGGGGATTGGAAGGGGGCACCATCTTGGCAGGATGTTGTATCCTGTCCTTGGATAGGTGGGTGTTGGACAGGGCCTTTTCCCCCAAAAGTTTTCGCTTTTGCCCCCCTAATTTAGGATGTCTCCCCCATGGTAATAAACCTGTATAGGCCATGTGTGGTAGGAGTTGCCCTGTGTTTTAAAATTGTAATGTCATGTAATGGTGTGAGCACTTGTAAATTTCCCCCATTGTAAAATGCACCTGACTGAAATGTTCTGTGTTTAAAATGAATGCCATGGCCATGGGTTTTACCACCGGACTGCTGTAGGTCAGCGGTCTATATAATATTACCCAGTAACCCCTAGCTTTTGGAGGGAAAGCCTGGCACCCAGGGTGCTCAACCCCTCCCCTTGAGCCAATTTAGGCCAGCTTTGCCAACATTCTAGAAGGTTCTGGCACTGCCTGGGAGGAGGGTATAAGTAAGGGGGATGTGCCACCAGAGAGTCAGTCAGCGCTGGGACAAGAAATAGAGGGGACCTGCTGCAAGGTGTTACCGCGACATGGGCCTGTGAGCTGGGCCCTGCACCCCTAAACCCCCCCCCCTCTGCTGTCCCCACGTTCCCCTGACGAAGAAGGGCCCCTACCCAGGTCCCTGACACTGTGGGGACCAGGAATTACGCCAGTGCTGCGAGGAAGAAGCGCCCAGGAGGTGAGGAGTGGGACTGTCAACCCCCCTTGGGAAGCTGTGGCCCCTTTGAAGCAGCGCATGGGGAAGATTGTGCCCCCAAAAGAACTGTTGCTAGCTGAGGTGCTGTGAGGCCCTTTGGAAGCACTGGGCCCTGGGACTGTTGTGGCCCCTAAGTGCTGGAAGGCCCTGCCTGTCAAGCGCTGTAATTTGGAAGAAGCGCTATAATTGCGAAGCGCTGGAGAAGAGATACATTCCTGCCCCCGCTGTGTATCCCAAGGGAGGAGCGGTGCGCTGTGAATAGCGCCATAGAAATAATTAAATAGAAGGGAGCCTACACCTTATTGCCGCCGATATCACAGCCGCAGCCCGAGGAGTGTTGGCGCTGCCTTGCGCCGAGTGGAAATTGGCAAAAATCACCGCTGCGGCCCGGCGCCGCCTGGAAGGGACCCCCACTGTTGTGGTGTACGTTGCGGCGGCCCCCGGTACCAGGAGAGGGCCGCTGAAGTGAAGAGAGGGCCGCGCTAGGCCCTGAGGCCGTCAGATCCCCCATCACGTGACGGGGGCCCGGCCGCGTCATCGGCCCGCCCCCGCCAACGCCGCGCCCGGATTGGCCTGCGCGGCCGTGCCCCTTGAAGGCCGCGCAGGGATTGGCTGCCGGCCGGCAGCCAGAGAAGAGGAGTCTAAGCCCCGGGTCCCTGTGAGGTAGGAGGGGGACCCGGGTGAAGCGACGGCGTTGCGGGGCCCCCGTGGTCTAGGGGGAGCCCAGATTGTGGCCGCGAACCGGAGCGGGTGCCCACCCCGCCGGTGAGTGCCCCCGCCGGAGGAAGCCGACGGAAGCCCCGGGTCCCCGTGTGGAAGGGGAGGGGCCCGGGTGAAGTCGTCAGAGGCGTTGCGGGGCTCCCGTGCAGAGGAGGGAGCCCCGGGAGAAACGACCGGAGCGGGAGCCGACCCCGCCAGTCTGCGCCCCGAGGACAGGGGCTGGTGGAGGAGAGAGGGGGGGCCATGGCACAATGTCGGTGCCAGCCCCTCGCCCAGGAGACCCCAGAGGAGCCTGGGGCACGTTTCCGGAAGCCCCGGGTGAAGGCTGGAAACGTGTGGCTGCTGCGAGGCTCTCGCCAGAGTGAGGGAGGGCCTCCGCGTGTCCCCGCGCCAGAGCAGAGCACTCCGGTAACAGCGAGAGAGGCCCTGGACTGCCGGTGAGTGGGGCCCAGAGGGAACATTGCCGGTGCCCGGCCCAGGGCTCTGTTGCGGGCGGCTGCATCCCTACCCCGGAGGGCCAGTACTATTTTCTTTTGATAGAGACCCCAAGGAGGGCTCCGCTGCGCCTGTGCCCCTGCAGTGCTGTAACGTTTGGGGGCATTAGGAACCCCGAGGTGTTCAGAGAGGACGCCAGCTTACCCAGTGTTCTTTTGGGGCCAATAGCGACTATGGACCAGGATACCAGTTAGGTCTTCTGAACTGCCTACAGAGACCCCTGCTCATCATAAAAGCCACGGGGGAGAGGTAGAAGGTTGTGGTGGCCCCCAGGGAAAGGTTTGATATGCATAGCCAAGCGAGATGCTCAATGAAATGCACATTTTTGCCTGTTGCCTGATTTTCCCTGAAATGTTTAGGCCTGACATCCCAACCATATGTTTATACCCCGAGGAGGGTTCGCCCTAGGTTGAGGTTCTTAGGCCTAGAGTCAGGCCCATGTTAAATGCATAAGTGCCCCCCCAGGTTCAATGTGATTCGGGCCTAGTGTCTATGTGACTGCTACCTGCCTGACCCCCCTAGTTAGGGCCGAGCCTTATGCGAAAGCAGGGTGCCTAGCGTACTGCGTCCCCTGCCCAGGATTGGGGGACGTCTGGTGGCTAATGACGGATGCCAATATGTTGATGTTTCACGCCTGTTAGGTGATCCTACGCTGATTCCAGGCTGTTAGACAACTAAGGTTGTGGGCCCCTGCGGATGTTATTTACCTGCCTAAGTGAGCCTAATGTACGCACTGGTGAGGTGCGCAATGTGTTAGATGCCCAGGGTATTGCTCAGGAATAATGCGCCAGTGTTGATATGCTTATGGTTACATGCCTAATGTCACAGCGTAATGTGTATGCCTAAGGTTCAATTGCATACCAGGTGCCTACTACCCTGATGAGATGGTCATCTCGCTGGCCTAAGGTGATGAGACCGATATCTAATGTTGATGTGCCCTTTTGTTATAGGTGTCCTGCCCCTGTGCTGGCCTGACGTGTCATTCCAGGCCCCTGGTGATATCCCATTGCTGATTTATTGCAGGTGTTCCTGTATGTTGGGATTTACTGTGATGCCATGAAGTTTTTCTTTACAGGGGTCGCTTCTCCCTCTGCACTCCTTTCCCGCCGCTGCCTCCCTGCTGCCCCGCCCCCCTCCTGCCCATTTGCCGCCCCGCTCCCGCCACCCGACTACTCCTCCCTCCCGGCTCCTCTTATGTCGCCCCCACCCACGCGCAGCGTTGACGCGCAGCGTTGACACGCAGTGGGCGCACGGATTGTGCGCCGAAGGCGCGCCAAAGGCAAGCCCGTCTGCGCCCGTCCGCGCCTGGACCGCGCCCAGTGCCAGGACCCCTGGCCCCCACCGATGCAAGACGACCCGACAGACCTACGCCGCCGCCACCCTCAATGCACTCAATGCCGGCCGGAACCCCGCCTGCTGCCGAGCCACCCCGAGACGCATCCACGGACCCTTCACCTGCAAGGCCTGCAAGTTCACCTGTCTCCGGACCTGCACCGCACCCAAAAGACCAGGCACCAGCAACAACCACCTCAAGTGCATCCTGCTCAACACCCACTCCGTCCACAGACACACCGTGGAACTCTGGAACCTCCTCGACGCAACATCACCAGACGTCGCCTTCCTCACGGAAACCTGGATGAACGTCTCCTCAGCCCCCAACATCGCCATCGCCATCCCGGACGGGTACAAGATCATCAGGAGGGACCGCGTCAACCAGACCGGAGGAGGCATCGCCATCGTCCACAGGAACACCATCCGTATCACGACCGACTCCAACGACACCTTCGCCGCAGCCGAGCATCTCCACTTCCAGATTCACACCGACCCAAAGACGACCCTCAGAGGCACCCTCGTCTACAGACCCCCGGGACCACGCACACAATTCAGCGAAGACATCACAAACTTCATCAGCCGGCACGCCCTCTCCTCCGCTGACTACATCCTCCTCGGAGACCTCAACTTCCACCTGGAGAACAACAAGGACCGCAAAACCGCCGCCCTGCTGGACAACCTCGCCAACCTCGGACTCAAGCAACTGGTCAACACCCCCACCCACTACGCCGGCCACACGCTTGACCCCGTCTTCTCATCCAGCAAGCACATCACCTTCAGCCACTCCACCGGACTCCACTGGACCGACCACAGCTGCGTCCACTTCAGCTTCAGAAGAACCACGAACCACCACCACCCGCTTCAAGTTCCCCACAGAAGCTGGAGTAAGATCACCACCGACCAGCTCACCACCTCCCTCAGCCAGAACCCACCCGCCAGCGCAACGGACCCGAACGAAGCAGCCCGCAACTTCACGCAGTGGCTGACCGCCTGCGCCGACGACCTCGCACCACTGAAGAACCCTCCCAGCAGACCCTGAAGCAAGAAGGCATCCTGGTTCACCGACGAACTGAAAGACTCCAAGAAGACCTGCCGCACCCTCGAGAAAGCCTGGCTCCTCGACCAGACCACCGACAACATGACCGCCCTCAAACACGCCACCCGCAAGCACCACCAGCTTATCCGCACCACCAAGAAGAAATCTCTGAAGGAACGACTGGACAACAGCGCCCACGACCGCAAGGAACTCTTCAGCATCGTCAAGGAGTTCTCCAACCCCAGCACCGGCAACAACGACATCTCTCCGTCACAAGACCTCTGCGACTCCCTCGCCTCGTTCTTCCACCGCAAGATCGCCGACATCCACAACAGCTTCAGCGCACCATCCACGCACCCCACCTTCGAACCAACGCCCCCCACCACCATCCTCCGCACCTGGACCACGGTGACCACCGAGGACACAGCCCGCACAATGAACACCATCCACTCCGGATCACCGACAGACCCCTGCCCACACCACGTCTTCAACAAGGCCGACTCCACCATCGCACCCCAACTCCGGAACATCATCAACACCTCCTTCAACACCGCCACCTTCCCGGAGAGCTGGAAGCACACCGAGCTCAGCGCCCTACTGAAGAAACCAACAGCGGACCCCACCGACCTCAAAAACTTCTGCCCATCTTGCTCCTCCCTTTTCCTGCTAAAGTCATCGAGAAGATCGTCAACAGACAGCTTGCCGCCTTCCTCGAGACGAACGGATCCCTCGACCCCTCGCAGTCCGGTTTCAGAGCCAACCACAGCACAGAGACCGCCCTCATCGCAGCCACCGACGACATCCGAGCCCTGCTCGACAACGGGGAAACAGCGGCACTCATCCTCCTGGACCTCTCTGCAGCATTCGACACTGTCTGCCACCGCACCCTAGTTCAACGCCTCAGCAACATCGGCATCCAAGAGAAGGCACTGGAGTGGATCACCTCGTTTCTCGCCGGAAGAACACAGAGAGTCCGCCTCCCCCCGTTCCGATCCGAGGCTACCGAAGTCATCTGCGGCATACCACAAGGATCTTCACTCAGCCCCACCCTCTTCAACGTCTACATGAGACCTCTTGCAGCCATCGCACGCCAACACAACCTCAACATCATCTCCTACGCCGACGACACCCAGCTGATCCTCTCCCTCACCAGAGACCCCACCACCGCCAGAACTAGCCTACACAAAGGGATGAAAGACGTCGCCGAGTGGATGAAGAACAGCCGCCTGAAACTGAACTCAGACAAGACGGAAGTCCTCATCCTGGGACCATCGCCCTCCGCCTGGGACGACTCCTGGTGGCCCCCCGCCCTGGGCACCGCACCCAAGCCAACAGACCACGCACGCAACCTGGGCTTCATCCTGGACTCCTCACTCTCGATGACCAGACAAGTCAACGCCGTCTCCTCATCGTGCTTTCTCACCCTGCGCATGCTCCGCAAGATCTTCCGATGGATCCCGACCGAAACCAGGAAGACGGTCACCCAAGCACTCATCACCAGCTGACTGGACTACGGAAACACCCTCTACGCCGGAACCACAGCCAAGCTACAGAAAAAACTCCAACGCATCCAGAACGCCTCCGCCCGACTCATCCTGGACATCCCCCGACGCAGCCACATCTCCGGCCACCTGAAAGACCTGCACTGGCTCCCCGTCAACAAGAGGATCACGTTCCGGCTCCTCACCCACGCACACAAGTCTCTCCACGACCTGGGCCCCAAGTACCTCAACGACCGCCTGACCTTCTACACGCCCACCCGCCAGCTACGGTCCACCAGCCTCGCCCTCGCCGCCGTACCACGCATCCGAAGAGCTACTGCCGGAGGAAGATCCTTCTCCTACCTGGCGGCCAAGACATGTAACTCCCTCCCTATCCACCTTCGGCTGACCCAGGACCATCTCGCCTTCAGGAGACAACTCAAGACCTGGCTGTTCGAGCAGTAGCAAACCCCTTCCCCCATGCGCCTTGAGACCCTTCCGGGTGAGTAGTGCGCTATACAAGTGTTATGATTGATTGATTGATTGATTTCCGGCTGGAGCAGACATTGGATGGAGTGAACGTCCTCTACAGGGTCAATTGGATACTTCAGGAGTCATTTAAGAGGACTGCATAATGCTGTGGTCTCTAGTGGACTCTAGGCAAGAGTATTGTTTACCTTCCCCAATTAGTATATTTTATTTTTTCCAGTGCACTTGGAAAGGAATTGTTTTTGGGACTTCTTGGCGGGTTTTTTGGACACTCGTGTTTTTTGAAGTGTTCCTTTTTTTCCCGCATATTTGAAGAACTTGGTATTACAGAACTGCCTTATTGTGGATACCTCACCTACCCCTTTTTGCTTCTGTTAATCAAGATCCCTCAAGAATACTTTTAGAGCACACACCACATTCTGTTCTGCGTACGTGGAAGATATAGGGGGTGGGGGTTTGCCGAGGGGGGGAGGAATGTTATTTTATATTACATTCTTTTCAGCGGATTCATCCCTCTATTAATCTGCTATCTCTTTGTGCTTGCTGCAGTATGTTCCTGGTATGGAGATGTGGGATGCCTGCAGTCTAGAGGATGGTCTTATGAATACCTGTATTACCCTAAATATCTGACGTCAATCGGTTCTTCCCTGAGTGCGTTGCCCGCTCGGGCCATTGTTATTGAGTATCGCTCGAAGGGTGTAGGCACTGTAGGGGTAGACTCGGACCATCTTCGCTCCTGTATGGTCTGCTCCCTTGGTGGATAATGATGATCCCATTCTATATGACTTTAAGTCCTTTAAGGAGCAGATGCGACGTTTGTTTGCGAAGCATACTTTTATGCGGGCTAGCGATGCTGAGCTCCTTAAGTTACGACAGGGTAAACAGGACTTATTGGTGTCAATCGTTTGGTATCAGAGACACATTGGCCCAATAAAAAGAGAACTTCCCTTTTTTATCAGGGTCTATGTGAGGAGGTAAAAGATGTGATATCCCAGACCGTTGATCCCCCTGAAGACTGTACTGAGTTTATCGACCTAAGGGTCGAGGTTGATCACAGATTATCAGAGAGGAAGGGGGAGAGGTATTGCTTACCCATGTCTAGGTATCATGCTGGTCATAGCGAGGTTAAAACTGAGGTAGGAGAAAAGAATCTTCCTGAGCCTATGCAAATAGGGAGTGTACAAAGTCCTTTGTCTAAGGAGGAGAAAGAGAGGCGACGAAGGCTTAATCTTTGTTTATACTGTGATGGAAGCAGGCATTTTGCACGTGAATGTACAGTTAAGCCCTCTTCAGTACCAGTACAAAAGTCTGTAGCTTTTGTGGAACAGGGAGGAATGTTTGAGGTACAAGAAAACGTACATGATTGCAATCCGTATGATGTGGCAGGGTTGGTATCTCGAGAATAAATGAATGAATGAATTTAGGATTTCTATAGCGCATGGCTGCCCGGGAGCGTCCCAGCGGAAGGAAGCAGAGGAGTAAGGGGAAGGGTTATTGCGGGAAAAGGTGGGTTTTGAGTAGCTTCCGGAATTTCATGTGGTTAGGCTCGGAGCGAAGTTGATTTGGCAGAGCGTTCCAGAGGGTTGCGGCTGTTACCGAAAAGCGACGTCCTCCAGTTCGAGCTTTTTTGATTCTGTGGACTGTGGCTAGATTACCTTGGGCTGAGTACCGCGTCATTTTACCATTACCATCACCTTAGTTATATCCGGTAACAAGAGAAACACCTTTCCTGTTCTTCTCGATTCCGGTGCCACGGGAAATTTCATGGATATACAATTGGCTAAGACTTTTGGAATTCCTTGTGTTTGTATGACCCATCTAGAAGAAGCCGTTAAGGCTGACGGGGGTGGCGGAGCACGTCGTTGCTCCAGGAGAGGTGTAGGCGAGGCAACTCGCATTCGTCCCACCCAAGCTCTGGGATCTAGGGGTCTACAGTATTCACCAGTAATAGCCTACTAGGGTACTCCCTACCGCATCTGGTAATTAACTCACAGTATTACAATAGCAGACGTTAGTGCATAATTCATATTTGTTGATTTAGGTCCTGATGAAGTGCCAACTGACCTATTTGGGGCAATTGAGGCACGAAACATGTTGACCAACTTCACCTTGATAGCCCCTTAGGAACATTACTCCCACATAGGGGCTCCCGCACCACTTTTAACCAGGCTTGAGCTACCTTAACCATTAAACTTGGCCTAAGTAGGACTGCTCCAGACCTATTTTATTTTCACTCTCCTGTGCACTACCTAGCCCCCACACCTGTACGCACCTAATGGGTTCTTCAAAAAGATCTCCGATAAAGAGCCCTATTTACGGGAGCCCGTCAGGCATTGCAGCGCCGGCTGACGAGGGGCAAACGCCCAATGATGAAGCATGACATCCTTCGGGGAGTGTGAGGGCATCATGAAGAAAGACCTCCCTGTCCCCCACACCCAGCCAGGAACTGCACATCCCCTTTAGACTTAGTTAGCTTCCTTGGGAGCCAGTGTGCAGGACCTCATAACTCGGCTCCCTGCCCCTCTCTTGATAAAAAGTGTCAGGAGTTAGGCATGGAGTTTCACTGCAGGATTGTCAGAAGTGCGGTGAGTCTCAGGGGAGATGCAGGGAGTGTCACTACAGGAGCAGGAGTGTTGGAAGGGCTGGGAGTGTCACTTGAGAATTAGGGAGTGTCACTAGAGAGTCAGAGAGTGTCACTTTACGGGCAGGAACTGTCACTACAGGAGCAGGAGTGTCAGAAGGGCTGTGAGTGTTGGATAGAAGTTAAAAATGACGTCCTATGGGATTATTTAAGTATATTGTTTTGTTTGTGCCTTCTTTCTTATATCAAACTCCATACACACACTCACCATTCATAAAGGTCACCGCTCAACTGGTGGCTACAATGTATTGGCACAAACACCTATTATTCATGAGGTAATGATTGTAATTCATTAAAATCATTTTATACAAGGTTTAAAAAGAATAAAAGAATTTGTTTCAAGTTAAAAACATTTTTATCCATAGTCATCATGAAAAATATGTAACATTACTAAAAACAATTAATCACATTCACAATACTTCAGAAAGTCATAACACGAGAGTTAAAAGAGACAGTAATCTTTGTCATAAATCGCCATAATCCACGATATAACTTATATACAAACACCCTGATGCCTTGTAGATAATCAATATCTAGGGGGATGTTTGTATAGATGGATTTGTGGCAACAGAAAAAGGCGTTGACGCGTTTCAAAGGGGTTCAAGGATAAAACCACATCACAACACTGTTGGCCACCTGGTGAGCTTTGTAAACTTTTGTGTATCTCTGAAAGGGTTATAATACTGGGATTCGTGTATGGTCTTTATTCAGAAATCTATGCTAATTTTTACTCCGGAAGCCCTGTACTAAGCCCTTTTGTGTGAGGCGCACTACGAAAGTTTTAACGTTGCTGGTGGGGTCTGAAGAAGGTCTGCAATAACAAGTTTCATCTTTACTATGTGAATACCGTTCTTTATCCACTTGATGGAAGAATAATGCCATTTTTCATATGATCCCCTTTTTATTTATGAGTATTATATTTACATGATTTATTTGCATTTACAGAATATTTTAAGCCAGATAAATCTGTAGATGGTGTTTGAGCAACAAAGAACTAACGGAGAGGCATAAGTTGAGGCAGCTGTGTGCCAGGACGGTAAGGGCTAGTCAAGAGAGGAAGATAGGGTGCTCCACTGTGTCAAGTTGTAGGTAGGTCCAGGAGTCAGAGATTGAAAAAAGAGTATTGGTCAAAGGTGCTAAAGTTGGATATGTTACAGCGCTGTTTACCTGCACTGCAGAATACGAAAGCCAGGCTTTAGCAGGTTAAGAAGATCACTGAAGGAAAGATGAAGTGTGAGGCGGCTAATGATACGAATTCTGGAATTTCTCCAGAAGTGCAGGGGTAGTCTTTCTAACCCATGGGTGCAAGGATTTGGTTTTATTTATTTTTATTTTGAGAGTTTTATATAGAGCTGGCTAGACCCGGAGGTATCAGAGCGCTTTACATAAGGTTCCACAGAAATTACAAAATTGCATCAGTTACACGTTACATCAGTTACTAGAAAAACATTTCAAGAGAGTAGAAGACTAAATAAATGGAGCTTAGAAGGGTAAAGGGGTGGGGGTAAAGGGGTAGGAGGTAGATAGGATGGAGAGACAAAGGAGAGTCTGCCCAAAGTCCAGCTGGGTAGGTGACGCAGCGCAGCTACGCGGAGTAAGAACATCCTGGTTGACCTCACTATGAACACTAGCCCAAAAAAGCTCTCTTTGCTCAGGCAGTGTTTTCAGGTTACTATCAGCGGTCCCTGTCAACAAATTCAGGGATACAGTGGAAATCTAAAACAATTCTTTCATCTTGTGAACCCACTCATTTGCTGTACTGAGAAACAACGGAGACATTTATTTTTCAAAATGTTTATTTTGGAAGTCTTAATCTTGTGCATAAAATAACCACACAGAAAGAGAATTAGAGAGCAGTTAATATTGTAAATGTGAATGAGAAAAATAGGGACATCTCCAGCAATTTAGCGAGTTGAACACAATCCTACACCCCCTGCTATTTCTGAAGCTACACTAATTTTGTTAGTTAATCTAATGAGTAGCATCCTAGCCGGTGGAGTTTCTAAGATGGATCGCACCGCATACGTCTGATAGTTTTTTTTAATCGGAGTTGTGCCGAGAGAGGGAAGCAAACCTGCCTCCATGTAGGACAAGAGTCCCAGCGCAGCTCTCAGCTTTCGCAGCTAACACTCCACGATTGAGAGTGGACCTGGATCAGCAAACCACTGATAGAGCAAGATTTCGCATCGCGACTTGCTCGAGTCATGAACCTCGATTCTGTTGTAACCCTATCATCAAATTGTACGTTTTACTAATCTCTTTTATTTTTGATGCGTGTGTATTAGTGAAGCTTGCCTATGTGTTCTACTAATACAAATAACCCTTGTACCTAAAAATGGCCGCTGCTTGAATTTCGTTCTTGCGCATGCGTTAGTCACACTCACGTGACTTTACGTAGATGTAGTTTGGAGGGAAAGGGTGCGCATGCGTAATAGCCATAAAATGGCCGCTCAATGTGATAACGTGGTGAAGCTCGTGCAGTTGCTCATCGTGTCGTTATGTGTAGCACTTACCCTTAATCGCATAGTATATTTTTATGATGATAAATCTGAAGTACGAAATCATGATATGTAATACATTCACTTATTTCTATGTTTTAATTTGTTTTCGCTTACTTTTCATGTATCGCGGGAAATGGAGGTCGGAATGTACTGAAAGCCATCTTGAAGGTCCCTTCCACGCATGCTCGTGTTGCGAGGCAAGAAACAACCTTGGGCCGTGGAACTCAGCCAGTTGGCAGCCGCAGTCAAGATGCTCATGAGAAAGTGACCTGCGACCCAGCAAGATGGAGTTGACTGTTCTGAAACTGTTACAATGATATTTTTCTATTGTATTCCGTGCGATTTCTCATGGGAATCCCAATCTTGCTAGGCGGTACCCAAAAATGTAAATAGGGCCTTAGAAAAGTCTGTTCTGATTGGTGTGTTAACCCATCCTACCTTAGGACCAATCGAAATTGGGGATTCTGACACTTTGCAACATTGGGGGGTGGTACACTGACCCGAAAACAGTATAACTAGCCTAGGTTCACCTAGGGAATTTGTCCGACTTGTCTGAATAGCTGACCTGTCACTGACCCAACGCACTCAATAGGTGACTGAATTTACAGAGCGCTGCGGAGCACTCTGTCCGAATTTGACCATAGATTAAGGTTTTACTAAACCTTAAGTGCTGGCGGAGCACTTTGCTGGGGAGTTCGCTAACCCAATCGGGGTTCTGACCGATAGCTGCAGAGAGGGTGGAGCGCAGGCGTTGCTTCCGAACTGCGGGTGCTGGTCGTGTCCTGGTGGTCCTGTCCTGATCCTAATCTGGGTTTCCTGTCCTGTCCTGGGGTGTCCATTCTGCATCTGCTGTCCCGTTGATGACTGTCCTTCCTTGGGGTATTTCCTGTCCATAACTGACCCGTGGCCAGGGTTGGTTTTCACACCAGTCTAGGTAAATATCTTGCCGAAACTCTAAACCTGCACCTTTCTATTTTTTCCTGTCTTTGCTTCAATAAAGACATACCTTTGCATATGATAATTTTCCATGCTTTTGTGGTTCTGAAATTCTGGACCCTGTTGTTATCCCGGTATCGAGATACAACACTCGTGCCAAAATATCAACGTACCATGACGAATTTGGTGTCGACGGACCGGTAATGATTAGGACATCATCCCTATACATTTGCATCATGATTGAGGGATGCCAACACCCCTAAATCGTAGTTTCCGTCCCCGACCCCTTAGACTCCATTTTGTAAACGACATCCATCTTGTGTCTTGCCCTCATGATAAGTCAATGGAGTAAGGTCGAGCTTGATCTAAAAGGACACGTCCACCTTCCCTGACTTCCCCCTGACCTGTCCCAACTGACTCCATTGCCTCCAGCCGAACCTGTTTGGGCAGCTCCTCGCCCAGTGGCCGAATAAGATAGCATCAATGCATAACATGCCACAAACCATTCACTACGTACAGAACATGTTTTCTACACACACACACACCTGTCCATGTTCCTTGTTTTTGGCCAGTTTTATGACTAGGAGGTACCCTGCTTTATTGGGGCTTCATCGATATCTGATGGGAGTTCCGGGCCTGGCCGGGTAATCCGTCACGAACTGGACGTCTGAAATGTGGGTTGGTCTACATGACTTCGCTCTTTGTATTATTGTAGAAATATGTGTATAACCATATCCTAAACTCAAGAATTCTTGCCTGCAGCCATTATTTCTGTATATAAGGAGAAAGCTGGTTCTGTAAAAACGAACAGTCTCCTGGGAATACGCGACCCGGGTTGTCGTGTTTCTAGGACACGTGTTACTTGGTAGCTGCCAATAAAACTCGATCTCTGACATCAGCTAGAAGACTCCGTGTTTCTGTGGTCCGGAACAGGGAGAACTCAGAGGTCTTCGGGTGTTATCCCCTGGCACCACCGGGTTCCTAAAAACCCGTTACCTCAGTTGGCGCCCAACTCGGGGCGGTATCAAGCGGCGACGGTCCAAGCCAGATGTTCGTGAGGAGCTTCGTGTGAAAATTCCAGAGGACGGCCAGCCACTTCAGCGACCCCTGTATGTCGACGTGGTTCCGAAGGTCTTTGCTGCGAGGTTCCCCGCGTCCCGACAGCTACGAAGGACTGCTGCCCTGACTATCGCCTTGTTTTGGACCCAGTGATCCTTGGTAGAGCGAAACGATAGACGAGTCTTCTAGTGACGTCATCGATCTTCAAATACTTCAGTTAAGTATAAGTGGAGCGTCTCCCAGTCCTTAGTTTGATCCTTAGTTTTTGGTATCCTTGAGATACGTTTTGATTTGGTACTTGCAAGCCCCAAAGCCGAAGGACTCGTGTATTCACGAGAAATATCGTGATCGATAAATCCTTTGAAGTTTGAAGCTAGACTAGTGAGCAAAGATGCCTGGTTTTAGCAGACTTGGAAACTTGTTTTGTCTTGGTTGTAGTAAGGACTCCCGATTAGAGGATTCTTGTCCAGTTCCTCCGATTGGAACTCCAACATATGAGTTATACGTAAAACATGGGTTAGGTCCTATCACATATAATGAAGTGTGGATAAAATACACCCGCAAGGATGGTGTTTTAAAATGGCCCCAATATGGTAGTTTTGACTCAGAAATTTTAGATAACCTCGAGGTCAAATTGTTCAAGAAAAAAGCCCGGCCGGCGATGTTTGACTCTTTTCGCTTATGGCGCAAAGAAGCCAAACAGAAAGAAATAAAATTAGCAAAGAGGAATAAAAGAGGTATGTTGATGGTGCAAGCTGCCGTTGCATACAAGGATAACGAGGAAGAGCAAGAAAGCGAACAAGTGCTTAGTAGCAAGAAACTAGCAGTAGATAAATGCTACCCGATGTTACCTCATAAGGGACAAGGTCAAGAGGAGAGATCCGAGAAAGATCCATTGATGTCCCACCTATTAAGCTCACCACCGCCGTATGCGTTAGACGCTACCGCACCCCCATAGCATTTTATTATACCGCGCCCCGGCGCACGAAACACAGCTCTTGCACACACGCCAGCTACTCTTCAGCTGGTTCCTACTTCTCCGGCGCAGCCTTCTCAAGGGCCGCCGCCTCTGCTACATACTCCATCTACTTCTACTACTTTGCCTACCGCTCCAACTGTTCCCTATGATACTACGTCTGCCACTGCTTCAACTTCCTCTGCTATTGCCTTGATTTCTTCTTTGCATCAGCCTGTTCTTTCTGACGCATCTGCCCCTCCGCAAGCTTCTCCTTCTATTAGACAGAGAGTGGCAAGTACTGTCACTGGTCTGCTCTCACCTTTCTTTGGGCCACCTAAAACGACCCCTAAAACAGAACGTAGACAGTTACGTAGTCAGCTGCCTGATTACGAGGAAAGAGAAGTGCTGAATGAGCTAGCACGCAAATGGATTACGGACACTGTTAGATATGATGTTCAGTCTGGTATGGAAGTTTTCCGTCAATGGGGTGCACCCACTCAGAGATACGTATTCGAAGAGATGTGTGTATATCTGTGTGAAGACTTGGAGACAAATGATCCCAAACGCAAAATGAACGAACTATGGCGTACGCGTTTTAAGTTCCATGAAGGTATGATTATAGGTGCCGAAGTTGAGGAAGCGATAGATTTATTGTTCTCTTATAGGAGTAAGGGAAGCGTCTCTAGATCATTGTACGAAGACGACGTATCAGGTAGAAAGAAAGCGAGACAGTACCCCATGAGAGAGGTTCCTCCGGTTTGGAGGGAAGGTGATGCGAATGTAAACCCACCAATCCTGCCACATTTCCAGCGTGTATGGGTACATGTCCCCTGGAAAAGATCCGAAGTCTTAGCACTCAAGCAGACATTACCTGATCCCCGTAAAAATCCGACTGGGTATTATAAGGAGTTATCGCAGACTGCCAGCTCATGTATAATGAATTTAGCGGATGTAGATATGTTGTTTGGGAATGTTGTTCCACATCCTTTATGGAGTAAAATACGTCATACGGATCATGATCAAGAACTAGGTGACTCATGGGCTAATATTACCACTATAGATGCTAGACAAATAGGTGGTTCGAAACCTGAGCCGTTAATAGCCGAACTTCCCGGTAGGATTATCGCGTACATGAAAACATTAATGCCTGAATTACGCGTAAATTGGGACAAGCTATCTGCGTGCAAGCAGAAGAAAGATGAGAATGTGTCTGACTTTTTCACGAGATTTGAGGAGACTTTCACGGATCATAGTGGTCAGGATATGGCTACCGAGGGTGGTCAAAGATTGTTTGTAGACAAATTTGTACATAATCTGCTTCCTGAACTGTGTAATAAACTGAAAGATTCAGAGAGTGCTTGGGCTGTCTCTACGTCAGCACAGATTTTAGCTACAGCCCAGTACTATGAAAATAGGCGCAAAGACGAGCTAGATAAGGTAGACAAAAAGACGAAAGATTTAAAAACTAAAGTTCTTCTCCAGCAGGCCTATCCGCCTCGTACGGCTAGTCAGCCTAATTATCACCAACCACAGCAGTATTTGAGAAACGCGCAAGGAAACGAGTTTTCCGATCAGCGTCTTCCGTATGGCCCGAATCAATGTGCATATTGCAAGGAAGAGGGTCACTTTAAAGGTAATTAACCGGCTCTTGCGCGACGTTTAAACGGTATTTCAGGTATAAGGGGTAGAGGTGTTCAACATGCTCCTCGGGGTAGGGGCCGTGGAAATTTCCCCCAGAATACAACTTCTTTTCCGCCTCAGAATTCCATGAACAGCTTTGACCAACAGAATAATGCACCGTCTAGGTCAGCTCAGTACTATACTGACGACTATTACACCGAAAACGAGAATGAGGGAAATAATTGCTAGGACAGCCATGGACAAAGAGAGGGAGTTGTTTCAGTTCCAGTAGATCAGAATGGACCTTATGTCGAGGTGATTACCTCAGGAGTATCAGAGCCATTTCTGCTGGATACTGGTGCTACAAAAAGTTCTATCATGCACTCGAAACTTCCTGGCGCACCTTTGTCTGGCGAAATGAATGTTTCAGTAGGTTTCTCTGGTGCCCCTGTTAGAAACCCGATCTCTAGTCCCATGTCCCTTTCTGTTGGCCCATGCGAATTAGAAGCACCCCTCATTCTTACAACAGGTTGCGGTGAAAATTTGTTAGGTTTGGATTTGCTAAAGAGGTTATATGCGACTTTGTACTGTTCTCCCTTGGGAGTACAACTTACTTTAGGTAAGAAAGTCAATGTATTTGTCAAAGGAAAATATTCCAACTGAATTGTCATCTCTTCCGGATATACTCTGGGCTAATGGTTCCAATGATGTAGGCCGTTTAGAGATAGCACCGTATGTCATACCATTGAAAGCCAACGTTAGGTTGCCACGTATTCCCCAATACAAAATATCTAGCGAATGCGAAAAGGCGTTGTTGACGATTATTTATGATCTAATAGAGAAAGATGTCATCGAAGAAACAGCAGGCAACGTTTGTAACAGTCCAGTTTTGCCCGTTTTAAAGCGTACCGATCCTTCACAGCCCCCTGTGTACAGGTTCGTGATCGACCTCAGAGAAGTAAATAAGGTGGTTATTCCACAGTTTCCAGTTGTCCCCGACATTACTGCCTTGTTAACAATGGTTCCAGCGTCAGCAGCTTGGTTTTCGGTGATTGACCTGAAGAACGCTTTCTTCAGCATCCCGATTGCTGAGGAGAGTAGAGATATTTTTGGCTTCAATTTAGGAGGACGAAGCTTCCGCTTCAAGTGCGCTCCTCAAGGCTACTGCGAAAGCCCATCAATATTCAGTCAGGCCCTGAAAACACAACTAGACACAATTATTCTACCTAATGGGTCAACTCTGATTCAGTATGTCGACGATCTGCTGATCGCTGCAGACACTGAAGAAATTTGCAAGCAAGCTACATTGTCCTTATTGCGTCACTTATGTGACATGAAGCACAAAGTCTCCCTTTCGAAACTGCAATTTTGTCGACAAGAAGTAACCTACCTAGGTCACATCTTATCGAAGGAGGGAAGGAGACTGACACCAGAAAGAATACAGGCAATTGCAGACCTGAGTGCCCCAAGGACACAAAGAGAGGTTCGGGCCTTCTTGGGCATAACATCTTACTGTAGACAATGGATACCGAATTTCTCACTACTAGCTAAACCCTTGCTGGCACTACTCTGTAAAGACACGCCCAATCCCATGCCCTGGTCTGAAGATTGTCAGACAAGTTTCCACGAGTTGCGTGATGCATTATGTTCGGCTCCTGTGTTGGGAAACCCCAACTACAGTAAGCCTTTTACATTATATGTCCATGAGAAGGAAGGTTGTGCATTATCAGTCCTAACACAATACTTTGGGGACAAACAGCGCCCATGTGCATATTTTTCGGCAACTCTAGATCCTGTGGCTAAGGCACTACCAAGTTGTCTGAGGGCCACCGCCGCAGCGGCTGTCTGCATTCGACAGTCCGCTGGGTTAGTCATGAATAATACTCTGATCGTTATGGTTCCGCATGCAGTAGACATTTTGCTAAACAGGACGAAGACACAACATCTTACTAGCGCTCGACTATCCAGTTACGAACTAACACTATTAGCAAGTCACATTCACATAAAGAGGTGTGATACACTTAACCCCGCTACGCTACTACCCATCCCGGCAGAGACAGACGAGGTTGAAAAACATGACTGCTGCTTTAGGACAGAAGAAGAGACCAAAGGGAGAGTAGACTTACAGGACACTCCCCTTCCTGAATGCAATGATACTTTATGGGTTGATGGTTCATGTTTCAAGTTGCCGAATGGGGATACGACTGCAGCATATGCCGTAACGACATTACACACCATTATAGAGACCGCGCGCATTTCCCACAATTCCGCACAAGCGGCAGAGCTAATCGCACTTACAAGAGCATGTGTGTTGGCGAAAGGAAAGCGAGTGAATGTGTACACTGACAGCCAATACGCCTTTGGCATGGCTCACAGTTTTGGGAGATTATGGCGTGAACGTGGGTTCCTGACGTCGCATGGTGCAAAGATACAACATGGTCAGCTAGTTAATGAGCTCCTCGAGTCACTGACCTTGCCACTACAAGTTGCAATTATAAAATGCAGTGCACACAGAAAAATTCAAGACGATGTTGGCCGTGGGAATGCATTTGCAGACGAGGTTGCGAAAGAGACTGCAAGGAACACAATGAGTCGGATGTATGTTGTAGGTCCCGCTAGATGGATTACTGATGTGGGGATGTGTGAGGACACCATCGAAAGCGTGAAAACTATCCAAGCTGAGGCCACCGAGAAAGAGGTGAATGAATGGAGAGAAAGCCAGGGTAGATTAGATGCGAATGGTTGTTGGGTCGAATTGTCAGAACACCAGCAATGGCTATTACCTAACGCATATGTACTTGCAGTGGTAACAATGGCCCATGGAATTGCGCACATCAGTACGAAAGGAATCTGTAAACTATTGGCCCCAGTATGGCAGAATAGTAATATCCCAAAATGTGCAGAGAATGTGGTCAGAAACTGTATGGTGTGTTTGAAGCACAATCCCGGTAGGGGAACCCCAACTCCAGCTGGTCATTTTGCGCCTCCAACGTATCCGTTCGAGGTTTTGCAGCTCGATTTCATCCACATGGAGAGGTGCAACAATCTGAAGTATGTTCTCGTTGTTGTTTGCGCTTTCTCCAGGTGGGTGGAAGCGTACCCCCTTAAGGACAACACCGCCTTGTCAATTGCCAAAGCCCTTGTCAAGGAGTTCTTTCCTAGATTCGGTATGCCTAGAATCGTTTGGAGTGATAATGGAAGTGAATTCGTGGGACGTGTGATGAGGAGAGTGTGTGAGTGTCTAGGCATACACCAGAAATTCCACGCTGCAAATCACCCCCAATCAGCTGGATTGGTGGAGTGCTACAATGGCACGTTAAAACTCAAACTAGCCAAGATCCAAGCCAGTACAGGTCTTAAATGGCCTGACGCCCTGCCTCTAGCACTCCTGTCGACCAGAACGACTGTCCATTCCAGATTAGGACTTAGCCCCCATGAAATAGTGTTTGGCCGCCCAGCCAACGTCTGGGGCGTGCCAAGGCCAAAGAAACTCAGCGAAATAGAGCACCCCAAACTGCTTGACTATTTGTGCGAATTAACAACTAAATTGCGTGTTTTACACCAACAGGTTCACAGTTCCTCTCCGCCAGCCTCTGATGATCCAGGTCACTCCATCGAACCCGGCACCTGGGTACTGGTGCGGAATTTTCAGCGCACGAACAACGAACAGCCCAGGTGGACCGGACCATACCTTGTTCTTCTGTCCACGAGATCAGCCGTTCGGGTGGAAGGAAAGAAGAACTGGATCCACGGGACCCACTGTAAACGGGTCCCTCTGCCCTTTCCATACGACCGGTGGGTCAAGGAAGGAATTGCCGACTCAGAGACAGAGTCCATACCTCGCTTCATCCCTTTCAGCGATGCACGTTTGAAAGGAACTGGTACTGAAAAGGAGAGTGATTATATTTTACAAGGACTTGTGCCACCGTCAATGCAGTTGGACACTACAGAACCTGAGACATTGTTTGAAGACCACACCGTACATGGGAAACAACGATATAATCTAAGGTCGAGACAAAGAGACTAATAAAAGGCAAATTAATGCGATTTTCCTTTCCCCCAAGAACTATTTTTGATTTTTCAGCTCTCTCGCCCAGGAAACTTGCTCATTTTTGATTTTCGAACCGCCATCCGGTTCTGCTGCTAGGGTCGCGGTTGAAGTCTGGGGAGTGCAGCTGGGGACGTTTAGGTCAACGGTTCTGGTTGGTCCAAGGGAGTTACCCCGGACTGAACAGAGCACACTCCCTGGCAGAATCAATCTCCCACCGCGGGCAGCAACTAGAGGATGGGGTTTCCAAGAGTAGAGAGACCTACCAGATTCACGAACTTTGAAAGGCAATTATGCACAGTACTGGCCAGAAAAAGGTTTCTGATAATATGTATTTTAATGTTGTGCAGCATAACGATGTTCTTGATTGGCTATACTCTATTCGTATTTCAAGTTACCCTTGCAAATGACACTCAGCCAATACCTCCTCCTACTATCTCTACACACTCCTTTCACCCTCTACCTGAACACGAGTCTGCCAGAAGACTCGAATTTATAAATAACTCATTCATCCAACTCCTACACCAACACCAGTCCATAATGAACACTTCGAACTGTTGGATATGCGGACTCATGCCGCACACAACTGATAAGGGTATCCCATACTTCATCCTGCCATTCAGTTATTATGGTTCTCTGTGGGCTTTCCAGACTCTGTCCCTGTTCGCCCTAGAACCATACCAGCCCCGTTCCACTGAGAGCGATTCCAGCAACAAGGCACTAGTGGCAGGGATAAGAAATATGAGTAGGGATATTGACACATATCAAGCGATTCCCAAAGATGAACTCACTCCATACAGTCGTTGGAACGTAACTAAGTATGGGGTTTCCTTGAGTAAGGGCCAGACAGCGAAGAAATCCCGCCCAGTCTGGATAGTGCCCCACCGAGGTCACCTATGTCTGCGAGGTATCGGCAGGGATCCTAAAGCACAATTAGGAAAGAGCATATGCACAGAAACATATGTATTTGCTTCCCGAACTTCCCCTCTATTCTTGGCAGCTAAAGGCACCAATTTCGTCTGCCATGACCAAGCCTATACATGGTTGCCCCCTGACTTCTCGGGCACGTGTTTTATCTCATTTCTGCTGCCACCCACCTACACGGCCAGGGCCCATTACCATCGGACAAGAACAGCTAGGGGTGTCGTGAGTAAAGACGACACTGCGGGTCAGGAATTTGCAGACTTCGCAAAGGGTTTTCTTCCATTTTGGGGGCCTATGGTGAACAGCAGGAACATTCGCCAGTTATCAAGGATAGTTGAATCCGCCGTGACTGAAACGGCCGGAGCCCTTGGCAACTTAACGACTGAGCTTCAGTCAGATCGACTTATGACCCTTCAGAACAGGGTTGCCCTAGATATCATACTTGCAGACCGTGGTGGTGTATGTAGAGTGATCCAATCCAGTTGCTGTATTTTCATCCCTGATAATGCACCGACAGTGTACCAGGCCATCTCTAAGCTACACGAAATATCTGGTTCCCTTCACGTAGAAAAAGGGGATTGGTCTCTGCTAGGGTGGTTCTGGGAACTGATCACTGCCTGGGGATGGAAAACACTGATCTTCATTGGGATGATCTTAGCGCTTCTGTTTATGTTCTGCCTGTGTGTACAGTGCGCTCCTGCACTATGTGGCCTCTGTGCTACTCCATGTGTAAGGAAGCCTGTGTCAAGGGACGAACTGAGCAACAGAATGATGCTACAGCAGCATCTCCACAAATTCATTTATACAGATTTGGACTCAGATTAACGTGAGTTATTGCCTTATATGAGGGCAAAAGGAGGGTCTGTGGTTCTGAAATTCTGGACCCTGTTGTTATCCCGGTATCGAGATACAACACTCGTGCCAAAATATCAACGTACCATAACGAATTTGGTGTTGACGGACCGGTAATGATTAGGACATCATCCCTATACATTTGCATCATGATTGAGGGATGCCAACACCCCTAAATCGTAGTTTCCGTCCCCGACCCCTTAGACTCCATTTTGTAAACGACATCCATCTTGTGTCTTGCCCTCATGATAAGTCAATGGAGTAAGGTTGAGCTTGATCTAAAAGGACACGTCCACCTTCCCTGACTTCCCCCTGACCTGTCCCAACTGACTCCATTGCCTCCAGCCGAACCTGTTTGGGCAGCTCCTCGGCCAGTGGCCGAATAAGATAGCATCAATGCATAACATGCCACAAACCATTCACTACGTACAGAACATGTTTTCTACACACACACACACCTGTCCATGTTCCTTGTTTTTGGCCAGTTTTATGACTAGGAGGTACCCTGCTTTATTGGGGCTTCATCGATATCTGATGGGAGTTCCGGGCCTGGCCGGGTAATCCGTCACGAACTGGACGTCTGAAATGTGGGTTGGTCTACATGACTTCGCTCTTTGTATTATTGTAGAAATATGTGTATAACCATATCGTAAACTCAAGAATTCTTGCTTGCAGCCATTATTTCTGTATATAAGGAGAAAGCTGGTTCTGTAAAAACGAACAGTCTCCTGGGAATACGCGACCCGGGTTGTCGTGTTTCTAGGACACGTGTTACTTGGTAGCTGCCAATAAAACTCGATCTCTGACATCAGCTAGAAGACTCAGTGTTTCTGTGGTCCAGAACAGGGAGAACTCAGAGGTCTTCGGGTGTTATCCCCTGGCACCACCGGGTTCCTAAAAACCCGTTACCTCACTTTCCGCAACAATCGCATATCATAAGGTCATTTGCATTGAATTTTATAGCGTGTTCCTATGTTACCCTACCTTTTAGAAATCATTTTCTCCATTGCAGTTTGCAATTTTCTAATGTGGTCTATAATTTTCTCATATAAAACTGACTGAAGAAATTTTCTAGATTTATAGCATGTTCCATTTTCACTCTTTATTCTAAATCTCCCATTTTTTTAAGTGCATTTCCAAATAGTGTAATTTCAAACGTGCATAAGCCTGTCCATTTATAGATGTTCATTCCCTGAAATTCTTTTTCCCTTACTTAGTGTGTTCCCTGTTCACTAATATTCTTAGAAATTAAGGGCCAGATGTAGGTAGCCAAATACCGGTCGGTAACGGCCGAATTCGGCCGTTACCGACCGGTATTTGGCTACCGAGATGTAGGAGGACAGAAACTGGGCAAATCGGTAATTTTACCGATTCTGTAAATATACCGGTCGGTAAATTTACCGACCGGTATTTTTACAGAATCGGTAAAATTGATATGTAGGTGGGACTCTTATGAGTCCCACAAGGCCTAAGAAATCGGTATTTTACCATCAAATTCAATTTGATGGTGAAATACTGATTGAGGTGTGCATGCACATGTGTGCATGCACACCTGTGCCATATGACAGGCAGACCTGCCCTTAGGGCAGGTATGCCTGCCACATGGCCCCCGTACCTTTTTTGGGGGTGCTAGAGGGTGTCAAAGTGACACCCCCTGCACCCTTGTCAAAATCGGTATTTACCGATTCGGTAAATACCGACCGGTAATGCCCCATTCATTCCTATGGGCTTCAAAGCCCATAGGAATGAATGGAGCATTACCGGTCGGTATTTACCGAATCGGTAAATACCGACTTTTAAAGATTCGGTAAATCCACATCTGGATTTACCTACATCTCGGTACTTCTATTTTACCGATTCATAAATACCGAATCGGTAAAATTCGGTATTTATGAGTCGGTAAAATAGAATTACCTACATCTGGCCCTAAATGTTTGCCCGTACCTTATTCTTATATGGATATATGATTTTTGTTATCTTGATTATCGACTGCCTTTTAACTGTAAGCCTAATGCTTTTAGAAGACGAATTCTAGATAAAATTCTTAAACTTCCTAGTTGTCCGTGGTCATTTATGAAAATCAAAGTTTATATGTTGGGTTTGTATTTCTCCTGCCTTTCCTTTTACAGCTAGCTCCCTGATCCATCGTGGTCATAGGTACCCGTAACAGTGGATGGTAAGTCGGGTACACTGGAAATAATCGAAAGGGACTCATGATTATTGATAGTGGATTGTAAGGTCATCTGATCAATGTATATGGTGAATTGAAGTATATGGGCCCGAGACCTAAGTGGTGAAAATATTGGTTGGGTGACCTGCGATCTCTATCAGTAATTTTCTGGTAGCAGAGCTATGGTTAGGGACTAGTTAAAATTAGGTAGGACTAGTTAAGATAGATAAGTTGGATGCTGCTAAAAGTTTTTTTGTGTTTACGCTGCTATAAGGGTAAAACAGTTCACGGGAATTGATCACTCACGTGGGATGTTTGCTTTGGAAAATTATGAAATGTTTTAAATTGTTTTTCTTATTATTGTACTGATATATGTATTAACACACTCGTTAGTTACTGTTAAATGTTTGTTAGGAATCCCCGGGGAATTGAATAGCAAGTGGTGAATAGAATCCATTTGCTTTGAGGTCACTGGCTTTCAAGGAAAGTTGGTGCAGGTTAGGCAGAACTGGAAGCACTAACTAGGGTTTTTCTGAATGTATGTTTGAATAAACGTTAGTGACGAAGTTCATTGGCAAAATTCCGATTGTGGCATAACCTAGTAAGGCTCACACCGGAAGAGTAGCAGGTTCATCGGAGCTTGAGTGAAAGCAAAGGGGCTCGCTGGTGAAACTTTAGACTTGGATATATCCCAGAAAGGTGGATGAGTCTAGGGAAGTAGCAGGTTCTCTAATGCTTGAGTGAAGGGTAGGCAGAAGAGACCTACCCGTAGTGTGTGAAAGGTAAATGGAAGTAGTTTACTTGCAGTGAAAAATTCTTTCCTGTCTAGACACTTGAGCACAGTGGCGAATGTGTATTCGTTGTTAAATAACCAAGCACTAGCACTTTAGAAAGAAAGAAAGTTTCCGTTACCTTGTAAAGGAGGGAGTCAGTCGCGAAGCTGCTCTGACGTCACTCCGTGCCGCGCTGGGATTGGTAGACGCAGCGGGTGTGTAGCGGAGCTGGAATTGTAAAGGAGGGGCGAGCGCCGGAGCGTGAGAACTGTCTCGCGAAAAGGCCGTGCACCCATTGGTCGAGAATATTTGAATTTGTGCATTTCATTGGACGCACGAAAATAAAAGACGCACTTAGATTGGAAGTGATTTTGTAAACAGAAGTCACTCGTAGGAATCGTATGTGGCATTCGTATAGACCGCATACTCGACCCGATCCTCGGCATATGGGATTTGAAACCGATCAGTGGAAAGGAGTTAAAAACGACATTATGTACGGAAACTAGAGAAAATTGTCTCTTGTAAATAAGGTAAAGAATTACGGCAAAAAACACAAGCCGATTAAAACTAGAGAAGGTGTTGTCATACCGCCACCCAACACTCCCGCATCTTTCATGATGTTCGATAAAGGGTACAACACATGTGTATGGTTGGAAAATTGGGCGGGATACACGAAAGATGACGGAGTATTGGCTTTTCCGTTAGAAGGTACCTTTAACAGCAGGATTCTATTCAATCTGAGAACCCGAATGAATGATTTACATCCTAGACCTAGATTAATGCAGTACGAAGCACTAGAGGAATGGGAGATCGAGGCTTTTGAAAGGGATAAGCCCCAAATGGATAAAGGGCTAACTAAATTTTATCCAAAGTTGAAGCAGGAAGCCCGAGCCAAAAAGATGAAACAGTGGAGACAGAATATGATTGTAGAAGGACTGTTTCCAATGATGCCAGCATGTGGGCCTCCTGGGGGGGAGAAGAAAACAGAAAAATGTAAACACTGGGTGCCCCTTGGAGAGTCGGATGATGAATTATTAGATGACCTGTTTATGAGAAGTCCGCCTCCTTACAATGAAAGAAATAGACCTTCCAGTGAGGGGGACAATTCCCGAAGACCTCATCTCCAGGATGAGGCCCGATCTGCCAGTGTAGGAGGGGGTTGCCTCATACCTCCCTATACCGAGAGTTTAGGTCCCGTAGAGACAAGAGATATTTATCCAAGAATACCAGCCAGTGGGGATGCGAGGTACTCCTGTGGAAAAGTAAATTTTGCCATGTTCTGTGTCCCTACGCCTCATCCATCATATGTTATGTGTGCATGACCAATATGCATATGTTATTCCCCATGTCCGATTAATGACGCAATTACAGTTGTGTCCACCTCTAGTATGCTATTTTCCAGTCCTCGTGAATACTACGAATATCAGGCCTATGTAAAGTTACGTTGCCACGTTTCTCAGTGTGCACGTTATTCCATTATAAAGTCCCCGTTTCCAGGCCTCAAAAGGGCCCGGACATTAGATTCAGCTCCTGTCTCCTGAAGTCTCGCTGAGGAGCGATACAGCCCCCACCTGTATCCTCGACCCTTCACTTACTTCCTGCCTCGCAGTGCCCGGTGCAGCTTGGCTCTGCCTCTGAGTCTGCCAAAAGTATGTTATAGTTCCAGTTATCAGTTCAGTCCTCCTTCTCTGCATTCCTAAGCTACTGAACTGCATCAATAGTTTCCGTCATTGTCTAGCCTTCTCGTCTCCATGTTAGAGAAATACTGTATTTAATGGTCATTTAGTATTCTTCATCACGCACTACATGTAGAATAATGCATGGTCCAGTCTTAGAGTCAAGTTAGCTTTTCCCCTCATGACTTCTAGTTTATATCACCATGTTCTCTAAACATCAGATACTAGATAGAGTTTAGGTACATGTCGCTCCGACCCTCCAGACTTTAGTCTCTGCTCCTAGCACAGAGTTCATAGCCCCCAGCTTCTCCTAGTAACACGTCATTGCCAGTTTGCGCACACCACCAGGTTAGAGGTCCCGGCTCCTTAGGTAGCCCCCTCCTATGTTTCCGCCCCATTCATGACATATTCTGTTACGTTTGCACCACATGTCTATGTATACGCCCAGTTACACCTACTTTTACTGTTATCTTTCGCGACTGCTACGCGTCACGCCTTCTGCTCCACCCACTGCTACGCGTCACGCCTTCTGCTCCACCCACTGCTACGCCTACTGCAATGTAATGCTATGTGTTTGCGCTATGTATATAAGTTCATGTATTGTTATTAAAAGTTAGCGCGCTCATCCCAGACCCGGCCCCAGCAGCTGCTGGGCCTCTTTTCCCCTGCTGGGTCATCCTATGCAGGTTGTCCTGATCCTGTCCTTATGCTGTAATAAACCTGCAGAAACTCCTACTACCTCGAATCTTGACTCTTATTTATTGAGCTATCTGTTATGCTATATGCCTAGTCAAAAATAGGGTATTATTTATTTATTTACCACATAATGGCGCCCGAACAGGGACTTGCCCTTTCCCCACGCGTCGGTGAAGCCACGCCGACCCCCTGACCGTCTACAGTCGTGACGGAACTCTTCTGCGCAGTGGCAGATATTTCTGCTCAAGTATCCCTCAGGCCCACGGAGGAGACGGAGGAGGCGGTCCAGCATCCGAACGAGACGGTGGAGGAACGCGGCGAGTCCCGACCAGAGCCCAAGCCGAGAGTCCAAGGTCCGAGGTATCCGGAGGCCCACCCGTAACTGAAGTCCGAAGTCCGTCGTCGTCAGCCCAGTCCCGTCCGAGGCCTTCCGTTCTTGCTGCCCGGTGAGTACCATTGCTGGGGTAGTATCTAGACAGGACCAATCTAAATTGACTCCTGGTCCGTGGGTTGGTGGTGCCCAGACTCACAAACGAAGTGTTCACCTAGGTGGATACGGGTCTTGATGCGTTCCTTTATGGGACCGGTATGTTCCGTACTGTTTCAGCAGTGCATCCAGTAATTCTAGTCTGTTCCGTTCTCGAGAAATTCTGTTCTGTTTCTGTTCTCAAGTATTCCAGGTAATATTCTGTTCGAACTGTTATGTTATGATATTGTTTAATGTAATTCCAATGTCGTGGTATGCCTGAATTGTTTTCCCAATTGTTATTGTTCTTCGTGTATTGTATTGTGTTCCGATTCAAGTTTACAATGCCGCTCTTTTCAAGATTACGTCAGCTAAAAACTAGAAAGGGTTTATTAGAAGAAGCAGTTCCTGTCCCGCCTAGGGACAGTCCAGGTCACTTTATGTATCAGAAACATGGCATAAGCGCCATATTGTATCTAGATTTATGGGTAGAGTATACCAAACAGTTAGAAGAAAAGTATAGATGGCCCGTATCGGGTACATGGGATGCCGAATGTATCATGCGAGTAGAAGAAGCATTATGGAAAAAGAAAGCCAGACAGTCACAGAAAGATGCCATCGAGTTATGGCGTAAAGAAGCGCATAGAAGAACCGAAAAGGAAGTCAGAAAGTCAGAGTTAAGTAGAGAATCCCAAGAACGAGCCCAAGAAAGAGAATTAATCGAGATAGGTGAACGAGTCAAAGCCGAACAGTCAGACAGACAGAGGCATGCCCTCATTAAGGGTATGTATCCTCTTCTTGCCGAGGGCTTGCCAAAAGCGACCCCAGAGGCGTCCAGTAATTTCCCGCCACCATTACTTCCGACCAAGCTACGTCACAAACCGACCGCAGCTGATATTTTTATTTCGTCCTACTTGGACGACACAGTCCCAGAATATGCAAATCCTGTTCGCGCTCCGCCAGTCCCTGTAAATCAGGCACTTCCCGCTCCTCCAGACACCGGAGTACCTGTTACGGTACCCCCGGTCCAGCCCGCCATACAAGTCCAGCCTACATTTCCATTTCCCACTCTGCCAGGACGTAGAGCCTCAGTAGACGACTCCAGTGTAGGGGCCGCAGGAGGAGGTCCTCCTCAAACCCCGCCGCCACACAAGCGTTTAACGTTAGCCGAATTACATGCACAAGCATCACAGCGTACGCCTAGGTATCAGTCTGTTGCAGAAATAAGAAAATCCCTTGCCGAATGTTGCTATGATCCAGTCCCAGGCGAGGATAATATGGTTTTATATTCATTCCGCGTAAGAAAGGTGGCCGAGTATCTAGTCACCTTACCGAATATGAAAGAAGATCTAGACAGAATATATCGTTTCATCCGTACAGGGGATGATCCAGAAAGTATTAGCGAGACTATGTCTCAAAGGAAAGCCGAGATCCAGCTCATGATATTAAAGTTCCTGATCAATTGTCTAATAAGAGAACAAGACTACCCGTCTAAAGATTCCGCCGAAATGAGAATCCTGACAAGGTGGAGTGATAATATAGCCGAGGGTAAGCACAAGACCGTCGGTGCTATGGAGAGTATGTACAAGAAAATCCGTAAAGAGATAATAAAGATACACGAACAGCGTAAAGCAGCACAAGTAAGCGAGAAAGAAAGTATCTCTGATCCCGAAGAAGAAGAGGACGAGAATCCCGCCAGAATAGCGTATGTAGGAAAATCTAGATTTCCAGATCGCCATTTACGCCTAGAACACAAGTCTATTTTTCATCATTCAGCACCAGAACAAGGTTCTCTAGAACAAGTATTTCAAGCTACCGATCACATTCTGAAATCACGAATCGGTTATAGTGAGTTAAGTACCATGCATGAACAAGAACTAGCCCGATCAGCAGTCCGATGGATTACTGATTCTACCACTTTTCCAGACGAAGTAGTGGCACAAATGTTTCTGAAAATGCCCCCAGCCGAGCAACGACTGGTGGGTATGTATATGATTCAGCACCTCATTACTCTGTATGAGGGTCAACACTCTGATCCAGGTCCGTTACATGATATCCTGAACGAGTTACTCCAGTACAGATGGAGAGGTCTAGGTACCGATTTAATTAGTGTCATTCTAGAACAACGCCACAAATATAGAACGTTCTTGAACCCGCATTTTGTTCATGTCTCACCCCCAGAAAGTAAATCATTCTACATAGACCGACAGAATCCGTTACGAGAAGTCCACCCAGTCAGAGGGACGGGTGGCGAAATGCAACGAGTGTTTGTATACACTCCAATAACAAAGATGGAACTTCTTGAAATGAAGAAATTAATTCCCTGTCATGACAAAGATCCAGCGGGGTTCCATAGAGAATTAAAAGACATGCTCCGTATGGGAGAATATACTTACCCAGATATCATTAAAATGTTAAAGGTCCTGTTACCCGCAGGGGTGTATGAAAAGTTAAAGGAAAAAGAATGGGAGGTGGGAGAGAAAAAGATCGATTGGACAGCTCTAGAAGCTGAAGACAAGGCACGAGTACCAGGTACCGGTCTTGGAGATAAATGTAAAGAATTACCAGAATTATTGATTCAAGTTTTACCCCGATTATTGACAACGAGAAAAGAAGACTGGGATGCAATCTCAGCCTGTAAACAGAAACAAGACGAAGATATTAGTGATTTTTATTCTAGATTTGAAAAATGTTTCAGTATCAACAGTGGTCTCAAGACAAGTAGTGAGTCATACCCTCACCTTTTCGTTACTAAATTAGTCGAGAATTCAAGTCCTCAAATTAAAAATCGAGTTTTGAAAGTCGAAAGCACCTGGCAAGCAAATACTCCGTCCCAGATGCTCCAGATGCTCCAATACCACCAGAATAGAATCAGAGAAGAGCAAGAACACGAAAGAAAACGTATGAAAGACACGAAAATGAAAGTGCTAGTTGCACAATCTGTTCCTCAAGACAGTCAGAAGAGGGGTCCGAATCAAGCCAGTCATCCTGCAGCTCCCGTTAAAGGGAACTGCAATTATTGTAAACAGCCAGGTCATTTTATAAACGAGTGTGCAGTTCTGAAACATAACATAGCTACTGGTAAGACTAAAGAAAGACCACGTCCGCCGAGACAAGAACAAGTTTCACAGACTCCTCAGTCACAGAATGCACAACAGACAGTTACAGTACCGCAGCCTATTGCTGCAACACAGCACGTTACATCGCAGATGTACCAGTATGCACAGTCCGAGTATCCAGAGTATCAGCCATATTCATGAAACAGCCTAGAGAGGGAGGTAGGCTTGCCTCTCATCGAGATACCTGTAGATCAAGAAGGTCCCTATGTTCACAGTCAAGTATTAGGGAAAGACAGAAAGTTTTTGATCGATACAGGGGCAAGTAGGACCACAATTAGTCATGCCGAAGTTCCAGGGGCTCCGCTCTCAGGCTCAAGAAATGTTTCCCTTGGATTTTCAGGAAAACCCATTATAAATGAGATCTCAAAGCCAGTTACTCTAGAAGTAGGTCCATTGTCCCGCACTACTGATCTGTTACTTACTAAGTCATGTCCAGAAAATCTATTAGGCATTAAGACACTGAAAGAGTTAGGTGCAGTCATTTGCTGTTCCCCAGAGGGAATACGTCTGTTCCTACGTGACTTTAAGGGTCACTATGTATTACGAGATTTTGATTCCAGACTGTCTAATGTTCCGCAGCATCTATGGGCACAAGGTCCAACAGATGTAGGTTATATGCAAATCACACCCTATCGTGTGACTCTCAAACCAGGTGTAGTGTTACCACGAATCAGACAGTACAGATTGCCACCTGAGGCTGTAGCAGCCTTATCCAAAATTATTGACGAGCTCATGGCTCAAGGAGTAGTTGTAGAAACTGACTCCAATGTATGTAATTCTCCGATCATTCCAGTCATGAAACGTACTGATCCAAATGCACCCCCAGTATATCGATTAGTGATTGATTTACGAGAGCTTAATAAATGTATTATTCCTCAGTACCCAGTAGTCCCAGATATCTCTTCCCTATTAACAGCCATTGATTCTGAAGCCACGTTCTTCACTGTCATAGACCTCAAGAATGCATTTTTTAGTGTTCCTATTCATCCAGACAGCCAGTTTCTTTTCGGATTTTGTTTAAATGGAAGGAGCTATATGTTCACACGCGCTCCTCAAGGTTTCACAGAAAGTCCTAGTATTTACAGTCAGGCACTTAAGAGACAACTAGACAACATTCACATGCCAACGGACACTGCCCTGCTCCAGTATGTCGATGATCTACTGATCACAGCCCGTTCTGAACGTGCTTGCGAGCGAGCATCACTTACAGTCTTGTATTTTCTAGCCGAGATGGGGCACAAGGTGTCCCCTTCGAAGCTTCAATTCTGTGTCCAGCAAGTGGTATACTTAGGACACTTGCTGTCCAAGAGGGGTAGGCAGTTGACACCCGACCGTATCCAGTTAATAGCGAGTCTTCCCCAGCCCAGAACCCAGAAGGAGGTACGTGCCTTTATCGGCCTTACTTCTTATTGTAGGCAATGGATTCCCCAGTATGCATTTCTAGCCAAGCCACTGATACAGTTAACGACACAGGAGGCAGCCGTATCGACTGTCCTCCCTTGGACATCTGAACATACACTTAGTTTCAACGAGTTAAAGAAAGCCCTATGCCAAGCTCCAGTTCTAGCTACACCGAACTACAGTAAGCCTTTTACACTTTTCGTTACTGAACGTGAAGGTACAGCATTATCTGTTCTTACACAAGATCAAGCAGGACAATCCAAGCCCTGTGCTTACTTTTCTAGCACATTAGATCCAGTCGCCCAGGCGTTGCCTGCGTGCCTTAAGTCAGTTGCAGCCACAGCACTAGCTATCAGACAAAGTGATTCCATAGTTTTAGGACACTCCCTGACAGTACAAGTCCCACATTCAGTAGAAGTTCTTTTAAACCGAACACAAACTCAGCATTTGACAATTGCACGTTTAACAGGTTATGAATTGACTCTGTTCCAGCCACACATAGAAATTAGACGCTGCAACGTCCTGAATCCTGCTACACTGTTACCATCAGTCAGTTTGAACCCTGACCCACATGACTGTGTGGAAGTAGTTAACATTACGACAAAGCCAAGACAAGACCTGACAGACATTCCGTTACCAGATCCTGACCTGACACTTTATGTGGATGGTTCATGTATGAGAACTAGTACAGGAGAACTAGTCGCCGCGTATGCAGTGACTACTGACACTGAAGTTATTGAAACACACCGTATTGATACCCTGTCCGCTCAAGCAGCAGAGCTAGTCGCTCTGACACAAGCCTGCATACACGCCAAGAACCTGAAAGTTAATGTTTACACAGATTCACGTTACGCATTCGGAGTCGTACACGACTTCGGAGTGCTCTGGCAGGAGAGAGGTTTCATGACTTCTCATGGAACCAAGATTCAGCATGGTCTCCTTATTCAAGCTCTGTTAGATGCCATACATTTACCGACATCCATTGCTATCATGAAGTGCAAAGCACATACGAAAGTTACTGACATTATTTCCCAAGGTAACGATCTAGCAGATCGCACAGCCAAGCTTACAGCTCAGACTCCAGACATTCAAGCTAATCCGACACAGACACATACCACAGATCCGACTACATGTATGACAGTTAAGGACCCTACACAAGATGTCATAGATATCCAGTTACATGCTACTCCCGAAGAAATCAAGAAATGGTCTGAACAAGGAGGGGTCCAGACAGATCAAGGATGGTTAACAAAGGGTAGAGCCACATGGTTTCTCCCCGACTCTATGGTTCAAGTCATTATCAATACCGCACATAGTCCTGCACATTTAGGAGAAAAAGCTATGTTAGATAGTATCCAGAACATTTGGTTCAACAAGCATTTACGAGCTGCAGCCAAGCAGAAAGTCCGTACCTGTATGATATGTTGTCAGTTTAATCCAGGTAAAAGTGTCCCGGTGGAACAAGGTGGTTTCCAGCCCCCTGACCACCCTTTTGAGGTCCTCCAGATGGATTATATTCAAATGGAGCGATGTCGAGGTTTCAAGTATGTCCTTGTAGTCGTATGCGCTTTGTCCAGGTGGACAGAAGCATATCCAGTCCCAGATTACACAGCCGCGACCACTGCCAAGCAGTTGGTTCGTGAATTTTTCCCTAGGTATGGACTCCCTAGAGTCGTATATTCTGATAACGGTCAGCCATTCTCCTCAGAGTTAATGAAGCATGTTTCCCTGTTGTTAGGGTACCAGTGGAAGTTCCATTGTGTACGCCATCCTGAAGCAGCCGGTCTAGTCGAGAGACATAATCAGACTCTGAAAATCCGCATTGCAAAAGTTTGTAAAGAAAAAGGTGTGGACTGGCTAGTAGCTCTGCCAGTTGCTCTATTTTATATGCGCATGGTCGCACATTCCAGATCAGGTCTGTCCCCGTATGAGGTCGTATTCGGCCGCCCCCCTAACATGTGGGGTACTCCTAGACCCCGAAGTATTACCGATGTTTCATGTAATATGTTGACAGATTACCTAGCTTCCTTGATGTCTGCCCTCAACTCATGTCGTTCACAGGTTGCCGCCGCCTTTCCAGACAATACCGAGGTGGCACCGCATGAAATCGTTCCAGGTTCCCTTGTGATGGTCCGAAATTTTGACAGATCAAGTCCGCTGGAACCTCGTTGGAAGGAGCCACGTCAGGTCCTCTTGACCACCCGTACTGCCGTCAAGCTGGAAGGCAGGAAGGGGTGGGTCCACCTTTCTCATGTAAAACTTTTCAATGGATTGAAACCGGTTTCTAAAAACATTTCCAAGGAGTCCCAGGATTTTAAAGACTGCCGAAATATTGTTTTAAAGGACTGTCCCGCAAAAGACATTGTTACAACCCCTTCCCTGTTAGAGAAAACTCCGCAACAGGAGTATAAGCTAAAACTACGGTCTAGTAAAATAAGTCAGTCAGTTTGATTGTATAAGTCCTCCCCTAGGTGAAACGGTTAGATTGTTTCTGACATGTATAAAATAGACCCCCATAGTGAGAGAGTCAGTAAAAACTCAATTCAATGTATCGTTTTTCTAAGTTTCATATTATTCATCAGCATAATGATTTCCTGCACTAGCTACGCACTTTTCCTGTGTTTCTCAGTTCCTCATGTAAATAAGTCTGCTAATGCTACAGTAGAGCACACGTTTAGTGATCTGCCTCCTCACGAATATTCATACCGCCTCGCTATGCGTAATAATTCATTTATCCGTATGTTACATTATTCACACCAGACCAGCAATGCCACTAATTGTTGGGTGTGTGGTCGACTCCCCCCTTTCCAGACATCAAAGGGAGTTCTGCCACTTTTTCCTTACCCATTCTCACATAATGGTTCATGTGGAGCATGGTCCACGTTAACGTCATCCTCAACAGATATGTCTTTTCTTAACAGTACATGTTTTCCAGACAAGCAAGGTCTCCCCCACAGAACAGGTTTAGATCTAGAAAATGAAGTGTATAATTTAGGTAATTATTCGTCGAATTTCATGGTCCTGAATGTTCAGTCTGATACTACTTCAGACTCACCTGCTATTTCAGTACTACCAGTCAAAGGCGAATTATGTGTCCGAAATAAAGGTTCCGTACACGTAGGACATAGTGATTGTACTACTATTATCAAGTATAGTGACAGTGGGAAATCTATTTTTAAAGCCTCACGTCATTCTTATTTTGTTTGTGGTCAAACCGCATATGTTCGTCTGCCCCTCGATTGGGAGGGAACCTGTTACATCGCCTTCCTACTGCCACCTGTTTTTCTAGCCCCACCTGACTACCATAGGAATTCCTTCCTAGTACATACTAGACACAAGAGAAATCTCCCGATTGTCGATTATACTGAAACCGCCGCAGAACAATTCATTGATATAGATAAAGGTGTTTTCCCTTATTTAGGTACAGTTGTAAATAGTAAGCTAATCCGTAGGTTAACAAGAACCCTTGAAGCAGTAGTAGATGAGACTGCCTCTGCTCTAGGTAACTTAACTGAAGAGCAATCCTTTATGAGAATTGTCGTTTTACAGAATCGTCTCGTCCTTGACGTCATACTGGCCGATAGGGGCGGGGCCTGTAGACTCATCGGATCTAGTTGTTGCGTTTTCATTCCAAATAACGCGCCGTCTGTTTATTCAGCTATAACCAGACTCCATAATATTGCCCATCTGTTACATCAAGATCCAGGCACCTGGACATGGTCCGGTTGGTTCTGGAATATAATTTCCGCATGGGGATGGAAAGTCCTGTCCTTTCTAAGTATTGCAGTAGCGATCATATTTAGCTGCTGCCTCTGTATACAATGTGGCCCTGCGATTTGCAGCATGTGTGCTACCTCTTGTATTCCTAGTCCTAAGCCCCGTTCTAAGTCCCGTTCCAAGATAATTCGAGACGAGCAAATGGTACTGTATGAAATGATAGACGGTATCATGAATATTGATGTTTCCTGATGGAAACGTAGTGACAAGGAGGGAATGTGGAAAAGTAAATTTTGCCATGTTCTGTGTCCCTACGCCTCATCCATCATATGTTATGTGTGCATGACCAATATGCATATGTTATTCCCCATGTCCGATTAATGACGCAATTACAGTTGTGTCCACCTCTAGTATGCTATTTTCCAGTCCTCGTGAATACTACGAATATCAGGCCTATGTAAAGTTACGTTGCCACGTTTCTCAGTGTGCACGTTATTCCATTATAAAGTCCCCGTTTCCAGGCCTCAAAAGGGCCCGGACATTAGATTCAGCTCCTGTCTCCTGAAGTCTCGCTGAGGAGCGATACAGCCCCCACCTGTATCCTCGACCCTTCACTTACTTCCTGCCTCGCAGTGCCCGGTGCAGCTTGGCTCTGCCTCTGAGTCTGCCAAAAGTATGTTATAGTTCCAGTTATCAGTTCAGTCCTCCTTCTCTGCATTCCTAAGCTACTGAACTGCATCAATAGTTTCCGTCATTGTCTAGCCTTCTCGTCTCCATGTTAGAGAAATACTGTATTTAATGGTCATTTAGTATTCTTCATCACGCACTACATGTAGAATAATGCATGCTCCAGTCTTAGAGTCAAGTTAGCTTTTCCCCTCATGACTTCTAGTTTATATCACCATGTTCTCTAAACATCAGATACTAGATAGAGTTTAGGTACATGTCGCTCCGACCCTCCAGACTTTAGTCTCTGCTCCTAGCACAGAGTTCATAGCCCCCAGCTTCTCCTAGTAACACGTCATTGCCAGTTTGCGCACACCACCAGGTTAGAGGTCCCGGCTCCTTAGGTAGCCCCCTCCTATGTTTCCGCCCCATTCATGACATATTCTGTTACGTTTGCACCACATGTCTATGTATACGCCCAGTTACACCTACTTTTACTGTTATCTTTCGCGACTGCTACGCGTCACGCCTTCTGCTCCACCCACTGCTACGCGTCACGCCTTCTGCTCCACCCACTGCTACGCCTACTGCAATGTAATGCTATGTGTTTGCGCTATGTATATAAGTTCATGTATTGTTATTAAAAGTTAGCGCGCTCATCCCAGACCCGGCCCCAGCAGCTGCTGGGCCTCTTTTCCCCTGCTGGGTCATCCTATGCAGGTTGTCCTGATCCTGTCCTTATGCTGTAATAAACCTGCAGAAACTCCTACTACCTCGAATCTTGACTCTTATTTATTGAGCTATCTGTTATGCTATATGCCTAGTCAAAAATAGGGTATTATTTATTTATTTACCACACTCCCTTGAAAAATACTTTTTCTCTAGACCTCCTTACGAAGGTGAGGCAAGACCATCAGGTCCAGGAATGCCGTTCTTACAACCTCTATATGAGGAGGAACCAAGATCCCTAGGCACAGGAAGTTTGTTCCCAAGACCTAATTATGGCGAAGGACCAAGTGAAACACATCCCACTGCCCCGAGTTATGCTCCCACTCTGACCCCGCAGGTGTTACACGACAAATCCTTAGAGAGATTATTGGAAGAAAAAGAGCGAGAGGTTCTAGCAAAACAGAGAGCTGAGATAATTCAGAAAATCTCCCAGTTAAATACCAGTCCTGAAGCCTTGACAATCCCAGTAACTATCGGACCGGTGGTTCCGCTGTATGGGGACCGGCAAGAGAGTCCGAAAACTCCAGTCATTACTCCCGTCATAGCACAGCCAAGACCAGAACCCTTAATTGTAGATGAACAGACAAGTGAATGCGAGTCTGAGGTCTCACTATTGGACCTGCCCATTAGAAATACAGGGAAAAGGATGCAGAAAAGACATAATCCTTTTAACACGAGGGAAATTCAAATGGAAACGACTTCGGGTACTAAGAGTGTCACGCCGGTGACTCCTGAAGAAATTGAAAGATGGAGTCAAGAATTAGAAAATCGAACTCCGCAGACCAAACCCTTAGATCTCTACAAATTGAAAGTAGAAATAGAAGAGCTAATGGCAGGAAATGTAGGATTAGACAGATTAAATACCTACTCAGAGGAAGAACTGTTGTTCATTTGCAAAAGTCTTACCAGAAATGCCCGAGTACTTCATGAAAAATTAACAGACACTGCTGCTAGCATGGGAATAGATATTTCTAAATCGAAACCTTTGCAGAAACCGTACAGAGCAGATTTCTCAGACAAAGATTTGGAAAGCCTGAATGTGTCAGGAAAAAAGGCACAGGTCAAGGAACTATTGACAGTATTGTAGAAATGGGGAGATGTAGAGAGATGGAAAGCCAGATGGGCTAGGAAAAAGGATGAGGCTAGATCCAAACAAGCAACCCCAGAATTCGTTTTAAAAGAAGCTGACAAGCCAGAACAGTTATGCCCTATGCGCGAAGTGCCAGGTGGAAAATATGTACATGTGCCCTGGTCCAGACAGGATATTGTGTCCTTTACCAATGACTTCCCGAAATTACGAGAGACACCTGTGGATTGGTACAGGCAGGTGGAAAGATTCGTAAAAGTGCAGAAATGCTTATGGAAGGACCTGGATGGGTTCTTCGACATAGTGGTTCCTGTAGATCTATGGACTGAGTGTAAGATCGCCATAGCCTGGCCTAGTGAGGAATACCCGAGGGACTCTAAAACAGGGGAACCCTCTATTGAAGTGATGAAAAAATATGAACAGGTAATTCAACATTTGAAGCAAAAGGTGCCCGCAAAGGAAACTGATTGGACCAAGATAGATAGAACCACGCAGGAAAGGGACGAGACTGTGCACTCCTTTTATGAAAGGCTGTTGCAAGTGTTCAAAACATACAGTGGTATAGATAACATCGAGATGAAGGACATGACCAACTTCATTTACAGGTTTGTAAACGGTTTAAGACCCGAAATTTGCCAGTGGATAAAAGATAACAAAATTTGTTGGCAATCCAAGAAAATGGATGAAGTCCTACGGTACGCAAAGTACTGTGAGGACGAAATGGCAGAAAAGAAAAAGGCTTTGAAGGAAAAGGTGATGTGGGCACAAGTAAAGCTCGCAGAACAGCAGGAGAAGCAAATGAATAAATTAAATAAAACTACTCAGAACCAAGGCCCTGGGGGTGGGGGAAAGCCCCGAGCAAAAATGAGCAGAGAGGAAGCCAAAATGAAATTTCCCTGCCACCAGTGCGGAGAAATTGGACATTGGAGAGACGAGTGTCCCTATTTACAGCATGATAATACCCAAAACCCTGATTTAATTCCACAGACGCAGAATGAAAAAACAAGAAAGACCCAGCAACAGGTAACAGCGATTCAAGTGCCCCGAGCACCAAAACCTAGTTTTAAGGGGAAATCACCGCAGGGTGACGACGTAGAAATCTGGGGAGGTAATGAGAACAGAAATGCAGCAACTTCGCAGTATTTGTTAAATGACACCTTTTTCTGTGACGACCAGTACTGACGGGGCCTGAGAGAGGAGGACAAGGAGTGTGTACTTGGCGCCTCCTTGCCGGTAGACCAGTCAGGGCCATACATTGAAGGAAAGGTTGATGGAAATGATGTCACCTTTCTGTTGGACACTGGTGCTACCCGTTCTACTGTGAGAACAGCGGACGTTCCAAACCTACCCCTCTCGGGAGAAGCAATCCAAGTAGTGGGTGTATCTAATCAATTGATTAGTACCCCCGTTACAGAACCAATGGAGATCTCAATAGGGAACTTTAAAGAAATGCACAGATTTGTCGTTTGCGATACCAGTCCAGTGAACTTATTGGGACGTGATTTGCTGTGCAAAATGAACTGCACTATCTTTTGCACACCAAAGGGCGTCGAAATTCAGACCCCAGATGAAGACGGTATTTACAAATTAATGTTAATCAGACCTGACTCAGAAATCAAACGAATGACTATACAGGACTTACCTGAAGAACTCCAAAAGACAGTGAAACCAGAAGTATGGGAGTTTACTGGAAAAGATGTAGGATTGATGAAAAACGTAGACCCCATACAAATAGCCATGAAAGAAGATGCAGTTTACCCCAACACTAAGCCTTACAAAATGAGTGCCGAAGTGAGAGCAGGTGTTGCCATTGAAATACAGAAATTGCTAGAAGCAGACATCATACAAGAAGTGATGAGTAGCCCGTGTAACTCACCTATTATGGGCATCAAAAAGCCTAGTGGCAAGTACAGAGTAGTACAGGACCTGAGAAAGGTAAATAAAATTGTGGTTCATTGTTGTCCTATTGTCCCGAACCCAGCAGTGATTCTGTATCAGATTCCCTGGGAAGCTGAATGGTTCACCGTGATAGATCTATGTCACGCATTCTTTTCGATCCCATTGCATCCAGACAGCAAATTTATTTTCTCATTTGCTTTCAACAGTCACGTGTATGTCTGGAATAGGGTCCCCCAAGGGTACACAGAAAGCCCCTCTATCTTTAATCAGATCTTGAAAAAATGTCTTGAATCTTTAGTCTTACCTGGAAAGTCTGTTTTGGTGCAATACATTGACGACCTATTGGTGGCGTCCAAAAGTCATAGGGATTGCGTAATTGACACCATTGCCCTACTAAATCACCTGAGTGAAAAAGGACATAAAGTGGCCCCTGAAAAATTGCAGTTCTGTTCAAAGTCAGTAAAGTATCTGGGGCACCAGATAGAAAAGGGCATCAGAAAAGTAACCTCAGAGAGAGTCAGAATAATTCAAAATATGCAGTTACCCCGTACTCAGAAGGAAGTCAGAATGTTCCTTGGAGTTGTAGGTTACTGCAGGCAATGGATTGTGGGATTCGCAGTCCTGGCAAAGCCTTTGATAAATATGACAAAGAAAGGAGCAAAGGACCCAGTGGAATGGAATGATGAGAGCTTAACAGCCTTCACACAGTTGCGAGATTGTCTGTGTACAGCCCCTGCTCTAGGGATGCCTGACTATTCCAAGGAATTTGCCCTATTCTGTGACACTCGTGATAATTGTGCATTGTCAGTCCTGACTCAGGAGCATGGCTTGACCAGAAGACCCGTGGCATATTTCTCTGCCACTTTGGATCCAGTGGCTGCTGGATTACCTGGGTGTCTGAAAGCAGTAGCTGCAACTTGCACAAGTTTAGAACAGAGTGAGTCCATTGTCATGGGACATCCTGTAACTGTGTATGTTCCACATGCAGTTGTGATTCTATTGACCCGCACAAAAACTCAGTATCTCACCCCTAGTCGGCTGACTAAATACGAGAGGGTTCTCATGGGTGCTGCAAATATAGTCATCACTCGGTGTAATATTTTGAACCCAGCCACTCTACTCCCTGACTCAATGATAATGGAAGATAAGGGAGAAAACGAGCATGACTGCATTAACCTGACAGAATTCAGTACTAAACCCCGTCCAGACATTAAAGAAACACCTTTGCCCAAACATGATAAGGAATGGTTTGTGGATGGTTCATGTATGAGACACGAACTTGTAGGCCTAAGTGCTGCATACGCTGTGGTCAATTTAGACAAAATTGAAGAAGCATCCTGTTTATTCGGAATAAAGTCTGCACAAGTAGCTGAATTGATCGCTCTGATAAGAGCTTGCAAATTGGGAAAAGACAAAAGAATAACAGTGTATACTGACAGCCAGTACTGTTATGGGGTTGTGCATGACTTTGGCCAATTGTGGCTACAAAGAGAATTCCTGACTTCATCAGGTACCCCCATTCGAAACGGAAAAGTTGTTCAAGACCTTCTAGAGGCAATCAAATTACCAAAAGAATTGGCAGTGGTCAAATGTGTTGCTCATAAAAAGGGCCTTGACCCTGTGTCATTGGGAAATGATTTTGCTGATCGGGTAGCAAAACAATGCGCTATGGATCGCATGTCAATAAATATCAAACTGGGTGGGATTGGAAACAGCTGCCAACTTATGGTGTTCGAAGAAGTGCCTACCTGGGATGAAGTGAGAGAATGGCAGCATGCTGTGCCCTGGGAAGAGAAAGAGAAGTGGAAGGAACTTGGTTGTCGACCATGACGTGAGGATGGTGTCATTGTGGGCCCCGATGGTATGCCTGTGTTACCTAGACACCTGCTTGCCCCTATGGCCAGATTGATACATGAAGGATCACACATTGGTAGGGATGCCATGGTTCTGGTATTTCAACAGACCTGGTACAACAAGAAGTTCAGGAAGGTGGCAGAGTCCCTTTGCCAGAGGTGCTTGACGTGTCAACAGTTCAACGCTGGCAAAAGAACAGTAGTTGAACTGGGGAAAATTGGGAAATCAGGAGGTCTCTTTGTGAGAATACAGATTGACTTCATCACCATGCCTCGTTGTGAGGGAAAGAGATATGTCCTTGTCATTGTCTGCCTATTTTCAAAATGGGTGGAAGCTTACCCTGCCTCACAGAGTGACGCCATAACCGTAGCTAAACTGTTACTGAGAGAATTGATACCTAGGTTCGGGGTTCCAGTCAGTATTGAATCAGATAGAGGCGGACATTTTCAGAATGAAGTGATGGCCCAACTCTGTAAAGCATTTGGAATCACACAAAAGCTGCACTGTGCACATCGTCCAGAGGCTTCTGGAGTAGTAGAGCAAATAAATGGCACTATAAAAACGAGATTAGCAAAGATGTGTGACTCTACTGGCATGAATTGGATTACTGCCTTGCCTCTTGTTCTGATGGGACTCAGAAGTATTCCAGAGAGGAAGACAGGCCTGAGCCCCCACGAAATCCTGATGGGAAGAGTGATGAGACAAGCGTGGGTACCAGGGTACAAACTGTTAAGCATTACTGATGATTTGGTACTTGAGTACTGCAAGCAACTGGGTGACCAAGTGCGTTCTATCTCTCGCCAGATTGGGGAAGACGCCGTCGCCAACCCGACAACTCCAGTTCACAAATTGGTTCCCGGTGACTGGGTTAAAATCAAGAAACACACTCGTTAGATTTGCCTTGCACCAAGGTGGGGGAAAAAGCGTCAGATAATCCTGGTAACCACGACAGCGGTGAAGTGTGCAGGCGTACCCAAGTGGATCCATGCCAGCCATACCCAGAAGGTGATACCAGACGAGGAGCCTGGAGCTGAAGGTTGTCCAGCTGAAGGGTCTACAGACGTTGGTCCTGAAGTAGCTGATGACGAACGGCCGAGCACCAGTCCAGCTGAGGGTCCCGCAGACGTTGGTCCGGAAGTAGCTGATGACGAGCAACCGAGCACCAGCCAAGATGACTGGATACCCATTATCGATCTCATTGAAGACCCAATCAGAACAAGAGAGCGAATCTACGAAGATAGAGAGTGGAATAGAGAGGTCGAGACAGGCACAGGCGAAGACCCTCAGATCATTGAGATTCACGTCAAATCTGAGGACGAAGAGGAAGGTCAGACAGGGACAGAGCAAGTGATTGACACTCCTCCACTAACTCCTGAAATCGAAAAGGGACAGACTAGAACTAGTGTAAAAGTTCGAGCAGAAGAAAATCAAGGGATCGAAGTGCTTGAACAGGATCAGATAGAATTAGAAGAACGTGTTCAGGACACAGAAACAGAGACATTTGAAAGCCAAAACCAAAATTCACCTGAACCAGGCCAGCTTAGTAACCAGGCAGAAGAAATAGATACAAGACCTGGGACTAGTCAGATAGGAAGGGAAGAGACAGAAGAAGAAGTGCCACAAACAAATGAAAATAAAAGAGCATTAGAAGAAAGCCAAATCACAGTGCCAGCTAAAAGACTCAAGAAAAAGAAAAATATCGAACCAAGATATATTAAGAGACTAAGACTAAGAATAAAAACAGTACAAGAGGAACTTGCAGACAAAAGGAGAAGTCCACGGATTGCAGAACAAATTGGAGAAAGCTCCAAAAGAAGGAGTGATCGAATAAAAAGACTGAATGAAAAATACCAAGATCCTGAATGGACATATTTGATTTTGGAAAATGTTGAGGATCTTGATATCTCGGACGAGAGCGACGAAGAACAGGTTGCTGATTTGTCTGCCGAAGAAGACGAGCTCACCTGAAATTGCACAGAGTAAGCTACCTGTGTAAAAGTTACAAAGAGGGGTTGAAAACTTCTTCTGAGCCAAAAATGTCTGATTCAAACGTGAATGGTAGACCTAGCCGCAGTTGTTGCAAAACATGCTGCAAAGTATGTATATCTAGTGTAGCTATAGTAATAATAGTTTGGATAGGACTAACAGTTTTCATTCCTTTTATGGTAAGCAAAAATACTAATATTGACCCTACTCAGACTACTGACACCGAAGAGCTGACAACACGAAGTGTAGAAAGACGTGGAAAAGCACTCAGACAAACAAAACGAGACTTAGAAGCACCAGATGAGGAAGGACTACATTATCATGGAGTTAAGAACCAGACTCATTTAAATGTTTTCGCAAACCTGTTAGTACATTATGTAGAAACTATGGAGATAGAAGATTGCTATGTCTGTACGAAGCTACCCACTTCTGTAGCTGAGGGAGTGACTTACCATCACCTGCCCCTGACATATGGAATTTCCTGTAGCATTTTAGCTAGCTTGTTCTATAAAAGAGGACCGTTGCAGTACTATTACTCTAACAATGACGTGATCTTTTCTGAACTTCCTATACGTGGAAACCTGAATCCTGTACATACTAAAGGTGACGTTACACGTTATATGGGAGAATACTTTCTGACTATAGGTACTATAGACTTAAATGAAGCACACAGAGATAACTTGACCTGTTCATTACATGAACAAGAGAAAATATTTTTGAACATGGCAGAGAAAAGAAGGGAGAGTTTCCAAAGAAAGGCAAATGACAAAAGACAGAAAACCCCAAAATGGGCTGAAAACATGGAAAGCACCTCAAATGGCGGGGCGGGACCTGCCTTGTTGCTGGATTTCGAAAAGAAAGGGAAACTCTGTCTTCACCGCGAGAAGACTAGTTATTATAATAACATTTTCATTGGTTCCAGTCAATGTGAGCACAATTACAAGGTAATTGGAGGTTGGGGTTTCAAAAATGGGTCGGAGCCTGTGTTTCCTGGAATTTATTATATATGTGGAGACAAGGCTTATTTCAAATTGCCGGATCACTGGTATGGAAGCTGCTATTTTGGCATTGTTTTCCCGAAAATATACCATGTGAATGAAATTGCTGGAAGCAATGAAAACACTAATGGCTTAGTGCGTAGCAAAAGAGAAAGCGTAGGTGAAATAATGGGTAGTATTTTTAGTGCACTGATACCTGGAGTAGGAGTGGTTCTGAACACTCACAGAATTTGCAAATTATCCACAATAGTGGATGTGTTGTCTACCGACACAGCTCATGGATTTCTGCTGGTCAATACCGAAATGGTTGCGATCAGATCAATGGTTTTGCAGAACAGACTTGCGCTTGACACCTTATTAGCAAAAGAGGGCGGAGTCTGCCGGATGTTGAAGGCGCAACATTGTTGCACTTACATTCCGGACAAAAGTGTACAGCTCAAAAGATATGTGAAAAACATTACTAATTTGGAAAAGGAACTCAAACCACTCGAGGTTGACAGTGCCTGGAAGAGACTCGTTGATGGTCTCTCCAATGTAGGTCATTGGTTTGCTAGCTTAGGTAAAAGCTTATTGTTTAAGATATTGATGCCAATTGAAGTGATAAGTCTTATCCTATTCCTCATATTTGTCTGTTGCAAATGTCGCAAACACCACAAGAAGTACCAAGTGAATGCGAGGGGTGTGAAAAGAAGTACGGATGAGCTTCAATTGGAAGAAATGAATAATCAGATTTACAAAAGGGTGAAAAATTCTCACCCTACCAAAAATGAGAAAGAAAAACTGAATCGCCTGTTGGAAGAGATAGAGTTGTACAAGGTGTGAAAGAAAAGTTGGCATCTGGTTCCGTTATTTTGTGATGATAGTAAATATCATCAAAGAGGGGATTGATAGAGCAAGATTTCGCATCGCGACTTGCTCGAGTCAAGAACCTCGAATCTGTTGTAATCCTATAAACAAATTGTACGTTTTACTAATCTCCTTTATTTTTGATATGCGTGTATATTAGTGAAGCTTGCCTATGTGTTCTACTAATACAAATAACCCTTGTACCTAAAATGGCCGCTGCTTGAATTTTCGCTTCTGCGCATGCGTTAGTCACACTCACGTGACTTTACGTAGATGTAGTTATGGAGGGAAAGGGTGCGCATGCGTAATAGCTATAAGATGGCCGCTTAATGTGATAACGAGATGAAGCTCGTGCTGTTGCTCAACGTGTCGTTATGTGTAGCACTTACCCTTAATCGCATAGTATATTTTTATGATGAAGAACCTGAAGTGTGAAATCATGACATGTAATACATTCATTTATTTCTATGTTTTAATTTGTTTTCGCTTACTTTTCATGTGTCCTCGGCACGGAGGGGTGATGGGGGTTTGTGCATCCATCTTGGAGTGCAGTACTGCGCAGGACCAAAAGTGGCAAGGTGGCATTGAAACCAAGCCAAGAGAAGGTTGCTGCCAAGACGTGCCTGGGAAGATGCACCTTCACCCAGCCAGAGAGACCAAATTGTGTTACATTATTAACAATGTATTCTTCCCCATTGTATTCCGTGCGACTTCTCATGGGAACCCCAATCTTGCTAGGCGGTACCCAAAAATGTAGATTAGGCCTTAGAAAAGACTGTTCTGATTGGTGTGTTAACCTATCCTACCTTAGGACCAATCGAAATTGGGGATTCTGACACTTTGCAACATTGGGGGGTGGTACACTGACCCGAAAACAGTATAACTAGCCTAGGTTCACCTAGGGAATTTGTCCGACTTGTCTGAATAGCTGACCTGTCACTGACCCAACGCACTCTATAGGTGACTGAATTTACAGAGCGCTGCGGAGCACTCTGTCTGAATTTGACCATAGACTAAGGTTTTACTAAACCTTAAGTGTTGGCGGGGCACTTTACTGTGAAGTAGTGTGGCTCACTGGTTAGAGGCGGCAGACCCGAGAGCAGAGGACGGCCCGGGACCACGGTTCGATTCCCGGCGCGGCAGGTTTCTGGACCAGGGTCAGCGGACTCGATAATTCTCTCGCCTCGGTGCCCACTCTGATCAGCGATCACACTCGGCAACTCTGGGCATTAGCTTGCCTCATCTTCACTAACGGCCCCACCAGACCGCCGGGGATGCCTGGTCTCACCCTGGAGATACCCATTAAGGGACCATCTCTCAGGGAAGCCAGGAAGGGTTTCGCAGCGGTCGAAGCGCCTTGGGACCCTACGGGTAAGTAGTGCGCTATATAAATGCCTATACATTGCCTATACATACTGGGGAGTTCGCTAACCCAATCGGGGTTCTGACCGATAGCTGCAGAGAGGGTGGAGCGCAGGCGTTGCTTCCGAACTGCGGGTGCTGGTCGTGTCCTGGTGGTCCTGTCCTGATCCTAATCTGGGTTTCCTGTCCTGTCCTGGGGTGTCCATTCTGCATCTGCTGTCCCGTTGATGACTGTCCTTCCTTGGGGTATTTCCTGTCCATAACTGACCCGTGGCCAGGGTTGGTTTTCACACCAGTCTAGGTAAATATCTTGCCGAAACTCTAAACCTGCACCTTTCTATTCTTTCCTGTCTTTGCTTCAATAAAGACATACCTTTGCATATGATAATTTTCCATGCTTTCCGCAACAATCGCATATCATAAGGTCATTTGCATTGAATTTTATAGCGTGTTCCTATGTTACCCTACCTTTTAGAAATCATTTTCTCCATTGCAGTTTGCAATTTTCTAATGTGGTCTATAATTTTCTCATATAAAACTGACTGAAGAAATTTTCTAGATTTATAGCATGTTCCATTTTCACTCTTTATTCTAAATCTCCCATTTTTTTAAGTGCATTTCCAAATAGTGTAATTTCAAACGTGCATAAGCCTGTCCATTTATAGATGTTCATTCCCTGAAATTCTTTTTCCCTTACTTAGTGTGTTCCCTGTTCACTATTATTCTTAGAAATTAAATGTTTGCCCTTACCTTATTCTTATATGGATATATGATTTTTGTTATCTTGATTATCGACTGCCTTCTAACTGTAAGCCTAATGCTTTTAGAAGACGAATTCTAGATAAAATTCTTAAACTTCCTAGTTGTCCGTGGTCATTTATGAAAATCAAAGTTTATATGTTGCGTTTGTATTTCTCCTGCCTTTCCTTTTACAGCTAGCTCCCTGACCCATCGTGGTCATAGGTACCCGTAACAGTGGATGGTAAGTCGGGTACACTGGAAATAATCGAAAGGGACTCATGATTATTGATAGTGGATTGTAAGGTCATCTGATCAATGTATATGGTGAATTGAAGTATATGGGCCCGAGACCTAAGTGGTGAAAATATTGTTTGGGTGACCTGCGATCTCTATCAGTAATTTTCTGGTAGCAGAGCTATGGTTAGGGACTAGTTAAAATTAGGTAGGACTAGTTAAGATAGATAAGTTGGATGCTGCTAAAAGTTTTTTTGTGCATACGCTACTATAAGGGTAAAACAGTTCACGGGAATTGATCACTCACGTCGGATGTTTGCTTTGGAAAATTATGAAATGTTTTAAATAGTTTTTCTTATTATTGTACTGATATATGTATTAACACACTCGTTAGTTACTGTTAAATGTTTGTTAGGAATCCCCGGGGAATTGAATAGCAAGTGGTGAATAGAATCCATTTGCTTTGAGGTCACTGGCTTTCAAGGAAAGTTGGTGCAGGTTAAGCAGAACTGGAAGCACTAACTAGGGTTTCTCTGAATGTATGTTTGAATAAACGTTAGTGACGAAGTTCATTGGCAAAATTCCGATTGTGGCATAACCTAGTAAGGGTCACACCGGAAGAGTAGCAGGTTCATCGGAGCTTGAGTGAAAGCAAAGGGGCTCGCTGGTGAAACTTTAGACTTGGATATATCCCAGAAAGGTGGATGAGTCTAGGGAAGTAGCAGGTTCTCTAATGCTTGAGTGAAGGGTAGGCAGAAGAGACCTACCCGTAGTGTGTGAAAGGTAAATGGAAGTAGTTTACTTGCAGTGAAAAATTCTTTCCTGTCTAGACACTTGAGCACAGTGGCGAATGTGTATTCGTTGTTAAATAACCAAGCACTAGCACTTTAGAAAGATAGAAAGTTTCCGTTACCTTGTAAAGGAGGGAGTCAGTCGCGAAGCTGCTCTGACGTCACTCCGTGCCGCGCTGGGATTGGTAGACGCAGCGGGTGTGTAGCGGAGCTGGAATTGTAAAGAAGGGCGAGCGCCGGAGCGTGAGAACTGTCTCGCGAAAAGGCCGCGCACCCATTGGTCGAGAATATTTGAATTCGTGCATTTCATTGGACGCACGAAAATAAAAGACGCACTTAGATTGGAAGTGATTTTGTAAACAGAAGTCACTCGTAGGAATCGTATGTGGCATTCGTATAGTCGACCCGATCCTCGGCATATGGGATTTGAAACCGATCAGTGGAAAGGAGTTAAAAACGACATTATGTACGGAAACAAGAGAAAATTGTCTCTTGTAAATAAGGTAAAGAATTACTTCAAAAAAGACAAGCCGATTAAAACTAGAGAAGGTGTTGTCATACCGCCACCCAACACTCCCGCATCTTTCATGATGTTCGATAAAGGGTACAACACATGTGTATGGTTGGAAAATTGGGCGGGATACACGAAAGATGACGGAGTATTGGCTTTTCCGTTAGAAGGTACCTTTAACAGCAGGATTCTATTCAATCTGAGAACCCGAATGAATGATTTACATCCCAGACCTAGATTAACGCAGTACGAAGCACTAGAGGAATGGGAGATCGAGGCTTTTGAAACGGATAAGCCCCAAATGGATAAAGGGCTAACTAAATTTTATCCAAAGTTGAAGCAGGAAGCCCGAGCCAAAAAGATGAAACAGTGGAGACAGAATATGATTGTAGAAGGACTGTTTCCAATGATGCCAGCATGTGGGCCTCCTGGGGGGAGAAGAAAACAGAAAAATGTAAACACTGGGTGCCCCTTGGAGAGTCGGATGAGGCCCGATCTGCCAGTGTAGGAGGGGGTTGCCTCATACCTCCCTATACCGAGAGTTTAGGTCCCGTAGAGACAAGAGATATTTATCCAAGAATACCAGCCAGTGGGGATGCGAGGTACTCCCGTGAAAAAGACTTTTTCTCTAGACCTCCTTACGAAGGTGAGGCAAGACCATCAGGTCCAGGAATGCCGTTCTTACAACCTCTATATGAGGAGGAACCAAGATCCCTAGGCACAGGAAGTTTGTTCCCAAGACCTAATTATGGCGAAGGACCAAGTGAAACACATCCCACTGCCCCGAGTTATGCTCCCACTCTGAACCCGCAGGTGTTACCCGACAAATCCTTAGAGAGATTATTGGAAGAAAAAGAGCGAGAGGTTCTAGCAAAGCAGAGAGCTGAGAGAATTCAGAAAATCTCCCAGTTAAATACCAGTCCTGAAGCCTTGACAATCCCAGTAACTATCGGACCGGTGGTTCCGCTGTATGGGGACCGGCAAGAGAGTCCGAAAACTCCAGTCATTACTCCCGTCATAGCACAGCCAAGACCAGAACCCTTAATTGTAGATGAACAGACAAGTGAATGCGAGTCTGAGGTCTCACTATTGGACCTGCCCATTAGAAATACAGGGAAAAGGATGCAGAAAAGACATAATCCTTTTAACACGAGGGAAATTCAAATGGAAACGACTTCGGGTACTAAGAGTGTCACGCCGGTGACTCCTGAAGAAATTGAAAGATGGAGTCAAGAATTAGAAAAACGAACTCCGCAGACCAAACCCTTAGATCTCTACAAATTGAGAGTAGAAATAGAAGAGCTAATGGCAGGAAATGTAGGATTAGACAGATTAAATACCTACTCAGAGGAAGAACTGTTGTTCATTTGCAAAAGTCTTACCAGAAATGCCCAAGTACTTCATGAAAAATTAACAGACACTGCTGCTAGCATGGGAATAGACACTGTCTAGACCTCGCCTGACACTCCCTGCTCCTCTCTGACACTCCCTGCTCCTCTCCTCAAGTGATCTGGGTTTAATCCATCACCATTCTTCAGGCCACTCCGCCATCCTAGTTCAGACATGGCCATATGCAAATCAGTCTGACCCTGTGCCTCATGGCAACAGTCCAGCCCGAACTGCCAACGCCATGTCTTCCCTGGACCGGAAACCAGCATCCTGTGACGGGTTTTTGGCATTTCAGCCATCATCAGCCAGGCTAGCTTGAATCCAATGGCAAAGTGAGCAAGGGACTCACGTCTGAGCATACCCTGCCAACTTAGGGCGAACAAAGCAATACAAAAGGGGACTGTTCCCATGAACTGGGGTGGCAGAGTGAGCTAAATAATGGTGATGGATTAAACCCAGATCAGTTGACTGGGGGTGAGTGTTTGATTTGCTCAAACGCTCCGTCCATCATCCCCTTTTGTATCGCTTTCCAAGAGAAGGAGCAGTAGGGGTAAGGCAGTGTCTTCCCTCCTGCCTCAGAACACTGATCAGTCCTGAAAAAGAAACTGTCTCAGAGCAACCTGAACCGGATCATGTTGAGTTCTTGGGGACAGGGGGCCCTTCATGGGCAGATCTGATCCAGGAGCAACTGGTCTGCCCTTCTCGTGTACCCCTCAAACAGCAAGCTGTTGCTGAGGCTGTGGGGAGTGCCAGTGGGTCCCACAGGATCTACTGGGATGATGGACTCTTATATTCAGACAGTAGAGACCCCAGGCCTGGTGCCACCAGGAGGTTGGTCATACCTCTGAAGTTTAGGGGCTTCCTATTGACACTGGCACATGATATCCCATTAGCAGGACACTTAGACCAAAACAAAACCTGGGACAGACTTGTTCCTTACTTTCAGTGGCCTCATCTATCAGAAGACACAAAGGAGTTTTGTCGCTCCTGTATCACTTGTCAAGCCAGCGGTAAGGCAGGTGGTACCACAAAGGCCCCCCTGATACCACTACCTGTGGTGGGGGTTCCATTAGAGAGAGGGGGAGTGACTGTGTTGGTCCCATTGATCCTCAAACTGCATCTGGGCACAGATTCATACTGGTGGTGGTGGACCATGCGACTAGGTATCCAGAAGCAATTCCACTTAGGACCACTACAGCTCCTGTTGGGGCTAGAGCCCTTCGGGGAATATTTTCCAGAGTGGGTTTTCCTGAGCAGGTGATATCAGACAGGGGTGCACACTTTATGTCTGGTTACTTCACTGCTATGTGGAAGGAGAGTGAAGTAAATTACAAAGAGAGTGAAGTAAATTACAAATTTACCACACCCTATCACCCACAATGCAATTACCCTCAAAGGCATGATTAAAGGTCTCCCTGAAAAGCTCAGGCGTAGATGGGACATCCTTTTGCCCTGCCTTCTCTTTGGCTACAGAGAGGTTCCTCAGAAGGGGTGGGTTACAGCCCTTTTGAACTTCTGTTTGGGCATCCAGTTAGGGGTCCTTTATGTCTAGTGAAGGAGGGATGGGAGTTACCTCTCAAACCCCCTAAACAGGATATTGTGGACTATGTAATTGGTCTCCGCTCCCGGATGGCAGAGTATATGAAAAAAGCAACTAAAAACCTTGAGGCTAGCCAGGAATTGCAAAAAGCCTGGCATGACCAAAAGGCGGTGCTGACTGTTTACCAGCCAGGACAGAAGGTGTGGGTGTTGGAGCCAGTGCCCCCTGCAGCTCTCCAAGTCAAGTGGAGTGGCCCGCATACAATTAAAATCATTGAGGAAAAGGGAGAGGTTACCTCCCTGGTAGACCTTGGAACTCCCAGGAGCCCCCACAGGGTGCTTCATGTCAACAGATTGAAACCATATGTTGACAGGGCAGACATGGGCTGGCTCATGGCTACTGATGAAGGACAGGAGGAAGAGAGTGACCTTCTCCAAGACCTGCTCTCAAAGAACCCTGATGATGGGTCAGTTGATGGGGTAGCCTTGGCAGGCAGCCTCACTGACCAGCAGCAGACTGACTGTAGGCAAGTCCTGAATCAGTTCAGACATATGTTTTCACTGACTTCAAGTCAGACCACCTGGTGCACTCATGAAGTAGTAAACAAAGTCAAAAGGGGGAGTGAAGAGGAAGTGCTAGAAAGCACTCAGGTGGGCGCACCCTCCTCCAGTTAATGGTATAAATAAACAACAACGTCCACCTCTAGACGGTTTCCTGTGAGCCAAAATGTATCAGGCATACACAGTATTAGTTAAAATACCCCTCGCACACCAAAAGGGCCCTTGGTGTCATGCTTCATCATCCCGCTGCGGGACGGGGCGTGCTACGACTAGCGACTACGCTGGAGCACTTAGATATTGTAAGTGCTATGTGAAGTGTATTGAGTGAGTGTGAGTAGGGTCAGGAGTGATTTGGAAAAGTGAGATTTGAAAATTCTTTATTAGTCATAGGCTGGTATCGTTAAAAATAGTGTGGCGGAGACAATCTAGCTTAACAATGGACTAGTTCTCCTGGTGTTGTCAAAATGTTTCGAGGCTGACTGCCTCTTCGTCAGGACGGGGTCAGATCCCTCTGTCACTCACTAAGGTTGGCAACAATGTGTGCTATGTGCATATACAAGTGAATAGAATATAGATTATAATACAACTGCAGTTATAGCCCTGTCAGTATTTCTGAGTCGTGGGCCTGCAAAGATAAAGAAAGAGCATGTAAGTATTTACTGCGCGTCCCAATGCCGGTTCATATATCACCTGTGGAAGGAAAGATGGTGACATATATGGCGACTTTGCGATTTGCAGGTAAGATACACTTAGGTGCTGTGACCTGTAGGTGAAAGGAAAACACTACAAGACAAAACCAACACTTAACATAAAACACACTCTCTATTTATTTTTTATTTATTTATTTAAGAAACTTGTAGAGCGCACGGCTACCCCCGAAGGGATGTCCCGGCGCTGGCGACTGAGGGCTCAGAAAGAAGAGCAATTAGAAGTCAGAGTTTAGAGAGAAGAGAACAGCCACGTTTTCAGTTTACGGCGAAAAATGGATTCAGAGGCGGTAAATCTCAGGTCTAATGGGAGATTATTCCAGAGTTTGGCGGTCAAGACACCAAACGCTCTACCGCCCATTCTGGAACGGCGGAAACGGGGAACAATCAGGAGACGTAGGCTATTCGATCTCAAGGATCTGACTGATTGAGATAAAACAAGTCGCTTTTTGAAATAACCTGGGCCAGAGTAATTAATGTCACGAAAAGCAAGCGTCAACATCTTAAATTGGATGCGACACGCAATAGGGAGCCAGTGCAGCTTCTTGCGATAGGATGCTACTGATTGACGATAGGGAATGTTGCCAATCAATCTCGCCGCCGCGTTCTGCACGATCTGCAGATGCTCAATTAGGTACAGAGGAGCACCGGCATAGAGACTGTTGGCATAGTCTAAATGAGAAGTAATTAAAGCGTGGATGATGGTTCTACGGGCATCCAAGGGAAGGTATGGAAAGATCTTTCTGATCATACGAAGTTTCGCAAAGCATGCTGATATAACCTTGTTGATTTGGGTTTTGTATGAGAGTGCGTTATCAAACTGGAAGCCCAGATTGCGTACTGTTTGGACTGGGATGGGCGGAGGGTTAAGCACCGTTGGCCACCAAAGGCTAGTAGGCAGCGAAGTTTTTTGATTAAAAAACAGGACCTCCGTCTTATCGGTGTTAAGCCTGAGATGATTGGAAGTCATCCAGGAGCATATATTGTCCAGGCATTGGCGAAAGTTGGCAAAGCAGGAGTCAGAATGATCTCTAAACGAAAACACAAGCTGAGTGTCATCAGCATAAGAGATCACTCTGACCCCCCAGGACTCCACCACCTTGGCCAGCGGGGCAAGATATACATTAAAAAACAAAGGGCTCAGGGCAGAGCCCTGAGGAACACCACAGAGAAGGCGTTTACCCACAGATTTAAAAGGCTTGAGTAAAACCTTCTGAGAACGACCTTTCAGAAAAGAGTCAATCCAGGTCAACACTACGCCGCCAATTCCTATCTGGTTCAGACGATCCAGTAGTATCTTATGGGATACAGTATCAAAAGCGGCGGATAAGTCGAGGAGGACCAACATGGCCTCCTCGCCCCTATCCACACACTCTCGGATCGTCTCAGAGACTTCTAGGAGAGCAGTCTCAGTGCTAAAACCCGTTCTGAAACCGGATTGTGAATCGTGTAATAGCAGATTTGTTTCTAGATATTCCGCCAGTTGTAGCTGTACAGCTTTTTCCAGAATTTTAGCCGAATTGGGGAGGAGGTAAATAGGACAATAGTTGCTAAATTGTGCTGGGTCCGCGTTCACTTTTTTCAGGATGGGGACCAGCATAGCCTCCTTCCAAACGGTTGGAAATTGGCCAGTGCGAAGGGATGTATTCCAGATGGAAAGAAATGGTCTGACCAATAGGGGGGCCAAGTTACCCATAATCTTGGCAGGGATGAGGTCTAACGGGGAACCCGTTTTACACTGGGTAATCAGCCTCAATGAGGACTCGATAGTCAACTCTTTAAAGGACTTCAAAGAAGATTTTACCAAGTCCCTGTCATGAATGATCGGAGGAATCCAATCCGTGGGGAAGGAAGATCTGATGTTAATGATTTTCTCCTGAAAATAGTCAGACAAACCATTACATAGGGCCTGGCTGGCGGAGATCTCGGGTACCATAGCGGGAGGATTAACAAAATCCTTGACAATATTAAAAAGGGTTTTAGAGGAATTCTCAGCCTTCTTGATTTGTAGAGAAAAAAAGTCTCTCATCGTTGATCGTTTTAGTTTCAAGAATTTTTTTTAGCAGATTTGTAGATAGTTTTGGCCTCTGGATCATAGTGTTGTCGCCATGTACGTTCTAATTTTTTACACCTGCTCTTTTCCTCACGTAGAGTCGAAGAAAACCAGGGAGCAGAAGGACGGGATCTAGCGGAAGTAATAGGTTGAAGTGGCGCAATTGAGTCAATAGCAAGCAGCAGGGAGGAATTAAGTTTAGACACACTTTTGTCAATATTATTAGACAGGGGGTCTGGTTGATAAGAGAACACGGGATCCAAGGTGGCACAGGTAATTTTATGCCATTTTCTCCCATACTCCTTGCTAAGTGCAATTGATCTAGGTACCAAGGAAAGGGTAAGGTCAAAAAGGAGAAGGTAATGGTCTGACCAGGTAAGGGGGAGGGAAGGATGTAGTAAGATGTCCGAGTGATTGGAAAAAATTAGATCAAGGGTATGGCCCGCTACATGAGTTGGGCCTTGCACTAATTGATGCAAATTCAGACCCTGCATAGTATCCAACAGCTGAGTAGCCTGCAGACATAGCGGGTTATCCACATGCAAATTAAAATCACCAAGCACAATAAAGTGAGGGTGTTTAAGGGATAGATCAGCAATCAAATGAACTAGTAACGTTAGAGAGGGGGCCAATGCATTGGGTGGATTGGTACACAGACATAATATCGACTCCAAAATATCGTTTGGACATAATATCGACTCCAAAATATCGTTTGGAGAAAATATCGACAGGACAGAATATCGACAGCCAAAATATCGTTTTTAAGGTAAGTGAAGTAATATCGTTTTTAAGGTAAGTGAAGTAATATCGTTTTTATTTTTAGGGTTCAGGGTCAGTTTTGGGTTTTTGGGTAAAGGGGTATTTTTAGGGTTCAGGGTCAGTTTTGGGTTTTTGGGTAAAGGGGTATTTTTAGGGTTCAGGGTCAGTTTTCAGTTTTTGGGCAAAGGGGTATTTTTAGGGTTCAGGGTCAGTTTTCAGTTTTTGGGCAAAGGGGTATTTTTAGGGTTCAGGGTCAGTTTTCAGTTTTTGGGTAAAGGGGTATTTTTAGGGTTCAGGGTCAGTTTTCAGTTTTTGGGTAAAGGGGTATTTTTAGGGTTCAGGGTCAGTTTTCAGTTTTTGGGTAAAGGGGTATTTTTAGGGTTCAGGGTCAGTTTTCAGTTTTTGGGTATTATTTTATTATATTTTATTACTATATATATATGTTTAATACATATGAAATAAAAAAATATTTATTTAACTTTCATTAATTATTTAATTATTATAAGTTAATTTAAGTAATTTTAAGTATATTTTAGTAATTAATTATTAATATTAATTTAATTTAACACTGTTTTTAGTAAATACGATATTTTTTACAACTATATTTTTGTAAACGATATTTTTAACTCGATATTTTTGTACTTACCTGTTTGGAGATAGAAACTCGATATTTTGATTGTCGATATTTTCTCAACGATATTTTTGATGGTCGATATTCTGTCCGTCGATATTCTTTCAGTGATCCGGGTGGATTGTATACTATGATACCAGCAAGAATTACAGCAGCCGAGTCAGCAATAGTAAAATACATTGCTTCAATTCTGCCAATGTTCGTGAGTTTGCTGATGGTCAGATTAAGTTCTGTACAAGTCCATGGTGAGCTGTAAAATTAAAAGACTAAGGACTAAATACATACTGGAATAAATAGGAGTCAGTGCCCCATGAGCCGGTCTGGAAGAGGGGTACATGGAACTTCCATCTGTTGGTAAAGTAAAAGTGGGGCATGCCATGGTTTAGAGTAAGGTCATGGCAGCAGGTGTTGAAAGTCTAGGCATAAGGCTCCCTAAAGCGGCTATGCCGTACTTACTAGTTCACGAGCAGTCCTCGCATCCTCCCCAATCCGCGGCTTCCGTGGTGTGAGAGGAAGGAGAGGAGCATGCTGTTATATACTAGAGTAAATTGGATAATTACTAGCACCTGTACCTGGAAGGGGCGGCTGATTGAGCAGAACACTAGAGCGGTGTAAGCTCAGGAAGGTGGACGGAAACGGGAGCCATCTTGGAACAGTATCAAGGATCAAAAACACGGGCACCATCTTGGAGAGGCCAGTGGTGAAACTGAACTGGTTGTGAAATCTGTAGGCTAGACAACTTGGCAATTGCATGCGGGTCTGTTAATGCAGAGATGCCTGTATGTGCTACGGGCGGTGAATCAGGATTCGAAAAAAGGAGGCGGACATCCTGCCTAGAAAGCGCAAAATGGCGGTATTGGGGTGAAGGTGTCACATAGAAGAAACCTTATATTCAGTTGTATAGTTGGATCAGGTCTGGAGGGTGGCCTCATGGATCCAGTATCAAGCCTCACGTCAATACGTAATATGGGGCCGCATACTAGCCAAAAGATAATCAATCCTAATGTAGGATAGGGAACACAGTGGGCCCATATTTCTGAAAACAGTTAATCAACACAATGGGCCCTAACCTATTCAGAACGATCGCTGTGTGATTAAAGTGGCATGCCAACACACACGAGTGCAAAGCAGAGACAGATCATTGTGCAATTAATCCTTTCTCTACAGTGGCATGCAGAGTGCAAACAGCCTATAGCTAGTGTGACCAGTTCAAGTTGGAGAGACCACAACCAGTTCTTATAGGGTTTTGATCTCCTGTATAGTCATGTACTTTGCTACCCAATAACCAGCCCTCTAGAGCCTTAGTAGCACAATCTACAAAGTCAGTCCAGTCCTGAGTCTGTGTCTTCTGGGTATCTCTGAATAGCAACCTATACTGCTCAGTGGTTAGGCCAAACCCATCTATCAGAGCACTCTTCAGGACATAGTAGTTGTCAGCATCCTGTTTATTAAGTGTCAGGAGCTTGTCTCTGCCTTTATCTGAAAAGGAGAACCACAAGATTGCTGCCCACTGACTCTGGGGTACCTGCTGTACTTTGCAAGCCCTCCCCAAAGCAGGTATCCACTTGTGGATGTCATCCCCAACCTGATAGGGAGGGACAATCTTGTTCGCGTTTCTATGGTCATGAGGCCTTTCCCTATCTCTAGGTACTGTGCTGCCACCAGTGGGCCCTAGCCCATACAATCTTCTCTCTCTCTCTCAAGAGCCAGGGTCTCTTTTGCCAGGGCAACTTCTTGCCTCCTGATTCTAAGCTTGGATTCCCTCATCCTAGCCGTATGCTCTCTTCCCTGAGGGGAAGTCATTCTCCCTAGAGCTGAGGCATGGGACCCTACTGAGTCATCTGAGTGGTTGGGCTCACTAGAGAGTGACCTTCCTCTTCTGTGCTCTGGGTTAGGCCTACTTGGGGGCCTGGATTGGATTCTTCCTCCTCCAGTCCCAAGTAATCCTAGGTTAACCTGGTTCAGTTCCCTGACTTCTACCTAGTTAGCATCCACATCATCATCAGAATCCTCTGGGTTCTCACCAGTGGGATCTTCTGTTGAGGGCTGGCCCCCCTCTATACTACCGGTTTGATCTGGGCCGGATGCCTTTTCTACATCATACTCCACTAAAATATCTACCAGGTGGTTAAAGGTTGGACTCTGTCCTTGTCTCAGCCTTTCTGGCTGTACACAGACTTCTCAATTCATGAGAAGTGAATGTGTCATATTTAGAAGGTGCCCTGGGAGGGTCAGATTCTGGCAGAGGCCCACTAAGCCCTGCAGCCAAGGACATTTTCTAGTGAGGTGAGGTGTGTGCACCTACCTACACTAAATGTGTTCCTACTAGAACCTCTCTAGGAGTTGTAGTCAGGGTGTGCTAAGCCCTTACCACCTACAACTGCTAAGTTCAGTAGAACTTATGTATTATAAGAACTTGATTTATATGTACCTACAGGTACCTTAATGTGATCTTTCAAATGATATCTTAAGATTATATGGTAAAACAACAGCAAGCTCTTATCCCATCCGCTGCACACCAATGTGAGACGTTAGCCTGGCATATGGTGTCTGTAGGAACTGGGGTAACCAGTTCCCCGGGGGTAGCCTGGCACGAGCAGGTAGGCACCCGAAAGCTTAGGTGTTACGTGACTACACAGCACACACAACCACTGAGACAATAAAATGCTCACAATGACTGACGCCACTCCAGGGTGTTTGATTAAAAATCAAATAACTTTTATATAAGATTATGGTTCAGGAGTGGGAAAATCACAGTATCTATTACTCATCAAAGCATTTCATTAGAGGGGAGTAAAGGGAGTAGTTGAATATCCAATTTAACAGGTTGCAATAACATTTCATTAGAGAATTAGCATTCCATTACTTCACAACAAACCTTTCATTGCATTAGAAATCAGCATGGCTTAAACCAGAATAGAACATTTCATTAGGAATAACCATTTCAACAGGTTCCCAACTGTTTCATTAAAGCAAGGAGCCCTTCACTCCATAACTATGGGCCTGTAGTTCACCTTCCGGCGAGCATGCATAAACGTTTCATTTTTTCCTGCATAACCATTTCCTTTACCATATGTGGAGGATTTCCGCAAGGCAAGAATAAGCCGTGTCTAAGGTAAAGGGAACATAGACACACTAAGTAGAAGTTCAGGGATACACTAGGCATCAAGAATCCACATTTCAGGACCTACGCTACGCAGGCATAAACATTTCATTGGGAGTAACCATTTCAGCAGGAACTCATATCTATTTCCTTCAGGTAAGTATAAAGCCTTTCATTAAGTTTAGAATAGTTAATCAGCAGAGGTAAGCCTTTCAGAAGGCAAAGGGAACCAGGCCTCAGGTGAAAATGTGCATTTCCATGAACATATAAACTTGTCTCATGCATATAAAACCTTTCCTTGTAACACCCTCCTGTTAGAAGTTGCTCAACATTCCATTAGGTAGGAGTAGACAACCTTTCATTATGTCGGAATAAAACCTTTCATTAGACAGGCACCAGCAGATCACTGCAGTAGCAGGGGTAGACACCACTTCTCGGAGCAGGAATAAACATGTCATAAAAGGTAAACCATTTTATCCGCAGAAGTAAAACATTTCAACAGGCAAACTTAGGCGTTTTCTTAGGTCAGGATCATCATCCCGCAGGCTAAAATAAGCATCTCATTAATCTGGAATACCATGCCTAGGGTGAGAAGGAGCATTTCATGAGGGCGAAGATAAACCAGGCCCAGGCAACAAGGGGTTTGGCCCTGATCAGATCCTGGTGGAAAGATGAGCCTTTAACTTTACCCCAAGCAGGGGTTAACTCAGAGCCCAACTGTCCCTAGTGGGCTTAGTCCATGTTCTGGCCCAGCTCAGGGGCCTTCTGTGGGTAATCTGGGCCAACGGGGCCCAACAACAGTGTTCCCCAGGGGAGGGGCGAACTTGGGGCCTACTGTGGCCTTCCACCCTCCTCCCCGGGGTTTACCTTTTTCTCTTCGGCCTCTCGGGGCCCTTGCGTAGGCTCAGGGGGCTGGGGAAGGGCTCCGGCTCCTCTTGGAGCCCTCCAGTGAGGTCCGGCGACTGCAGGGGTTAACCGGGGTTCTTCGGCTCCCCGGGGAGCCCTTGCGGAGATTTCAGCTGGCCTCGGGAGGGAGGGGGCCTTTCTAGGGAAGCCCGCTCGCTCCGCTGCTCCTCCCCAGGCGGTGGGGGCTCTTGCACTCTCGCTAAGCCCTCCGGCGAGGACAGGCTGTTCCCGGGCCTTCCGTAGTGCTCACGGCCCGGGAACCAATCAGGATTCGGATTTTTAGGGGCCCGGCCACGCGGCGGGGGCATGGCTTGACTTCTCCCCATCACGTGAGGCCGGCAGAACGACTTCCTCGGCTTCAGGCCTAACGCGGCCTGGTTCTACCATCGCGGCGGCCTCTCCCAACCTCAGGGGCCACTGCGGGAATTCTTCACACCGGGCGCCGGGCTACGGCGGTGAGCTGGGACCTCAGGCACCCTCCCGGCCAGCGCCTCTGGGGAATTTGGACGCCGGGTCCGCGGCGATGACTGGGCACAGAGCTTGGGCCCTGAGAGGGGTCCACGGGGACGCCGAAGACGGTGATCCCTCACAAGGCACACAGAGGAGCAGTTTTCAGGGCCCAACGCGGCCCGCCTCGAATTCCGGCGGTGAGTGGGGGCAGCGCTCCGGGGCCCAACACAGCGCTAGACTGCTCGGCAGGCGCTCTTGGCACTTGGGGGTTATGGCGCTTCGAGGAGACGGAGCTCCCGGGCACACACGTAGCGCTGGGCAGATATAGCGCTTAGGGCAGTGAGCAGGATACAGCGCTTCACAGGCCACAGCAGGGGAGCGCTGAGGAGCAGCGCAGTTTGGCTCAGTCTCAGTTAGGTTAGCAGTGCAGACAAGGCAGGCCTTCCAGCAGTTCAGGGCTAGCGCTAAGCAGAGATAGCGCTTAGCATTCACTTCAGTGGTCACTTTCCTCAGGACAGCAAGGCAGCCAATTCAGTCAGGGGAAGTTAGGCAGGACAGCGAAGGCCCAGGTGAAGGCAGGGGGGCGCAGGTGCAGCACAGTCCAATACCTGGTTGATTCCCCAGCAGTCCTGTGGTAATTAGAAGGTCTTCTTTTTGGCGCTTGGTGGTTTTGGCGCCCTTGTAAATAGCAGTTTCTTGGTTTCTTGGTTCTTGAAGGGGGGGTTGAGTTGAGGGCTGCAGGCAGGGTTCCTCTGCAGGTCACTGTAGATGGTCCCTGGGTTCCCCTCCCGCCGGGCCAGATCAGTGGGCTAGCTCAGGGTACCTCACTCAGCTTAAGAGGCAGCACCTAAGTCCTGTCACTCCCAGTGGCATAAGTCCCTGACTAGGCCCTACCGCCTAAATCTCCTGCGTGGGTTCCCCAGGTCTGTGATGCCCCAACTGACTGGAAAGTTTCCCTCCCTTTCTTTTTATAGGCCGAGGTCAGGTGACCACCCTCTAAGGCGGCAAAACTAGGCTCCGCCCCTATTCCTGAAGGTGCTAGGAGCTTCCCTACACTAACTGTGGGCAGGCAAGGCAGGCTGGAATGGCAACAATGTTTGGGGTCCCTGCCAGCTCCTGGCAACTAGAATGCGCCTTAACCAGACCACACTGCAGTAACAGGGGTCAGTGGCAGCCATGTTGAGGGTAGAGGGCACCTGCACCTAGCATTGATTTTAATATTACCCAGGGCATTTTAACCTCACAGGGCCTATGCCACTACATTACAAAGGGGGGACATCCTGAATTTGGGGAAGTAAAAAGCAAAAGATTTCAGTGAAAAGGGCCAAGCCCAACAGTGTCCACTAGTTCTAGTGGGCACCTTGCACCAGTCTATTCGACCCTTATTGATGGTTATTGTAAAGTCAACCTTATAAAAAGCTATCCATCCCAGTGGTAGCATGGACCAGTCATAGACTAAGACTTCAGAGAGCATGTGAAGCAAGCTGTTTTACCAATTATAATCCCTTGAATACCAAATGAAAGGACACCACACAAGGTATATATCGAATATATATGTATTTATTCTAAACACAACCCCTCTGCACTCTTTATGAGGGCAGAGGTAAAAGTACATCACAAGTTACTCAATTAGCATACGATAAGTTGCACAATATACAGTAATGACCTAGGGGCCTCACGAACCATATACTAAAGAAGTGGTATAAGAACCACGTGAGAGTTAGACAGCAGGCCTAGGGCCTGTAGAATCGCTGGGACTACACTAAACAACCAAAGGTTAGGAAGTAGGAGGCCCACGGGAGACATATGCAGTGTCTAAACACAGTCGCGAGTGACCATTGACTTATAATGGGAAATGAAAAAGTTACAAAGTTACTGTTTTAGGACACTTCCGGATGGACTGTGATAAAACCCCTTTAGACTAGGACACTTCGAGAGTCAAGACCCACAGGAGCACCGGAGTACTCGTGTTACCTCACCCAGGGAAGCCGGGTGCATAGGGGCCTTTTGGTGTCGTGTTTCGTCGTCGTTTTCTATGGAGATCTGCAAAGAAGTGCTGCAGGCGACCAGAGGAAAAGTGTCCGGGTGGATCCAAGGGTGGATCGATGATGTGAAGAACCTGAAAGCAGAGGGGACAGAGTCTGGGTCACTAGCCAGTGACCAGGAAGGAACCAGGGAGGAACCAGGCGATGTCGAGTGCTTGAAGGTGAAGAAGGTGAGCTTGTCTCTTCAGCCACGAGGTCCAGGAGGCATCGACGATGACCAGGCACTGTATTTGAGCTGTGCCATGACGGATCTAGTGGACTGCAGTGTCGGTATCCGGATTGGACCCAACAAGCCTTGGCAACCGCAACCCATGCAGGATGTCGAGTTTGGCTCTGTTGCAGACCAGCAAGGTCTGTGGCGCTCCTCCTTTGAATGGAAGCTGGAGCAAGCCTGGAGCAACCAGGAAAGGAGTTTAGTTCTAAAAGAAAGGCTTAAGGGGGCTCACTAGCCAATGGGCAAGGAACCCAGGAAGATGCATCAAGCTGAAATGCAAGAGCGGGCCCCACGCAGCACTCGTGGAGTGTGGAGGGCTGAGCTTTGGGGCAAATAGTGCTCGGGTCTAGAGCTCTCGTACCCCAATGTACAACTGTGAGGGTACCTTGGTAGTTGAGCAGTTAGCAAAATGCAGGATGTCCAGGGTGTCCGGTCCCACGTCTCTTGTGTCCACCATGGGTCTCAGCTTTGCTGTGGATATGAATCGGAGTTAGGGAAGTCTGAGAGTCCAGTTCCTGCGTTGCTGAGTCTTCGGGTTCTGGCGGGAGCGTCGACAAAGCAGACCGGCAAGTTACCGGTGGTGCCTGTTTGCACAGGGTGGTCACTCCTTGACCACAAGGGAGATGTCTTCCGTGTTCTAGTCAGAATAGAATGTCAAAGGTCCAAGAGTTCTATATCAAAGTTTCTTTCCAGGATAATCTAAAGTCCTGGGGACACAGCTCCTATACTTATACTAAGCTAAGGGGCTGGATTACCTGCCTAGGTCCCTTCTTTGGGTGGACCTGAGAAGGGGGTGGTTACACCCCTTTCTCTTTGGCCAGTTTCGCGCCAGAGCTGGGGCTGGAGTCCCCCAGCAACTGGTTTGAACCGGGCTATGCATGGAGCACCTTGTGTGCCCCAGGCAGTGTCTAGATGCATTCACTGAATGCAGCCCACCCTGCCCAATATACAAAACCCCTGTCTGGGGAGATGCTGACACCTCCCTGGACAGGAAACCTATTGTCCAGGCCGCTCTTACTGGAGTTTCCCCCAGCAAGAGGAGGTCAGACTCTTGTCTGTGGCAGCAGCATCCGTTTTGTGATGCTGAGGCTCTGTTTAACTTTAACCGGGTAAAGCAGTAACTTACATGTCTTTTCCCTCTAGTAGGGTGGAATGCTACCCACGCTGCCAGAATTGTTGAGGGGTAATATTCCAAAGTGTTTGACACCTTACAACACATGTTTTGATAAAGCCAAACCAAAGTTAGCATTAACCGCGAGGATTATAATGCACTTAAGAGTATATGGTATGGCTATATCATAGAACATCTATAAGGAGATGGTTCCGAAAGCTGCAGAGAGGCTCAGCTCATGCTAGGGCACCCTCTCACATAAAACCAAGCACTCTGCCTCCAGGATTGTCGAGGCCTACCATAGAAGTGACTCATAGGTGCATATGTGTCTATATATAAGGAAGATATAGGTATACAATATCTAAGTAAGGGGTAATTACACCACCTTACCCAAACTGAGTGATCAGCCTGTGGTGTCAGTTTGGATGGCCAGCCAGGGGTGGCATAATACATGCTACAGCCCCTGGTAGGCCTTGGATGCACCTATGCCCTGGGTACCTATGGTACACTATACAGGGGCTCACAAGAGTGACCCAGTAACCAATCTGGTATGTACCTAAAGTACATGGAATCAATTTAGAGAGAGAACAGCTGGGCTGTGGGTCTGATTAGCAGGCCCACAGCCACACTAAAGTAAAAAACCCAGAAAATCACAGCAAAAAGTGGGGGTGACCATAGGAAGCGGACCCTACTCTCCTACAGTGGTCACTCCTGAAAGATCCTCGTCCCTGAGCCTGGCGTGTTTCTTTGTCCCGGAGAATTCCTGTTGAAATCAACAGGGCACCCGACCAATTACTTACCTTGAAACCGATTACTCATTTTTCCTCATAGAATAACATTGACACTTTTTCTCCCAAAAAGTTTCTAAGTGTCGACTTTTGAAAACTACACATATTCTTCAAAAATCAGCTGAATAACCAAAACGCATTTTCTCAACTGTTTTCAGGAAATGTCCCAGTGCTGAATCCAGGATCCAGCTCTGAGTAAGAAAAAGTAACGATAAGCTAACTTACCTGCTTAGTGAATTTCCGCCTGTTAGAAATGGGGTTATCAATTCTATAGGGGGTAGCATGGAGCAGAGCGGCGGGCCAAACTTCAGAGGACATGTGAGAAGCATCCCGCAGTACCCACAGACGACAGTACGACAGTACCCACAGACGACACACCAGGCACACCACAAAAGAGACACGACACTGCTTATGGTTGGAAAAAGAATAACTTTTGTATTAGATCCAACCTGCAAAGGTAAAACACAATAAAGCACAATAATGCACAGTAATCACAATAGGGCGCCAACTGGCGCCAGGGCGAGGATATCAGGGGGATTATTTACAAGGAAAAATGGGTGAAATAAGAAAAAGGGTTAAGGAAGTCCATTAGTGTCCAGCTGAAATAAAAAGAACATTGGCAAATGCATGAAACATAGGGTCAATATCGCAGGGCCAACGCAGGTATTAATCCTCGGCACCACCTTAGTAGTAGGCTTTTAGCATACAAGGAAACATTAGGCATAACACACACAATAAGACTTGCATTAGCACCTCCTGCAAAAGAAACAATAGGCATGCCACCTTAACATCAGGCCTAGACTGGCATATTCACATCTACCATGAGGCATCAACCTGAGCACCTGGGCACAAACAACCTCGTGGGCATACCCCTCAGCGTGAAACAGTAACCTTCCCTGTAACCATGGACGCCAGCAGGATCAACAAAACACCATCCCATGGGTCATTAAGCACCAAAAGAAAACAGTATCAAGGACACCGGCCACTGCAGGGGGCAAACCAGAGCGTTGTAGACGCAGCTCTGTAAGAGACAGCAGTCCTGCCATAAGACAGTTCTTCCCAATAAAGCCAAGCAGCGCTTCTGCCGTACAGCGCTTGGGGGCACCATCCTCCTAATACAGCGCTTAGGAACCAGCAGTTCAGGCAGTAACACTTCCAGCAGTGCAGCGCTTCGCAGGGCAGCAGCGCCTTCACGGCACAGCGCTTTAGGGTTCTAGCCACGGCCGGACTGGGAATGAAAACTGGCCCTGGCAAAGTGCTCGGCCGCCCCCCCTGCCCCCCAGAAGGGGGTGGGGGGGGGGGGGGGGCGCTGGGGGTGCGACTGAGCTCTTTGCCGGGGCCGGTTTTCGGCCGATTTTGTTACAGGGCCGCAAAAACGGCCCTGTAACAAAAACGGCCCCCAAGGGCCCAAAACCGGTCCCCACCCTTGCGGCGCTCCGGGGGATTACCCGGTGCCCTCAACGGCCAGTCCGGCCCTGGTTCTAGCGCTTAGAGTACACCGCAGCACTCACAGCGCTTGGGCCAGCAGCAGTTCCCAGGGCAATACAGCGCTTAAAACACTCACAGCAGGGCAGTCTTGGTCACGCCGCTTTGGGGACACGAGGCAGTCTCCTGCAGGCCAGCGCTTTCAAGGGCACAGCAGGCTGCAACAGTCCTGGGCAAGGTTAGCACTTTGCAGGCACACAGCGATTCTTCTAGGCACAGCGCTTTAGGATTGTGGTGCTTAGGCAGGTACACATCAGGCAGCACTCACCCAGGGCCAGGCAATCAGTTCAATCAGCGAAAGGAGGGCGGACAGTCCCAGCAGCAAGCCCCAGGGTAACTCTTCTCACCTCCTGGGGGGTCCAGTCCACGATGCCCCTTCCCTTCTAGGCGCTTCTTTGCGCAGCGCTTGTGTGGCACCAGGTCCCGGCAGCTCCAGGGACCTAGGAGGGCCCTCCTTCTTCAGGGGCCCGGGGGGACAGAGCAGTAGCACTACTGGGCCAGGTCAGCAAGTAGTGGGGGCATCATCAAAGCAGGGGGGTAGGCTTTCACCATCCCCACTGCAGCGTGGCCCTCCTCCCACACGGCAGCCTGAACTCCTGCAGTGGGGCTCCACTAGCCCTGGGGGCAGTAGGGGGGTTCTGGATGGGTGCAGGGTCCAGCACACAGGCCCACGTGGCGGTATCCTGGCAGCAGGTCCCCTCACATTCCTGTCCCAGCTTTGTCTCTGCTCATCACATCTCTACTGCTCTCCCTGTACCAGAAAGGCTGGAAGCTTCTAGAAGGTCCCTCCAAATGCTGGGATTGCTGGGTACCAGACAACTAGACCGCTAACCCACCTCAGACAGGCAAACTAGTTCTAACTGGCTCAGAGGGAGGAGTAGAGCACCCTGGGAGCCAGGCTTTCCCTCCAAAAGCTAGGGGTGGCTGGGTACCTAACAACTAGACTGCTAACCTCCTGCAGTCAGGTGGCACAACGCACAGCCATGGCAGCCATTTCAAATACAGCATTCCATCAGGTTACATTTCTATAATGGGTGGTTAATAACTGCACACCATTGCATTGCATTGTCACATTAAACAGGGCATCTCATACCACAAATGGCCTATACAATTTTATTTACCATGGGGGAGACATCCTAAAACAGGGGGGTGAAAAGCAAAAAATTTTGGGAAAAGGGGCCAAGTGTCAACTTTTGAAATGCAATAATATTCCTTGAAAATCGTACCTTTAACCAAAATGCATTTACTCACCTGTTTTCAGGAAATGTCCCAGGACTGAATCTAGGATCCAGTCCTGTGTTAGCAAAAGTAATCTGAAAAGTTATGAACTGCATTTTAGTTAAAAATCCCATTCAATTGAATGCACTATTCCTGCAATGTGTTGCAAACTGCTTTCTTAAAACTGTAACCAAAACCAGTACAAGTTACACTGCTATTGTGTTCATACAAGTAATTTACTACTGAAAAGTATTTTTATGCTTACCTGCACCAGGCTTGCTTGGTTCTAGAAATAAAACAACAGTATATTTTTTTATGTAAAACAATTGGCCTAGAGTTCAGTTCTTGAGTGTGGGCGACCATTTGCTGACTGAGTGTGTACATCAAATGCTTTACACTGTCCTGATACTGCCTTACTGCTCGACCAAGCTACCACTTTAGAGAGTAAGGTTCTATCTAACTTTAGCCTCTGCCAAACCTCTGGAGACCCTTGGATTCTATACACACTGTACCTCACTTTAGTGCAGTATATACAGAGCCAGTTTCTTACAGGGAGCCATCCTGGCAATCCCGCTGGGGAGAACGTTGGGGTGTGCATTCTCAGCAGTGGGTGCCGGGATTGTAGCCTCACTGGTCGCATACATTGTACTGTCAATAAAGACATTTGTACCCGACCCCCTTTCCTATGTGATGTCACTCCCCCAGGCCTGCATATCCTGTCCCCCTCCTTCCTCTGGGATGTCCCCCCCCAGGCCTGTATATCCTACCCCACTTCCTCTGTGATGTCACTCCCCTAAGCTTGAATATACTGGCCACCACTCCTCTGTGATGTCCCTCCCCTCGCCCATATTTGTACAACCTGTCCCCAGCCTTTCTCTGTGATGTCACTCTCCTCCCCAGGCCTGTACATCCTTTTCCCTCCTTCCTCTGTGATGTCACTCTCCAAACCTGCATATCCTGTTGCCTCCTTACTCTGTGATGTCACTCCCCTAGGGCTGCTTATCCTAGCCCCCTGCTCCCTCAGTGATGCAACTCCCCTCGCCCATATCTGTACATCCTGTCCCCAGCCTTCCTCTGTGATGTCACTCCTCCATCCCTATATATCCAGAGGTGGCCAGTGAAACATCCAGTGATGGACAGTGAGGGATGCAGGCTGCGGAGGGGCATCAGTGTCGGATGTAGGTTGGTAAGCCCTCTATGTAGGGATGCCCTCCCACTCTGGCCTTTTCTCCTCCACCCTGGGAAGGGCCAGGTAGGGGCTCACCTTTGCCCCCGCTGCATTGTCTCTTTGGCACCTTCTCAGGGCCCCAGCTTGTGTCCTGGATCTGCTGCGATATGTTGGGGGTCCCGGAGGGGGCTTCCCAGCGTACGCCTGAGTCCTTGGGTTATGAATGGTGTGAACGACAGTGACTGGGCTGGGCCAGTATGAATGGTGTGCCTGGACAGTATCGATGGTCAGAACCTTGACGTGGTGCTACTGCTCACTGGTTTTAACACAACTGGTGCTAATCTGACTTGTGTGCATGGAGTGCAGGTGGAGTGCCCTGGGTGGGGATCCGTAGGTCACACTCTTCCATAGGCTCCTGGAGATAAGATATTGTAGTGGGTTTAGAGGAGAGGACAGCACAAATATTACACTTGAGGGTGCAGTAGAAGGGGGGGTGTCAGTGGAGTGGTCTGTCAGACAATAGGAAGAATCAGAGTAGAGCCCTGGGGGGTCGGGCATGGAGAAATGGAGCCTCATGAGACAGAGTCAGGGAGAGTCATGAAGTAATGGTGGTCACAAGAGGGGAAAGGAGTGTCACTAGAGAGTCTGATAGTGCCACTAGCTGGGCAGGGGGTGTCACTAGAAGAGTGTTGGAAGAGCTGTGTGTGTCAGAGGGACAAAGAGTGTCTGGAGAGGACTAGGGAGCAGCAGGGAGTGTCACTGCAGGAGCAGCAGTGTCAGAAGGGCTGAGTGTGTCAGGAAAGAGGCAGGGAGTGTCAGGAAAGTATGAGGGAGGGGCAGGGAGTGGCATGAGAGCATCAGCGAGTGTCCCTAGAAAGTTGGGGAGTTTCACTAGAGAGTCAGGGAGTGCCACTAGAGGGGCAGGGGGTGTCACTACAGGAGCAGGTGTCCGAAGGCAGCTGCATAGCCCTTATATGGCCTAAGAAGGATATCCATAAGTCTCTGAAAGGTAGCTGGTGCCCCAAGGAGGCCAAAATGTAAGACTTTAAGGTAGAGTCCAGTAGGTGAGGAAAATGCTGTTTCATCTTAGGCTGATGGCTTCAGGGGGATCTGCCAATATCCGTTGATTAAGTCAAGGAGGATGATGTAAGAGGCTCACCCCAGATTCCCAATCAATTCATCCAACCAGAGCATAGGATAGGTGTCAAATGTTGATCTGCTATTCTATTGTCTAAAATCTATGCAGAATCTAATGCTACCATTAGGTTTTGATACTAATACCAGCCGAGAACACCGTGCACTATTGGATGGTTCAAATATATCATCCGTTAACATGTTCTATACTTCTTTTTCTACTGCTTCCCTAAGTGCTTCTGGGATTCGATAGGGTCGTAGACGGAAAACCTAACTGTCCTCTGTGACCATATCATAATACACCAGCTTGGTTCGACCCGGTGCAGTGGAAAAGACACCCCTGTACTGCCTGATGAGTTTTTTGCCTGATGTTTCTAGTAATGTTTTGAGAATTGCCCAGCTGCGTTGAGGTCCCTTCACAGCCCCTATCCTCAGGACTGAAAGCTAGCTCCAAAGGTTGTAAGTCAGTTAAACACATGGCAGAGAATCTCTCCTCCGCCCTTGTTTTATGGTCACTTTCCCATATCTTGAGAAGATTGACATGAAAGATCTGTTCACCCTTACGCCTTTAGGGTATGGCCAGCTTATAATTCACAGGTGCGATTTGGGATACTATTTTGCCTGGCCCTTGCCTGCGTGCTAATAGTTTATTAACCACAGATGGAAGCAAGACCAGGACTTTATCCCCCCCTTAGTTCTCTCGTTTTATCAGTCTTGTCCTGGGCTTTCTCACCATTATTATGCACCTCCACCCATAGACTTTGGACTTTCTCTTTGAGGTTGATAGTGTATTCTAGGTGTCCTTGCCCCTCATCCTCTTCGCCCACGGTTCGGCTGCCATATCCAGTAAGGTTCCAGGCTGTTGTAAAAACAAATTCAATGGGACTGTACCCAGTGGATGATTGTGCACGGGTACGAAGAGCATATAATATAATACTAGAGGAAGCTTGCACTCCCTATACCTTGCTGTTTCAGATATCAGTTTTTTAGGATGGTTTGGTTATACTGCTCTACCAGGCCGTCCATCTGTGAATGGTAAATGGAGGTTCGAATTTGGGTTATATCCAAGATGGTGCAAATCTGTTTAATTTGGACATAAATGGAGCCCCCTGGTTAGTAAGCAGCTCCTTGGGGACCCCACCCTTGAGAAGAACTCAAGAATCACAGGGTCTACTGCAGTTGTGGTCATGCTGTAAAGTGGAATGGCTTCTGGGTAGCGTGTTGCATAGTCGACAAGGACAAGAATGGATTGGTTGCTACATACAGAGGTGACCAATGGACCAACGAGGTCGATTCCCACCCTGGAGAAAGGAAAAGACACACAGATGTTGGACTGAATGCAGAGCAAATCAGACATTCACGCCCAGTTACGTATCTGGGTTAAATCCATTGTTATTTTGCTGACCGTGCCAATCCAGTTCAGACATGGCCATATGCAAATCAGTCTTGACCCTGTGCCTCATGGGAACAGTCCAGCCCGAACTGCCAAATCAGGTACTCCCTGGACCAGAAACAAGAATCCCGGGACAGGTTTCAGGGCATCACCCCTCAGCAGCCAGGCTAGCTTGAATCCAGTGGTACAGTGAGCCCTGACCCACGTCTGGGTATACCCGGCGCACTTAGGACGAGAAAGCAAAAGACACACAGATGATGAGCAAATCAGACATTCACCCCCAGTCTGAATGTGAACATTTGCCTCCTAAGTGAAAAGCACAAAACAGTCACCCTGTGGGGTGGTTTTGAGACATAAATCTGGGCAGTACCAACTCAATTACTAGGCCCTGTGTCCTTTTCTTCACAAGGGTATAACACACCTGGAGACACGGAACAGAGTCCAGGAAACCCCACTGGGAGAACGAGCAGAAGACACCGACCGACTTTTGGTGAGTCAGCCTTATCTTGGAGTAACAAAACAGTTTCACAATAAAATTCATTATACCATAGTCGTGTCTCATCCCTATTACTGTGACGTACCCCTAACCCTAAGTAGGTAACAAATGGATTATGCAACCTTAGAACATGACACCACAGACTCCCAAGGAATCCTGGTAACAGACCTAGAACTCTTTGGCTCAGTCAATCTTGCATTCACAGAGATATACAAAAAGTACACAAAGTGGCGTTTCAATATTTGTTGAAGCGGTGTGATCCTTGTATAAAATATATGCACTGCGATGAGTAATAGAAGCAAATGAGAGTACTTATCATCACTAATACAATAAAAAGAATACACAGTTCCACGATTGTGCTAAAGCTGTCTATATATATATATATATATATATATATTAATCGACCAAAAGAATGTCGCCCTCCAAAGGTACTCATCAAGGGTTCTTTATTCTTTCACCACCATCAACGCGTTTCACCACAAGGACTTGTTCACGGTTGGGGAAGTCTGCTCACCATTTCAATGTATACTGCTCTCCACATTAGCCCATTATGGGGCATTGTGGGATACGTAGTTTCCACATTATATCAACAAATATTTACAAGTATTTATAGTTTTTTCATTCCATTATGTAGCTCATTTTAGTCCTCTTAGGGCTAGATGTAGGTAATTCTAATTTACCGACTCATAAATACCGAATTTTACCGATTCGGTATTTATGAATTGGTAAATTAGAATATGGAGATGTAGGTGAATTTATTTTTTGAAATACCGAATCTGTAAAAATCGGTATTTACCGAATCGGTATTTCACATTGATTCCTATGGGCCTTGAAGCCCATAGGAATCAATGGGCAATACCGATTCGGTATTTACCGATTCGGTAAATATCGAATCCTGCAAGGGTGCAGGGGGTGTCACTTTGACACCCTCTAGCACCCCGAATACAGGCACGTGTAACATGTGGCACACATACATGCCCTAAGGGCATGTCTGTGTGTCACATTGCACAGGTGTGCATGCACACCTGTATTCGGTATTTTACCACCCAATAGGATTGGGTGGTAAAATACCAACTCTTAAGGGCCTGTGGCACTCTTTGAAGTGCCACCTCCATCTCATTTACAGAATCGGTAAATTTACCGATTCTGTAAATGACATGCCCCCTACATGCTAAATCCTAAATACCGGTCGGTAACGGCCGACATCGGCCGTTACCGACCGGTATTTGAGCTCCTACATCTGGCCCTTAACATGTAAACATGATGTTATCGCACAGGTATAGTGCAATGGAGCCTGAGTGACTCTACTCTAACATGTAGTCCGTTGACCATCGACATGTGTGAGTATACAATGTATGATTATATTTTCTTACTAGTCCATGTATTGCTTATGATAGTTGAAATTGCTAATTTTCTCTCTTCTTGGTCCTTATAGATAGACAAAAAGGCCTTCATCAGTGTTGAGAATTTTATAATCAATTTTGATTCCAGTCGTCTCGACTTCAATGTCCTGTCTCTCCCCGTCTCATGGGTTGGGATGTGTGCTATTCTATAGTACACATCCCAACCTGGGACGCAAATAGATACCGCTTGAGCAGCATTGTGATTGGCTGAGGGGAGGGAGGGAGTCTGGATACCTGCTTCCTGTTCCTGGAGTGCAGGAGAGCAGAGAACACGCGGGACATGGTACCCGGGACCTGGCCAGGTTTAATCACCTTTATTTTTTTTAATTAAATTAAATTAACTCCCCCCACCGTGCGACCCCATGAACCCCTACCCGCGAGTCGTGCCGGCCGCAACTGTTCACGCCCCACTCTGCTGACACTCCCTCCTCCCTCTCTCCTCACACCTATGGCCCTCTACCTGTATACTGTGCACCTCTCCTGACACTCCCTGCTCCTCTCTCTGCCCCTCCTTACTCCTCTCCTGCCCCTCACAAATGCCTGCCCCTCTCCAAACACTCCCTGACCCTCTTCTGACACATACGGCTTAGTTTGACCGCGAGGTAACGACGGACAGAGTGAGGCCTCTTTTTCCTGAGCCGTTGCCAGGTGAGGTGGGGTCCACTCCTCGTCAAACATGGGTACGACCTGCGTCCAATGTCTGGCAGAGGATTTGAACACCTGAAAGCCAGTTATATGGTTGTATCTTTCCAATCGTATAATAGTCTTTATAATCTTTAAAGGTTTTCACATCGCAGTAGCAATATATAATTTATGTGGTCCTGAAGAAAACCTAGGATTAACTATCCCTATGGCTGAAACATGCTGACCTATTAATACAGCTATTATTTAAAACTGTTTGCACTGTTTTAGTGTCAATAAACTAACTTTTCTCTTGCGATCCACTTTTAATCTCACTCTCACTTTCTATGCACTGCGCCCATCACCTTTAGAACCACCTCTTCACATCTGCGATATTGCGGAGAGCTCTCTCTCTTGAATACCTAAAAAACATCCGTGAGCTCCCTTCTCAGCACAAGAAGGTTGTAGCCCTTGGTCACCCTAGCGTGGAGACCCAGATGATGAAGCAGGTCACCTTTGGTGAGTGATGGGAATCCGTCCTATTTAAAGGATTTTCCTCTGTAAATGTGTTCTTTCCTGAGCTATATCCTCCCTCTGTTTATCATACCATTGAGTCACAGCTCTTTTATTCATTGCAATCCCCTACGGGTCTATTTACGTTATTGCCTCTTCTGACAGTCCCTGCCCCTCAAAAAGTGCCTAGAAACCAGATTGCCTGCTGAGAGGGAAGGTGCCTACCAACCCTGGAAGAGGAGAGACTGCTCAGGAGGCAGTAGGTATAGTGTGACCCTGGCGGGGTGAGGTCTCGCAGAAGAGGAGGCTGGAGAGCGCTCTTTACGCCATAGTGTCGCGGGCAGCAGTCTCTCCTCCTGCGGTTCTTGGAAGGAACCGTGCAGTACAACCGAAGGTCACCAGAGAATAGCTCATACAGTGGACCTTGCTTCCAGTGACTGCAGTGTTGTCTGCTTGTGGCTCTCTCAGTGGGAGGGTTGAATTGTGCTATCACAATCCTGTGGAGACCTCTTCTTGGAGTATGGCAATCGGCTTTGTGTGGCCTGGGAACCCTCCCTCAAAGACGGTACAATATTGAAGTAAAGTTACATTTTTTTTTTTTTGTTTGTTTTTTTTGAAAACCTTTATTTGCATCAATAAGATATACAGTCGTGGGCCCACAACCAATTTGGCCGTCTACAATTCAAAAAGCGATCAAAAGTCGTAGTAATCAACACAAGACCAATCGGCAGGCAAGCAAACATATTTAAAACATTGCTAAGAAAAGGACACACCACTTTAACGGCCCAGTCCCAGGAACAATGAAGGTTGATTTTATAATAAGGGGACGAAGCTCATGGCAGGTTCGTGTAGAGTACGGGAAGCCCGGTGTACAGAAATACACCCTCGCCAGAATGAAAAGATGGGGGGGGGGAGGGAGTGAAGACACAAGGTCATCGCAATACAAAACAAATGCAGAATATACGAAAAGCATACAAGTATTATCAGCATCTCATGTCTCCCACCCCATGATACGCTAACAAACGCTAAGGGAGCGGATAAATGGGACTAACTCAACCAACCCGCCATACTAGCCCGGGGAAAAAAGGGGGGGTTGGGAAGGGGGGGGGGGGGAGAAGGGGAGGGGGAAGAGGGGGAAAAATAGGGGGGACACTGAGGGAAGGAATCCATTAAGGACAAGAACGGGAAAAAGGGAAGAAAAAGGAATAAAAAGAAAGAAAATAATAGGAGAAACACAGCGTGCAAGAGAGGCGCCACTCCGGGCCACGCGACCCGTGGCTAATAACACAGAAGAAGTAAGAGGCTGGCGAGAAGAAGGGTATGGAGTCGCGACGGAAAACATCAAAACTGATAAAAGTGGCATAGCAACAGACTCCAACCCACTCCTGCCAGAGAAGCGAGGACAGAGGCGGCACCCCTATAAAGGGATAGAAAAGGGCCATAGAACCAAGAAAATAAACATCTGAAAGACCCCGCCCACCCGTCCCACCCCGCACCCCTGCAGAAGGCTACGGCCTACCCTCCCAACAGCGTGCCTGTCGCCCTAATCCGAAACCCGAAATATAGTAGAGAAAGAGAGAAGAATAAAAAGACAAAAAAGAAAGGAAAGGAAGGAACATGAAACAAAAACAATACGGGAGGGAGGAGCCAGAGGATACAAACAAACACACTCGGCTGCGGCCCTTCCCCGACCATAAGATGAATAACTACCAGATCAACATTACATCTTCACATACATCAATAACCCGCAGGGGGGGGGGAAGAGGGGGAATTTCGTGGTGTAAAGTCTCACAATATCGAGAGTACAAGCGATAATACGAGGGACAGGTAAACCAGCAATCTATCAATGTTGTGCAACTCACCCCCAGCCCTTCCTAACCACGAAACCAACCCAGTAAAGGACAACATGGTGCAGACCATCCAATACAGAACAATCGTAATAGTGACTAGGGTTACGGCAGTGACGCAGAGTAGGGAGAGTCACCAAGCCAATGGGATACAAAAAATCAATAAAACAAGTCAATTGTAGCAGCAACAACAGGACAGGCAAAAATAAGCAGGTGTCCAGTCTCGCAATCCGACAGTGTAAAGGCACCCCTCCAGGATAAAGACATGAATCCATCGAAGCGGGAGCAAGCAGCAGTCCGCCAGAGTTCCCAACTACCCGGGAAGGAGCAGGTCTCCACGTCGTGTGCAAGTCATCGAAGTCCGGGTGGTGAAAAATTGGAGGTTCAAAAGCCACCGGGACATCAAGCGACCGAAGTACAGCGGCATCGACCCTCGGCGCAGCCAGAGGGGGCAGAACAATGGAGGCAGCAGGCCGATAGAGGTGCATGAAGGAGCGTCGACCCAAAATGGCGGCGGGCCGGATGGAGTCGGTAGAAGCACCGGGAGCCAAGACAGCGTATAAGGACAGCAAAGCGTCTAGGACATCTCTGAGCGTGGGCTCACGAGCACACGCCCAGGCCCCCGTGCGGTCCGGCCAGCAAAGTTCTGCGGTGCAAGGCGGAGCATCCCCCACGGTGCCGGTAGCCATCTTGTGAGTTTCGCCGCCCGCACTCCACCGTGGGCCTCCAAACGGTTCCCAAATGTAGGACTTTACAAGACTCCGGAGGTTCCCAGCAACGGCCTCACTGGCACAGAAAGGGTAGACGCTCGATGGGGGGGGGGGCCCGCACGAACAGCGGGGGGCCCTACAAACGAGAGCCAAATGCGGGGTCCAGGGCCGCCGGGCAGAACAAAGGCGAAGGGGCCCCTCCACACAGTCAGCCCCGGCACATCTCACCCCCTCCAGCCGCACGGTCCGCAAATCGGGGCCGATCCAGGAACTCCGGGGCATACACACAACGGCTCCCACCAGTGGCTCTCTCTCTCTCGGCCGGGGCCGGCAATCTCAGCACCGCCGGTCGGGTCCCACAGACGAGGTCCCGGTCTCAAGCACCCGGAGGCCCCAATCTTCTCGAGGACAGAACTGCGGACCCACAGCACGCAGGAGCCTCCGGACCAGACGGTGAGTAGGAGTAGATCATCAAGTTCCAATAGCTGTAGTGAAGTATCGTCGCGGTACAGGATAAAGTACAGGATATTCGAAGTTGGCCGGAGGGCCGACGGAGCCGAGCTAAAAGGCGACCATCGCGCTCTCTAAAGTTACATTCTTGACTTCGACTGGCAATCTCTCATTCCTTCTAAGACTTTAACTTACATGTTTGATTTGGCCTTCTGAAAATATTGTCCACTGTATTAAATATTATTGAAGGTTGTTGAAGCATTAGTTTTGTGAATATGTTTCAGGACACCCAGGGGGAGTCAGAGAAGCAGTATTCTGGAGCTGAGAGCTGATCCTGCTCGGTGGCCCAGGAGTCTTCGGGTATCCTTGTTTGAAGACATAAAGTGAACCTCTACGGAAAGAGAGTAACATATGGTAAGCACAACACATGGAATACAAAGCGTAATAACAGAAGGGTCCTAGTAATATGCTCAAGGAATAACTGTGAGAAAGTGCCATCTTTCTTGCATTGGTATGCCCCCACTTTTTTCTGAACTGCTGATGTACTTTGGCTGAGTGTGCCCTGGATTCCTGCCAACCAGGTACCCAGGGCCTGTGTTCCTTCCCTAAAACTCTGCTGAAACAAAAGACCCAATTGGCATCTCTGGCCACCTGTCAGCCCCTAATAAATGGTACCCTAGGTACCCAGGGCATGGTGACCAGGGAAGACCCCTGAGGACAGCAGCACGTTTTGTGCCGCCCTCAGGGGCCCTGTACCCTGGCACCCACACACTGCCTTTGCAGGCTGAGTGCCTAAGTACAGAACTAAAACAAGAGTCGACATGGCACACATCCCTGTGTGTCATGCCCACAGAACCCACTGCCCTGGCATGCTTCAGTCACCCCTCTAGCTGGGTGACCCATGCCGGAGGTGAGGGCACAGGTGCTTTAGCCCTGTGCCCCTACAGTACCCAGGGCCATTCCTGGGCACTGTAAGTGCAGTGATGCCATCAGAGTATATGGTGCTGGGAGGTTGTCATTAGGAACTCCACAGCACCATAATGGCTACACTGAAGACTGACAAGTTTGGTGCCAAACTTCTCAGCACATTAAACCCGCACTGATGCCAGTGTGGGATTTAATGTAAAATGCCAGAGGGCATCTTAGAGATGCCCCACTGAAAACCTAACCTACAATTCACGTCTGGCTGAGTGGCTGCAGAGGCTGCCACCCAGCAGACATGTTGCTGGACCCCTGGGAGGAGAGCCCCCCGTTCTCCTGGGCCTGCGACAATGGGCGAGGTGCTATGTCTCCTCCCCCAGGATGGACAGGGGGACGCTTCAAAGGCATGCCGCCTCTGAGAGCTTCTCCAAACCATTTGCTGTACCCAGCAACCAACCCCCCACCCGTCCTACCCCCAACTCTGGTGGGAAGACTGGCGGGAAAAACTACGTCAGGAAGGGGGGTGGGTGCCAACCGTTGCCAACTCCACTCCTCAGGTGGAGGATTCGCGAGGTGAAGCACGACCCCAGGCTCCGGCCATCTTGTAGATGGGGAGCCATGCCCAATCCCAGATAGGCTCCTGGCCCCCTCCCACAGGAGAGGAGCAGGCTAGGGGGTGTACTCACCCCAGGACAGGGACCCCTTGGTCCCTGCCCTTGCCCTACCTGTAACACCCCTAAATTTAGTATTTAGGGGCTCCCTCAACCTTCCTTCCTCAGATCCAGATACTGAAACAAGAAAGTAGAACAAGAAACAGGAAGACCTGCCGTGCAGCTGCTAACAACAGGACAACAACAACTGACTTGGCCCCAGCCCTACCTGCCTGTTGATCCTGGAACCTGCTCCTGCCTAAACCCGGTGACTCCCGCGGACAGCAACCTTCGGACACCCAGAGGACCTGCCTGCCTTGACCTTCTTGAAGATTGGAACTCCCATCAGCAGAGGCTCTGCTGCAACAACCCACCTGGTGCCCACCAGGAAGCTCCGGACCAGTCCACTCTGCACCAGCCGAGCCCGGGACGGGCCAACCTGAACCAAGAACACGAGGACGTCCACCCGGCGACTGGGACCCGTAGTCCAGTGCCCAAAGACCCACCTCGACGTACCAGCCAACGCCTGCAGACTCAGAATCAGGGGCCACCCCACCCGCGACCAGTCGAGGGTAAGCTTTTCCGACACCCCTGCATCCGGCACCCTGCGGCCCCCTGTGCCTCCCTTTGGGATACCTACCTGTGCTCCAAGATCCCAACTTACCTCTCGAAGTGCTGATCGCCCCTGGGAGTCTCCGTCCCCGAGCCTGCAGCCTTTGTTCCCTTTTCAAGATCCTCATTGGATAACATTGAGCGCCCGACGGCTCAAAAGCTCCCTGCACCCAGCCGTTCGAGTGCCGCTGGCTGTGACCCCTTTGTCCTATCCTACTTCCCCCCTTGCCCTGAGCAAGTGACCAGGAGGCCAGCTCCCAGAGCCGCGTGGCCTGCTAGCCAGCAGCCACCAACCAAAGGCCCCCTTTCCCTCATTGGATATCATTGGGCCTAATTACCTCTGCACCCGGCCGCCCCTGTGCCGCTGGGATTGAACTAATTGTACTTACCCGACCCTGGGGGACCCCTGAGTCCATGCCCGGAACCTTAACTTCACCAACCAAGTACTCACCTGGAAACCGGTAATTCACATTGACCAATTATGACTCGAAAATTTTCTAAGTGTGAAGTTTTGAAAACTGAAAATATTCACATAAAATCAGCCAAAGTCCGAATTCCGAAGTGCTCACCTGTGATCAGGGGAGAAGCCAGTGCTGGATCTTTCAATTTCAGCCCAGTACTGAACCGCAAAAGTAATCACTAGTAACTTGTATTTTTCCTCATAGGGACCCAGTGTCTGCTTTTCTAAAATTTCTTCTAAGTGTCTACTTTTGAAAACTTGAAATGTTCTTTACAAATCATACGAAATACTGAAACACAATTACCTACCTGTTTTGAGTTAAGCCCCCAGTGCGGGTCCTAGGAGACCAGTGCTGGGTTACAAACTAACGCGATCGTACTCTACCTGCAACCTGAATTTTCTCCCATTGAATAACATTGTCAGATTTCCATTGAAAAGTTTCTAAGTGTGAACTTTTAAAACAGCTTTATATTCATGAAAATTCACTACAGTAACTAAAACGTTTTTGCTAATCTGGTTTAAGTTTAGACCCCAGGACTAAATCTAAAATCTAGTCCTGGAACTACGAAAGTAATCCATAAAGTAATCAACTGTACTTTCATATGAAAAACCCGTTGAGCTCAATGCTATAGTGTGTTTTAAGACTGTTGAATGTCTCAAAAGAACCCAGCTAGTAGTGAAGATAATATAAACATGGTGGAGGAACTCGACCTCGCACCTTACTTGCACTTGGACTTCAAGGAATTGAGGGCAAAGTTAAAAAACATAACTGTAGGTCTGCATCCAACCAAACAAGGGCTCCAGGAGCCCCTGGCTGAGTATGCAAAAGACCACCCCTCTGAGCAGGGTGACACCCATCCAGAGGGAGAAGCAGTGGATGAGTATATAGTACTGATGACCCCCCCATCATTCCTAGGGAGGAAAGGGTCTCTGTACCCTTGACTCCAAGAGTCAGCCTTTGGGAGCCTGGGAACCACACAGGTGGACCGGGCCCCAGGGAATACATTGAGGAGAACCCCAATGAAGAGGACAACTTCGTAGCAAAGTTGGCCAAGAGATTAGACCTAGAGACAGGCTCCTGGCTCTAGAAAAAGAAAGAAAAGAGATGGGCTTAGCCCCATCTCTGGTGGCAGCAATACCAATAACAAGGACAGAGCAATCTTATGATCCTAAAATCCCCAAAGGAGTGTCCCTAAATTTGAGGAAGGTGATGACATCACCAAGTGGTTCACAGCCTTTGAGCGGTCTTGTGACATGAGAAAGGTAAAGAAACCTCTCTGGGGGGCACTCCTGTGGGAACTGTTCTCTGGTAACTGCAGAGACAGACTTCTGACCCTCTCTGGGCCAGATGCAGGGTCCTATGACCTCATGAAGAAGACTCTGATTGAGGGATTTGGACTCACCACTGAGGAGTACAGAATTAGGTTCAGGGAGGCTCACAAAACCCAGAACCAGTCCTCGATTGATTTTGTGGACTACTCAGTAAAGACACTGGGTGGTTGGTTAACTGGACACAATGTGCATGATTTTACTGGACTTTATCATTTGTTTATGAAGGAACACATTTTGAGTAATTGCACAAATGAAAAGTTGCATCAGCATTTGGTAGACCCAGACCACTGGGTCAAGACTAGGGTGACAAGGACAGCCACTAGGGGTGACCAGAAGAAAGTGGTCACAAAACCTCCCCAGGGGAAAGGTGTTGAGAATCCCCAAGATAAAAAGTCTGGGTCTTCCAAAGGGCCCCAAAAACCTGTGCAGGTGGGTGAGTCCCAAACTACTCCCTATGTGCCTCAGCCCTATAGGGGAAGAAACGTTGATCCTAACAAGGCCTATTGTAACAACTGTAAGAAGTTGGTACATTTAACTGTAGACAAAAACTGCCCCTACAACAAAGCCCCTAAGGCAACCCAATACAGCTACTCCAGGGACAGTAAATCTACGGATGGGACCAGAGAAGTGCCCAGAGCAGATCTGGAAATACACTCAAGCTAGTCTAGTCACCTTGGGGGACAGGGAGTTTGCCAGTGTAGCTGGGTGGCCACCCAACTTGAAAAAGTATTTACAATACCCCTCCATTAATGGAACTAGAGTGGAAGCACTGAGGGATACAGGTGCCAGCATCACTATGGTGAAGGAAATGCTGGTTTCCCCAGAGCAATACCTGATTGGGAAAACTTACCCAGTCACCAATGCTGACAGCATTACCACCCAACGCCCAATGGCTATGGTGACATTGAATTGGGGGGAGGTTACTGGCCTGAAACTAGTAGTGGTCTCTCCACAATTGCCGGCTGACTGTCTGCTTGGAAATTTTCTGGAAACCTCTACCTGGGCGGAGGTTGAGCAAGTAACCCATGCAGCCATGCTGGGTATCCCTAGACTTGTGTGTGTGCAAACCAGAGCACAGAGCAAAAAGCAGGGTGGACAAGTAGGTGTGGAGCCTGAAAGTATGGCCCAACCAAACAAGAGAAAAAGCAAGAAGACTGGGGTACCAGTTTCTACACAGCAAACCTCTCAGGACCCCTCTCCTCCGGGAGAGGACTTGGAAACCCTAGAGGGAACTGACACCCATGGAGCTTTAGCCTTACCAGGCTGGACTCCAGGGCCCAGGGGGACCCACTAGGGAAGAGCTGTGCCAGGGTCAGCGAGACTGCCCCACTCTTGAAAGCTTGAGGCAACAAGCTGTTTCAGAAGCACAGGGAGATGCCAGTGGTACCCACAGAGCCTATTGGGAAGAGGGATTACTGTAGGTTGAGGCAAGAGACCCCAAACCTGGAGCTACCAGGAGGGTGGTGGTGCCACAGAAGTACAGGGAGTTCCTCCTAACTTTAGCTCATGACATCCCCCTAGCTGGACACCTGGGGCAAACCAAAACTTGGGAAAGGCTAGTTAGCCACTTTTACTGGCCCCAGATGAACCAAAAAGTAAAGGAGTGTGTGAGTTCCTGTGTTACCTGTCAGGCCAGTGGCAAGACAGGTGGCAAACCAAGGCCCCCCCTGATACCACTTCCAGTGGTGGAGGTATCCTTTGAAAGGGTAGGTGTGGACATTGTGGGTCCACTTGAACCTCACACAGCCTCAGGGAAAATATTAATTCTAGTAGTAGTGGATCATGCTACTAGGTACCCCGAAGCAATTCCCCTTAGGGTGACTACAGCCCCTGCAGTAGCCAAGGCCTTCCTATGTGTCTTCACCAGGGTAGGGTTTCCTAAGGAGGTGGTTTCAGACAGAGGTTCTAACTTCATGTCTGCTTACGTGAAACACATGTGGAAGGAGTGCGGAGTGCAGTACAAGTTCACTACCCCATACCACCCACAAACCAATGGTCTTGTGGAAAGGTTCAACGAGACATTGAAAGGTATGATCATGGGGCTCGCTAAAAAACTCAAAAGGAGATGGGATGTCCGGTTGCCATGCCTGCTTTTTGCCTATAGGGAAGTGTCACAGAAGGGAGTGGGGTTTTCACCCTTTGAACTTCTGTTTGGTCACCCTGAAAGGGGACCACTCTGTCTTGTAAAGGAGGGTTGGGAGAGGCCTCTCCAAGAACCCAAACAGGAAATTGTGGACTATGTGCTTGGCCTAAGGTCCAGAATGAGGTCACTTACTTAGTGGACCTGGGCACCAGCAGGGCACCCAAAAGGGTTATCCATGTGAACTGCCTTAAGCTCTACAATGACAGGGCTGACCTCACCATGCTGATGGTGACTGATGAGGAACAGGAAGCAGAGAGTGAACCCCTCCCTGATCTTCTCTCTTCCAGCACAACAGATGGTTCAGTAGATGGAGTAGTCTTTTCAGACACCCTCACTCCCCAACAGCAGACTGACTGCAAGCAAGTCTTGCAAAAGTTTGCTAGCCTCTTTTCCTTGACCCCTGGTCTGACCAGCTGGCGTACCCATGATGTGGACACTGGGGACAGTAACCCTGTCAAAAACAAAATCTATCGACAATCAGACCAAGTCAAGGGAAGCATCCCTTGGCTAGCCCAGTGGTTCTGGTCCCCAAACCTCATCAACAGGGTGAAAAAGAGAGATGAGGTTCTGTGTGGACTATAGAGGGCTCAACTCTGTCATCAAGACAGATGCTCACCCCATTCCAAGAGCAGATGAGTTGATAGACAAACTAGGGGCAGACAAATTCCTAAGCACCTTTGACTTAACTGCAGGGAACTGGCAAATTGGCATGGCCCCAGGAGCCAAAGAGAAAACAACAATCTCCACCCCTGATGGGCACTATCAGTTTACTGTGATGCCTTTTTGGTTAAAGAATGCCCCTGCCACCTTCCAGAGGTTGTTGAATCAAGTCCTGGCTGGGTTGGAGTCCTTTAGTGCACCTTATCTGGATGATATTGCTGTCTTTAGCTCCCCCTGGCAGGATCACCTGATCCACCTGGGGAAGGTTCTACAAGCCCTGCAATCTGCAGGACTGACTATCCAAATGCCAGATAGGGCAGGGCACTGTGGTGCACTTACAGTGCTTACAGCCCAAGATCCAGAGCATCTGGACTGGGCAGCTCCAACAAACCAGACCCAAGTCAGGGCATTCCTTGGCTTGACTGGGTACTACAGGAGGTTTGTGAAGGGATATGGGTCCATTGTGACTCCCTTCGCATAACTCACATCCAATAAAATGCCCAAGAAAGTGTACTGGACTGTTAGCTGGCAAAAGGCTTTTGACACCCTGAAAGAAGCAATGTGCTGAGCACCCATTCTTAAAGCATCAGTCTACTCCAAGCAGATTAAAGTGCAGACTGATGCCTCAGAGCTGGGGATAGGAGCGGTCCTCTCCCAGACCAATGAGGAAGGCCAAGACCAACCTCTTGCTTTTATAAGCAGAAGTGTGAGAAGTTGGCCTGATAGGTGATGTTTCCAATTCTGGAACCACCTATTATCAGACCAAACAATCCCTTATGGTGTCTGGTTGTAAGTCAACCTTATTAGACAAGCTATCCTAGGGGTAGCATGGACTAAGCAGCCTAAAGGCTTAACTTAAGAGGTCGTGTTAAGCGAGCTGTTTTACCACATACAATCCTGTAATATCAAATGAAAGGACACCACACAAGTATATATTATAAAAATATATGTATTTATTACTAAAAACAATCCCCAGTATTCTTTATGAATAAAGGGGCACAAGCGTTAAATCAAAAGCACAGTTTAAACATACAAAGTTGCACAATTATGGATGAGGGCGGGCGGCCGCTCAAACCATATACTAAACAAGTGGTATAAGAGATACCAATCGAACAGTGGTTAGGCCTAGGGCCTAGGGAATCGCTGGGAGCAGTCAGGACAAGCAATGCTGAAGTCGGGAGAGGCCCATGGGATTCGGGTGCAGTGCGGAAAGCGCACGCATGCACCAATGTTAACCAATGGTGCGTAAAAAGTGTAAAGTTAGAGTTTAAGGACACTTCCGCTGAACCTAGAGGAACAAAACTTAAGACACAGACCCTAGAGATGTGCACCAGTGTGGGAACACCGGCGGAGCAAAGTTACCTCACCCACAGGAAGTGGGTGCACAGGGTCGAAGTGGCGTCGGGTTTTGACACGCAGGCTCTTGGTGCTTGAAGCTGAAAGGGCTGCAGGCGGGTTGAAGATGAAGTGTCCGGTGGAGTCCAAGGGTGGACTCAAGTCGAAGGGTACCTGAAAGCAGAGGGGACAGAGTCTGGGTCACTCAGCAGTGACCAGGGTGGAACCAGGACGGAACCAGGCAATGTCGGGCGCAATCAGGTGGTCGTCGAGGAGCTTCTCTCCGCTGTCACGTGGGCTCTGGGGCATCTGCGACGTCCAGGAGCAGGTCACGATCTGTCCCACGCAGGCTCTCACCGTCGGCGCTGTCGGCTTCAAGTTTGGAGCAAACAACACTTGGCAAGAGCAATCCACGCGGAACTGGGAGATTGCTTCTCACTCGAACCAGGAAGGTCAGAGTGGGGGCTCCTTTTTAGGGGAGCTGGTGTGGATCTGGAGCAACCAGATTCACGAGTCTTCTTTGTAGTTTCGTCGGCACAGGGACCACTAGCCGGCTGGCAAGTGACCGGGCCAACGCGTTGAGCCAAATGGAGCAGAAGGGCCCCACGCAGCACTCGTCGAGTGTGGAGGGCTGAACTTCGTTTCAGGAGTGGCTCAGGGTGGGGGCTTCTCAAACCCCGGTGCACAGCTTCGAGGGTCACTCGTGGGCTGCACGGTCAGCGTCTCGTGGTCAATTCAAGATGGCGTGCCCCACGCTTCCGGTCGCCTCCACGGGTCTCAGCTCTGCAGGGACTGTGGATCGGGCTGTTGGAAGGCAGGCAAGCTTAATCTCGTCGATATCAGTCGCTCGAGTTCCGGCGGGAACTGCAACCAAGTAGACGTCGAGGGCTGGATGGTGCCTGCTGCTGCAGGGTGGTCACTCCTTGACCACAAGGGAGATTCTTCGGGCTTCCACGTTGAGATGGAGGTCCAAGGGTCCAGAGTTTCGTTTCTAATGTTTCTTCCAGGAAATCTGATGTGCATTGGCACTGCTCCCACTCTTATTCGAATCTGGGGGGCGTGATTACCTGCTAGGTCCCCCCCTATGGGTGGGACCCAGGAAGTGGGTGGATACACCCCCTTCCTTTGATCCAGGCCGCCCTGGCACGAGGGCTGGAGTGCCCCAGAACCGGTTTGGCCGGATTATGCAAGGGGCAGCCTTGTGCGCCCCAAGCAGTGTCTGGTTTCTTTCAAACCTCCCTGCTACAATCCACTATCTCCTGTCTGGAGGGCGGTGACACCCTCCTGTGACAGGAAACCCTTTGTCCAGGCCCCATTTGGCTGAGTTTCGGTCAGCTGCAGGGGTCCAGACATTTGTCTGTGGCAGAGGCATCCATTTTGTGGATCTAAGGTCTTTGGAGAAATTAACCGCATTTAAGTAAAGTAACATGTCCTACCCCTCTAGAGGGGTGGAATGCTATCCCCGTCGCCAGAACTGGCGAGGGGATAGTATTCCAAATCGTATGACACCTTACACGACATGTTTTGATAAAGCCAAACCAAAGTTGCTATATAACCGCGAGGATTATAAGGCACTTAAGAGTATATGGTATGGCCTTATCCTGAAACAGCTTAGGGAGTTGTTCCCGACAGCTGCAGACAGGCTCAGCTCATGCTAGAGCTCCATCTCACATGAAACCACGCACTCTGCCTCCAGGATTGATGAGGCCTTCCATAGGAGTGGCTCACAGGTTAATATGTGTCCAGATATAGGTTTAGATATAGGTATACTACATCTAAGCAAGGGGTGCTTACACCACCTTACCCCAGCTGAGTGATCAGCCAGTTTTGTCAATTTAAGAACCAGCCAGGGGTGGCAAAAGATATGCTGCAGCCCCTGGTAGGCCTTGGTGGCCCCTATGCCCTGGGCACCTATAGTGCATTATACAGGGGCTGACAAGGAGTCCATTTCCAATTGTGGTATGTACCTAGGGTACATGGAATCCAGTTTACAGAGAGAGCAGATGGCCTGGGGCCCTGATTAGCAGGGAACCAGGTCAACTAAGTCAAAAAACCAGCTAAACACAGGCAAAAAATTTGGGGTAACCATAGTCAGGTAGCCACCTTCCTACATAACCCCCCCCCCCCCCAAACGAAAGGAGATAAGGCTATCCTTGGCCAGGTAAGCCTATATTGCCTGAGTGGCCATATAAGGAAGTACCTGCACTAGCATGGGTACCCCCTGTCTCATGGTCCACTAAGCAGTCCCTCACCCTTTGGGTATTAGAGGGTCTCCACCATAGGGAATCACTACCTTGGGTGTGTTTATGCAAAGTTAAAGGCTGGTTTGGATATGGAGTATTGAAGTGAGGCTCTACTAATTTAGGGCTTAGCTTCCTCCAATTATCTTCCACCATGTGTGCCTTTCTTTCTTTAACTGAGTTGCACTGTGCTCTCAGGGTCAACCTCTGGCTACCTAAAGCTGGAGGCTGGGTCCCTCTGTTTGGCTTGCTGGAGGGACAGTTCAGGTTTGGGCCCTTTGGGTCCCAGGTTTGGCTGTGCCCAACAGAATCCATCTGGGGGAGGTCCCTAACTGTTTTTAAGGGGGCTCCCTCAGGAGTTTTTAAAGTTTTCACCTCACTAGGGCTACTAGTTTTGGTGCCCCTAATCTGTTGATGGGGGTGCTTTATTTGACAGGGGGCCCTCTGGGCCTCACTGTCCTTCTTGTCCTCTGCAGCCCTGGGCTGGCTAAGGCAAGGTAGAGAGGGGCAGGTTACCTGCTCCAGACTGGGTCCCACCTGAGAAGGGTCCACTGACATCAGGGGTTCTGTCAGGCTGGGCCCAACCACCTCTGGGGCAGTTCCTTCATCAGGGGTAAGATCAGTTCCCTGAGGAGGCTGATCCTGTCCTAAAGTCTGGTGAGGGGGAGATTTCTCTTCCTCCTCCATGCTCTCAGTTTGTGTGGAGTTATCCATCATTTCAGGCTTCACAACACACACATCAGTTTGAGTTTGGGCTGTGGCCATCACAGCCCCACCAACCTTTTCAGGAGGAGACTCAGTTTGGGTTTCTGCTGTTATCATAACAGCTTTGCTATTCTGTTCAGGAAGAGCTTTTGCTAAAGATGGGGCAGAGAGTTTCTCAGCCCTACCAACCTTTTCAGGAAGGACATCTTGAATTGGGGCTGTAGCCATTACAGCCCCACTAACCTTTCCATTGGAATTTACCATTCTAGAATGGGTTTCCTGTTCAACCTCAGCCCAGGCTGAGATTTCCAAATCATTACCAAGTAGGCAGTCTACAGGCAAGTTTGATGACACTGCCACTCTCTTTGGGCCAATGACACCTCCCCAGCTGAGACTTACTACTGCCATGGGATGATTTGTTTTGATGCCATCAATGTTTGTTACCTGGTATGTGGCACCAGGTAAAAGTTGCTTAGAGGGGACTATACAGTCAGCCACCATGGTGATGCTAGCCCCTGTGTCTCTAAAAGCTTCAACTTTCAAACCATTGATGATGGGTTCTTGTCTATATTTGCTCAAAGTATTTGGGCAATCAGAGAAGTTGGCAAACCCCCTGCCAGTCTCATAAACACGATCATTGGGTGATGGGGACCTGGATAGGCCAGGGTCCACCTGAGCTCCAACAGTAAACCCACCCAGATTCCTGGGTGTGCTCCCACTTCCTGGGGGATTACTGCTGACAGTAACAGGAGGTGTTGGAGCTGGTTTTGGAGGTGTATTCTCTTTATTGTTATTCTTGGGACAACAGTTGTCTGTTTTGTAATGCCCAACCTGTTTACAGGCATAACAATAAGGCTTTTTCTCAGTTGAAGAAGTGTCTTGGGACCCACCCCCATTCTTGGAGTTTTGGGGCCCTGGGGAAGTCTTTTCTTTATTTTTATCCCCACCCTTATCTTGAGGCTTGGTAGGCTCCTTCTTCTGGTTACTGTCCTGATTCTTAGGCCTAATCCTGGTTCTGACCCACTTGTCTGCCTTCTTTCCCAATTCTTGGGGAGAGGTCAGATCAGAGTCCACCAGGTGCTGGTGTAAGAGCTGGTTCTGACAATTACTTAGGATCTGCTCCCTCATAATCAAATTATACAATCCTGTAAAGTCATGTACTTTGCTGCCATGTAGCCAACCCTCCAGAGCCTTAGTTGCACAATCAACAAAATCAGTCCAGTCCTGAGTCTGTGTCTTCTGGGTGTCTCTGAACTTCAACCTGTACTGTTCAGTGGTTAAGCCAAACCCATCTATTAGGACACTCTTCAGGACTTTGTAATTGTTTGCATCCTCATGTCTGACAGTGAGGAGCTTATCTCTCCCTTTCTCTGAAAAGGAGTACCATAAGATTGCTGCCCACTGTTCCTCAGGAACCTGCTGTACCATGCAGGCTCTCTCAAGAGCAGTTATCCACTTGTGGATGTCATCCCCTTCCTTGTAGGGGGGCACAATCTTTGTCAGGTTTCTACTATCATAGGACCTGGGTTTCTCTTTAGGAATATTGCTGCCACCAGTGGCATCTAAGCCACACAATTTTTGCTCTCTTGCCAAGGCAAGTCTAGCTTGAGCCAAGGCTACCTCCTCCCTCTCTATTTGGAGTTTGACAGCCCTAATTCTGGCCCTATGCTCTAGCTTTTGAGAAGCAGTCATGCCTCTCTGAGATTCTCTTGAGGCACTAGAAATATGAGAGTCCCCTGAGGGAGATCTCACTCTTCTGTTGCCTGGGAGAATGATATGGTGGGATCTGGGGAGGTGCTGGCCCTCTCCATTTCCCAGTAGGTCTAAGTTGGCCTGGTTAAGCCTGGCAACTAGGACCTGGCTACCCTCCTGATCCTGGTCTTCTGTGTCCTCAACCTCTGAGTCCTCATCCCCCTCTTCTCCATCTTCCTCCAGAGGGGTACCAGTTACAGGTGGGTTCTCTCCATCTCCTGACCCTAGGGGAATTCCCTTCGCCCTTTCTAAGTCATCCTGTTCTAGAATGGCTATCAGGATTGGACAGGTGGGGCTTCTGCCCCTTTTTAACCCCCTTGATTTGCACAAGGCAATCAAGTCTTTTCGGGTTAGTTTGTCATAGCTGGAAGTTGCCTGGGTAAGGTCAACTGTCACAGGAGTAGACCCTGAGGCTTTTCCTGTGTCAGACATGACTCTAGTGTGGTGTAAGTGATGCACCTACCTACACTAAGTGTTTTCCTACTGTACCTTACTAGTGAGTTGTAGTCAGGGTGTGCTAATCCCTTTAATCTACAACTACTAAGTTCAGTAGAACTTAATATGCTAAGCTTTTGATTTATATGTACCTAGAGGTACTTGATGTGATCTTTCAATTTGATAAAAAGATTGCAATGGTAAAACAACAGCAAGCTCAAATCCGCACCGCTGCTCACCAATGTGAGAAGTTGGCCTGATAGGTGATGTTTCCAATTCTGGAACCACCTATTATCAGACCAAACAATCCCTTATGGTGTCTGGTTGTAAGTCAACCTTATTAGACAAGCTATCCTAGGGGTAGCATGGACTAAGCAGCCTAAAGGCTTAACTTAAGAGGTCGTGTTAAGCGAGCTGTTTTACCACATACAATCCTGTAATATCAAATGAAAGGACACCACACAAGTATATATTATAAAAATATATGTATTTATTACTAAAAACAATCCCCAGTATTCTTTATGAATAAAGGGGCACAAGCGTTAAATCAAAAGCACAGTTTAAACATACAAAGTTGCACAATTATGGATGAGGGCGGGTGGCCACTCAAACCATATACTAAACAAGTGGAATAAGAGATACCAATCGAACAGTGGTTAGGCCTAGGGCCTAGGGAATCGCTGGGAGCAGTCAGGACAAGCAATGCTGAAGTCGGGAGAGGCCCACGGGATTCGGGTGCAGTGCGGAAAGCGCACGCATGCACCAATGTTAACCAATGGTGCGTAAAAAGTGTAAAGTTAGAGTTTAAGGACACTTCCGCTGAACCTAGAGGAACAAAACTTAAGACACAGACCCTAGAGATGTGCACCAGTGTGGGAACACCGGCGGAGCAAAGTTACCTCACCCACAGGAAGTGGGTGCACAGGGTCGAAGTGGCGTCGGGTTTTGACACGCAGGCTCTTGGTGCTTGAAGCTGAAAGGGCTGCAGGCGGGTTGAAGATGAAGTGTCCGGTGGAGTCCAAGGGTGGACTCAAGTCGAAGGGTACCTGAAAGCAGAGGGGACAGAGTCTGGGTCACTCAGCAGTGACCAGGGTGGAACCAGGACGGAACCAGGCAATGTCGGGCGCAATCAGGTGGTCGTCGAGGAGCTTCTCTCCGCTGTCACGTGGGCTCTGGGGCATCTGCGACGTCCAGGAGCAGGTCACGATCTGTCCCACGCAGGCTCTCACCGTCGGCGCTGTCGGCTTCAAGTTTGGAGCAAACAACACTTGGCAAGAGCAATCCACGCGGAACCGGGAGATTGCTTCTCACTCGAACCAGGAAGGTCAGAGTGGGGGCTCCTTTTTAGGGGAGCTGGTGTGGATCTGGAGCAACCAGATTCACGAGTCTTCTTTGTAGTTTCGTTGGCACAGGGACCACTAGCCGGCTGGCAAGTGACCGGGCCAACGCGTTGAGCCAAATGGAGCAGAAGGGCCCCACGCAGCACTCGTCGAGTGTGGAGGGCTGAACTTCGTTTTAGGAGTGGCTCAGGGTGGGGGCTTCTCAAACCCCGGTGCACAGCTTCGAGGGTCACTCGTGGGCTGCACGGTCAGCGTCTCGTGGTCAATTCAAGATGGCGGGCCCCACGCTTCCGGTCGCCTCCACGGGTCTCAGCTCTGCAGGGACTGTGGATCGGGCTGTTGGAAGGCAGGCAAGCTTGATCTCGTCGATCTCAGTCGCTCGAGTTCCGGCGGGAACTGCAACCAAGTAGACGTCGAGGGCTGGATGGTGCCTGCTGCTGCAGGGTGGTCACTCCTTGACCACAAGGGAGATTCTTCGGGCTTCCACGTTGAGATGGAGGTCCAAGGGTCCAGAGTTTCGTTTCTAATGTTTCTTCCAGGAAATCTGATGTGCATTGGCACTGCTCCCACTCTTATTCGAATCTGGGGGGCGTGATTACCTGCTAGGTCCCCCCCTATGGGTGGGACCCAGGAAGTGGGTGGATACACCCCCTTCCTTTGATCCAGGCCGCCCTGGCACGAGGGCTGGAGTGCCCCAGAACCAGTTTGGCCGGATTATGCAAGGGGCAGCCTTGTGCGCCCCAAGCAGTGTCTGGTTTCTTTCAAACCTCCCTGCTACAATCCACTATCTCCTGTCTGGAGGGTGGTGACACCCTCCTGTGACAGGAAACCCTTTGTCCAGGCCCCATTTGGCTGAGTTTCGGTCAGCTGCAGGGGTCCAGACATTTGTCTGTGGCAGAGGCATCCATTTTGTGGATCTAAGGTCTTTGGAGAAATTAACCGCATTTAAGTAAAGTAACATGTCCTACCCCTCTAGAGGGGTGGAATGCTATCCCCGTCACCAGAACTGGCGAGGGGATAGTATTCCAAATCGTATGACACCTTACACGACATGTTTTGATAAAGCCAAACCAAAGTTGCTATATAACCGCGAGGATTATAAGGCACTTAAGAGTATATGGTATGGCCTTATCCTGAAACAGCTTAGGGAGTTGTTCCCGACAGCTGCAGACAGGCTCAGCTCATGCTAGAGCTCCATCTCACATGAAACCACGCACTCTGCCTCCAGGATTGATGAGGCCTTCCATAGGAGTGGCTCACAGGTTAATATGTGTCCAGATATAGGTTTAGATATAGGTATACTACATCTAAGCAAGGGGTGCTTACACCACCTTACCCCAGCTGAGTGATCAGCCAGTTGTGTCAATTTAAGAACCAGCCAGGGGTGGCAAAAGATATGCTGCAGCCCCTGGTAGGCCTTGGTGGCCCCTATGCCCTGTGCACCTATAGTGCATTATACAGGGGCTGACAAGGAGTCCATTTCCAATTGTGGTATGTACCTAGGGTACATGGAATCCAGTTTACAGAGAGAGCAGATGGCCTGGGGCCCTGATTAGCAGGGAACCAGGTCAACTAAGTCAAAAAACCAGCTAAACACAGGCAAAAAATTTGGGGTAACCATAGTCAGGTAGCCACCTTCCTACAAGAAGGCTTCTCCCCAGGAAGCAGCGTTGGAATGCCATTCAGAGGGAGGCCTTTGCTGTGGTTTGGTCCCTGAAGAAGTTGAGGTCCTACCTGTTTGGAACTCACTTCCTGGTTCAAACTGACCACAGACCTCTCAGATGGCTAATGCAAATGAAAGGGGAAAATCCAAAACTACTGAGATGGTCCATCTCCCTACAGGGAATGGACTTTGAAGTGGAACACAGACCTCGGACTGCCCATTCCACTGCAGATGGACTTTCCAGGTTCTTCCACTTAGACAATGATGACTCCCTTTCGTTGGGGGGGCGTGGGGGGGCTTTTGTGAGAAAGTGCCATCTTTCTTGCATTGGTTTGCCCCCACAATTTGTTGAACTGCTGATGTACTTTGACTGAGTGTGCCCTGGGTTCCAGGTACCCTGGGCCTGTGTTCCTTCCCTAAAACTATGCTGAAACAAAACACCCAATTGGCATCTCTGGCCACCTGTCAGCCCCTAATAAATGGTACCCTAGGTACCCAGGGCATGGTGACCAGGGAAGACACCTGAGGGCTTTAGCACTTTTTGTGCCAACCTCAGGGGCCCTGTACCCTGGCACCCACACGCTGCCTTTGCAGGCTGAGTGCCTAAGTACAGAACTAAAACAAGAGTCGACATGGCACACATCCCTGTGTGCCATGCCCACAGAACCCACTGCCCTGGTATACTTCAGTCACCCCTCTAGCTGGGTGCCCTATGCCAGAAGTGTGGGCACAGGTGCATGAGCCCTGTGGCCCTACAGTACCCAGAGCCATTCCTGGGCACTCTAAGTGCAGTGATGCCATTAGAGTATATGGTGCAGGGTGGTTGTCATTTACGAACTCCACAGCACCATAATGGCTGCACTGAAGACTGACAAGTTTGGTATCAAACTTCTCAGCACATTAAACCCGCACTGATGCCAGTGTGGGATTTAATGTAGAATGCACCAGAGGGCATCTTAGAGATGCCCTCCAAAACCAGAACCTACAATCCGTGTATGGGTTGAGTGCCTGCAGAGGCTGCCACCCAGCAGACATGTTGCTGGACCCCTAGGTGGAGAGCCCCCCGCTCTCCTGGGCCTGCGACAATGCACATCCAGGGCGAGGTGCTGTGTCTCCTCCCCCAGGATGGACAGGGGGACGCTTCAAAGGCATGCCGCCTCTGAGAGCTTCTCCAGAACATTTGCTGTACCCAGCAACTGACCCCCACCAGTTCTGCCCCCACTCTGGCGGGAAGACTGGCGGGAAAAACTATGCCAGGAAGGGGGGGTGCCAACCTTTGCCAACTCCACCCTTCAGGTGGAGGATTCACGAGGTGAAGCACGACCCCGGCCATCTTGTAGATGGGGAGCCCTGCCCAATCCCAGATGGGCTCCTGCCCCCTCCCACAGGAGAGGAGCAGGCTAGGGTGTTTACTCACCCAGGACAGGGACCCATTGGTCCCTGCCCTTGCCCTACCTGTAACACCCCTAAATGTAGTATTTAGGGGTTCCCTGAACCTTCCTTCCTCAGATCCAGATCCCGAAACAAGAAAGTAGAACAAGGAACAGGAAGACCCGCCGTGCAGCTGCTAACAACAGGACAACAACAACTGACTTGGCCCCAGCCCTACCGGCCTGTTGATCCTGGAACCTGCTCCTGCCTAAACCCGGCGACTCCCGCGGACACCAACCTTCGGACACCCAGGGGACCTGCCAGCCTTGACCCTCTCCAAGATTGGAACTCCCATCAGCAGAGGCTCTGCTGCAACAACCCACCTGGTGCCCACCAGAAAGCTCCGGACCAGCCCACTCTGCACCAGCCGAGCCCGGGCCTGGCTAACCCGAACCAAGAACACGAGAATGTCCCCCCGGCCACTGGGACCCGTAGTCCAGTGTCCAAAGACCCTCCTCGACGAACCAGCCGACGCCTGCAGACACAGAACCAGGGGCCACCCCAACTGTGACCAGTCAAGGGTAAGCTTTTCCGACACCCAAAGACACCCCTGCATCCGGCGCCCTGCGGCCCCCTGTGCCTCCCTTTGGGGTACCTACCTGTGCTCCAAGATCCCAACTTACCTCTCGAAGTGATGGTCGCCCCTGGAGAGTCTCCGTCCCCGAGCCTGCAGCCTTTGTTCCCTTTTCAAGATCCTCTTTGGATAATATTGAGCGCCCAACGGCTCAAAAGCACCCTGCACCCAGCCGCCCGAGTGCACTACCAAAGTAATCCATAAAGTAATCAACTGTACTTTCCTATGAAAGCCATTGAGCTCAATGCTAGAGTGTGGTGCAGAACTGTATTACTATTAGCTAACTTGTGATCATTGTGTGTATAAACTTATTGCTCCTCTGCAAAGTATTTACCTGAGAGTACTCGTACCTCGAAAAGTATATTTTGTTACAACTGTTGTTTCTAAAAGTAAAACAACTATATCTAAGGATATAATAATAATTGGCCTGGAGTTCAGTCCTTTAGTGTGTGAAACCTTTTGCTGACTGAGTGTGTACAACAAATGCTTTACACTGTCCTCTGGTACTGCCTTACTGCTCGACCAAGCTACCACTTTAGAGAGTAAGGTCAGTTCTGACTTTAACCTCTGTTATACCTCTGGGATTGGTGGACTCTATACACACTGTACTTTATTCTAGTCCAGTGTATATAGAGCCACTTTCCCACAATAACTCACTTGCCTTCCTGTAGTTGATAACCCTGAGGAGCCCCAGACCATGAACAAGCCTTGATCCTGGAGGAGGAGAGTCTGCAACAAAGCACAGTAAGAACTGAAGAGAAGCAACCGGCAGCTACTGACCAATAAAGGAATCAGAGGGAACCTGAAAGAAAATAAAGGAAGAAGAGAGGAAGCTGCCAGACACTGACCACAGGGGATTTCACTGTTTATACTGCCACTGCCCTTGATGACCCGGCACTGACCCAACAAAGTGAAAGCATAAGGTCTGGTGTTAGCGAGCGCACATGCCCTCGGTGTTAGCGAGCGCACATGCCCTGGTGCTAGCGAGCGCACAGATCCTGGTGTTAGTGAGCGTACATGCCCTGGTGGTAGCAAGCGCAAATGCCCTGGTGGTAGCAAGCGCACATGCCCTGGTGTTAGCGCGCGCACACGCCCTGGTGTTAGCGAGCGCACATGCCCTAGTGTTAGCAAGCGCACACGCCCTAGTGTTAGGAAGCGCACGCGCCCTAGTGTTAGCAAGCGCACGCGCCCTGGTGTTAGCGAGCGCACACGCCCTGGTGTTAGCGAGCGCACGCGCCCTGGTGTTAGCGAGCGCACACGCCCTGGTGCTAGTGAGCGCACATGCCCTGGTGTTAGCGAACGCACATGCCCTGGTGTTAGCGAGCGCACACACCCTGAGGTTAGCGAGCAACATGTCCTGGTGTTAGCGAGCGCACACGCCCTGGTGTTAGCGAGCGCACTTGCCCTGGTGTTAGCGAGCGCACTTGCCCTAGTGTAAGCAAGCGCACACGCCACTGGTGTTAGCGAGCGCACACGGCCTGGTGCTAGAAAGCGCACACACCCTAGTGCTAGCGAGCGCACACGCCCTGGTGTTAGCGAGCGCACATGCCCTGGTGTTAGCGAGCGCACACACCCTGGTGTTAGCGAGCGTACACACCCTAGTGTTAGCGAGCGCACATGCCCTGGTGTTAGCGAGCGCACATGCCCTGGTGTTATCGAGCGCACATGCCCTGGTGTTAGCGAGCGCACATGCCCTGGTGTTAGCGAGCGCACACGCCCTGGTGTTAGCGAGCGCACATGCCCTCAGCATCTGGACTCCCAGACGCAGAGCCTCATTATGCCACATCTGCCAGAGCAGTTTGTACCTGTGAACTGTGCTCACCCCTTGTTCTGCTGGATGTTACCATGCAGTGTGTGTGGGAAACCTCCTGCCTGAGCCTGATGTCTTAGATGGGACTGTCGGAGGGGAATAACACTCTGCAGTGGATCTTTGCATGTAGATGGCCTCTGGTGTTAACCATAATATGGCGTTCCTCTACAAGACATGTATAGAGCGGCACGTGGCACCAACGTGCCCACCAATGCTTCTGGTTCTCGTTATTGTCTGGATGTGTGGCGGAGAACACGTGGTTCTTTATCCACTGATGCTTCAGTGGCCGCCTCATGTGTCCTTAAAATAAAATGTTCTCAATTCATACATCTTGTGTGTCCTTTTTATCTTTCTACATGAATGTGAGGAGTGGGCGGGGGACGAGGCACTGGGCGGGAATGCTCGGATTAAAATAATCTTCAGATATGACCAACAAAGAGGGTGAAAATGGAGATGAAACAGGAGTGAAGGGAGTGACGTACTGAGTCACTCAGAAGGACACTCACTCCCATAGACCTATCAAAAGTGTACTTCACAATGTGACACTTTCATAACTGAGACATTTCCAGTTATAAATATTGAGTATCCTTTTTATCTGAAATGGAATAAAAATGTCTGTAATTGGCATTGGCAAAGCTGATAGATCTGGCTTGCTTCAAGGGTAGGTTTATTGTTTTGTGATATATCTAGACACTCGCAGAGAGGAACAGAAATCCTAACCTCGGGGCATGCTGTACTAAGAACAAGATTCAAGCTCACATGTATCAGACCCTGCCCTTAAATTCAAGGTTCACGCCTCTTCCCAAGGATTCCCTAGCTATGCTTCTTTGGCCACTCCCCTTTTGAAGACACCCCACCTTTTTCATCTGACTTCCATTACTGGAGCTGTGCCCAACCCATCAGTAGGGTGGCCAACTTTCTATCTTCAGTTTCAAAATAGCATCGACTCTGCTGCCATCTGAGAGTGATACGCGTCACTAATCAAAGTACAGGCGGTGATGCGGGCATCCCTTCTATTTGCGTTAGATGAACACGTGATGCGTGGCACTTGGGCGAAGTGTGAGGTGCATTACAGAGGCAACAATGAGCAGTCGCGTGGATGGGAGGTGAAACACGGGGTTCAAAGGTTATTCGGCACGTGCTGACAGCATACCGCGCTCAGGGTGTCAGCGTCATTACTGGAAGGTAGAAGGGACACATTTCATGAGGGGGAGGGGCTCTAACATTCTGAAAAATGAGCTCACTCCCCTGCCTCCCCATTCCTTGAAGGATCCCGCCCTCTAACATTCAAAGCTCTGTTAATGTCTCACCGCTCTCAGATACCCCCGCCGCCTCTCCCGAGACACCCAGCCCTTCCGACACTCCTGCTCCTGTAGACACTCCCTGCCGCCTCTCCCGAGACACCCAGCCCTTCCGACACGCCTGCTCCTGTACTGACACTCCCTGCCTCTCTCCTGAGACACCCAGCCCTTCCGACACGCCTGCTCCTGTAGACACTCCCGGCCTCTCTCCTGAGACACCCAGCCCTTCCGACACTCCTGCTCCTGTAGTGACACTCCCTGCCGCCTCTCCCGAGACACCCGGCCCTTCCGACACGCCTGCTCCTGTAGACACTCCCTGCCTCTCTCCTGAGACACCCAGCCCTTCCGACACGCCTGCTCCTGTAGTGACACTCCCCGCCTCCTCTCTCCTGAGACACCCAGCCCTTCCGACACGCCTGTTCCTGTAGTGCCACTCCCTGCCTCTCTCCCGAGACACCCGGCCCTTCCGACACGCCTGCTCCTGTAGACACTCCCGGCCTCTCTCCTGAGACACCCAGCCCTTCCGACACTCCTGCTCCTGTAGTGACACTCCCTGCCGCCTCTCCCGAGACACCCGGCCCTTCCGACACGCCTGCTCCTGTAGACACTCCCTGCCTCTCTCCTGAGACACCCAGCCCTTCCGACACGCCTGCTCCTGTAGTGACACTCCCCGCCTCCTCTCTCCTGAGACACCCAGCCCTTCCGACACGCCTGTTCCTGTAGTGCCACTCCCTGCCTCTCTCCTGAGACACCCAGCCCTTCCGACACGCCTGCTCCTGTAGACACTCCCTGCCTCTCTCCTGAGACACCAAGCCCTTCCGACACTCCTGCTCCTGTAGACACTCCCTGCCTCTCTCCTGAGACACCCAGCCCTTCCGACACTCCTGCTCCTGTAGTGACACTCCCTGCCTCTCTCCTGAGACACCCAGCCCTTCCGACACGCCTGCTCCTGTAGTGACAGTCCCTGCCTCCTCTCTCCTGAGACACCCAGCCCTTCCGACACGCCTGTTCCTGTAGTGACACTCCCTGCCGCCTCTCTCCTGAGACACCCAGCCCTTCCGACACGCCTGCTCCTGTAGTGCACTCCCTGCCTCTCTCCTGAGACACCCAGCCCTTCCGACACGCCTGCTCCTGTAGTGACACTCCCTGCCGCCTCTCTCCTGAGACACCCAGCCCTTCCGACACGCCTGCTCCTGTAGTGCACTCCCTGCCTCTCTCCTGAGACACCCAGCCCTTCCGACACGCCTGCTCCTGTAGTGACACTCCCTGCCTCTCTCCTGAGACACCCAGGCCTTCCGACACGCCTGCTCCTGTAGTGACACTCCCTGCCTCTCTCCTGAGACACCCAGCCCTTCCGACACGCCTGCTCCTGTAGTGACACTCCCTGCCCCCAGCCCTTTCGACACGCCTGCTCCTGTAGACACTCCCTGCCTCTCTCCTGAGACACCCAGGCCTTCCGACACGCCTGCTCCTGTAGTGGCACTCCCTGCCTCTCCCCTGAGTCACCCAGGCCTTCCGACACGCCTGCTCCTGTAGTGACACTCCCTGCCTCTCTCCCGAGACACCCAGCCCTTCCGACAGGCCTGCTCCTGTAGTGACACTCCCTGCCTCCTCTCTCCTGAGACACCCAGCCCTTCCGACAAGCCTGCTCCTGTAGTGACACTCCCTGCCTCTCTCCTGAGACACCCAGGCCTTCCGACACGCCTGCTCCTGTAGTGACACTCCCTGCCTCCTCTCTCCTGAGACACCCAGCCCTTCCGACAAGCCTGCTCCTGTAGTGACACTCCCTGCCGCCTCTCTCCTGAGACACCCGGCCCTTCCGACACGCCTGCTCCTGTAGTGACACTCCCTGCCTCTCTCCTGAGACACCCAGCCCTTCCGACAGGCCTGCTCCTGTAGTGGCACTCCTTGCCTCTCTCCTGAGACACCCAGCCCTTCTGACACGCCTGCTCCTGTAGTGACACTCCCTGCCTCTCTCCTGAGACACACAGCCCTTCCGACACGCCTGCTCCTGTAGTGACACTCCCTGCCTCCTCTCTCCTGAGACACCCAGCCCTTCCGACAAGCCTGCTCCTGTAGACACTCCCTGCCTCTCTCCTGAGACACCCAGGCCTTCCGACACTCCTGCTCCTGTAGTGACACTCCCTGCCTCTCTCCTGAGACACCCAGCCCTTCCGACACGCCTGCTCCTGTAGTGACACTCCGTGGCTCTCTCCCGAGACACCCAGCCCTTCCGACACGCCTGCTCCTGTAGTGGCACTCCCTGCCTCTCTCCTGAGACACCCAGCCCTTCCGACACGCCTGCTCCTGTAGTGACACTCCCTGCCTCTCTCCTGAGACACCCAGCCCTTCCGACACGCCTGCTCCTGTAGTGACACTCCGTGGCTCTCTCCTGGGCTGAGCTCGTCATGAGGCACGCTGCTCCAGTGCTCTCTGCACTCAGCTCGTCATGAGCCGTGGAACGCTCACACGCGGGGATAATTCCCCTGCTGTGCTGAGCGTTCCACGGGAACGGGTGCAGCTGTGACGAGCTGAGATCGTCATGAGCATGGGGGTGCTGTGCGTGCCACCCCACCCCCAGCACAGCGGGGGGATTACCCCCCGCAGCGAAGGGGCTAAAGACAACGGAGGCTAACATTATGCAACATACTTTTATTGCTGCCCCAACATGCAGCCCTTTAACGAAAACATCCCATCATGACTAAGAACATAGAGCTGCGACGAGAACCATAAATTCTTTGAAATTACTTCTTCGGCTCTAAATCTATAGAAAATGAATCGATTCTCAGAAAGACGAAGTGTCTGAAAGAAAAGAGAAGAAACAAATAGGTAATTCCGATGGATACGGATACTTATAAGTAATCACAAGTAAATTAAAAGCTATTCTAAGCTACAGTGTAAAATGTTTAGTATTGAAAACGAAAAAAAGAATTACATTAACTTTTACTTGATTAAAGTCTCTGAATCAAACCAAATTAGTTTATCTTCCACCAGGGTGTGGTGGGTGGGATAATGTTAGTTTCCGTTGTCTTTAATGAAATCAAGATTCTCTCTGCATTATAAATGGAGAATCGTCATTTCCGGGCCCCACGGCTCTTCGCTGCATGGGACGTGGCTGACCTAGAGGGGAAGAGCAGGGAGAGTCGCCACAGAAGCAGGAGTGTGAGAAGGGCTGGGAGCGTCCGGAGAGAGGCAGGGGCTGTCACTAAAGGGTCAGTGAGGGTCACTCGAGGGACAGGGAGTGTCATTACAGGAGCAGGACTGTTCGTAGGACTGCGGGTGTCAGGAAAGAGGCAGGGAGTGTCACTAGAGAGTCAAGGAGGGTCACTAGAAGTGCAGAGAGTGTCTCTAGAGGGCAAGGGAGAGTGAGACAGTGTCACCACAGACGCAAGAGTGTCAGAAGGGCTGGGAGTGTCAGGAGAGAGGCTGGGAGTATCACTAATGTAGCAGGAGTGTCAGAAGGACACCCTCTAGTGAAACTCCCTGAGTCTCGAGTGACACTCACAGCCATTCTGACACTCCTGCTCCTGGAGTGACACTCCTGCTCCTGTAGTGACACTCCCTGCCTCTCTCCTGAGACACCCGGCCCTTCCGACACTCCTGCTCCTGTAGACACTCCCTGCCTCTCTCCTGAGACACCCAGCCCTTCCGACACGCCTGCTCCTGTAGACACTCCCTGCCTCTCTCCTGAGACACCCAGCCCTTCCGACACGCCTGCTCCTGTAGACGCTCCCTGCCTCTCTCCTGAGACACCCAGCCCTTCAGACACGCCTGCTCCTGCAGACGCTCCCTGCCTCTCTCCTGAGACACCCAGCTTCTGACACTCCTGTTCCTGTAGTGGCACTCCCTGCCTCTCTCCTGAGACACCCAGCCCTTCCGACACGCCTGCTCCTGTAGTGACACTCCCTGCCTCTCTCCTGAGACACCCAGCCCTTCCGACACGCCTGCTCCTGTAGACACTCCCTGCCTCTCTCCTGAGACACCCAGCCCTTCTGACACTCCTGCACCTGTAGTAACAGTCCCTGCCACTCTCCTGCCACTCCCTGACTCTCTAATGATACTCCCTCCCTCTCTCCTGACAGTCCCAGCCCTCCTGACACTCCTGTTCTAGTAGTGACACTCCCTGACTCTCCAGTGACACTCCCTGTCAACTCCTTCCTCTGTGATGTCCCTCCCCCAGGCCTGCATATCCTACCCCACTTCCTCTCTGATGTCACTCCCCCAGGCCTGCATATCCTGTGCCCCTTCCTCTGTGCTGTCACTTTCCCAGGCCTGTATATCCTACCCCACTTCCTCTCTGATGTCACTCTCTTAAGCTTGAACTTCCTGGCTGCTACTCCTCTGTGATGTCACTCCCCTCGCCCATATATGTACATCCTGCCGCCTTCTTCCTCTGTGATGTCACTCCCCTAGGACTGTACATCCTGTCCCCGCCTTCCTCTGTGATGTCAGTCCCTCAGGCCTGCATATCCTGTACCCCCTCCTCTGTGATGTCACTCCTCTAAGCTTGAACATCCTGGCCGTTACTCTGTGATGTCACTCCCCTCGCCCATATAAGTAATTCCTGTCCCCTGCTTTCCTCTGTGATGTCACTCCCCTAAGCTTGAACATCCTGGCCGCTCCTCTGTGATGTCACTCCCCTTGCCCATATATTTACTTGCCTGTCCCCTGCCTTCCTCTGTGATGTCACTCCCCTAAGCTTGAACATCCTGGCCGCTCCTCTGTGATGTCACTCCCCTCGCCCATATATGTACTTCCTGTCCCCTGCATTCCTCTGTGATGTCACTCCCCTAAGCTTGAACATCCTGGCCGCTCCTCTGTGATGTCACTCCCCTCGCCCATATAAGTACTTCCTGTCCCCTGCCTTCCTCTGTGATGTCACTCCCCTAAGCTTGAACATCCTGGCCTATCCTCTGTGATGTCACTCCCCTCGCCCATATAAGTACTTCCTGTCCCCTACCATCCTCTGTGATGTCACTTCCCTAAGCTTCAACATCCTGGCCTATACTCCTCTGTGATATCACTCCCCTTGCCCATATATGTACTTCCTGTCCCCTGCCTTCCTCTGTGATGTCACTCCCCTAAGCTTGAACATCCTGGCCGCTCCTCTGTGATGTCACTCCCCTTGCCCATATATGTACTTTCTGTCCCCTGCCTCCTCTGTGATGTCACTCCCTTAAGCTTGAACATCCTGGCCTATCCTCTTCAGTGATGTCACTCCCCTCGCCCATATAAGTACTTCCTGTCCCCTGCCCTCCTCTGTGATGTCACTCCCTGAGCTTGAACATCCTGGCCGCTCCTCTGTGATGTCACTCCCCTTGCCCATATATGTACTTTCTGTCCCCTGCCTCCTCTGTGATGTCACTCCCTTAAGCTTGAACATCCTGGCCTATCCTCTTCTGTGATGTCACTCCCCTCGCCCATATAAGTACTTCCTGTCCCCTGCCTTCCTCTGTGATGTCACTCCCCTCGCCCATATAAGTACATCCTGTCCCCTGCCTTCCTCTGTGATGTCACTCCTCCATGCCTATATAGCCAGAGAGGGCCAGTGAAACATCCAGTGATGGTCAGTGATGGACGCGGATTGCAGAGGAGCGCTGGTGCTGAATGTAAGCGGGGATAAATCTATTACGTCTAGATTAATACCTCCTGTGACGGCCACTTCTCCTCCGCCCTGGGAAGGCCCGGCGTGAGGGCTGACCTTGGCCCCCGCTGACTAGTCTTTCTTTGGGCCCTTCCCCGGGTCGCAGCCGGGTCCGTCAGCTGACCATTTGCGATATGTTGGGGGGTCCCGGAGGGGGCTTCCCAGCATACGCTTGAGTCCTTGGGTTATGAATGATTTGAACGAGAGAGTGCCTGGGCTGGGCCTTTGTTGTCCAGTTTGAATGGTGTGAACGAGAGTGCATGGGCTGGGCCTTTGTGTCCAGTTTTGAATTAGGTGAATGAGAGTGAATGAAGCTGGGCTATCGACGCCCAGTTGAATGGTGTGCCTGGACAGTAGCGATGGTCAGAACCTTGACGTGGTGCTACTGCTCACTGGTTGTAACACAGCTGGTGCTAATCTGACCTTTTGTGTGCATGGAGTGCAGGTGGAGTGTCCTGAGGGGGGATCCGTAGGTCGCACTCTTCCGTAGGCACCTGGAGGCGGAGCTTCAGATGACCCCGAGTGACACCACCCGTCGCACTGGTTGTAACACAACTGGTGCTAATCTGGCCTTTTGTGTGCATGGAGTGCAGGTGGAGTGTCCTGAGTGGGGATCCATAGGTCACACTCTTCTATAGGCACCCGGAGATAAGATATTGTCGTGGGGTCAGAGGACAGGATAACTCAAATATTAGACCAGATGGTGCAGTAGAAGGGGGTGGGATGTCAGACAATAGGGAGCATCAGGGGAGAGAGCCCTGGGGTGTCAGGCATGTAGGACTGGAGTCTCATGAGACAGTGTCAGGGAGAGTAAGGGAGTAATTGGCGCCCCTAGAGGGTCAGGGAGTGCCACTAGAGGGTCAGGGAGTGCCACTAGAGGGTCAGGGAGTGCCACTAGAGGGTCAAGGAGTGCCACTAGAGGGTCAGGGAGTGCCACTAGAGGGTCAGGGAGTGTCACTAGAGGGTCAGGGAGTGCCACTAGAGGGTCAGGGAGTGCCACTAGAGGGTCAGGGAGTGCCACTAGAGGGTCAGGGAGTGCCACTAGAGGGTCAGGGTGTGTCACTAGAGGGTCAGGGAGTGCCACTAGAGGGTCAGGGAGTGCCACTAGAGGGTCAGGGAGTGTCACTAGAGGGTCAGGGAGTGTCACTAGAGGGTCAGGGTGTTCCACAAGAGGGTGAGGGAGTGTCACTAGAGGGTCAGGGAGTGACACTAGAGGGTCAGGGAGTGCCACTAGAGGGTCAGGGAGTGTCACTAGAGGGTCAGGGTGTTCCACTAGAGGGTGAGGGAGTGTCACTAGAGGGTCAGGGAGTGCCACTAGAGGGTGAGGGTGTTCCACTAGAGGGTCAGGGAGTGTCACTAGAGGGTCAGGGAGTGCCACTAGAGGGTGAGGGAGCGTCACTAGAGGGTCAGGGTGTTCCACTAGAGGGTGAGGGATCACTAGAGATGGGGTGTGTCACTAGAGGGACAGGAGGTGTCACTACAGGAGTGTCAGAAGGGGCAGGGAGTGTCACTAGGGAGGCAGGAGTATCAGAAGTGCTGCCAGTGTCAGGAGCGAGGCAGGGGCTGTCACTACAGGAGAAGAATTATCAGAAAGGCTGGTGTGTCAGGAGAGAGGGGAAATGTTACTAGAGAGTCAGGGAGAGTCAGAAGGGCTGGGTATGCCAGGAGAGAAGCAGGGGGTATCACAACAGGAGCAGGGGTGTCAGAAGGGCTGGTAGTGTCAGGAGAGGGAGGGACACATTACAGGATGAGTAGAGTCAGAAGGGAGAAGCTGGAAGTCTCACTAGAGAGTCAGGGAGTGCCACTAGATGGGCAGGGAGTGTCACTACAGGGGCAGGGGTGTTAGAAGCTGCAGTTAATAGGTGTCTTTTCGTATTGGGTATCTTTTTATGATCTCCATTGAAAGTCAATAGGGAAAACGCGCCTGTGTTTAGACACGGCACGCGTCTCCCGTGGGCCTCCTACTTCCTAACCTTTGGTTGTCTAGTGTAGCCCCAGCGATTCCACAGACCCCAGGCCTGCTTACTAACTCTCACGTGGTACTTATACCACTTTCTTAGTATATGGTTTGTGAGGCCCCTAGGGCATAACGTATACTGTGCAACTTATCGTATATTAACTGTGTGACTTGTATTGTATTTTGACCTCTGACTTCATAACGAGTGCAGGGGGGTTGTGTTTAGATTAAATACATATATATTTGATATATACCTTGTGTGGTGTCCTTTCATTTGGTATTCAAGGGATTATATATGGTAAAACAACTTGCTTAACTCGCCTACTGAAGTCTTAGCCTGAAGACTGCTGGTTCATGCTACCACTAGGATAGCTTTCTAGAAGGTTGACTTTACAACCACCATCAGTAAGGGTCGATTAGACTGGTGCAAGGTGCCCTCTAGAACTAGTGGACATCATATGCCAGGCTAACTTCTCACAATCATCAACATAGAAAAATCTATAATGACCCCAACTCAAAACCTGGAATCCTTGGGGTTCCAGGTAAAAACAAGTACAAGCCAATTACAACTTCCAGCCCAGAAACTAACCAAAATAAAGAAAGAGGTTTCTTATGTTATGTCCAAAGACTTAGTCAGTTTACGCATGTTAGAAATGGGATCCCTGGCTGGCCAGGGCTTGCGCCAAAGTCAGTCAGAGACCACCACTCCTAAGTCAGGGCAAGGGAGTTACACACCAAGATAACCCCTGCTCACTCTCTAGGTAACGTGGCGCGAGCAGCAAGGCTAAACTTGGAGGCAATGTGAGTTAAGTATTTGCGCACGCAACCCAGCAACAACCCCCAAGACCCACCACGAAGGAAACTCCACACAAGGTTATATAAAAATAGCCTTTGTATTACACCAAAACACATTAGATAAAAACACACACTTTACAATGTGCCAACAGGCACGGGCAGAATTTACAGGGGATATGTACAAGACAGGGCCACCTGGACCACCATCAGGAATCAGCACTTTTAGAAGTAACACTTTTAAAAATTAGCACTTAGAACATAGGATGTAAAATCACTGTAGCACACAACCAGTAACTACTGGTAACCAGGACCTCACTAGCACCACCTGCACTAGGAGAAAAACAACCACCTAAGTATCACAATACCTGTAGGGGTGTAAGCACATAACACATGATGCATAAACATACATTCAGCGGTGTAAGGAAGGAAAACACATGATGCATCAACAATACATTCAGAGGTGTAAGAACAAGGCACATGACGCATAAAAACACATTCAGAGGTGCAGAAAATGAACAATTGCGCCAAACTCACATAAGTCACCACCTGTGACTGTCCCCCTGAGCCTCTCAGGGCCCTAAACAAATGACAGGCCCCTTTGAGCCTCGCTGGGCTCTTTGCGCAACAGAATACCCCCTCTGAGCCTCTCTGGGCTCTGAAAACAACAATGGGGGCTGTGAGCCTTTCTCAGGGCTCAAAACACCAAGCAATGCCCCTGAGCCTCACAGGCTCTGAACCAAAGGAAATGCCCCCTAGAGCCTCACTGGGCAGTGGGGTCCCTCACGGGGGGGTCCGGGAACCCTTGGGGCGCCTTGGGCCTCTCGGGGCTCTTAAACAATTGTGGGCACTTTGGAGCCTCTCGGGCTCAACCAACAAATTATGCCCCCAGAGCCTCGGGTCTCGAAACAGCATGCGGCAATGACCCCTGACGTCGGAGTCCCTCTCGGGGGACTCAAGATTCAATTTGGCCCAGGAGCCTCTCAGGGCTCACAACAAAGATCTTCTGGCTGGAGGGGAGAGGGCGGGCACCGACAGCGTGTCCCGACGCCCTCCTCCCTTCACTCGTTCTCCCGGCCCCCACTCACCTACTCTCGGCAGCTCCCGGTCGTCTCCTTTTTCACCGGCGGCCACACGGGGCTTCAAGGCTCTCCACTCTCTCGTCCTGCGGGGGGCGGGACTTCCGGGGCCTGCTCCTGACACACTCCTAGGCTTCCCCAAACCGGGGGAAACGGAAGGGAGACTCGCCGGTCCCGCCCTCGTCCGGGCGTCTTCTGTAGTTTTGCCTGGCTTCCTGCCTCGGGTGTCCGCCAATGACAGCGCGCCCCCGAGAAGGGAGGCGGGCACTTCCAGGTCGCACTAGGCAGCGGCCCGGCCATGTTTTCAATGCCCCTGGGCTGCGGCGGTGATTTTCGAAGGGCAATGCCGGGTGGGCACCGGCTGCTTTAAAATACACGATGAATCGAGGTGGGCACTCGATTGGGGCAGCAACACAGCACGCAGGCAAAAGATGCCGGGTGGGCACCGGCCAAAGCACCCAGAGCGCTGCCAAGCGCTAAATGAAATTTAAAGCGCTCCCTGCGCTAAAATGGCAAATAAAGCGCTATTAAGCGCTGGGTCACAACAAAGCGCTCTCAAGCGCCAAAAGGCAATCAAAAGCACTCCCAGGCGCTAGGGGCCAACAAGCCCAGCAAAAGTCCTTCTAGGCAGGCGGGGGGGGCAGCTCACTGGGTCTCCAGGCAGGGCGACAGTCCAAGTGGCGGTCCTCCTGCCCAGCAACAGCAGCAGCCCCCTCAGGATCCTGGAAGAGAACAGTTTGTGTGGAGACACAGCCCCATTTTTATACTATAAATTCCTTTGTCTGTAGGTGCAGGGTGGGGGAGAAACCAGTCGCAGCAGGTTTTGGAGCACCCTTGATGTGCTCATCACTTCACTCTATTCACTGGCAGGGCTAGGGTCGTTAGACGCACCACAGGGGGCGGAGCCAGCATTGTGTGGGGAAAGCCCAGCCCCATCAGGAACCAGGTGCAGCCCTCCCCGCACATCAGCATGCTGATTTCAGCACTCACCACTGGGCAGACCCATCCAGACATCCTGGAGCCTGGCATCCCAGCCAGTTCCAGCCAATCACACGCCAGCACCCTCACAGCTCACGCATAGCCATGTCTAGAAGTGGTACTTCCGCACAAGACACAATCATGCCACATACATCATTGCGAAGCATTTAATCACAAGAGTCCACACATACCAGACTCGAGCCTGTACACCCCAAGCATCAGGAACTACCAGGGACACATATATTCCCCATGCATTCCTATGGGAGGGCAGGCCTATCTCACCACATGCACTCAAAGTGCGCACGCACTTTCCACTGGGACACAGTGAAAGTGCGCAGAACCCAAAAATCACCATCCCCAGGTCACCATTAAAAGCAAAAAGTTTAGGGGTGAACCTGCCAAAAGGGCCAAGTCCAACACAACCCCCTTCCAGCCAAAACGCAGGGTAGACCAATCACCACCGTGATGGACTTCCCTGCTTGGGGCGATAGAACACGGACGCGGGCCCGCAACTGCAGGGACACCCTCCTGTTCTACGCCACGGTGAACCCATGGGATTCCTTACAAAACCACTGTCTGTACCAACTGGACTACCCCACTGGTACTCCCGAGCTGTCCGCGGCCAGGACCAGGCCCTGGGCCACCCAGGTGCCACTGGTCCTTGCCTATTCGCAGAGCGGGGGGTAGTAACCCCTGGTTCATAGTAGCCATTCTCCACTCTTCCTGTCTGCAAGACAGGACTAGACTGCCACTGGTTCTCCAGCCTAGGGTCTACAACCTCAGGCGGACCAGGAGTCTCAGGGAAGGCTCTCCTCCCCCTACCTCTTCTTCTAGGGTTCCTCCTCCTCCTGCGAGGGGTATCCTTACAACGCCACTCCAACCCAGGGTTTAACCCCTCAGGTTGCACCGGGGTCCGAGGTGGGCTTTCCCACCCTATGCACCCCCTTCCAGAGGTCTGCCCTCTCCCAACTGGAGAAGTTGCTCTGGAAGAAGAACCGGTCAGGACACTGGTTACAGTCGTCCTACCCTTCAGGTCAGGCTGATCCTGAACCTGGCCTCCCAACCTCTTGTCTAAAACCTTTGGTGGAACAATTGCCTGGCACTCCAGGACTTCTGGGGATTCACACACCATCCCCCTGAGGCTAACAAATGACACATATGTTGTGTGACTGTCTGTCTGGCGCAGATCTCACGTCCCCATTCCACCTGACAGTGCGCGGAGATCCCCCAGACCAGAAGTGGCGCCACCCGGGTCCCCCCAAGAAGATCTAGCCCAACTGGCTAGTCCCTGGTCCACTGGTGCATCCACTGGGAAACTCATCCCCCAATCACTCCTCACTTCGGACTTCTGTGCACTCCCTCCTGGAGTAGCACTGCCGGACACTGGAACCCCTGGAGCTCTAGTTACAGATGCTCCAGGTTCCCTAGACACTAGGAGATCTTCCTCAAATGGACCAACAGGACAGCCTAGGTCCCCAACCTGGTGTTCCCTCAAGAAACCATCCAAGTCCTGAGGCAGGGCTTCGGGCGTCTGGAGACCCTCGGTCTCCCTCTCACTCCTGCTCCACTGAGCCAGGCAGTGAGCCCCCACACCCTCCTCGCTATCCTGGGACCTAGCGGGGCTACACTGAGCCTCTTCCACCAGGCTGGGCTGGAAGATACCTGAACCACTACTTTTGGAGTCACTCCCTAATGACTCTAGAGAAGCTCTGGCACTCTCCCAGCGGTCTGCTTCACTTGCAAGCTCCCAAGGATCCATGGTTTCACACCTCAACAAGTGTTGCCGCAACTCCGGCCAACAACGACTGAGCACCTGCTCCTTGAGAATAAGATCAAACAGTTTTTCAAAATCAGGTCCCATAGGTACCTCTAACCACTCAATCAGTGCACACTGACAGTCCCCTGCAAACTCCTCCCAAGACTGGTGAGACAGTTTCCTACTGTCCCTGAACTTCAACCTATACTCCTCTTCTGGGGAAACAGGTACCAGACTGTGGGAACTGGGGGTGGGACTTCTTGCACTGGGCTCTATATATCTGCCACCACTGGACTCGACCCTCCCCGGGGAATCCAGAAAATTAAAACTGCGCGCAGGGGATAGTCTACCCTCCAGAGGTAATTTCTCTCTGGTGAAGGCCCTCTCAGCCTCCTCTATCCTTTCCTGCGGTAAGACCCTCTGAGTCTCTAGCTGTTGCTTTCTAATGCCCAGCTGTGCCATAGCCTGGGCATGCTCTAACCTGAGCTTTTCTAAAGCCAGCTGGTGCTCCCTTTCTCTCCTCCTATCTTCCAGCTCCTCTGGGGACAGGGAAAGGGATGAGGCGCTGCCTCCTATACTGGACCCAGCAAGGGACTCCCTATCTATGGGGTCTTCGCTCTCTACTGGCCTCCAGGTACTGACATCTTCTCCCTCCTCTTCTGAATCTTCAGGGCTCCCCACAGACCCACCACCCTCCTGGTGTGAGGCCCGGGCCCTTTCCTCACTGCGCTCAAGATCCCATTGATCCTCTTGCCATTTGACCATGCATCTCCTAAGTGCATACCAGCCTGACTGATCCGTCCCTATGCCTCTCTCTTCACAGAACCTTCTCAGCTCCCACACACCGTATGTGGCTAGATCATTGAAATCAAAAACAAGCTCCATTCTGGCGGACGTTCTGGTGAAAAGATTACACAGGGAACCTAGGGGTCTGAGCTTAACACAGGAGTACACAATTCACAAAGGATTCAGCAAGCTCTCTACCCCAGAGAACTCACACTCACTTGTCTAGTGCCACACACCATTCATCCACACACAACCCTCCCCTCGGACTGGTAAGGCAGTTTCTACCACCCCTGATTCCTCAACCTGACCATACGTGACACAGGTACCGACTCTGGGCGCAGGGCGGGGGACAAATGTACTTGACACAATTACACAATGATACCTTCAGGAGAAGAACATAATGGAACTTCAAAAAAAAAATCCCCTAAAATGTGGTTAATCTAAAATGCAGAGTTTTGTAGTACGGCCAGTTGCACTGTGGTACAACGCAAACACAAATCCTTATCCTTTCCGCTGCCGCCAATGTTAGAAATGGGATCCCTGGCTGGCCAGGGCTTGCGCCAAAGTCAGTCAGAGACCACCACTCCTAAGTCAGGGCAAGGGAGTTACATGCCAAGATAACCCCTGCTCACCCTCTAGGTAACGTGGCGCGAGCAGCAAGGCTAAACTTGGAGGCGATGTGAGTTAAGTATTTGCGCACGCACCCCAGCAACAACCCCCAAGACCCACCACAAAGGAAACTCCACACAAGGTTATATAAAAATAGCCTTTGTAATGCACCAAAACACATTAGATAAAAACACACACACACTTTACAATGTGCCAACAGGCACGGGCAGAATTTACAGGGGATATGTACAAGACAGGGCCACCTGGACCACTGTCAGGAATCAGCACTTTTAGAAGTAACACTTTTAAAAATAGCACTTAGAACATAGGATGTAAAATCACTGTGGCACACAACCAGTAACTACTGGTAACCAGGACCTCACTAGCACCACTTGCACTAGGAGAAAAACAACCACCTAAGTATCACAATACCTGTAGGGGTGTAAGCACATAACACATGATGCATAAACATACATTCAGCGGTGTAAGGAAGGAAAACACATGATGCATCAACAATACATTCAGAGGTGCAAGAACAAGGCACATGACGCATAAAAACACATTCAGAGGTGCAGAAAATGAACAATTGCGCCAAACTCACATAAGTCACCACCTGTGACTGTCCCTAGGCCAACTGACCTCTCTAGGGCTAGGACGCCCTGTGTCCCAATGTCAGGGGCCTAAACGTGGCAGCTGCCCATGAAGTGCTGTGCAGCTGGGGATAAATTGGTGGGGCCAACGTGGGAGCCTCCCAGGCCCTGGACAATTACACTGTCCCCCTGAGCCTCTCAGGGCTCTAAACAAATGACAGACCCCTTTGAGCCTCGCTGGGCTCTTTGCGCAACAGAATACCCCCTCTGAGCCTCTCTGGGCTCTGAAAACAACAATGGGGGCTGTGAGCCTTTCTCAGGGCTCAAAACACCAAGCAATGCCCCTGAGCCTCGCAGGCTCTGAACCAAAGGAAATGCCCCCTAGAGCCTCTTTGGGCTCTACAAACAAAGATGGAGCCTCACTGGGCAGTGGGGTCCCTCACGGGGGGGCCCGGGAACACTTGGGGCGCCTTGGGCCTCTCGGGGCTCTTAAACAATTATGGGCACTTTGGAGCCTCTCGGGCTCAACCAACAAATTATGCCCCCGGAGGCTCGGGGCTCGAAACAGAATGCGGCAATTACCCCCGACGTCGGAGTCCCTCTCGGGGGACTCAAGATTCAATTTGGCCCAGGAGCCTCTCAGGGCTCACAACAAAGATCTTCTGGCTGGAGGGGAGAGGGCGGGCACCGACAGCGTGTCCCGACGCCCTCCTCCCTTCACTCGTTCTCCCGGCCCCCACTTACCGGCTCTCGGCAGCTGCCGGTCATCTCCTTTTTCACCGGCGGCCACACGGGGCTTCAAGGCTCTCCTCTCTCTCTCGTCCTGCGGGGGGGGCGGGACTTCCGGGGCCTGCTCCTGAGTCCTGACACACTCCTAGGCTTCCCCAGACCGGGGGAAACGGAAGGGAGACTCGCCGGTCCCGCCCTCGTCCGGGCGTCTTCTGTGGTTTTGCCTGGCTTCCTGCCTCGGGTGTCCGCCAATGACAGCGCGGCCCCGAGCAGGGAGGCGGGCACTTCCGGGTCGCACTAGGCAGCGGCCCGGCCACGTTTTTATTGCCCCTGGGCTGCGGCGGTGATTTTCGAAGGGCAATGCCGGGTGGGCACCGGCTGCTTTAAAATACACGATGAATCGAGGTGGGCACTCGATTGGGGCAGCAACACAGCACGCAGGCAAAAGATGCCTGGTGGGCACCGGCCAGAGCACCCAGAGCGCTCCCAAGCGCTAAATGAAATTTAAAGCGCTCCCTGAGCTAAAATGGCAAATAAAGCGCTATTAAGCGCTGGGTCACAACAAAGCGCTCTCAAGCGCCAAAAGGCAATCAAAAGCGCTCCCAGGCGCTAGGGGCCAACAAGCCCAGCAAAAGTCCTTCTAGGCAGGCAGGGGGGGCAAGGCTGGGCCCAGAGCCAGCTCACTGGGTCTCCAGGCAGGGAGACAGTCCAAGTGGCGGTCCTCCTGCCCAGCAACAGCAGCAGCCCCCTCAGGATCCTGGAAGAGAACAGTTTGTGTGGGTACACGTTCAAAGGATATTGAACGAACAGGACTTTAGGAAATAACTTACCTAATAAGTCATAAAAGCGGAAACAAGCAAAAACAAGCTGGTTGTAGGGATAATTGGTTATCTAGGTTAAAAATATAAATAGTTTAAAAATAGTCTCACAGTGGTCATTAAGTAGCAGAGTAAAAAACGTTATACTTAACTGTCCGCAGCAGATGATACCTGTTGATTGCAATCTTCTTATTCATGATGTAATGTGTTCTTTAAAGGGCTGCATGTTGGGGCAGCAATAAAAGTATATTGCATAATGTTAGCGTTGTTTATCTTTAATGAAATCAAGATTCTCTCTAATATGATTCGAGAATCGTCACTTTCCCTTGTCATCGTCATGACCATAGCGGGCACCGGGTGTTTCCCCGGTGGGCCGCCAGGGTGGGAGCCGGTTTTGAGGCCTTGTGGGGCAGTTTTTGTTACCGGGGGTCGGCAATATCAGCCCGCTGTAACAAAATTGGCCGAAATCGGCCCTCGCAAACATCTTGGCTGCGCCCCCCTCCCTCCAAGGGGGCCGGCCGAGCAGTGTGCCAGGGCCGGTTTTGGTTCCTACCGAAAATGCCCCCACCAGGCCCCACCACCCCACTGCTCTTACCTGCATGGGCCGCTGCTGCTCTAGTGACACTCCCTGACTCTAGTGACACTCGTTGCTCCTCTCCTGACACTCCCTGCCCCTCCCTGGTCTTCTCCTGACACTCCCTGCCTCCATGCTTACACACCCAGCCATTCTGACACTCCTGCTCCTGTAGCGATGCTCCCTGCCCTTCTAGTGCTACTGCAGGAGAGTCAGAAGGGCTGGGAGTGTCATTACAGGAGAACCCTACAGGAGGAGGAGTGCCAGAAGCGCTGGGTGTATCAGGAGAGTGGCAGCGAGTGTCACTACAGAAGCAGGAGTGTCAGGAGAGAGGCAGCGAGTGTCACTACAGAAGCAGGACTTTGAGAAGGTCGGTGTCAGGAGAGAACATTTAAGTGTTAATCAAGGGTCAGGGAGTGTCACTACAGGAACACAAGTGTCAGAAGAGCTGAGTGTCAGGAGAGAAGCAGGAAGTGTCACTCGAGGGTCAGAGTGTCACTAGTGAGGAATATCACTATATGGGCAGGGAGTGTCACTGGAGGAACACAAGTGCCAGAAGGGCTGAGAGTGTCGGGAGAGGGGCACAGGGAGTGTCACTAGAGAGTCAGGGAGTGTCACTACAGGAGCACGAATGTCAGAAGGACTGAGAGTGTCATTCGAGGGTCAGGCAGTATCACTACAGAAGCAGGAGTGTCAAAAGGCCTGGGAGTGTCAGGAGAGAGGCAGCGAGTGTCACTACAGAAGCAGTACTTTGAGAAGGTCGGTGAGTGTCAGGAGAGAACATTTAAGTGTTACTGGAGGGTCAGGGAGTGTCGCTACAGGAACACAAGTGTCAGAAGGGCTGAGAGTGTCAGGAGAGAAGCAGGAAGTGTCACTCTAGAGTCAGAGTGTGTCACTAGGTAGAGGCAGGGAGTGTCACTGTAGGAGCCGGAGTGTCAGATGGGCTGAAAGTGTCAGGAGAGAGGCGGCAGGGAGTGTCGCTACAGGAACACAAGTGTCAGAAGGGCTGAGAGTGTCAGGAGAAGGGCAGAAAGTGTCACTCTAGAGTCAAAGTGTGTCACTAGGGAGAGGCAGGGAGTGTCACTGTAGGAGCCGGAGTGTCAGATGGGCTGGGAGTGTCAGTAGAGAGAGAACAAGTGTCACTAGAGTCAGGGAGCTTCACTAGAGGGTGCCCTTCAGCCATTTCTGCACCTGTAGTGGCACTCCCTGTCTCTCTCCTGACACTACAAGCCATTCAGACACTCCTGCATCTATAGGGACAACCTCAACTCTCTAGTAACACTTCCTAATCCTCTTCAGACACTCCCTGCCTCTCTCCTGACACACCCAAGCCTTCTGACACACCTTGTCGTGTAGTGACACTCCCTGACCCTCGAGTGACACTCCTTCCCCTGTAGTGACATTGCCTGACTCTCTAGTCACCCATTACTCCCTGACTCTCCCTGACACGGTCTCATGAATCTCCATTCCTACATGCCTGTGACCCCAGTGCTCTCTCCTCTGATGCTCCCTATTTTCTGACGACCACCTTCACTGTCCATCCACACCCCCTTCTGGAGCACCCTTGTGTCTAGTATTTGTGTTGTCTTCTCCTCTGACCCCACGACAACAGCTTATCTCCAGGTGCCTACGGAAGAGTATGACCTACGGATCCCCCCTCAGGACACTCCACCTGCACTCCATGCACACAAAAGTCAGATTAGCACCAGTTGTGTTAAAACCAGTGAGCAGCAGCACCACGTCAAGGTTCTGACCATCGCTACTGTCCAGGCACACCATTCATACTGGCCCAGCCCAGTCACCGTCGTTCACACCATTCATAACCCAAGGACTCAGGCGTACGCTGGGAAGCCCCCTCCGGGACACCCCAGCGTATCGCGACAGATCCAGGACACAAGCTGGGGCCCTGAGAAGGGGCTAAAGAGAGAATGCAGCGGGGGCAAAGGTGAGCCCCTACCTGCCCCTGCCCAGGGTGGAGGGGGATCGGCCGTAATTGGAGGTCCTTACGGCAAGGATTGTTACCCCCACTTACACCCGACACCGATAATCCTCCACAGCCTGCATCCCTCTCTGCCCATCACTGGGTGTTTCACTGGCACTCTCTAGATATATAGGGATGCAGGAGTGACATCACAGAGGAGTGACATCACAGAGGAAGGCGGGGGCAGGATGTACAGATATGGGCAAGGGGAGTGACATCACAGAGGGAGGAGGGGGACAAGATATGCAGCACTAGGGGAGTGACATCACAGAGGAAGGCAGGGGACAGGATGTACATATATGGGCGAGGGGAGTGACATCACAGAGGAGGAGCAGCCAGGATGTTCAAGCTTAAAGGAGTGACATCAGAGAGGAAGTGGGGTAGGATATACAGGCCTGGGAAAGTGACATCACAGAGGAAGGGGCACAGGATATGCAGGCCTGTGGGAGGGACATCAGAGAGGAAGGAGTGGGCAGGGAGTGTCACTAGAGAGTCAGGGAGTGTCAGTAGAGGGGCAGGAGTGTCAGAAGGGTTGGTTGTGTCAGAAGAGAGGCAGGGAGTGCCACTACAGGAGCAATGGTGTTAGAAGGGCTAGGAGAGTCAGAACAGAGACATGGAATGTCACTGTAGGAGAGGCAGAAGGGCTGGGAGTGTCACTAAAGAAGGAGGAGTGTCAGAAGGGCTGGGGGTGTCAGGAGAGAGGCAGGAAGTGTCAGGAAAGGACTAGGGAGTTAAAGTTAAACAGAGCCTCAGCATCACAAAATGGATGCTGCTGCCACAGACAAGAGTCTGACCTCCTGTTGTGGATGAAACTCCGGGAGGGGAGGCGTGGACAATAGGTTTCCTGTCCAGGGAGGTGCTGGCACCTCACCAGACAGGGTTTTGTGTATTGGGGCAGGGAGGGCTGCATTCAGTGAATGAAATACAGACACTGCCTGGGGCACACAAGGTGCTCCATGCATAGCCCAGTTCAAACCGGTTTCTGGGGCACACAGCCCCAGCTCTGGCACGAAACTGGACAAAGGGAAAGGGGTGTAACCACCATTGCCCCTAAGGCAACTGTTCCCCCTAGTTCAGCTCCAAGTGGTGGTTCTCAAAAGAAAGGTGTAGTAGGGTTAACCCTGGGAACTGAGGTTGTCTCTGGCCTAGTCAGAATACCAACTCAAGCTGTTCTTGTCTGTGATGTGGACATGGCTATGTCCTCTACCGTGAGCCCCAATAACTTGGGCAAGTACAGACAGACTCCTTTAATCAATGATAAAGTGGCTCAGGCCTACAGGGACACTTGTGCCAGTGTCACTATGGTGATGCCTGGCTTTGTGGACCGTGGACAGATCATACTAGGTGAAAATTACCTAGTGACCAATGCTAGCAATGTCACTACCACTCGCAGTATGGCAATTGTTAATTTCTCCTGGGGAGGGGTAACTGGCCTCAAGAAGGTTGTGGTTAGCTCAGACCTCCCTGTAGAATGTTTGCTTGGCAATGACCTGGAGACTTCAGCTTGAACTGAAGTGGAGTATAGGACCCATGCAGAAATGTTAGGGATATCAGCACATGTCCTTGCTGTGACTCGGTCACAGGTCAGAAATTACAACACTGAACAGGCACTGGGTTCTGGAACAATTGACCAGTTGCCTACCAGGAGGAGAAGCAGTAGGGTTAAGGCAATGCCTTCGGGGGAAGGCATTGCCTTAACCCTACTCAGGAAGAGGACCAGCCTTCTGAGGAAGCTGATTGTGAGACCCAGGAGGAAACTGTCCTAGAAGAACTTGAGCCTGATCAGGTTGAGTTTCTTGGGACAGGGAGACCCTCCAGGGCAGATCTGAGGCGGGCACAGTTGGACTGCCCTTCTCTTGAACCCCTCAGACAGCAAGCTGCTGCTGAGGCTGCAGGGAATGCTAGTGGGACCCATAACGTTTACTGGGATGATGGGCTACTGTATTCAGAGGCTAAAGACCCCAAGCCTGAAGCTTCCAGGAGGTTGGTCATACCTTTGGCATTCAGGGGCTTCCTTCTCACACTAGCCCATGATATTCCCCTTGCAGGACATTTTGTCCCTCACTTTCATTGGCCCCATATGTCAGAGTATACAAAGGAGTTTTGTCGCTCATGTGTCACCTGCCAAGCCAGTGGCAAATCAGGTGGCACCACAAATGCCCCCCTTATACCACTACCTGTGGTAGGGGTTCCCTTTGAACATGTAGGGTTTGACATTGTTGGACCAATTAATCCCCAAACAGCCTCTGGGCACAGATTTTTTCTGGTGGTAGTGGATCATGCCACCAGATACAAATAAGCCATTCCACTTAAGACCACAACAGCACCTGTTGTGGCAAGAGCCCTCCTGGGAGTTTTCTCAAGGGGGGGCTTTCCTAAGGAGGTTGTCTCAGACAGAGGTGCAAACTTTATGTCTGGATACCTAACTGCAATGTGGAAGGAGTGTGGAGTGAACACAAGTTCACCACACGCTATTATCCACAGTGCAATGGTCTAGTTGAGAGATTCAACAAGACCTTAAAGGGCATGATTAAGGGTCTCCCTGAAAAGCTCAGGCGGAGATGGCACATCCTGCTGCCCTGCCTTTTGTTTGCTTACAGAGAGGTCCCACAGAAGGGTGTTAGCTACAGCCCTTTTGAACTTCTGTTTTGGCATCCTGTAAGAGGACCCCTTTGTCTGGTGAAGGAGGGATGGGCGTTACCTCTCAAACCTCCCAAACAAGACATTGTGGACTATGTATTTGGTCTCTGCTCCCGGATGGCTGAGTACACGAAAAAGGCATCCAAAAACCTTGAGGCTAGTCAGGAATTGCAAAAGGCCTGGCATGACCAAAAGGCTGTGCTGACTGTTTACCAGCCAGGACAGAAAGTGTGGGTGTTGGAGCCTGTGGCCCCAGTAGCTCTCCAAGGCAAGTGGAGTGGACCCCACACTATTGTTGAACAGAAGGGAGAAGTCACCTATTTGGTTGACCTTGGAACTCCAAGGAGCCCCCACAGGGTGCTTCATGTCAACAGGTTGAACCCATATGTTGACAGGGCAGACATGGGCTTGCTCATGGCTACTGATGAGGGACAGGAGGAAGAGAGTGACCTTCTCCCAGACCTGCTCTCTCAGAACCCTGATGGTTCAGTTGATGGTGTAGCCTTGGCAGGCAGCCTCACTGACCAACAGCAGAAGTACTGCAGACGAGTTATACAGTCCTACAGGCATATGTTTTCACTGACTCCACGTCGGACTACCTGGTGCACTCATGAAGTGGACACTGGGGACAGTTTGCCTGTTAAAAGTAAGATTTACAGGCAACCTGATCATGTCAGGGACTGTATCAGGACAGAGGTCCAAAAGATGTTGGATTTGGGAGTCATTGAGCCCTCAGAGAGCCCTTTGGCCAGTCCAGTAGTCCAGGTGCCTAAACCTCACACCCAAGCTGGTAGAAGAGAAATGAGGTTTTCTGTGGATTACAGAGGTCTCAATGATGTCACTAGGACAGATACCCATCCAATACCCAGGGCAGATGAACTCATTGACAGATTGGCATCTGCCAAGTTTTTGAGTACATTTGACCTGACAGCTGGCTACTGGCAGATCGACTAGCTGATGATGCAAAGCCAAAGACAGCATTTTCAACGCCTGGTGGGCATTATCAGTTTTGTTGCGGTCTGAGTGTGTTGCGAGTCTTTTCCTTTTTCTCTTTCCTACCTTTTCGCTGGACGGACTCGCTGGCAGATATCGCGGGCGGGATTCACGGGCGGAACTCGCGGGCGGGATTCATGAGCGGGACTTCATGGGCGGGACTCGCGGGCGGGAATTCGCGGGCAGGAATCACGGGCGGGACTCACGGGCAGGACTCGCAGGCGGGACATTACGAGCAGAACACATGATTGGCGGGGGAGATTGTGGGCGGGGATTGGAAGGGGGCACCATCTTGGCAGGATGTTGTATCCTGTCCTTGGATAGGTGGGTGTTGGACTGGGCCTTTTCCCCCCAAATTTTTCGTTTTTGCCCCCTAATTTAGGGATTCTCCCCCACGGTAATAAACCTGTATAGGCCATGTGAGGTAGGAGTTGCCCTGTGTTTTAAAATTGTAATGTCATGTAATGGTGTGAGCACTTGTAAATTTCCCCCATTGTAAAATGCACCTGACTGAAATGTTCTGTGTTTAAAATGGATGCCATGCCCATGGGTTTTACCACCGGACTGCTGTAGGTCAGCGGTCTAGATAATATCACCCAGTAACCCCTAGCTTTTGAAGGGAAAGCCTGGCACCCAGGGTGCTCAACCCCTCCCTTTGAGCCAGTTTAGGCCAGCTTTGCCAACATTCTAGAAGGTTCTGGCACTGCCTGGGAGGAGGGTATAAGTAAGGGGGATGTGCCACCAGAGAGTCAGTCAGAGCTGGGACAAGAAAGAGAGGGGACCTGCTGCAAGGTGCTACCGCCACAGGGGCCTGTGAGCTGGGCCCTGCACCCCTATAAACCCCCCCCTCTGCTGTCCCCACGGGCCCCTGACGAAGAAGGGCCCCTACCCAGGTCCCTGACACTGTGGGGACCGGGAATTACGCCAGCGCTGCGAGGAAGAAGCGCCCAGGAGGTGAGGAGTGGGACTGTCTACCCCCCTTGGGAAGCTGTGGCCCCTTTGAAGCACCGCATGGGGAAGATTGTGCCCCCAAAAGAACTGTTGCTAGCTGAGGTGCTGTGAGGCCCTTTGGAAGCGCTGGGCCCTGGGACTGTTGTGGCCCCTAAGTGCTGGAAGGCCCTGCCTGTCAAGCGCTGTAATTTGGAAGAAGCGCTATAATTGCGAAGCGCTGGAGAAGAGATAATTTCCTGCCCCCGCTGTGTGGCCCGAGGGAGGAGCGGTGCGCTGTGAATAGCGCCATATAAATAATTAAATAGAAGGGAGCCTACCCCTTATTACCGCCGATATCACCGCCGCAGCCCGAGGAGTGTTGGCGCTGCCTTGCGCCGAGTGGAAATTGGCGAAAATCACCGCTGCGGCCCGGCGCCGCCTGGAAGGGACCCCCACTGTTGTGGTGTACGTTGCGGCGGCCCCCGGTACCAGGAGAGGGCCGCTGAAGTGAAGAGAGGGCCGCGCTAGGCCCTGAGGGCGTCAGATCCCCCATCACGTGACGGGGGCCCGGCCGCATCATCGACCCGCCCCCGCCAATGCCGCGCCCGGATTGGCCTGCGCGGCCGTGCCCCTTGAAGGCCGCGCAGGGATTGGCTGCCGGCCGGCAGCCAGAGAAGAGGAGCCTAAGCCCCAGGTCCCTGTGAGGTAGGAGGGGGACCCTGGTGAAGCGACGGCATTGCGGGGCCCCCGTGGTCTAGGGGGAGCCCCGATTGTGGCCGCGAACCGGAGCGGGTGCCCACCCCGCCGGTGAGTGCCCCCGCCGGAGGAAGCCGACTGAAGCCCCGGGTCCCCGTGTGGAAGGGGAGGGGCCCGGGTGAAGTCGTCAGAGGCGTTGCGGGGCTCCCGTGCAGAGAAGGGAGCCCCGGGAGAAGCGACCGGAGCGGGAGCCGACCCCGCCGGTCTGCACCCCGAGGACAGGGGCTGGTGGAGGAGAGAGAGGGGCTGGGGCACACTGTCGGTGCCAGCCCCTCGCCCAGGAGACCCCAGAGGAGCCTGGGGCACGTCTCTGGAAGGGACAGAAACGCGTGGCTGCTGCGAGGCTCTCGCCAGAGTGAGGGAGGGCCTCTGCCTGTCCCCGCGCCAGAGCAGAGCCCTCCGGTAACGGCGAGAGAGGCCCTGGACTGCCGGTGAGTGGGGCCCAGAGGGAACATTGCCGGTGCCCGGCCCAGGGCTCTGTTGCGGGCGGCTGCATCCCTACCCCGGAGGGCCAGTACTATTTTCTTTTGATAGAGACCCCGAAGAGGGCTCCGCTGCGCCTGTGCCCCTGCAGTGCTGTAACGTTTGGGGGCATTAGGAACCCCGAGGTGTTCAGAGAGGACGCCAGCTTACCCAGTGTTCTTTTGGGGCCAATAGCGACTATGGACCAGGATACCAGTTAGGCCTACTGAACTGCCTACAGAGACCCCTGCTCATCATAAAAGCCACGGGGGAGAGGTAGAAGGTTGTGGTGGCCCCCAGGGAAAGGTTTGATATGCATAGCCAAGCGAGATGCTCAATGAAATGCACATTTTTGCCTCTTGCCTGATTTTCCCTGAAATGTTTAGGCCTGACATCCCAACCATATGTTTATACCCCGAGGAGGGTTCGCCCTAGTTTGAGGTTCTTAGGCCTAGAGTCAGGCCCATGTTAAATGCATAAGTGCCCCCCTCAGGTTCAATGTGATTCGGGCCTAGTGTCTATGTGACTGCTACCTGCCTGACCCCCCTAGTTAGGGCCGAGCCTTATGCGAAAGCAGGGTGCCTAGCGTACTGCGTCCCCTGCCCAGGATTGGGGGACGTCTGGTGGCTAATGACGGATGCCAATATGTTGATGTTTCACGCCTGTTAGGTGATCCTACGCTGATTCCAGGCTGTTAGACAACTAAGGTTGTGGGCCCCTGCGGATGTTATTTACCTGCCTAAGTGAGCCTAATGTACGCACTGGTGAGGTGCGCAATGTGTTAAATGCCCAGGGTATTTCTCAGGAATAATGCGCCAGTGTTGATATGCTTATGGTTACATGCCTAATGTCACAGCATAATGTGTATGCCTAAGGTTCAACTGCATACCAGGTGCCTACTACCCTGATGAGATGGTCATCTCCCTGGCCTAAGGTGATGAGACCGATATCTAATGTTGATGTGTCCTTTTATTATAGGTGTCCTGCCCCTTTGCTGGCCTGACGTGTCATTCCAGGCCCCTGGTGATATCCCATTGCTGATTTATTGCCGGTGTTCCTGTATGTTGGGATTTACTGTGATGCCATGAAGTTTTTCTTTACAGGGGTCGGGCTGGAGTTATAGTGCACAGTGTGTACTCATGCTGATGGCGTATTTTGCAATTGCAGCCTATCACTAAGGATGAGAGCCTGAGGTGGCCCCGCCATATTGGCCCCAGGTTCAATGTTAATTTAGTCACATTTTTATATTTCAGATGGACTTACGGACTCAGCCCTTACTTCCCATGTAAATAATCCCCCCTTGATACACTTGGCTCTGGTGCTGTGATACCACTGTTGATGTATTTTTGCCTTGCCGGTTGGAGATACTAAACTACTTACTAATTTTCCAACTCAAGCTGGTGTCCTGCCTCTTTTGTGGTGTGCCTGGTGTGTCGTCTGTGGGTACTGCGTGAGTGCTTCACATGTCCTCCGAAGTTTGGCCTGCCCGCTTGGTTCCGTGCTACCCCCCTGGAGATTTGGTAACCCCATTTCTTACAGTGGGCATATATGTGTCCTTCTGTTTCCGGCTTAGAGATAGGAGGGTGGTTACTATATAAGGCTTCTGCTCCCTCCTCTCCTTGCTTGGGTTCTCTTCCGGTTTTCGGCCCCGGAAGCACTTTGGCCTTGTTATTCCTGGCGTCCTGCTGTTTGGATCTTGTACCCAGCTGCTTGGAGGTTTTGCTATTCCCTTTTGGACTCCTGCTTTGGCTCATGAGGGGAATCTCTTTTTCTACAAAGGACATGTCTGTTTCCGGCTGGAGCAGACATTGGATGGAGTGAACGTCCTCTACAGGGTCAATTGGATACTTCAGGAGTCATTTAAGAGGACTGCATAATGCTGTGGTCTCTAGTGGACTCTAGGCAAGAGTATTGTTTACCTTCCCCAATTAGTATATTTTATTTTTTCCAGTGCACTTGGAAAGGAATTGTTTTTGGGACTTCTTGGCGGGTTTTTTGGACACTCGTGTTTTTTGAAGTGTTCCTTTTTCCCCCGCATATTAGAAGAACTTGGTATCACAGAACTGCCTTATTGTGGATACTTTACCTACCCCTTTTTGCTTCTGTTCATCAAGATCCCTCAAGAATACTTTTAAAGCACACACCACATTCTGTTCTGCGTGCGTGGAAAATATAGGGGGTGGGGGTTTGCCGGGGGGGGGGAGGAATGTTATTTTATATTACATTCTTTTCAGCGGATTCATCCCTCTATTAATCTGCTATCTCTTTTTGCTTGCTGCAGTATGTTCCTGGTATGGAGATGTGGGATGCCTGCAGTCTAGAGGATGGCCTTATGAATACCTGTATTACCCTAAATATCTGACGTCAACCGGTTCTTCCTTGAGTGCGTTGCCCGCTCGGGCGATTGTTATTGAGTATCGCTCGAAGGGTGTAGGCACTGTAGGGGTAGACTCGGACCATCTTCGCTCCTGTATGGTCTGCTCCCTTGGTGGATAATGATGATCCCATTCTATATGACTTTAAGGGCCAGATATAGGTAATTCATATTTACCGACTCTTAAATACCGAATTTTACCGATTCGGTATTTAAGATTCGGTAAATATGAAGGGGGGAGATGTAGGTATTACAGATTCTGTAATTACCGAATCGTTAAGATTCGGTATTTACCGAATCTGTAAATACCGAATCGGTATTGCCCATTGATTCCTATGGGCCTTGAAGCCCATAGGAATCAATGGGCAATACCGATTCTGTAATTACAGAATCGGTAAATACTGAATTTGGCAAGGGTGCAGGGGGTGTCACTTTGACACCCTCTGGCACCCCAAACATAGGCATGTGCGCCATGTGGCACACAGACATGCCCTAAGGGCATGTCTGTCTGTCACATGGCTAGGTGTGCATGCACACATGTGCATGCACACCTGAATTCGGTATTTTAACACCCAATTGGATTGGGTGGTAAAATACCGAATTTGTAGGGCCTTTGGGACTCAGAAGAGTCCCACCTACATCTGGAAGGTACCGAATCGGTAAAAATACCGATTCGGTATTTTACAGATTCTGTAAATTTACCGATTCGGTAAATTTACAGAATCTGTAAAATCTGGCCCCCTACATCTCAAGATGCCAAATACCGGTCGGAAACGGCCGAATTCGGCCGTTTCCGACCGGTATTTGCCACCTAGATCGGGCCCTATGTCCTTTAAGGAGCAGATGCGACGTTTGTTTGCGAAGCATACTTTTATGCGGGCTAGCGATGCTGAGCTCCTTAAGTTACGACAGGGTAAACAGGACTTATTGGTGTATATAGCTACATTCAATCGTTTGGTATCAGAGACACATTGGCCCAATAAAAAGAGAACTTCCCTTTTTTATCAGGGTCTATGTGAGGAGGTAAAAGATGTCATATCCCAGACCGTTGATCCCCCTGAAGACTGTACTGAGTTTATCGACCTAGTGGTCGAGGTTGATCACAGATTATCAGAGAGGAAGGGAGAGAGGTATCACTTACCCATGTCTAGGTATCATGCTGGTCGTAGCGAGGTTAAAACTGAGGTAGGAGAAAAGAATCTTCCTGAGCATATGCAAATAGGGAGTGTACAAAGTCCTTTGTCTAAGGAGGAGAAAGAGAGGCGACGAAGGCTTAATCTTTGTTTATACTGTGATGGAAGCAGGCATTTATTGTACATTTGTGCTTTGGACCACCCAGCGCTCGTTGCGCTTCAAGTCTCCCTCTCACCCCCTCCCCTCTTGCACCGGACCTGCTCTCGGCTGAGTATCGACGCCGAGGGCAGAGCACCGGTTTTTGGCCGCCATCTTGTGTAGGGTTGGGCTTACTGACGCGATTTCAGCGTCATAAAAACGGGTAGGGATGACTCCGCGCAGCGGACGCGATCAGCGGTCGCGCCGGATCCGTGCCGGAGTCGTGCCAGAGTCCTGCCCGTCTGCGCCCGTCCGCGACACGGCAGCGGTCGGCACAGCGGCAGGCTCTGTACTTAGGCGTATGTACTCTGCTGAGGATCTACTCTCATTTAACCCTAATACCGCAACTTGTCGGTATGTGTTCCCCGGCCGCTTTAAAGGTAAATGCTGCTGCCCAGGTTGCGGTTGGTATCCTAACATTTACCGGGCTTCGGAGGGTTCCCGGCCATCCCTGTCTAATCAGTTTAAGTGCTTACTACTTAACACCCGCTCATTGCACAGGCACGCCTTGGACATATTTGAGCTACTTACCTCTGAGAAACCACTCTGTCTCATGCTCACAGAAACATGGCTCTGCGATTCGTCCAATCCAGACATCGCGGTAGCCTTCCCGCCAGAATATATTGTTTACAGACAGGATAGGACAGTGGGAAAAGGTGGTGGTGTTGCACTTGCAGTCCTAAAATCTTTTGCCTGCTCAATAATTCCATCTCTGTCCATTCCTGGCTGCGAATCCCTCGCCTTCTCCATTGTACTCTCCCCGCATCAATCTTTTACTGGGCTTCTTGTTTATAGACCTCCTGGTCTGCGGGGTTCCTTCTTTGAGGACCTTCAATCGGTTATCACTTCTCTCTGCTTGAAGGTGGAAAACTGCATAATGTTAGGGGATTTTAACATCCATATGGACGTCGAGTCTGACAGTGAAGCGATTAAAATCATGGACATTACTGCTCCTCTGGGTCTAATTCCTCACATCTCAAGTGCAACGCATAACAAGGGTCACACGCTTGATCAAGTGTTTTCCACCTTTCCCCTTGTTATGTCCCAGCCCACCCCTGTTCTCTGGTCTGACCACACATTGATCAGTTTTTTGATCCAGGGCAGAAGTAAAACTACTTATACTAACTCAGACCACCACAGACATCCCAGAAGACCCCTACATAAAATTACTCCTGAGAATCTGGCTCAAACGCTCCAGGATTATCCCTGTATCCAATCCGGCCATCTGGAGAGGGACCTTGAAACCTTCCATGAATGGTTAACGGATAGGCTTGATGTTCTCGCGCCTCTTTCCACCCCTTCTTCATCCGTCAAGCGTAGTTCGGCCCCTTGGTTTTCTAAATCACTTGCTCTAGCACGCCGTAATTGTAAGGTAGCCGAAAGACTCTGGCGGAAGCATTATGATCTAGAAACTAAGTTTGCTTATAAACTAGCTATTAAATCCTACCATTCTGACATTCTCGAGGCCAAAAAAAACTATTTTTCAGATAGAATTGAGTCTGCGGCAAACTCCAGTAAAGAAATTTTTTCCATTGTCAAAGAATTTACCTCTCCTAAATCGAGCATAGTCCAGCACAAGTTCTCTGAACCCTGGGTTAGGGAGATGGCCATTTTCTTTAACACTAAAATCAAATTGATTCAAGAATCCTTTCCACCTGCTGTTCCAATTGCTTTAATGTATGAATCTAATTTGATGTCTTCATCCCCTGACCCCTGCCCCACTCTATCGGAGTTTCCTCCCTTACTGGAATCCAATTCTTTGGATCTTTTACTCAAAATCAAATCTGGCTCCCCGCTTGATCCTTGTCCGGCGAGCTTTCTAGCTAGGAATGCCTTGACCCTGAATCCCATAATCTCCCCCATTCTCAACCTTTCTCTGTCCAGCGGCACTGTTCCACTAGCCTGGAAGAAGGCTATGGTTGTTCCCCTTCTAAAAAAAACAGGCCTCGATCCAGAGATACATGCCAACTATAGGCCCATATCTCTCCTACCCACCCTGGTTAAGATCGTCGAGAAGCACGTTCACCTTGTGCTGTCTTCCTTCCTTGAAGATCATGGGTTACTCCACTCCACCCAATCTGGCTTCCGCTCCAATCTGAGTACTGAGACCGCTCTTTTGGAAGTTAGCGAAGCCATCAAGGAAGTCCTCGACGCAGGCGGAAGAGCAATGCTGGTGATGTTGGACTTGTCGGCGGCCTTCGACACCGTCCCGCATGAGGCCCTCTTGAGAAGACTTCACGAGATCGGTCTCAGAGGGACGGTGTTGAGCTGGCTGAGATCTTTCCTAGCGGGTCGCCGTCAAGTGGTCTGGGCCCCCCCGTACTCTGCTGAAGTTCCGCCCATGGATGTCGGAGTCCCGCAAGGGTCGGTGTTGAGCCCGACCCTTTTTAACATCTTCATGACTCCATTGGCGGCGCTGGCGGAGTCAATGGGTGCCCAGATCATATCATACGCTGACGACACCCAGCTACTCTTCACCTGCAAGAAGGGCACGGAGTTTGACGGGGAGAGCATCCGTGGTTGCCTTGGGGCTGTCTTCAACTGGTTTCAGCGAAGCAGCCTCAAATGCAACCCTGATAAATCTGAGGTGCTCTTCTTCGGATGTCCGGCAGAGCCGCCCTGGCAGGAATGGTGGCCAGTGAGCATGCCCCCCCCTTCCTCCTCTTCTTCGGTTGCAAAAAACCTGGGGGTTAAAATTGATAACGCCCTTGCTTTGAAAACGCAGATCACAGGCCTCACAGGTACCTGTTTTGGTCTGCTAAAAATGATTCGTAAATTCCTTCCTATGCTCCCCGCTGCCCATAGGAAGTTGACAGTACAAGCTCTGATTTGTTCCAGGCTTGACTATTCTAACATCCTCTACCTGGGCTTGCCGGATTATCTTTTGCACAAACTCCAGGTTGTGCAAAACTCTGCGGCTAGAGCCATCTTCGGCCTACCCCGGCAAGCCAGAGCCTCTGAGTTGCTAGTCTCCCTGCACTGGCTTCCGATTAAAAAACGAATCATATTCAAAGCTCTTACACTGGCCCACAAGGCACTCCATCTGGTCGGGGCTTCTTACATTAGGAAACGGCTTTCCTTTTACAAGCCCACCAGATCTCTCCGGTCAGAAAATCTTGGCTTGGCAATGGTGCCTCCCATTAAGAAAGCCAGAATTGGTGGACGTTCCTTTAAACATCATGCCCCCAGACTATGGAACTCTCTTCCCGTTGGTCTCCGCCACATTTCCAATTTGTTTTCCTTTAGAAAGGCCCTGAAAACGTGGCTTTTTAATCAATAATACTGTTATGTCTGTTATCCTTCTTCTTTTTCAGTAATGGGTCAGAAAGCGCCGGGACACTCCTTGGAGTAGCCGTGCGCTATATAAGTTACCCATTAACATAACATAACATAACATTTTGCACGTGAATGTACAGTTAAGCCCTCTTCAGTACCAGTACAAAAGTCTGTAGCTTTTGTGGAACAGGGAGGAATGTTTGAGGTACAAGAAAACGTACATGATTGCAATCCGTATGATGTGGCAGGGTTGGTATCTCGAGTACCGCGTCATTTTACCATTACCATCACCTTAGTTATATCCGGTAACAAGAGAAACACCTTTCCTGTTCTTCTCGATTCCGGTGCCACGGGAAATTTCATGGATATACAATTGGCTAAGACTTTTGGAATTCCTTGTGTTTGTATGACCCATCTAGAAGAAGCCGTTAAGGCTGACGGGGGTGGCGGAGCACGTCGTTGCTCCAGGAGAGGTGTAGGCGAGGCAACTCGCATTCGTCCCACCCAAGCTCTGGGATCTAGGGGTCTACAGTATTCACCAGTAATAGCCTACTAGGGTACTCCCTACCGCATCTGTTAATTAACTCACAGTATTACAATAGCAGACGGTAGTGCATAATTCATATTTGTTGATTTAGGTCCTGACGAAGTGCCAACTGACCTATTTGGGGCAATTGAGGCACGAAACATGTTGACCAACTTCACCTTGGTAGCCCCTTAGGAACATTACTCCCACATAGGGGCTCCCGCACCACTTTTAACCAGGCTTGAGCTACCTTAACCATTAAACGTGACCTAAGTAGGACTGCACTAGACCTATTTTATTTTCACTCTCCTGTGCACTACCTAGCCCCCACACCCGCACGCACCTAACGGCTTCTTCTAAAAGATCTCCGATAAAGAGCCCTATTTGCGGGAGGCCGTCAGGCATTGCAGCGCCGGCCTGACGAGGGGCAAACGCCCAATGATGAAGCATGACATCCTTCGGGGTGTGTGAGGGCATCATGAAGAAAGACCTCCCTGTCCCCCACACCCAGCCAGGAACTGCACATCCCCTTTAGACTTAGTTAGCTTCCTTGGGAGCCAGTGTGCAGAACCTCATAACTCGGCTCCCTGCCCCTCTCTTGATAAAAAGTGTCAGGAGTTAGGCATGGAGTTTCACTGCAGGATTGTCAGGAGTGCTGTGAGTGTCAGGAGAGATGCAGGGAGTGTCACTGCCGGAGTGTTGGAAGGGCTGGGAGTGTCACTTGAGAATTAGGGAGTGTCACTAAAGGGGCAGGGAGTGTCACTAGAGAGTCAGAGAGTGTCACTTTACGGGCAGGAACAGTCACTACAGGAGCAGGAGTGTCAGAAGGGCTGTGAGTGTTAGGATAGAAGTTAAAAATTACGTCCTATGGGATTATTTAAGTATATTGTTTCGTTTGTGCCTTCTTTCTTATATCAAATTCCGACTCCATACACACACTCACCATTCATAAAGGTCACCGCTCAACTGGTGGCTACAATGTATTGGCACAAACACCTATTATTCATGAGGTAATGATTGTAATTCATTAAAATAATTTATTATTTTATACAAGGTTTAACCCTTTAAGTGCTGCCGTCGGCCAACGGTCGTCACGGGCACCACCTCCCCAGTGCTGCGTGCGACTGTTGGACGTCCATTCAGCACTGGATAATGGACAGCGCAGCACTGGGGAGGTATATTTACGAAGCTCCTAAGGTGTTAAAAAGAATAAAAGAATTTGTTTCAAGTTAAAAACATTTTTATCCATAGTCATCATGAAAAATATGTAACATTACTAAAAACAATTAATCACATTCACAATACTTCAAAAAATCATAACACAAGAGTTAAAAGAGACAGTAATCTTTGTTATAAATCGCCATAATCCACGATAAAACTTATATACAAACACCCTGATGCCTTGTAGATAATCAATATCTAGGGTGATGTTTGTATAGATGATTTGTGGCAACAGAAAAAGGCGTTGACGCGTTTCGAAGGGGTTCAAGGATAAAACCACATCACAACACTGTTGGCCACCTGGTGAGCTTTGTAAACTTTTGTGTATCTCTGAAAGGGTTATAATACTGGGATTTGTGTATGGTCTTTATTCAGAAATATATGCTAATTTTTACTCCGGAAGGCCTGTACTAAGCCCTTTTGTGTGAGGCGCACTATGAAAGTTTTAACGTTGCTGGTGGGGTCTGAAGAAGGTCTGCAGTAACAAGTTTCAACTTTACTATGTGAATACCGTTCTTTATCCACTTGATGGAAGAATAATACCATTTTTCATATGATTCCCTTTTTATTTATGAGTATTTTATTTACATGATTTATTCGCATTTACAGAATATTTTAAGCCAGATAAATCTGTAGATGGTGTTTGAGCAACAAAGAACTAACGGAGAGGCATAAGTTGAGGCAGCTGTGTGCCAGGACGGTAAGGGCTAGTGAAGAGAGGAAGATAGGGTGCTCCACTGTGTCAAGTTGTAGGTAGGTCCAGGAGTCAGAGATTGAAAAAAGAGTATTGGTCAAAGGTGCTAAAGTTGGATATGTTACAGCGCTGTTTACCTGCACTGCAGAATACGGAAGCCAGGCTTTAGCAGGTTAAGAAGATCACTGAAGGAAAGATGAAGTGTGAGGCGGCTAATGATACGAATTCTGGAATTTCTCCAGAAGTGCAGGGGTAGTCTTTCTAACCCATGGGTGCAAGGATTTGGTTTTATTTATTTTTATTTTGAGAGTTTTATATAGAGCTGGCTAGACCCGGAGGTATCAGAGCGCTTTACATAAGGTTCCACAGAAATTACAAAATTGCATCAGTTACACGTTACATCAGTTACTAGAAAAACATTTCAAGAGAGTAGAAGACTAAATAAATGGAGCTTAGAAGGGTAAAGGGGTGCGGGTAAAGGGGTAGGAGGTAGATAGGATGGAGAGACAAAGGAGAGTCTGCCCAAAGTCCAGCTGGGTAGGTGACGCAGCGCAGCTACGCGGAGTAAGAACATCCTGGTTGACCTCACTATTAACACTAGCCCAAAAAAAGCTCTCTTTGCTCAGGCAGTGTTTTCAGGTTACTATCAGCTGTCCCTGTCAACAAATTCAGGGATACAGTGGAAATCTAAAACAATTCTTTCATCTTTTGAACCCACTCATTTGCTGTACTGAGAAACAACGGAGACATTTATTTTTCAAAATGTTTATTTTGGAAGTCTTAATCTTGTGCATAAAATAACCCCACAGAAAGAGAATTAGAGAGCAGTTAATATTATAAATGTGAATGAGAAAAATAGGGACATCTCCAGCAATTTAGCGAGTTGAACACAATCCTACACCCCCTGCTATTTCTGAAGCTACACTAATTTTGTTAGTTAATCTAATGAGTAGCATCCTAGCCGGTGGAGTTTCTAAGATGGATCGCACCGCATACGTCTGATAGTTTTTTTTAATCGGAGTTGTGCCAAGAGAGGGAAGCAAACCTGCCTCCATGTAGGACAAGAGTCCCAGCACAGCTCTCAGCTTTCGCAGCTAACACTCCACGATTGAGAGTGGACCTGGATCAGCAAACCACTGATAGAGCAAGATTTCGCATCGCGACTTGCTCGAGTCATGAACCTCGATTCTGTTGTAACCCTATCATCAAATTGTACGTTTTACTAATCTCTTTTATTTTTGATGCGTGTGTATTAGTGAAGCTTGCCTATGTGTTCTACTAATACAAATAACCCTTGTACCTAAAAATGGCCGCTGCTTGAATTTCGTTCTTGCGCATGCGTTAGTCACACTCACGTGACTTTACGTAGATGTAGTTTGGAGGGAAAGGGTGCGCATGCGTAATAGCCATAAAATGGCCGCTCAATGTGATAACGTGGTGAAGCTCGTGCAGTTGCTCATCGTGTCGTTATGTGTAGCACTTACCCTTAATCGCACAGTATATTTTTATGATGATAAATCTGAAGTACGAAATCATGATATGTAATACATTCACTTATTTCTATGTTTTAATTTGTTTTCGCTTACTTTTCATGTATCGCGGGAAATGGGGGTCGGAATGTACTGAAAGCCATCTTGAAGGTCCCTTCCACGCATGCTCGTGTTGCGAGGCAAGAAACAACCTTGGGCCGTGGAACTCAGCCAGTTGGCAGCCGCAGTCAAGATGCTCATGAGAAAGTGACCTGCGACCCAGCAAGATGGAGTTGACTGTTCTGAAACTGTTACAATGATATTTTTCTATTGTATTCCGTGCGATTTCTCATGGGAATCCCAATCTTGCTAGGCGGTACCCAAAAATGTAAATAGGGCCTTAGAAAAGTCTGTTCTGATTGGTGTGTTAACCCATCCTACCTTAGGACCAATCGAAATTGGGGATTCTGACACTTTGCAACATTGGGGGGTGGTACACTGACCCGAAAACAGTATAACTAGCCTAGGTTCACCTCGGGAATTTGTCCGACTTGTCTGAATAGCTGACCTGTCACTGACCCAACGCACTCAATAGGTGACTGAATTTACAGAGCGCTGCGGAGCACTCTGTCCGAATTTGACCATAGATTAAGGTTTTACTAAACCTTAAGTGCTGGCGGAGCACTTTGCTGGGGAGTTCGCTAACCCAATCGGGGTTCTGACCGATAGCTGCAGAGAGGGTGGAGCGCAGGCGTTGCTTCCGAACTGCGGGTGCTGGTCGTGTCCTGGTGGTCCTGTCCTGATCCTAATCTGGGTTTCCTGTCCTGTCCTGGGGTGTCCATTCTGCATCTGCTGTCCCGTTGATGACTGTCCTTCCTTGGGATATTTCCTGTCCATAACTGACCCGTGGCCAGGGTTGGTTTTCACACCAGTCTAGGTAAATATCTTGCCGAAACTCTAAACCTGCACCTTTCTATTTTTTCCTGTCTTTGCTTCAATAAAGACATACCTTTGCATATGATAATTTTCCATGCTCTTGTGGTTCTGAAATTCTGGACCCTGTTATCCCGGTATCGAGATACAACACTCGTGCCAAAATATCAACGTACCATGACGAATTTGGTGTCGACGGACCGGTAATGATTAGGACATCATCCATATACATTTGCATCATGATTGAGGGATGCCAACACCCCTAAATCGTAGTTTCCGTCCCCGACCCCTTAGACTCCATTTTGTAAACGACATCCATCTTGTGTCTTGCCCTCATGATAAGTCAATGGAGTAAGGTCGAGCTTGATCTAAAAGGACACGTCCACCTTCCCTGACTTCCCCCTGACCTGTCCCAACTGACTCCATTGCCTCCAGCCGAACCTGTTTGGGCAGCTCCTCGCCCAGTGGCCGAATAAGATAGCATCAATGCATAACATGCCACAAACCATTCACTACGTACAGAACATGTTTTCTACACACACACACACCTGTCCATGTTCCTTGTTTTTGGCCAGTTTTATGACTAGGAGGTACCCTGCTTTATTGGGGCTTCATCGATATCTGATGGGAGTTCCGGGCCTGGCCGGGTAATCTGTCACGAACTGGACGTCTGAAATGTGGGTTGGTCTACATGACTTCGCTCTTTGTATTATTGTAGAAATATGTGTATAACCATATCGTAAACTCAAGAATTCTTGCCTGCAGCCATTATTTCTGTATATAAGGAGAAAGCTGGTTCTGTAAAAACGAACAGTCTCCTGGGAATACGCGACCCGGGTTGTCGTGTTTCTAGGACACGTGTTACTTGGTAGCTGCCAATAAAACTCGATCTCTGACATCAGCTAGAAGACTCCGTGTTTCTGTGGTCCGGAACAGGGAGAACTCAGAGGTCTTCGGGTGTTATCCCCTGGCACCACCGGGTTCCTAAAAACCCGTTACCTCAGTTGGCGCCCAACTCGGGGCGGTATCAAGCGGCGACGGTCCAAGCCAGATGTTCGTGAGGAGCTTCGTGTGAAAATTCCAGAGGACGGCCAGCCACTTCAGCGACCCCTGTATGTCGACGTGGTTCCGAAGGTCTTTGCTGCGAGGTTCCCCGCGTCCCGACGGCTACGAAGGACTGCTGCCCTGACTATCGCCTTGTTTTGGACCCAGTGATCCTTGGTAGAGCGAAACGATAGACGAGTCTTCTAGTGACATCATCGATCTTTAAATACTTCAGTTAAGTATAAGTGGAGCGTCTCCCAGTCCTTAGTTTGATCCTTAGTTTTTGGTATCCTTGAGATACCTTTTGATTTGGTACTTGCAAGCCCCAAAGCCGAAGGACTCGTGTATTCACGAGAAATATCGTGATCGATAAATCCTTTGAAGTTTGAAGCTAGACTAGTGAGCAAAGATGCCTGATTTTAGCAGACTTGGAAACTTGTTTTGTCTTGGTTGTAGTAAGGACTCCCGATTAGAGGATTCTTGTCCAGTTCCTCCGATTGGAACTCCAACATATGAGTTATACGTAAAACATGGCGTAGGTCCTATCACATATAATGAAGTGTGGATAAAATACACCCGCAAGGATGGTGTTTTAAAATGGCCCCAATATGGTAGTTTTGACTCAGAAATTTTAGATAACCTCGAGGTCAAATTGTTCAAGAAAAAAGCCCGGCCGGCGATGTTTGACTCTTTTCGTTTATGGCGCAAAGAAGCCAAACAGAAAGAAATAAAATTAGCAAAGAGGAATAAAAGAGGTATGTTGATGGTGCAAGCTGCCGTTGCATACAAGGATAACGAGGAAGAGCAAGAAAGCGAACAAGTGCTTAGTAGCAAGAAACTAGCAGTAGATAAATGCTACCCAATGTTACCTCATAAGGGACAAGGTCAAGAGGAGAGATCCGAGAAAGATCCATTGATGTCCCACCTATTAAGCTCACCACCGCCGTATGCGTTAGACGCTACCGCACCCCCATAGCATTTTATTATACCGCGCCCCGGCGCACGAAACACAGCTCTTGCACACACGCCAGCTACTCTTCAGCTGGTTCCTACTTCTCCGGCGCAGCCTTCTCAAGGGCCGCCGCCTCTGCTACATACTCCATCTACTTCTACTACTTTGCCTACCGCTCCAACTGTTCCCTATGATACTACGTCTGCCACTGCTTCAACTTCCTCTGCTATTGCCTCGATTTCTTCTTTGCATCAGCCTGTTCTTTCTGACGCATCTGCCCCTCCGCAAGCTTCTCCTTCTATTAGACAGAGAGTGGCAGGTACTGTCACTGGTCTGCTTTCACCTTTCTTCGGGTCGCCTAAAACGACCCCTAAAACAGAACGTAGACAGTTACGTAGTCAGCTGCCTGATTACGAGGAAAGAGAAGTGCTGAATGAGCTAGCACGCAAATGGATTACGGACACTGTTAGATATGATGTTCAGTCTGTTATGGAAGTTTTCCGTCAATGGGATGCACCCACTCAGAGATACGTATTCGAAGAGATGTGTGTATATCTGTGTGAAGACTTGGAGACAAATGATCCCAAACGCAAAATGAACGAACTATGGCGTACGCGTTTTAAGTTCCATGAAGGTATGATTATAGGTGCCGAAGTTGAGGAAGCGATAGATTTATTGTTCTCTTATAGGAGTAAGGGAAGCGTCTCTAGATCATTGTACGAAGACGACGTATCAGGTAGAAAGAAAGCGAGACAGTACCCCATGAGAGAGGTTCCTCCGGTTTGGAGGGAAGGTGATGCGAATGTAAACCCACCAATTCTGCCACATTTCCAGCGTGTATGGGTACATGTCCCCTGGAAAAGATCCGAAGTCTTAGCACTCAAGCAGACATTACCTGATCCCCGTAAAAATCCGACTGGGTATTATAAGGAGTTATCGCAGACTGCCAGCTCATGTATAATGAATTTAGCGGATGTAGATATGTTGTTTGGGAATGTTGTTCCACATCCTTTATGGAGTAAAATACGTCATACGGATCATGATCAAGAACTAGGTGACTCATGGGCTAATATTACCACTATAGATGCTAGACAAATAGGTGGTTCGAAACCTGAGCCGTTAATAGCCGAACTTCCCGGTAGGATTATCGCGTACATGAAAACATTAATGCCTGAATTACGCGTAAATTGGGACAAGCTATCTGCGTGCAAGCAGAAGAAAGATGAGAATGTGTCTGACTTTTTCACGAGATTTGAGGAGACTTTCACGGATCATAGTGGTCAGGATATGGCTACCGAGGGTGGTCAAAGATTGTTTGTAGACAAATTTGTACATAATCTGCTTCCTGAACTGTGTAATAAACTGAAAGATTCAGAGAGTGCTTGGGCTGTCTCTACGTCAGCACAGATTTTAGCTACAGCCCAGTACTATGAAAATAGGCGCAAAGACGAGCTAGATAAGGTAGACAAAAAGACGAAAGATTTAAAAACTAAAGTTCTTCTCCAGCAGGCCTATCCGCCTCGTACGGCTAGTCAGCCTAATTATCACCAACCACAGCAGTATTCGAGAAACGCGCAAGGAAACGAGTTTTCCGATCAGCGTCTTCCGTATGGCCCGAATCAATGTGCATATTGCAAGGAAGAGGGTCACTTTAAAGGTAATTGTCCGGCTCTTGCGCGACGTTTAAACGGTATTTCAGGTGTAAGGGGTAGAGGTGTTCAACATGCTCCTCGGGGTAGGGGCCGTGGAAATTTCCCCCAGAATACAACTTCTTTTCCGCCTCAGAATTCCATGAACAGCTTTGACCAACAGAATAATGCGTCGTCCAGGTCAGCTCAGTACTATGCTGACGACTATTACACCGAAAACGAGAATGAGGGAAATAATTGCTAGGACAGCCATGGACAAAGAGAGGGAGTTGTTTCAGTTCCAGTAGATCAGAATGGACCTTATGTCGAGGTGATTACCTCAGGAGTATCAGAGCCATTTCTGCTGAATACTGGTGCTACAAAAAGTTCTATCATGCACTCGAAACTTCCTGGCGCACCTTTGTCTGGCGAAATGAATGTTTCAGTAGGTTTCTTTGGCGCCCCTGTGAGAAACCCGATCTCTAGTCCCATGTCCCTCTCTGTTGGCCCATGCGAATTAGAAGCACCCCTCATTCTTACAACAGGTTGCGGTGAAAATTTGTTAGGTTTGGATTTGCTAAAGAGGTTATATGCGACTTTGTACTGTTCTCCCTTGGGAGTACAACTTACTTTAGGTAAGAAAGTCAATGTATTTGTCAAAGGAAAATATTCCAACTGAATTGTCATCTCTTCCGGATATACTCTGGGCTAATGGTTCCAATGATGTAGGCTGTTTAGAGATAGCACCGTATGTCATAACATTGAAAGCCAACGTTAGGTTGCCACGTATTCCCCAATACAAAATATCTAGCGAATGCGAAAAGGCGTTGTTGACGATTATTTATGATCTAATAGAGAAAGATGTCATCGAAGAAACAGCAGGCAACGTTTGTAACAGTCCAGTTTTGCCCGTTTTAAAGCGTACCGATCCTTCACAGCCCCCTGTGTACAGGTTCGTGATCGACCTCAGAGAAGTAAATAAGGTAGTTATCCCACAGTTTCCAGTCGTCCCCGACATTACTGCCTTGTTAACAATGGTTCCAGCGTCAGCAGCTTGGTTTTCGGTGATTGACCTGAAGAACGCTTTCTTCAGCATCCCGATTGCTGAGGAGAGTAGAGATATTTTTGGCTTCAATTTAGGAGGACGAAGCTTCCGCTTCAAGTGCGCTCCTCAAGGCTACTGCGAAAGCCCATCAATACTCAGTCAGGCCCTGAAAACACAACTAGACACAATTATTCTACCTAATGGGTCAACTCTGATTCAGTATGTCGACGATCTGCTGATCGCTGCAGACACTGAAGAAATTTGCAAGCAAGCTACATTGTCCTTATTGCGTCACTTATGTGACATGAAGCACAAAGTCTCCCTTTCGAAACTGCAATTTTGTCGACAAGAAGTAACCTACCTAGGTCACATCTTATCGAAGGAGGGAAGGAGACAGACACCAGAAAGAATACAGGCAATTGCAGCCCTGAGTGCCCCAAGGACACAAAGAGAGGTTCGGGCCTTCTTGGGCATAACATCTTACTGTAGACAATGGATACCGAATTTCTCACTACTAGCTAAACCCTTGCTGGCACTACTCTGTAAAGACACGCCCAATCCCATGCCCTGGTCTGAAGATTGTCAGACAAGTTTCCACGAGTTGCGTGATGCATTATGTTCGGCTCCTGTGTTGGGAAACCCCAACTACAGTAAGCCTTTTACATTATATGTCCATGAGAAGGAAGGTTGTGCATTATCAGTCCTAACACAATACTTTGGGGACAAACAGCGCCCATGTGCATATTTTTCGGCAACTCTAGATCCTGTGGCTAAGGCACTACCAAGTTGTCTGAGGGCCACCGCCGCAGCGGCTGTCTGCATTCGACAGTCCGCTGGGTTAGTCATGAATAATACTCTGATCGTTATGGTTCCGCATGCAGTAGACATTTTGCTAAACAGGGCGAAGACACAACATCTTACTAGCGCTCGACTATCCAGTTACGAACTAACACTATTAGCAAGTCACATTCACATAAAGAGGTGTGATACACTTAACCCCGCTACGCTACTACCCATCCCGGCAGAGACAGACGAGGTTGAAAAACATGACTGCTGCTTTAGGACAGAAGAAGAGACCAAAGGGAGAGTAGACTTACAGGACACTCCCCTTCCTGAATGCAATGATACTTTATGGGTTGATGGTTCATGTTTCAAGTTGCCGAATGGGGATACGACTGCAGCATATGCCGTAACGACATTACACACCATTATAGAGACCGCGCGCATTTCCCACAATTCCGCACAAGCGGCAGAGCTAATCGCACTTACAAGAGCATGTGTGTTGGCGAAAGGAAAGCGAGTGAATGTGTACACTGACAGCCAATACGCCTTTGGCATGGCTCACAGTTTTGGGAGATTATGGCGTGAACGTGGGTTCCTGACGTCGCATGGTGCAAAGATACAACATGGTCAGCTAGTTAATGAGCTCCTCGAGTCACTGACCTTGCCACTACAAGTTGCAATTATAAAATGCAGTGCACACAGAAAAATTCAAGACGATGTTGGCCGTGGGAATGCATTTGCAGACGAGGTTGCGAAAGAGACTGCAAGGAACACAATGAGTCGGATGTATGTTGTAGGTCCCGCTAGATGGATTACTGATGTGGGGATGTGTGAGGACACCATCGAAAGCGTGAAAACTATCCAAGCTGAGGCCACCGAGAAAGAGGTGAATGAATGGAGAGAAAGCCAGGGTAGATTAGATGCGAATGGTTGTTGGGTCGAATTGTCAGAACACCAGCAATGGCTATTACCTAACGCATATGTACTTGCAGTGGTAACAATGGCCCATGGAATTGCGCACATCAGTACAAAAGGAATCTGTAAACTATTGGCCCCAGTATGGCAGAATAGTAATATCCCAAAATGTGCAGAGAATGTGGTCAGAAACTGTATGGTGTGTTTGAAGCACAATCCCGGTAGGGGAACCCCAACTCCAGCTGGTCATTTTGCGCCTCCAACGTATCCGTTCGAGGTTTTGCAGCTCGATTTCATCCACATGGAGAGGTGCAACAATCTGAAGTATGTGCTCGTTGTTGTTTGCGCTTTCTCCAGGTGGGTGGAAGCGTACCCCCTTAAGGACAACACCGCCTTGTCAATTGCCAAAGCCCTTGTCAAGGAGTTCTTCCCTAGATTCGGTATGCCTAGAATCGTTTGGAGTGATAATGGAAGTGAATTCGTGGGACGTGTGATGAGGAGAGTGTGTGAGTGTCTAGGCATACACCAGAAATTCCACGCTGCAAATCACCCCCAATCAGCTGGATTGGTGGAGTGCTACAATGGCATGTTAAAACTCAAACTAGCCAAGATCCAAGCCAGTACAGGTCTTAAATGGCCTGACGCCCTGCCTCTAGCACTCCTGTCGACCAGAACGACTGTCCATTCCAGATTAGGACTTAGCCCCCATGAAATAGTGTTTGGCCGCCCAGCCAACGTCTGGGGCGTGCCAAGGCCAAAGAAACTCAGCGAAATAGAGCACCCCGTACTGCTTGACTATTTGTGCGAATTAACAACTAAATTGCGTGTTTTACACCAACAGGTTCACAGTTCCTCTCCGCCAGCCTCTGATGATCCAGGTCACTCCATCGAACCCGGCACCTGGGTACTGGTGCAGAATTTTCAGCGCACGAACAACGAACAGCCCAGGTGGACCGGACCATACCTTGTTCTTCTGTCCACGAGATCAGCCGTTCGGGTGGAAGGAAAGAAGAACTGGATCCACGGGACCCTCTGTAAACGGGTCCCTCTGCCCTTTCCATACGACCGGTGGGTCAAGGAAGGAATTGCCGACTCAGAGACAGAGTCCATACCTCGCTTCATCCCTTTCAGCGATGCACGTTTGAAAGGAACTGGTACTGAAAAGGAGAGTGATTATATTTTACAAGGACTTGTGCCACCGTCAATGCAGTTGGACACTACAGAACCTGAGACATTGTTTGAAGACCACACCGTACATGGGAAACAACGATATAATCTAAGGTCGAGACAAAGAGACTAATAAAAGGCAAATTAATGCGATTTTCCTTTCCCCCAAGAACTATTTTTGATTTTTCATCTCTCTCGCCCAGGAAACTTGCTCATTTTTGATTTTCGAACCGCCATCCGGTTCTGCTGCTAGGGTCGCGGTTGAAGTCTGGGGAGTGCAGCTGGGTACGTTTAGGTCAACGGTTCTGGTTGGTCCAAGGGAGTTACCCCGGACTGAACAGAGCACACTCCCTGGCAGAATCAATCTCCCACCGCGGGCAGCAACTAGAGGATGGGGTTTCCAAGGGTAGAGAGACCTACCAGATTCACGAACTTTGAAAGGCAATTATGCACAGTACTGGCCAGAAAAAGGTTTCTGATAATATGTATTTTAATGTTGTGCAGCATAACGATGTTCTTGATTGGCTATACTCTATTCGTATTTCAAGTTACCTTTGCAAATGACACTCAGCCAACACCTCCTCCTACTATCTCTACACACTCCTTTCACCCTCTACCTGAACACGAGTCTGCCAGAAGACTCGAATTTATAAATAACTCATTCATCCAACTCCTACACCAACACCAGTCCATAATGAACACTTCGAACTGTTGGATATGCGGACTCATGCCGCACACAACTGATAAGGGTATCCCATACTTCATCCTGCCATTCAGTTATTATGGTTCTCTGTGGGCTTTCCAGACTCTGTCCCTGTTCGCCCTAGAACCATACCAGCCCCGTTCCACTGAGAGCGATTCCAGCAACAAGGCACTAGTGGCAGGGATAAGAAATATGAGTAGGGATATTGACACATATCAAGCGATTCCCAAAGATGAACTCACTCCATACAGTCGTTGGAACGTAACTAAGTATGGGGTTTCCTTGAGTAAGGGCCAGACAGCGAAGAAATCCCGCCCAGTCTGGATAGTGCCCCACCGAGGTCACCTATGTCTGCGAGGTATCGGCAGGGATCCTAAAGCACAATTAGGAAAGAGCATATGCACAGAAACATATGTATTTGCTTCCTGAACTTCCCCTCTATTCTTGGCAGCTAAAGGCACCAATTTCGTCTGCCATGACCAAGCCTATACATGGTTGCCCCCTGACTTCTCGGGCACGTGTTTTATCTCATTTCTGCTGCCACCCACCTACACGGCCAGGGCCCATTACCATCGGACAAGAACAGCTAGGGGTGTCGTGAGTAAAGACGACACTGCGGGTCAGGAATTTGCAGACTTTGCAAAGGGTTTTCTTCCATTTTGGGGGCCTATGGTGAACAGCAGGAACATTCGCCAGTTATCAAGGATAGTTGAATCCGCCGTGACTGAAACGGCCGGAGCCCTTGGCAACTTAACGACTGAGCTTCAGTCAGATCGACTTATGACCCTTCAGAACAGGGTTGCCCTAGATATCATACTTGCAGACCGTGGTGGTGTATGTAGAGTGATCCAATCCAGTTGCTGCATTTTCATCCCTGATAATGCACCGACAGTGTACCAGGCCATCTCTAAGCTACACGAAATATCTGGTTCCCTTCACGTAGAAAAAGGGGATTGGTCTCTGCTAGGGTGGTTCTGGGAACTGATCACTGCCTGGGGATGGAAAACACTGATCTTCATTGGGATGATCTTAGCGCTTCTGTTTATGTTCTGCCTGTGTGTACAGTGCGCTCCTGCACTATGTGGCCTCTGTGCTACTCCATGTGTAAGGAAGCCTGTGTCAAGGGACGAACTGAGCAACAGAATGATGCTACAGCAGCATCTCCACAAATTAATTTATACAGATTTGGACTCAGATTAACGTGAGTTATTGCCTTATATGAGGGCAAAAGGAGGGTCTGTGGTTCTGAAATTCTGGACCCTGTTGTTATCCCGGTATCGAGATACAACACTCGTGCCAAAATATCAACGTACCATGACGAATTTGGTGTTGACGGACCGGTAATGATTAGGACATCATCCCTATACATTTGCATCATGATTGAGGGATGCCAACACCCCTAAATCGTAGTTTCCGTCCCCGACCCCTTAGACTCCATTTTGTAAACGACATCCATCTTGTGTCTTGCCCTCATGATAAGTCAATGGAGTAAGGTCGAGCTTGATCTAAAAGGACACGTCCACCTTCCCTGACTTCCCCCTGACCTGTCCCAACTGACTCCATTGCCTCCAGCCGAACCTGTTTGGGCAGCTCCTCGCCCAGTGGCCGAATAAGATAGCATCAATGCATAACATGCCACAAACCATTCACTACGTACAGAACATGTTTTCTACACACACACACACCTGTCCATGTTCCTTGTTTTTGGCCAGTTTTATGACTAGGAGGTACCCTGCTTTATTGGGGCTTCATCGATATCTGATGGGAGTTCCGGGCCTGGCCGGGTAATCCGTCACGAACTGGACGTCTGAAATGTGGGTTGGTCTACATGACTTCGCTCTTTGTATTATTGTAGAAATATGTGTATAACCATATCGTAAACTCAAGAATTCTTGCTTGCAGCCATTATTTCTGTATATAAGGAGAAAGCTGGTTCTGTAAAAACGAACAGTCTCCTGGGAATACGCGACCCGGGTTGTCGTGTTTCTAGGACACGTGTTACTTGGTAGCTGCCAATAAAACTCGATCTCTGACATCAGCTAGAAGACTCCGTGTTTCTGTGGTCCAGAACAGGGAGAACTCAGAGCTCTTCGGGTGTTATCCCCTGGCACCACCGGGTTCCTAAAAACCCGTTACCTCACTTTCCGCAACAATCGCATATCATAAGGTCATTTGCATTGAATTTTATAGCGTGTTCCTATGTTACCCTACCTTTTAGAAATCATTTTCTCCATTGCAGTTTGCAATTTTCTAATGTGGTCTATAATTTTCTCATATAAAACTGACTGAAGAAATTTTCTAGATTTATAGCATGTTCCATTTTCACTCTTTATTCTAAATCTCCCATTTTTTTAAGTGCATTTCCAAATAGTGTAATTTCAAACGTGCATAAGCCTGTCCATTTATAGATGTTCATTCCCTGAAATTCTTTTTCCCTTACTTAGTGTGTTCCCTGTTCACTATTATTCTTAGAAATTAAGGGCCAGATGTAGGTAGCCAAATACCGGTCGGTAACGGCCGAATTCGGCCGTTACCGACCGGTATTTGGCTACCGAGATGTAGGAGGACAGAAACTGGGCAAATCGGTAATTTTACCAATTCTGTAAATATACCGGTCTGTAAATTTACCGACCGGTATTTTTACAGAATCGGTAAAATTGATATGTAGGTGGGACTCTTATGAGTCCCACAAGGCCTAAGAAATCGGTATTTTACCATCAAATTCAATTTGATGGTGAAATACCGATTGAGGTGTGCATGCACATGTGTGCATGCACACCTGTGCCATATGACAGGCAGACCTGCCCTTAGGGCAGGTATGCCTGCCACATGGCCCCCGTACCTTTTTTGGGGGTGCTAGAGGGTGCCAAAGTGACACCCCCTGCACCCTTGTCAAAATCGGTATTTACCGATTCGGTAAATACCGACCGGTAATGCCCCATTCATTCCTATGGGCTTCAAAGCCCATAGGAATGAATGGAGCATTACCGGTCGGTATTTACCGAATCGGTAAATACCAACTTTTAAAGATTCGGTAAATCCACATCTGGATTTACCTACATCTCGGTACTTCTATTTTACCGATTCATAAATACCGAATCGGTAAAATTCGGTATTTATGAGTCGGTAAAATAGAATTACCTACATCTGGCCCTAAATGTTTGCCCTTACCTTATTCTTATATGGATATATGATTTTTGTTATCTTGATTATCGACTGCCTTTTAACTGTAAGCCTAATGCTTTTAGAAGACGAATTCTAGATAAAATTCTTAAACTTCCTAGTTGTCCGTGGTCATTTATGAAAATCAAAGTTTATATGTTGGGTTTGTATTTCTCCTGCCTTTCCTTTTACAGCTAGCTCCCTGACCCATCGTGGTCATAGGTACCCGTAACAGTGGATGGTAAGTCGGGTACACTGGAAATAATCGAAAGGGACTCATGATTATTGATAGTGGATTGTAAGGTCATCTGATCAATGTATATGGTGAATTGAAGTATATGGGCCCGAGACCTAAGTGGTGAAAATATTGGTTGGGTGACCTGCGATCTCTATCAGTAATTTTCTGGTAGCAGAGCTATGGTTAGGGACTAGTTAAAATTAGGTAGGACTAGTTAAGATAGATAAGTTGGATGCTGCTAAAAGTTTTTTTGTGTTTACGCTGCTATAAGGGTAAAACAGTTCACGGGAATTGATCACTCACGTGGGATGTTTGCTTTGGAAAATTATGAAATGTTTTAAATTGTTTTTCTTATTATTGTACTGATATATGTATTAACACACTCGTTAGTTACTGTTAAATGTTTGTTAGGAATCCCCGGGGAATTGAATAGCAAGTGGTGAATAGAATCCATTTGCTTTGAGGTCACTGGCTTTCAAGGAAAGTTGGTGCAGGTTATGCAGAACTGGAAGCACTAACTAGGGTTTTTCTGAATGTATGTTTGAATAAACGTTAGTGACGAAGTTCATTGGCAAAATTCCGATTGTGGCATAACCTAGTAAGGCTCACACCGGAAGAGTAGCAGGTTCATCGGAGCTTGAGTGAAAGCAAAGGGGCTCGCTGGTGAAACTTTAGACTTGGATATATCCCAGAAAGGTGGATTTAATTTAATTTAATTTAATTGCGGGTTTATATAGCGCTAGGAATCGACTCCCGGAGGAGTATCTCCACGCTTCGACCGCTGGGGAACCCGTCCTGGCTCACCCTGAGAGATGGTCCCAGATGGGTATCTCTAAGGTGCGACCAAGCATCCCCGGCGATCTGGGGGGGCCGTTGTGAAGATGAGGCAAGCTGATGCCCAGAGTTGCCGCGTGTGGTCTCTGACTAGAGTAGGCACCTTGGCGAGAATTATCGAGTCCGCTGACCCTGGTCCACGACCCTGCCGCGTCGGGAATCGAACCCTGGTCCCGGGCCGTTCTCTGCTTACGGGTCTGCCGCCTCTAACCAGTGAGCCACACTTCTCCATGAGTCTATGGATGAGTCTAGGGAAGTAGCAGGTTCTCTAATGCTTGAGTGAAGGGTAGGCAGAAGAGACCTACCCGTAGTGTGTGAAAGGTAAATGGAAGTAGTTTACTTGCAGTGAAAAATTCTTTCCTGTCTAGACACTTGAGCACAGTGGCGAATGTGTATTCGTTGTTAAATAACCAAGCACTAGCACTTTAGAAAGAAAGAAAGTTTCCGTTACCTTGTAAAGGAGGGAGTCAGTCGCGAAGCTGCTCTGACGTCACTCCGTGCCGCGCTGGGATTGGTAGACGCAGCGGGTGTGTAGCGGAGCTGGAATTGTAAAGGAGGGGCGAGCGCCGGAGCGTGAGAACTGTCTCGCGAAAAAGCCGCGCACCCATTGGTCGAGAATATTTGAATTCGTGCATTTCATTGGACGCACGAAAATAAAAGACGCACTTAGATTGGAAGTGATTTTGTAAACAGAAGTCACTCGTAGGAATCGTATGTGGCATTCGTATAGACCGCATACTCGACCCGATCCTCGGCATATGGGATTTGAAACCGATCAGTGGAAAGGAGTTAAAAACGACATTATGTACGGAAACTAGAGAAAATTGTCTCTTGTAAATAAGGTAAAGAATTACGTCAAAAAACACAAGCCGATTAAAACTAGAGAAGGTGTTGTCATACCGCCACCCAACACTCCCGCATCTTTCATGATGTTCGATAAAGGGTACAACACATGTGTATGGTTGGAAAATTGGGCGGGATACACGAAAGATGACGGAGTATTAGCTTTTCCGTTAGAAGGTACCTTTAACAGCAGGATTCTATTCAATCTGAGAACCCGAATGAATGATTTACATCCTAGACCTAGATTAACGCAGTACGAAGCACTAGAGGAATGGGAGATCGAGGCTTTTGAAAGGGATAAGCCCCAAATGGATAAAGGGCTAACTAAATTTTATCCAAAGTTGAAGCAGGAAGCCCGAGCCAAAAAGATGAAACAGTGGAGACAGAATATGATTGTAGAAGGACTGTTTCCAATGATGCCAGCATGTGGGCCTCCTGGGGGGGAGAAGAAAACAGAAAAATGTAAACACTGAGTGCCCCTTGGAGAGTCGGATGATGAATTATTAGATGACCTGTTTATGAGAAGTCCGCCTCCTTACAATGAAAGAAATAGACCTTCCAGTGAGGGGGACAATTCCCGAAGACCTCATCTCCAGGATGAGGCCCGATCTGCCAGTGTAGGAGGGGGTTGCCTCATACCTCCCTATACCGAGAGTTTAGGTCCCGTAGAGACAAGAGATATTTATCCAAGAATACCAGCCAGTGGGGATGCGAGGTACTCCCTTGAAAAAGACTTTTTCTCTAGACCTCCTTACGAAGGTGAGGCAAGACCATCAGGTCCAGGAATGCCGTTCTTACAACCTCTATATGAGGAGGAACCAAGATCCCTAGGCACAGGAAGTTTGTTCCCAAGACCTAATTATGGCGAAGGACCAAGTGAAACACATCCCACTGCCCCGAGTTATGCTCCCACTCTGACCCCGCAGGTGTTACACGACAAATCCTTAGAGAGATTATTGGAAGAAAAAGAGCGAGAGGTTCTAGCAAAGCAGAGAGCTGAGATAATTCAGAAAATCTCCCAGTTAAATACCAGTCCTGAAGCCTTGACAATCCCAGTAACTATCGGACCGGTGGTTCCGCTGTATGGGGACCGGCAAGAGAGTCCAAAAACTCCAGTCATTACTCCCGTCATAGCACAGCCAAGACCAGAACCCTTAATTGTAGATGAACAGACAAGTGAATGCGAGTCTGAGGTCTCACTATTGGACCTGCCCATTAGAAATACAGGGAAAAGGATGCAGAAAAGACATAATACTTTTAACACGAGGGAAATTCAAATGGAAACGACTTCGGGTACTAAGAGTGTCACGCCGGTGACTCCTGAAGAAATTGAAAGATGGAGTCAAGAATTAGAAAAACGAACTCCGCAGACCAAACCCTTAGATCTCTACAAATTGAAAGTAGAAATAGAAGAGCTAATGGCAGGAAATGTAGGATTAGACAGATTAAATACCTACTCAGAGGAAGAACTGTTGTTCATTTCCAAAAGTCTTACCAGAAATGCCCGAGTACTTCATGAAAAATTAACAGACACTGCTGCTAGCATGGGAATAGATATTTCTAAATCGAAACCTTTGCAGAAACCGTACAGAGCAGATTTCTCAGACAAAGATTTGGAAAGCCTGAATGTGTCAGGAAAAAAGGCACAGGTCAAGGAACTATTGACAGTATTGCAGAAATGGGGAGATGTAGAGAGATGGAAAGCCAGATGGGCTAGGAAAAAGGATGAGGCTAGATCCAAACAAGCAACCCCAGAATTCGTTTTAAAAGAAGCTGACAAGCCAGAACAGTTATGCCCTATGCGCGAAGTGCCAGGTGGAAAATATGTACATGTTCCATGGTCCAGACAGGATATTGTGTCCTTTACCAATGACTTCCCGAAATTACGAGAGACACCTGTGGATTGGTACAGGCAGGTGGAAAGATTCGTAAAAGTGCAGAAATGCTTATGGAAGGACCTGGATGGGTTCTTCGACATAGTGGTTCCTGTAGATCTATGGACTGAGTGTAAGATCGCCATAGCCTGGCCTAGTGAGGAATACCCGAGGGACTCTAAAACAGGGGAACCCTCTATTGAAGTGATGAAAAAATATGAACAGGTAATTCAACATTTGAAGCAAAAGGTGCCCGCAAAGGAAACTGATTGGACCAAGATAGATAGAACCACGCAGGAAAGGGACGAGACTGTGCACTCCTTTTATGAAAGGCTGTTGCAAGTGTTCAAAACATACAGTGGTATAGATAACATCGAGATGAAGGACATGACCCACTTCATTTACAGGTTTGTAAACGGTTTAAGACCCGAAATTTGCCAGTGGATAAAAGATAACAAAATTTGTTGGCAATCCAAGAAAATGGATGAAGTCCTACGGTACGCAAAATACTGTGAGGACGAAATGGCAGAAAAGAAAAAGGCTTTGAAGGAAAAGGTGATGTGGGCACAAGTAAAGCTCGCAGAACAGCAGGAGAAGCAATTGAATAAATTAAATAAAACTACTCAGAACCAAGGCCCTGGGGGTGGGGGAAAGCCCCGAGCAAAAATGAGCAGAGAGGAAGCCAAAATGAAATTTCCCTGCCACCAGTGCGGAGAAATTGGACATTGGAGAGACGAGTGTCCCTATTTACAGCATAATACCCAAATCCCTGATTTAATTCCACAGACGCAGAATGAAAAAACAAGAAAGACCCAGCAACAGGTAACAGCGATTCAAGTGCCCCGAGCACCAAAACCTAGTTTTAAGGGGAAATCACCGCAGGGTGACGACGTAGAAATCTGGGGAGGTAATGAGAACAGAAATGCAGCAACTTCGCAGTATTTGTTAAATGACACCTTTTTCTGTGACGACCAGTACTGACGGGGCCTGAGAGGGGAGGACAAGGATTGTGTACTTGGCGCCTCCTTGCCGGTAGACCAGTCAGGGCCATACATTGAAGGAAAGGTTGATGGAAATGATGTCACCTTTCTGTTGGACACTGGTGCTACCCGTTCTACTGTGAGAACAGCGGACGTTCCAAACCTACCCCTCTCGGGAGAAGCAATCCAAGTAGTGGGTGTATCTAATCAATTGATTAGTACCCCCGTTACAGAACCAATGGAGATCTCAATAGGGAACTTTAAAGAAATGCACAGATTTGTCGTTTGCGATACCAGTCCAGTGAACTTATTGGGACGTGATTTGCTGTGCAAAATGAACTGCACTATCTTTTGCACACCAAAGGGCGTCGAAATTCAGACCCCAGATGAAGACGGTATTTACAAATTAATGTTAATCAGACCTGACTCAGAAATCAAACGAATGACTATACAGGACTTACCTGAAGAACTCCAAAAGACAGTGAAACCAGAAGTATGGGAGTTTACTGGAAAAGATGTAGGATTGATGAAAAACGTAGACCCCATACAAATAGCCATGAAAGAAGATGCAGTTTACCCCAACACTAAGCCTTACAAAATGAGTGCCGAAGTGAGAGCAGGTGTTGCCATTGAAATACAGAAATTGCTAGAAGCAGACATCATACAAGAAGTGATGAGTAGCCCGTGTAACTCACCTATTATGGGCATCAAAAAGCCTAGTGGCAAGTACAGAGTGGTACAGGACCTGAGAAAGGTAAATAAAATTGTGGTTCCTTGTTGTCCTATTGTCCCGAACCCAGCAGTGATTCTGTATCAGATTCCCTGGGATGCTGAATGGTTCACCGTGATAGATCTATGTCACGCATTCTTTTCGATCCCATTGCATCCAGACAGCAAATTTATTTTCTCATTTGCTTTCAACAGTCACGTGTATGTCTGGAATAGGGTCCCCCAAGGGTACACAGAAAGCCCCTCTATCTTTAATCAGATCTTGAAAAAATGTCTTCAATCTTTAGTCTTACCTGGAAAGTCTGTTTTGGTGCAATACATTGACGACCTATTGGTGGCGTCCAAAAGTCATAGGGATTGCGTAATTGACACCATTGCCCTACTAAATCACCTGAGTGAAAAAGGACATAAAGTGGCCCCTGAAAAATTGCAGTTCTGTTCAAAGTCAGTAAAGTATCTGGGGCACCAGATAGAAAAAGGCATCAGAAAAGTAACCTCAGAGAGAGTCAGAATAATTCAAAATATGCAGTTACCCCGTACTCAGAAGGAAGTCAGAATGTTCCTTGGAGTTGTAGGTTACTGCAGGCAATGGATTGTGGGATTCGCAGTCCTGGCAAAGCCTTTGATAAATATGACAAAGAAAGGAGCAAAGGACCCAGTGGAATGGAATGATGAGAGCTTAACAGCCTTCACACAGTTGCGAGATTGTCTGTGTACAGCCCCTGCTCTAGGGATGCCTGACTATTCCAAGGAATTTGCCCTATTCTGTGACACTCGTGATAATTGTGCATTGTCAGTCCTGACTCAGGAGCATGGCTTGACCAGAAGACCCGTGGCATATTTCTCTGCCACTTTGGATCCAGTGGCTGCTGGATTACCTGGGTGTCTGAAAGCAGTAGCTGCAACTTGCACAAGTTTAGAACAGAGTGAGTCCATTGTCATGGGACATCCTGTAACTGTGTATGTTCCACATGCAGTTGTGATTCTATTGACCCGCACAAAAACTCAGTATCTCAGCCCTAGTCGGCTGACTAAATACGAGAGGGTTCTCATGGGTGCTGCAAATATAGTCATCACTCGGTGTAATATTTTGAACCCAGCCACTCTACTCCCTGACTCAATGATAATGGAAGATAAGGGAGAAAACGAGCATGACTGCATTAACCTGACAGAATTCAGTACTAAACCCCGTCCAGACATTAAAGAAACACCTTTGCCCAAACATGATAAGGAATGGTTTGTGGATGGTTCATGTATGAGACACGAACTTGTAGGCCTAAGTGCTGCATACGCTGTGGTCAATTTAGACAAAATTGAAGAAGCATCCTGTTTATTCGGAATAAAGTCTGCACAAGTAGCCAAATTGATTGCTCTGATAAGAGCTTGCAAATTGGGAAAAGACAAAAGAATAACAGTGTATACTGACAGCCAGTACTGTTATGGGGTTGTGCATGACTTTGGCCAATTGTGGCTACAAAGAGAATTCCTGACTTCATCAGGTACCCCCATTCGAAACGGAAAAGTTGTTCAAGACCTTCTAGAGGCAATCCAATTACCAAAAGAATTGGCAGTGGTCAAATGTGTTGCTCATAAAAAGGGCCTTGACCCTGTGTCATTGGGAAATGATTTTGCTGATCGGGTAGCAAAACAATGCGCTATGGATCGCATGTCAATAAATATCAAACTGGGTGGGATTGGAAACAGCTGCCAACTTATGGTGTTCGAAGAAGTGCCTACCTGGGATGAAGTGAGAGAATGGCAGCATGCTGTGCCCTGGGAAGAGAAAGAGAAGTGGAAGGAACTTGGTTGTCGACCAAGACGTGAGGATGGTGTCATTGTGGGCCCCGATGGTATGCCTGTGTTACCTAGACACCTGCTCGCCCCTATGGCCAGATTGATACATGAAGGATCACACATTGGTAGGGATGCCATGGTTCTGGTATTTCAACAGACCTGGTACAACAAGAAGTTCAGGAAGGTGGCAGAGTCCCTTTGCCAGAGGTGCTTGACGTGTCAACAGTTCAACGCTGGCAAAAGAACAGTAGTTGAACTGGGGAAAATTGGGAAATCAGGAGGTCTCTTTGTGAGAATACAGATTGACTTCATCACCATGCCTCGTTGTGAGGGAAAGAGATATGTCCTTGTCATTGTCTGCCTATTTTCAAAAGGGGTGGAAGCTTACCCTGCCTCACAGAGTGACGCCATACCGTAGCTAAACTGTTACTGAGAGAATTGATACCTAGGTTCGGGGTTCCAGTCAGTATTGAATCAGATAGAGGCGGACATTTTCAGAATGAAGTGATGGCCCAACTCTGTAAAGCATTTGGAATCACACAAAAGCTGCACTGTGCACATCGTCCAGAGGCTTCTGGAGTAGTAGAGCAAATAAATGGCACTATAAAAACGAGATTAGCAAAGATGTGTGACTCTACTGGCATGAATTGGATTACTGCCTTGCCTCTTGTTCTGATGGGACTCAGAAGTATTCCAGACCGGAAGACAGGCCTGAGCCCCCACGAAATCCTGATGGGAAGAGTGATGAGACAAGCGTGGGTACCAGGGTACAAACTGTTAAGCATTACTGATGATTTGGTACTTGAGTACTGCAAGCAACTGGGTGACCAAGTGCGTTCTATCTCTCGCCAGATTGGAGAAGACGCCGTCGCCAACCCGACAACTCCAGTTCACAAATTGGTTCCCGGTGACTGGGTTAAAATCAAGAAACACACTCGTTAGATTTGCCTTGCACCAAGGTGGGGGAAAAAGCGCCAGATAATCCTGGTAACCACGACAGCGGTGAAGTGTGCAGGCGTTCCCAAGTGGATCCATGCCAGCCATACCCAGAAGGTGATACCAGACGAGGAGCCTGGAGCTGAAGGTTGTCCAGCTGAAGGGTCTACAGACGTTGGTCCTGAAGTAGCTGATGACGAACGGCCGAGCACCAGTCCAGCTGAGGGTCCCGCAGACGTTGGTCTGGAAGTAGCTGATGACGAGCAACCGAGCACCAGCCAAGATGACTGGATACCCATTATCGATCTCATTGAAGACCCAATCAGAACAAGAGAGCGAATCTACGAAGATAGAGAGTGGAATAGAGAGGTCGAGACAGGCACAGGCGAAGACCCTCAGATCATTGAGATTCACGTCAAATCTGAGGACGAAGAGGAAGGTCAGACAGGGACAGAGCAAGTGATTGACACTCCTCCACTAACTCCTGAAATCGAAAAGGGACAGACTAGAACTAGTGTAAAAGTTCGAGCAGAAGAAAATCAAGGGATCGAAGTGCTTGAACAGGATCAGATAGAATTAGAAGAACGTGTTCAGGACACAGAAACAGAGACATTTGAAAGCCAAAACCAAAATTCACCTGAACCAGGCCAGCTTAGTAACCAGGCAGAAGAAATAGATACAAGACCTGGGACTAGTCAGATAGGAAGGGAAGAGACAGAAGAAGAAGTGCCACAAACAAATGAAAATAAAAGAGCATTAGAAGAAAGCCAAATCACAGTGCCAGCTAAAAGACTCAAGAAATAGAAAAATATCGAACCAAGATATATTAAGAGACTAAGACTAAGAATAAAAACAGTACAAGAGAAACTTGCAGACAAAAGGAGAAGTCCACGGATTGCAGAACAAATTGGAGAAAGCTCCAAAAGAAGGAGTGATCGAATAAAAAGACTGAATGAAAAATACCAAGATCCTGAATGGACATATTTGATTTCGGAAAATTTTGAGGATCTTGATATCTCGGACGAGAGCGACGAAGAACAGGTTGCTGATTTGTCTGCCGAAGAAGACGAGCTCACCTGAAATTGCACAGAGTAAGCTACCTGTGTAAAAGTTACAAAGAGAGGTTGAAAACTTCTTCTGAGCCAAAAATGTCTGATTCAAACGTGAATGGTAGACCTAGCCGCAGTTGTTGCAAAACATGCTGCAAAGTATGTATATGTAGTTTAGCTATAGTAATAATAGTTTGGATAGGACTAACAGTTTTCATTCCTTTTATGGTAAGCAAAAATACTAATATTGACCCTACTCAGACTACTGACACCGAAGAGCTGACAACACGAAGTGTAGAAAGACGTGGAAAAGCACTCAGACAAACAAAACGAGACTTAGAAGCACCAGATGAGGAAGGACTACATTATCATGGAGTTAAGAACCAGACTCATTTAAATGTTTTCGCAAACCTGTTAGTACATTATGTAGAAACTATGGAGATAGAAGATTGCTATGTCTGTACGAAGCTACCCACTTCTGTAGCTGAGGGAGTGACTTACCATTACCTGCCCCTGACATATGGAATTTCCTGTAGCATTTTAGCTAGCTTGTTCTATAAAAGAGGACCGTTGCAGTACTATTACTCTAACAATGACATGATCTTTTCTGAACTTCCTATACGTGGAAACCTGAATCCTGTACATACTAAAGGTGACGTTACACGTTATATGGGAGAATACTTTCTGACTATAGGTACTATAGACTTAAATGAAGCACACAGAGATAACTTGACCTGTTCATTACATGAACAAGAGAAAATATTTTTGAACATGGCAGAGAAAAGAAGGGAGAGTTTCCAAAGAAAGGCAAATGACAAAAGACAGAAAACCCCAAAATGGGCCGAAAACATGGAAAGCACCTCAAATGGCGGGGCGGGACCTGCCTTGTTGCTGGATTTCGAAAAGAAAGGGAAACTCTGTCTTCACCGCGAGAAGACTAGTTATTATAATAACATTTTCATTGGTTCCAGTCAATGTGAGCACAATTACAAGGTAATTGGAGGTTGGGGTTTCAAAAATGGGTCGGAGCCGGTGTTTCCTGGAATTTATTATATATGTGGAGACAAGGCTTATTTCAAATTGCCGGATCACTGGTATGGAAGCTGCTATTTTGGCATTGTTTTCCCGAAAATATACCATGTGAATGAAATTGCTGGAAGCAATGAAAACACTAATGGCTTAGTGCGTAGCAAAAGAGAAAGCGTAGGTGAAATAATGGGTAGTATTTTTAGTGCACTGATACCTGGAGTAGGAGTGGTTCTGAACACTCACAGAATTTGCAAATTATCCACAATAGTGGATGTGTTGTCTACCGACACAGCTCATGGATTTCTGCTGGTCAATACCGAAATGGTTGCGATCAGATCAATGGTTTTGCAGAACAGACTTGCGCTTGACACCTTATTAGCAAAAGAGGGCGGAGTCTGCCGGATGTTGAAGGCGCAACATTGTTGCACTTACATTCCGGACAAAAGTGTACAGCTCAAAAGATATGTGAAAAACATTACTAATTTGGAAAAGGAACTCAAACCACTCGAGGTTGACAGTGCCTGGAAGAGACTCGTTGATGGTCTCTCCAATGTAGGTCATTGGTTTGCTAGCTTAGGTAAAAGCTTATTGTTTAAGATATTGATGCCAATTGAAGTGATAAGTCTTATCCTATTCCTCATATTTGTCTGTTGCAAATGTCGCAAACACCACAAGAAGTACCAAGTGAACGCGAGGGGTGTGAAAAGAAGTACGGATGAGCTTGAATTGGAAGAAATGAATAATCAGATTTACAAAAGGGTGAAAAATTCTCACCCTACCAAAAATGAGAAAGAAAAACTGAATCGCCTGTTGGAAGAGATAGAGTTGTACAAGGTGTGAAAGAAAAGTTGGCATCTGGTTCCGTTATTTTGTGATGATAGTAAATATCATCAAAGAGGGGATTGATAGAGCAAGATTTCGCATCGCGACTTGCTCGAGTCAAGAACCTCGAATCTGTTGTAATCCTATAAACAAATTGTACGTTTTACTAATCTCCTTTATTTTTGATATGCGTGTATATTAGTGAAGCTTGCCTATGTGTTCTACTAATACAAATAACCCTTGTACCTAAAATGGCCGCTGCTTGAATTTTCGCTTCTGCGCATGCGTTAGTCACACTCACGTGACTTTACGTAGATGTAGTTATGGAGGGAAAGGGTGCGCATGCGTAATAGCTATAAGATGGCCGCTTAATGTGATAACGAGATGAAGCTCGTGCTGTTGCTCAACGTGTCGTTATGTGTAGCACTTACCCTTAATCGCATAGTATATTTTTATGATGAAGAACCTGAAGTGTGAAATCATGACATGTAATACATTCATTTATTTCTATGTTTTAATTTGTTTTCGCTTACTTTTCATGTGTCCTCGGCACGGAGGGGTGATGGGGGTTTGTGCATCCATCTTGGAGTGCAGTACTGCGCAGGACCAAAAGTGGCAAGGTGGCATTGAAACCAAGCCAAGAGAAGGTTGCTGCCAAGACGTGCCTGGGAAGATGCACCTTCACCCAGCCAGAGAGACCAAATTGTGTTACATTATTAACAATGTATTCTTCCCCATTGTATTCCGTGCGACTTCTCATGGGAACCCCAATCTTGCTAGGCGGTACCCAAAAATGTAGATTAGGCCTTAGAAAAGACTGTTCTGATTGGTGTGTTAACCTATCCTACCTTAGGACCAATCGAAATTGGGGATTCTGACACTTTGCAACATTGGGAGGTGGTACACTGACCCGAAAACAGTATAACTAGCCTATGTTCACCTAGGGAATTTGTCCGACTTGTCTGAATAGCTGACCTGTCACTGACCCAACGCACTCTATAGGTGACTGAATTTACAGAGCGCTGCGGAGCACTCTGTCCGAATTTGACCATAGACTAAGGTTTTACTAAACCTTAAGTGTTGGCGGAGCACTTTACTGGGGAGTTCGCTAACCCAATCGGGGTTCTGACCGATAGCTGCAGAGAGGGTGGAGCGCAGGCGTTGCTTCGGAACTGCGGGTGCTGGTCGTGTCCTGGTGGTCCTGTCCTGATCCTAATCTGGGTTTCCTGTCCTGTCCTGGGGTGTCCATTCTGCATCTGCTGTCCCGTTGATGACTGTCCTTCCTTGGGGTATTTCCTGTCCATAACTGACCCGTGGCCAGGGTTGGTTTTCACACCAGTCTAGGTAAATATCTTGCCGAAACTCTAAACCTGCACCTTTCTATTTTTTCCTGTCTTTGCTTCAATAAAGACATACCTTTGCATATGATAATTTTCCATGCTTTCCGCAACAATCGCATATCATAAGGTCATTTGCATTGAATTTTATAGCGTGTTCCTATGTTACCCTACCTTTTAGAAATCATTTTCTCCATTGCAGTTTGCAATTTTCTAATGTGGTCTATAATTTTCTCATATAAAACTGACTGAAGAAATTTTCTAGATTTATAGCATGTTCCATTTTCACTCTTTATTCTAAATCTCCCATTTTTTTAAGTGCATTTCCAAATAGTGTAATTTCAAACGTGCATAAGCCTGTCCATTTATAGATGTTCATTCCCTGAAATTCTTTTTCCCTTACTTAGTGTGTTCCCTGTTCACTATTATTCTTAGAAATTAAATGTTTGCCCTTACCTTATTCTTATATGGATATATGATTTTTGTTATCTTGATTATCGACTGCCTTTTAACTGTAAGCCTAATGCTTTTAGAAGACGAATTCTAGATATAATTCTTAAACTTCCTAGTTGTCCGTGGTCATTTATGAAAATCAAAGTTTATATGTTGCGTTTGTATTTCTCCTGCCTTTCCTTTTACAGCTAGCTCCCTGACCCATCGTGGTCATAGGTACCCGTAACAGTGGATGGTAAGTCGGGTACACTGGAAATAATCGAAAGGGACTCATGATTATTGATAGTGGATTGTAAGGTCATCTGATCAATGTATATGGTGAATTGAAGTATATGGGCCCGAGACCTAAGTGGTGAAAATATTGGTTGGGTGACCTGCGATCTCTATCAGTAATTTTCTGGTAGCAGAGCTATGGTTAGGGACTAGTTAAAATTAGGTAGGACTAGTTAAGATAGATAAGTTGGATGCTGCTAAAAGTTTTTTTGTGCTTACGCTGCTATAAGGGTAAAACAGTTCACGGGAATTGATCACTCACGTCGGATGTTTGCTTTGGAAAATTATGAAATGTTTTAAATAGTTTTTCTTATTATTGTACTGATATATGTATTAACACACTCGTTAGTTACTGTTAAATGTTTGTTAGGAATCCCCGGGGAATTGAATAGCAAGTGGTGAATAGAATCCATTTGCTTTGAGGTCACTGGCTTTCAAGGAAAGTTGGTGCAGGTTAAGCAGAACTGGAAGCACTAACTAGGGTTTCTCTGAATGTATGTTTGAATAAACGTTAGTGACGAAGTTCATTGGCAAAATTCCGATTGTGGCATAACCTAGTAAGGGTCACACCGGAAGAGTAGCAGGTTCATCGGAGCTTGAGTGAAAGCAAAGGGGCTCGCTGGTGAAACTTTAGACTTGGATATATCCCAGAAAGGTGGATGAGTCTAGGGAAGTAGCAGGTTCTCTAATGCTTGAGTGAAGGGTAGGCAGAAGAGACCTACCCGTAGTGTGTGAAAGGTAAATGGAAGTAGTTTACTTGCAGTGAAAAATTCAGTGGCGAATGTGTATTCGTTGTTAAATAACCAAGCACTAGCACTTTAGAAAGATAGAAAGTTTCCGTTACCTTGTAAAGGAGGGAGTCAGTCGCGAAGCTGCTCTGACGTCACTCTGTGCCGCGCTGGGATTGGTAGACGCAGCGGGTGTGTAGCGGAGCTGGAATTGTAAAGGAGGGGCGAGCGCCGGAGCGTGAGAACTGTCTCGCGAAAAGGCCGCGCACCCATTGGTCGAGAATATTTGAATTCGTGCATTTCATTGGACGCACGAAAATAAAAGACGCACTTAGATTGGAAGTGATTTTGTAAACAGAAGTCACTCGTAGGAATCGTATGTGGCATTCGTATAGTCGACCCGATCCTCGGCATATGGGATTTGAAACCGATCAGTGGAAAGGAGTTAAAAACGACATTATGTACGGAAACAAGAGAAAATTGTCTCTTGTAAATAAGGTAAAGAATTACTTCAAAAAAGACAAGCCGATTAAAACTAGAGAAGGAGTTGTCATACCGACACCCAACACTCCCGCATCTTTCATGATGTTCGATAAAGGGTACAACACATGTGTATGGTTGGAAAATTGGGCGGGATACACGAAAGATGACGGAGTATTGGCTTTTCCGTTAGAAGGTACCTTTAACAGCAGGATTCTATTCAATCTGAGAACCCGAATGAATGATTTACATCCCAGACCTAGATTAACGCAGTACGAAGCACTAGAGGAATGGGAGATCGAGGCTTTTGAAAGGGATAAGCCCCAAATGGATAAAGGGCTAACTAAATTTTATCCAAAGTTGAAACAGGAAGCCCGAGCCAAAAAGATGAAACAGTGGAGACAGAATATGATTGTAGAAGGACTGTTTCCAATGATGCCAGCATGTGGGCCTCCTGGGGGGGAGAAGAAAACAGAAAAATGTAAACACTGGGTGCCCCTTGGAGAGTCGGATGAGGCCCGATCTGCCAGTGTAGGAGGGGGTTGCCTCATACCTCCCTATACCGAGAGTTTAGGTCCCGTAGAGACAAGAGATATTTATCCAAGAATACCAGCCAGTGGGGATGCGAGGTACTCCCGTGAAAAAGACTTTTTCTCTAGACCTCCTTACGAAGGTGAGGCAAGACCATCAGGTCCAGGAATGCCGTTCTTACAACCTCTATATGAGGAGGAACCAAGATCCCTAGGCACAGGAAGTTTGTTCCCAAGACCTAATTATGGCGAAGGACCAAGTGAAACACATCCCACTGCCCCGAGTTATGCTCCCACTCTGACCCCGCAGGTGTTACACGACAAATCCTTAGAGAGATTATTGGAAGAAAAAGAGCGAGAGGTTCTAGCAAAGCAGAGAGCTGAGAGAATTCAGAAAATCTCCCAGTTAAATACCAGTCCTGAAGCCTTGACAATCCGGTGGTTCCGCTGTATGGGGACCGGCAAGAGAGTCCGAAAACTCCAGTCATTACTCCCGTCATAGCACAGCCAAGACCAGAACCCTTAATTGTAGATGAACAGACAAGTGAATGCGAGTCTGAGGTCTCACTATTGGACCTGCCCATTAGAAATACAGGGAAAAGGATGCAGAAAAGACATAATCCTTTTAACACGAGGGAAATTCAAATGGAAACGACTTCGGGTACTAAGAGTGTCACGCCGGTGACTCCTGAAGAAATTGAAAGATGGAGTCAAGAATTAGAAAAACGAACTCCGCAGACCAAACCCTTAGATCTCTACAAATTGAGAGTAGAAATAGAAGAGCTAATGGCAGGAAATGTAGGATTAGACAGATTAAATACCTACTCAGAGGAAGAACTGTTGTTCATTTGCAAAAGTCTTACCAGAAATGCCCAAGTACTTCATGAAAAATTAACAGACACTGCTGCTAGCATGGGAATAGACACTGTCTAGACCTCGCCTGACACTCCCTGCTCCTCTCTGACACTCCCTGCTCCTCTCCTCAAGTGATCTGGGTTTAATCCATCACCATTCTTCAGGCCACTCCGCCATCCTAGTTCAGACATGGCCATATGCAAATCAGTCTGACCCTGTGCCTCATGGCAACAGTCCAGCCCGAACTGCCAACGCCATGTCTTCCCTGGACCGGAAACCAGCATCCTGGGACGGGTTTTTGGCATTTCAGCCATCATCAGCCAGGCTAGCTTGAATCCAATGGCAAAGTGAGCAAGGGACTCACGTCTGAGCATACCCTGCCAACTTAGGGCGAACAAAGCAATACAAAAGGGGACTGTTCCCATGAACTGGGGTGGCAGAGTGAGCTAAATAATGGTGATGGATTAAACCCAGATCAGTTGACTGGGGGTGAGTGTTTGATTTGCTCAAACGCTCCGTCCATCATCCCCTTTTGTATCGCTTTCCAAGAGAAGGAGCAGTAGGGGTAAGGCAGTGTCTTCCCTCCTGCCTCAGAACACTGATCAGTCCTGAAAAAGAAACTGTCTCAGAGCAACCTGAACCGGATCATGTTGAGTTCTTGGGGACAGGGGGCCCTTCATGGGCAGATCTGATCCAGGAGCAACTGGTCTGCCCTTCTCGTGTACCCCTCAAACAGCAAGCTGTTGCTGAGGCTGTGGGGAGTGCCAGTGGGTCCCACAGGATCTACTGGGATGATGGACTCTTATATTCAGACAGTAGAGACCCCAGGCCTGGTGCCACCAGGAGGTTGGTCATACCTCTGAAGTTTAGGGGCTTCCTATTGACACTGGCACATGATATCCCATTAGCAGGACACTTAGACCAAAACAAAACCTGGGACAGACTTGTTCCTTACTTTCAGTGGCCTCATCTATCAGAAGACACAAAGGAGTTTTGTCGCTCCTGTATCACTTGTCAAGCCAGCGGTAAGGCAGGTGGTACCACAAAGGCCCCCCTGATACCACTACCTGTGGTGGGGGTTCCATTAGAGAGAGGGGGAGTGACTGTGTTGGTCCCATTGATCCTCAAACTGCATCTGGGCACAGATTCATACTGGTGGTGGTGGACCATGCGACTAGGTATCCAGAAGCAATTCCACTTAGGACCACTACAGCTCCTGTTGGGGCTAGAGCCCTTCGGGGAATATTTTCCAGAGTGGGTTTTCCTGAGCAGGTGATATCAGACAGGGGTGCACACTTTATGTCTGGTTACTTCACTGCTATGTGGAAGGAGAGTGAAGTAAATTACAAAGAGAGTGAAGTAAATTACAAATTTACCACACCCTATCACCCACAATGCAATTACCCTCAAAGGCATGATTAAAGGTCTCCCTGAAAAGCTCAGGCGTAGATGGGACATCCTTTTGCCCTGCCTTCTCTTTGGCTACAGAGAGGTTCCTCAGAAGGGGTGGGTTACAGCCCTTTTGAACTTCTGTTTGGGCATCCAGTTAGGGGTCCTTTATGTCTAGTGAAGGAGGGATGGGAGTTACCTCTCAAACCCCCTAAACAGGATATTGTGGACTATGTAATTGGTCTCCGCTCCCGGATGGCAGAGTATATGAAAAAAGCAACTAAAAACCTTGAGGCTAGCCAGGAATTGCAAAAAGCCTGGCATGACCAAAAGGCTGTGCTGACTGTTTACCAGCCAGGACAGAAGGTGTGGGTGTTGGAGCCAGTGCCCCCTGCAGCTCTCCAAGTCAAGTGGAGTGGCCCGCATACAATTAAAATCATTGAGGAAAAGGGAGAGGTTACCTCCCTGGTGGACCTTGGAACTCCCAGGAGCCCCCACAGGGTGCTTCATGTCAACAGATTGAAACCATATGTTGACAGGGCAGACATGGGCTGGCTCATGGCTACTGATGAAGGACAGGAGGAAGAGAGTGACCCTCTCCAAGACCTGCTCTCACAGAACCCTGATGATGGGTCAGTTGATGGGGTAGCCATGGCAGGCAGCCTCACTGACCAGCAGCAGACTGACTGTAGGCAAGTCCTGAATCAGTTCAGACATATGTTTTCACTGACTTCAAGTCAGACCACCTGGTGCACTCATGAAGTAGTAAACAAAGTCAAAAGGGGGAGTGAAGAGGAAGTGCTAGAAAGCACTCAGGTGGGCGCACCCTCCTCCTGTTAATGGTATAAATAAACAACAACGTCCACCTCTAGACGGTTTCCTGTGAGCCAAAATGTATCAGGCATACACAGTATTAGTTAAAATACCCCTCACACACCAAAAGGGCCCTTGGTGTCATGCTTCATCATCCCGCTGCGGGACGGGGCGTGCTACGACTAGCGACTACGCTGGAGCACTTAGATATTGTAAGTGCTATGTGAAGTGTATTGAGTGAGTGTGAGTAGGGTCAGGAGTGATTTGGAAAAGTGAGATTTGAAAATTCTTTATTAGTCATAGTCTGGTATCGTTAAAAATAGTGTGGCGGAGACAATCTAGCTTAACAATGGACTAGTTCTCCTGGTGTTGTCAAAATGTTTCGAGGCTGACTGCCTCTTCGTCAGGACGGGGTCAGATCCCTCTGTCACTCACTAAGGTTGGCAACAATGTGTGCTATGTGCATATACAAGTGAATAGAATATAGATTATAATACAACTGCAGTTATAGCCCTGTCAGTATTTCTGAGTCGTGGGCCTGCAAAGATAAAGAAAGAGCATGTAAGTATTTACTGCGCGTCCCAATGCGCGTTCATATATCACCTGTGGAAGGAAAGATGGTGACATATATGGCGACTTTGCGATTTGCAGGTAAGATACACTTAGGTGCTGTGACCTGTAGGTGAAAGGAAAACACTACAAGACAAAACCAACACTTAACATAAAACACACTCTCTATTTATTTTTTATTTATTTATTTAAGAAACTTGTAGAGCGCACGGCTACCCCCGAAGGGATGTCCCGGCGCTGGCGACTGAGGGCTCAGAAAGAAGAGCAATTAGAAGTCAGAGTTTAGAGAGAAGAGAACAGCCATGTTTTCAGTTTACGGCGAAAAATGGATTCAGAGGCGGTAAATCTCAGGTCTAATGGGAGATTATTCCAGAGTTTGGCGGTCAAGACACCAAACGCTCTACCGCCCATTCTGGAACGGCGGAAACGGGGAACAATCAGGAGACGTAGGCTATTCGATCTCAAGGATCTGACTGATTGAGATAAAACAAGTCGCTTTTTCAAATAACCTGAGCCAGAGTAATTAATGGCACGAAAAGCAAGCGTCAACATCTTAAATTGGATGCGACACGCAATAGGGAGCCAGTGCAGCTTCTTGAGATAGGATGCTACTGATTGACGATAGGGAATGTTGCCAATCAATCTCGCCGCCGCGTTCTGCACGATCTGCAGATGCTCAATTAGGTACAGAGGAGCACCGGCATAGAGACTGTTGGCATAGTCTAAATAAGAAGTAATTAAAGCGTGGATGATGGTTCTACGGGCATCCAAGGGAAGGTATGGAAAGATCTTTCTGATCATACGAAGTTTCGCAAAGCATGCTGATATAACCTTGTTGATTTGGGTTTTGCATGAGAGTGCGTTATCAAACTGGAAGCCCAGATTGCGTACTGTTTGGACTGGGATGGGCGGAGGGTTAAGCACCGTTGGCCACCAAAGGCTAGTAGGCAGCGAAGTTTTTTGATTAAAAAACAGGACCTCCGTCTTATCGGTGTTAAGCCTGAGATGATTGGAAGTCATCCAGGAGCATATATTGTCCAGGCATTGGCGAAAGTTGGCAAAGCAGGAGTCAGAATGATCTCTAAACGAAAACACAAGCTGAGTGTCATCAGCATAAGAGATCACTCTGACCCCCCAGGACTCCACCACCTTGGCCAGCGGGGCAAGATATACATTAAAAAACAAAGGGCTCAGGGCAGAGCCCTGAGGAACACCACAGAGAAGGCGTTTACCCACAGATTTAAAAGGCTTGAGTAAAACCTTCTGAGAACGACCTTTCAGAAAAGAGTCAATCCAGGTCAACACTACGCCACCAATTCCTATCTGGTTCAGACGATCCAGTAGTATCTTATGGGATACAGTATCAAAAGCGGCGGATAAGTCGAGGAGGACCAACATGGCCTCCTCGCCCCTATCCACACACTCTCGGATCGTCTCAGAGACTTCTAGGAGAGCAGTCTCAGTGCTAAAACCCGTTCTGAAACCGGATTGTGAATCGTGTAATAGCAGATTTGTTTCTAGATATTCCGCCAGTTGTAGCTGTACAGCCTTTTCCAGAATTTTAGCCGAATTGGGGAGGAGGGAAATAGGACAATAGTTGCTAAATTGTGCTGGGTCCGCGTTCACTTTTTTCAGGATGGGGACCAGCATAGCCTCCTTCCAAACGGTTGGAAATTGGCCAGTGCGAAGGGATGTATTCCAGATGGAAAGAAATGGTCTGACCAATAGGGGGGCCAAGTTACCCATAATCTTGGCAGGGATGAGGTCTAACGGGGAACCCGTTTTACACTGGGTAATCAGCCTCAATGAGGACTCGATAGTCAACTCTTTAAAGGACTTCAAAGAAGATTTTACCAAGTCCCTGTCATGAATGATCGGAGGAATCCAATCCGTGGGGAAGGAAGATCTGATGTTAATGATTTTCTCCTGAAAATAGTCAGACAAACCATTACATAGGGCCTGGCTGGCGGAGATCTCGGGTACCATAGCAGGAGGATTAACAAAATCCTTGACAATATTAAAAAGGGTTTTAGAGGAATTCTCAGCCTTCTTGATTTGTAGAGAAAAAAAGTCTCTCATCGTTGATGGTTTTAGTTTCAAGAATTTTTTTTAGCAGATTTGTAGATAGTTTTGGCCTCTGGATCATAGTGTTGTCGCCATGTACGTTCTAATTTTTTACACCTGCTCTTTTCCTCACGTAGAGTCGAAGAAAACCAGGGAGCAGAAGGACGGGATCTAGCGGAAGTAATAGGTTGAAGTGGCGCAATTGAGTCAATAGCAAGCAGCAGGGAGGAATTAAGTTTAGACACACTTTTGTCAATATTATTAGACAGGGGGTCTGGTTGATAAGAGAACACGGGATCCAAGGTGGCACAGGTAATTTTATGCCATTTTCTCCCATACTCCTTGCTAAGTGCAATTGATCTAGGTACCAAGGAAAGGGTAAGGTCAAAAAGGAGAAGGTAATGGTCTGACCAGGTAAGGGGGAGGGAAGGATGTAGTAAGATGTCCGAGTGATTGGAAAAAATTAGATCAAGGGTATGGCCCGCTACATGAGTTGGGCCTTGCACTAATTGATGCAAATTCAGACCCTGCATAGTATCCAACAGCTGAGTAGCCTGCAGACATAGCGGGTTATCCACATGCAAATTAAAATCACCAAGCACAATAAAGTGAGGGTGTTTAAGGGATAGATCAGCAATCAAATGAACTAGTAACGTTAGAGAGGGGGCCAATGCATTGGGTGGATTGTATACTATGATACCAGCAAGAATTACAGTAGCCGAGTCAGCAATAGTAAAATACATTGCTTCAATTCTGCCAATGTTCGTGAGTTTGCTGATAGTCAGATTAAGTTCTGTACAAGTCCATGGTGAGCTGTAAAATTAAAAGACTAAGGACTAAATACATACTGGAATAAATAGGAGTCAGTGCCCCATGAGCCGGTCTGGAAGAGGGGTACATGGAACTTCCATCTGTTGGTAAAGTAAAAGTGGGGCATGCCATGGTTTAGAGTAAGGTCATGGCAGCAGGTGTTGAAAGTCTAGGCATAAGGCTCCCTAAAGCGGCTATGCCGTACTTACTAGTTCACGAGCAGTCCTCGCATCCTCCCCAATCCGTGGCTTCCGTGGTGTGAGAGGAAGGAGAGGAGCATGCTGTTATATACTAGAGTAAATTGGATAATTACTAGCACCTGTACCTGGAAGGGGCGGCTGATTGAGCAGAACACTAGAGCGGTGTAAGCTCAGGAAGGTGGACGGAAACGGGAGCCATCTTGGAACAGTATCAAGGATCAAAAACACGGGCACCATCTTGGAGAGGCCAGTGGTGAAACTGAACTGGTTGTGAAATCTGTAGGCTAGACAACTTGGCAATTGCATGCGGGTCTGTTAATGCAGAGATGCCTGTATGTGCTACGGGCGGTGAATCAGGATTCGAAAAAAGGAGGCGGACATCCTGCCTAGAAAGCGCAAAATGGCGGTATTGGGGTGAAGGTGTCACATAGAAGAAACCTTATATTCAGTTGTATAGTTGGATCAGGTCTGGAGGGTGGCCTCATGGATCCAGTATCAAGCCTCACGTCAATACGTAATATGGGGCCGCATACTAGCCAAAAGATAATCAATCCTAATGTAGGATAGGGAACACAGTGGGCCCATATTTCTGAAAACAGTTAATCAACACAATGGGCCCTAACCTATTCAGAACAATCGCTGTGTGAGTAAAGTGGCATGCCAACACACACGAGTGCAAAGTAGAGACAGATCATTGTGCAATTAATCCTTTCTCTACAGTGGCATGCAGAGTGCAAACAGCCTATAGCTAGTGTGACCAGTTCAAGTTGGAGAGACCACAACCAGTTCTTATAGGGTTTTGATCTCCTGTATAGTCATGTACTTTGCTACCCAATAACCAGCCCTCTAGAGCCTTAGTAGCACAATCTACAAAGTCAGTCCAGTCCTGAGTCTGTGTCTTCTGGGTATCTCTGAACAGCAACCTATACTGCTCAGTGGTTAGGCCAAACCCATCTATCAGAGCACTCTTCAGGACATAGTAGTTGTCAGCATCCTGTTTATTAAGTGTCAGGAGCTTGTCTCTGCCTTTATCTGAAAAGGAGAACCACAAGATTGCTGCCCACTGACTCTGGGGTACCTGCTGTACTTTGCAAGCCCTCCCCAAAGCAGTTATCCACTTGTGGATGTCATCCCCAACCTGATAGGGAGGGACAATCTTGTTCGCGTTTCTATGGTCATGAGGCCTTTCCCTATCTCTAGGTACTGTGCTGCCACCAGTGGGCCCTAGCCCATACAATCTTCTCTCTCTCTCTCAAGAGCCAGGGTCTCTTTTGCCAGGGCAACTTCTTGCCTCCTGATTCTAAGCTTGGATTCCCTCATCCTAGCCGTATGCTCTCTTCCCTGAGGGGAAGTCATTCTCCCTAGAGCTGAGGCATGGGACCCTACTGAGTCATCTGAGTGGTTGGACTCACTAGAGAGTGACCTTCCTCTTCTGTGCTCAGGGTTAGGCCTACTTGGGGGCCTGGATTGGATTCTTCCTCCTCCAGTCCCAAGTAATCCTAGGTTAACCTGGTTCAGTTCCCTGACTTCTACCTAGTTAGCATCCACATCATCATCAGAATCCTCTGGGTTCTCACCAGTGGGATCTTCTGTTGAGGGCTGGCCCCCCTCTATACTACCGGTTTGATCTGGGCTGGATGCCTTTTCTACATCATACTCCACTAAAATATCTACCAGGTGGTTAAAGGTTGGACTCTGTCCTTGTCTCAGCCTTTCTGGCTGTACACAGACTTCTCAATTCATGAGAAGTGAATGTGTCATATTTAGAAGGTGCCCTGGGAGGGTCAGATTCTGGCAGAGGCCCACTAAGCCCTGCAGCCAAGGACATTTTCTAGTGAGGTGAGGTGTGTGCACCTACCTGCACTAAATGTTTTCCTACTAGAATCTCTCTAGGAGTTGTAGTCAGAGTGTGCTAGGCCCTTACCACCTACAACTGCTAAGTTCAGTAGAACTTTTGTATTATAAGAACTTGATTTATATGTACCTACATGTGATCTTTCAAATGATATCTTAAGATTATATGGTAAAACAACAGCAAGCTCTTATCCCATCCGCTGCACACCAATGTGAGACGTTAGCCTGGCATATGGTGTCTGTAGGAACTGGGGTAACCAGTTCCCCGGGGGTAGCCTGGCACGAGCAGGTAGGCACCCGAAAGCTTAGGTGTTAAGTGACTACACAGCACACACAACCACTGAGACAATAAAATGCTCACAATGACTGACGCCACTCCAGGGTGTTTGATTAAAAATCAAATAACTTTTATATAAGATTATGGTTCAGGAGTGGGAAAATCACAGTATCTATTACTCATAAAAGCATTTCATTAGAGGGGAGTAAAGGGAGTAGTTCAATATCCAATTTAACAGGTTGCAATAACATTTCATTAGAGAATTAGCATTCCATTACTTCACAACAAACCTTTCATTGCATTAGAAATCAGCATGGCTTAAACCAGAATAGAACATTTCATTAGGAATAACCATTTCAACAGGTTCCCAACTGTTTCATTAAAGCAAGGAGCCCTTCACTCCATAACTATGGGCCTGTAGTTCACCTTCCGGCGAGCATGCATAAACGTTTCATTAATCCTGCATAACCATTTCCTTTACCATATGTGGAGGATTTCCGCAAGGCAAGAATAAGCCGTGTCTAAGGTAAAGGGAACATAGACACACTAAGTAGAAGTTCAGGGATACACTAGGCATCAAGAATCCACATTTCAGGACCTACGCTACGCAGGCATAAACATTTCATTGGGAGTAACCATTTCAGCAGGAACTCATATCTATTTCCTTCAGGTAAGTATAAAGCCTTTCATTAAGTGTAGAATAGTTAATCAGCAGAGGTAAGCCTTTCAGAAGGCAAAGGGAACCAGGCCTCAGGTGAAAATGTGCATTTCCATGAACATATAAACTTGGCTCATGCATATAAAACCTTTCCTTGTAACACCCTCCTGTTAGAAGTTGCTCAACATTCCATTAGGTAGGAGTAGACAACCTTTCATTATGTCGGAATAAAACCTTTCATTAGACAGGCACCAGCAGATCACTGCAGTAGCAGGGGTAGACACCACTTCTCGGAGCAGGAATAAACATGTCATAAAAGGTAAACCATTTTATCCGCAGAAGTAAAACATTTCAACAGGCAAACTTAGGCGTTTTCTTAGGTCAGGATCATCATCCCGCAGGCTAAAATAAGCATCTCATTAATCTGGAATACCATGCCTAGGGTGAGAAGGAGCATTTCATGAGGGCGAAGATAAACCAGGCCCAGGCAACAAGGGGTTTGGCCCTGATCAGATCCTGGTGGAAAGATGAGCCTTTAACTTTACCCCAAGCAGGGGTTAACTCAGAGTCCAACTGTCCCTAGTGGGCTTAGTCCATGTTCTGGCCCAGCTCAGGGGCCTTCTGTGGGTAATCTGGGCCAACGGGGCCCAACAACAGTGTTCCCCAGGGGAGGGGCGAACTTGGGGCCTACTGTGGCCTTCCACCCTCCTCCCCGGGGTTTACCTTTTTCTCTTCGGCCTCTCGGGGCCCTTGCGTAGGCTCAGGGGGCTGGGGAAGGGCTCCGGCTCCTCTTGGAGCCCTCCAGTGAGGTCCGGCGACTGCAGGGGTTAACCGGGGTTCTTCGGCTCCCCGGGGAGCCCTTGCGGAGATTTCAGCTGGCCTCGGGAGGGAGGGGGCCTTTCTAGGGAAGCCCGCTCGCTCCGCTGCTCCTCCCCAGGCGGTGGGGGCTCTTGCACTCTCGCTAAGCCCTCCGGCGAGGACAGGCTGTTCCCGGGCCTTCCGTAGCGCTCACGGCCCGGGAACCAATCAGGATTCGGATTTTTAGGGGCCCGGCCACGCGGCGGGGGCATGGCTTGACTTCTCCCCATCACGTGAGGCCGGCAGAACGACTTCCTCGGCTTCAGGCCTAACGCGGCCTGGTTCTACGATCGCGGCGGCCTCTCCCAACCTCAGGGGCCACTGCGGGAATTCTTCACACCGGGCGCCGGGCTACGGCGGTGAGCTGGGACCTCAGGCACCCTCCCGGCCAGCGCCTCTGGGGAATTTGGACGCCGGGTCCGCGGCGATGACTGGGCACAGAGCTTGGGCCCTGAGAGGGGTCCACGGGGACGCCGAAGACGGTGATCCCTCACAAGGCACACAGAGGAGCAGTTTTCAGGGCCCAACGCGGCCCGCCTCGAATTCCGGCGGTGAGTGGGGGCAGCGCTCCGGGGCCCAACACAGCGCTAGACTGCTCGGCAGGCGCTCTTGGCACTTGGGGGTTATGGCGCTTCGAGGAGACGGAGCTCCCGGGCACACACGTAGCGCTGGGCAGATATAGCGCTTAGGGCAGTGAGCAGGATACAGCGCTTCACAGGCCACAGCAGGGGAGCGCTGAGGAGCAGCGCAGTTTGGCTCAGTCTCAGTTAGGTTAGCAGTGCAGACAAGGCAGGCCTTCCAGCAGTTCAGGGCTAGCGCTAAGCAGAGATAGCGCTTAGCATTCACTTCAGTGGTCACTTTCCTCAGGACAGCAAGGCAGCCAATTCAGTCAGGGGAAGTTAGGCAGGACAGCGAAGGCCCAGGTGAAGGCAGGGGGCCGCAGGTGCAGCACAGTCCAATACCTGGTTGATTCCCCAGCAGTGCTGTGGTAATTAGAAGGTCTTCTTTTTGGCGCTTGGTGGTTTTGGCGCCCTTGTAAAGAGCAGTTTCTTGGTTCTTGAAGGGGGGGTTGAGTTGAGTTGAGGGCTGCAGGCAGGGTTCCTCTGCAGGTCACTGTAGATGGTCCCTGGGTTCCCCTCCCGCCGGGCCAGATCAGTGGGCTAGCTCAGGGTACCTCACTCAGCTTAAGAGGCAGCACCTAAGTCCTGTCACTCCCAGTGGCATAAGTCCCTGACTAGGCCCTACCGCCTAAATCTCCTGCGTGGGTTCCCCAGGTCAGTGATGCCCCAACTGACTGGAAAGTTTCCCTCCCTTTCTTTTTATAGGCCGAGGTCAGGTGACCACCCTCTAAGGCGGCAAAACTAGGCTCCGCCCCTATTCCTGAAGGTGCTAGGAGCTTCCCTACACTAACTGTGGGCAGGCAAGGCAGGCTGGAATGGCAACAATGTTTGGGGTCCCTGCCAGCTCCTGGCAACTAGAATGCACCTTAACCAGACCACACTGCAGTAACAGGGGTCAGTGGCAGCCATGTTGAGGGTAGAGGGCACCTGCACCTAGCATTGATTTTAACATTACCCAGGGCATTTTAACCTCACAGGGCCTATGCCACTACATTACAAAGGGGGGACATCCTGAATTTGGGGAAGTAAAAAGCAAAAGATTTCAGTGAAAAGGGCCAAGCCCAACAGTGTCCACTAGTTCTAGTGGGCACCTTGCACCAGTCTATTCGACCCTTATTGATGGTTATTGTAAAGTCAACCTTATAAAAAGCTATCCATCCCAGTGGTAGCATGGACCAGTCATAGACTAAGACTTCAGAGAGCATGTGAAGCAAGCTGTTTGACCAATTATAATCCCTTGAATACCAAATGAAAGGACACCACACAAGGTATATATCGAATATATATGTATTTATTCCAAACACAACCCCTCTGCACTCTTTATGAGGGCAGAGGTAAAAGTACATCACAAGTTACTCAATTAGCATACGATAAGTTGCACAATATACAGTAATGCCCTAGGGGCCTCACGAACCATATACTAAAGAAGTGGTATAAGAACCACGTGAGAGTTAGACAGCAGGCCTAGGGCCTGTAGAATCGCTGGGACTACACTAAACAACCAAAGGTTAGGAAGTAGGAGGCCCACGGGAGACATATGCAGTGTCTAAACACAGTCGCGAGTGACCATTGACTTATAATGGGAAATGAAAAAGTTACAAAGTTACTGTTTTAGGACACTTCCGGATGGACTGTGATAAAACCCCTTTAGACTAGGACACTTCGAGAGTCAAGACCCACAGGAGCACCGGAGTACTCGTGTTACCTCACCCAGGGAAGCCGGGTGCATAGGGGCCTTTTGGTGTCGTGTTTCGTCGTCGTTTTCTATGGAGATCTGCAAAGAAGTGCTGCAGGCGACCAGAGGAAAAGTGTCCGGGTGGATCCAAGGGTGGATTGATGATGTGAAGAACCTGAAAGCAGAGGGGACAGAGTCTGGGTCACTAGCCAGTGACCAGGAAGGAACCAGGGAGGAACCAGGCGATGTCGAGTGCTTGAAGGTGAAGAAGGTGAGCTTGTCTCTTCAGCCACGAGGTCCAGGAGGCATCGACGATGACCAGGCACTGTATTTGAGCTGTGCCATGACGGATCTAGTGGACTGCAGTGTCGGTATCCGGATTGGACCCAACAAGCCTTGGCAACCGCAACCCATGCAGGATGTCGAGTTTGGCTCTGTTGCAGACCAGCAAGGTCTGTGGCGCTCCTCCTTTGAAGGGAAGCTGGAGCAAGCCTGGAGCAACCAGGAAAGGAGTTTAGTTCTAAAAGAAAGGCTTAAGGGGGCTCACTAGCCAATGGGCAAGGAACCCAGGAAGATGCATCAAGCTGAAATGCAAGAGCGGGCCCCACGCAGCACTCGTGGAGTGTGGAGGGCTGAGCTTTGGGGCAAATAGTGCTCGGGTCTAGAGCTCTCGTACCCCAATGTACAACTGTGAGGGTACCTTGGTAGTTGAGCAGTTAGCAAAATGCAGGATGTCCAGGGTGTCCGGTCCCACGTCTCTTGTGTCCACCATGGGTCTCAGCTTTGCTGTGGATATGAATCGGAGTTAGGGAAGTCTGAGAGTCCAGTTCCTGCGTTGCTGAGTCTTCGGGTTCTGGCGGGAGCGTCGACAAAGCAGACCGGCAAGTTACCGGTGGTGCCTGTTTGCACAGGGTGGTCACTCCTTGACCACAAGGGAGATGTCTTCCGTGTTCTAGTCAGAATAGAATGTCAAAGGTCCAAGAGTTCTATATCAAAGTTTCTTTCCAGGATAATCTAAAGTCCTGGGGACACAGCTCCTATACTTATACTAAGCTAAGGGGCTGGATTACCTGCCTAGGTCCCTTCTTTGGGTGGACCTGAGAAGGGGGTGGTTACACCCCTTTCTCTTTGGCCAGTTTCGCGCCAGAGCTGGGGCTGGAGTCCCCCAGCAACTGGTTTGAACCGGGCTATGCATGGAGCACCTTGTGTGCCCCAGGCAGTGTCTAGATGCATTCACTGAATGCAGCCCACCCTGCCCAATATACAAAACCCCTGTCTGGGGAGATGCTGACACCTCCCTGGACAGGAAACCTATTGTCCAGGCCGCTCTTACTGGAGTTTCCCCCAGCAAGAGGAGGTCAGACTCTTGTCTGTGGCAGCAGCATCCGTTTTGTGATGCTGAGGCTCTGTTTAACTTTAACCGGGTAAAGCAGTAACTTACATGTCTTTTCCCTCTAGTAGGGTGGAATGCTACCCCCGCTGCCAGAATTGTTGAGGGGTAATATTCCAAAGTGTTTGACACCTTACAACACATGTTTTGATAAAGCCAAACCAAAGTTAGCATTAACCGCGAGGATTATAATGCACTTAAGAGTATATGGTATGGCTATATCATAGAACATCTATAAGGAGATGGTTCCGAAAGCTGCAGAGAGGCTCAGCTCATGCTAGGGCACCCTCTCACATAAAACCAAGCACTCTGCCTCCAGGATTGTCGAGGCCTACCATAGAAGTGACTCATAGGTGCATATGTGTCTATATATAAGGAAGATATAGGTATACAATATCTAAGTAAGGGGTGATTACACCACCTTACCCAAACTGAGTGATCAGCCTGTGGTGTCAGTTTGGATGGCCAGCCAGGGGTGGCATAATACATGCTACAGCCCCTGGTAGGCCTTGGATGCACCTATGCCCTGGGTACCTATGGTACACTATACAGGGGCTCACAAGAGTGACCCAGTAACCAATCTGGTATGTACCTAAAGTACATGGTATCAATTTAGAGAGAGAACAGCTGGGCTGTGGGTCTGATTAGCAGGCCCACAGCCACACTAAAGTCGAAAAACTACAGAATCACAGCAAAAAGTGGGGGTGACCATAGGAAGCGGACCCTACTCTCCTACAGTGGTCACTCCTGAAAGATCCTCGTCCCCGAGCCTGGCGTGTTTCTTTGTCCCGGAGAATTCCTGTTGAAATCAACAGGGCACCCGACCAATTACTTACCTTGAAACCGATTACTCATTTTTCCTCATAGAATAACATTGACACTTTTTCTCCCAAAAAGTTTCTAAGTGACGACTTTTGAAAACTACACATATTCTTCAAAAATCAGCTGAATAACCAAAACGCATTTTCTCAACTGTTTTCAGGAAATGTCCCAGTGCTGAATCCAGGATCCAGCACTGAGTATGAAAAAGTAACGATAACCTAACTTACCTGCTTAGTGAATTTCCGCCTGTTAGAAATGGGGTTATCAATTCTATAGGGGGTAGCATGGAGCAGAGCGGCGGGCCAAACTTCAGAGGACATGTGTGAAGCATCCGCGCAGTACCCACAGACGACACACCAGGCACACCACAAAAGAGACACGACACTGCTTATGGTTGGAAAAAGAATAACTTTTGTATTAGATCCAACCTGCAAAGGTAAAACACAATAAAGCACAATAATGCACAGTAATCACAATAGGGCGCCAACTGGCGCCAGGGCGAGGATATCAGGGGGATTATTTACAAGGAAAAATGGGTGAAATAAGAAAAAGGGTTAAGGAAGTCCATTAGTGTCCAGCTGAAATAAAAAGAACATTGGCAAATGCATGAAACATAGGGTCAATATCGGAGGGCCAACGCAGGTATTAATCCTCGGCACCACCTTAGTAGTAGGCTTTTAGCATACAAGGAAACATTAGGCATAACACACACAATAAGACTTGCATTAGCACCTCCTGCAAAAGAAACAATAGGCATGCCACCTTAACATCAGGCCTAGACTGGCATATTCACATCTACCATGAGGCATCAACCTGAGCACCTGGGCACAAACAACCTCGTGGGCATACCCCTCAGCGTGAAACAGTAACCTTCCCTGTAACCATGGACGCCAGCAGGATCAACAAAACACCATCCCATGGGTCATTAAGCACCAAAAGAAAACAGTATCAAGGACACCGGCCACTGCAGGGGGCAAAACAGAGCGTTGTAGACGCAGCGCTGTAAGAGACAGCAGTCCTGCCATAAGACAGTTCTTCCCAATAAAGCCAAGCAGCGCTTCTGCTGTTCAGCGCTTGGGGGCACCATCCTCCTAATACAGCGCTTAGGAACCAGCAGTTCAGGCAGTAACACTTCCAGCAGTGCAGCGCTTCGCAGGGCAGCAGCGCCTTCACGGCACAGCGCTTTAGGGTTCTAGCCACGGCCGGACTGGGAATGAAAACCGGCCCTGGCAAAGTGCTCGGCCGCCCCCCCTGCCCCCCAGAAGGGGGTGGGGGGGAGGGGGGGGGGGCGCTGGGGGTGCGACTGAGCTCTTTGCCGGGGCCGGTTTTCGGCCGATTTTGTTACAGGGCCGCAAAAACGGCCCTGTAACAAAAACGGCCCCCAAGGGCCCAAAACCGGCCCCCACCCTTGCGGCGCTCCGGGGAATTACCCGGTGCCCTCAACGGCCAGTCCGGCCCTGGTTCTAGCGCTTAGAGTACACCGCAGCACTCACAGCGCTTGGGCCAGCAGCAGTTCCCAGGGCAATACAGCGCTTAAAACACTCACAGCAGGGCAGTCTTGGTCACGCCGCTTTGGGGACACGAGGCAGTCTCCTGCAGGCCAGCGCTTTCAAGGGCACAGCAGGCTGCAACAGTCCTGGGCAAGGTTAGCACTTTGCAGGCACACAGCGATTCTTCTAGGCACAGCGCTTTAGGATTGTGGTGCTTAGGCAGGTACACATCAGGCAGCACTCACCCAGGGCCAGGCAATCAGTTCAATCAGCGAAAGGAGGGCGGACAGTCCCAGCAGCAAGCCCCAGGGTAACTCTTCTCACCTCCTGGGGGGTCCAGTCCACGATGCCCCTTCCCTTCTAGGCGCTTCTTTGCGCAGCGCTTGTGTGGCACCAGGTCCCGGCAGCTCCAGGGACCTAGGAGGGCCCTCCTTCTTCAGGGGCCCGGGGGGACAGAGCAGTAGCACTACTGGGCCAGGTCAGCAAGTAGTGGGGGCATCATCAAAGCAGGGGGGTAGGCTTTCACCATCCCCACTGCAGCGTGGCCCTCCTCCCACACGGCAGCCTGAACTCCTGCAGTGGGGCTCCACTAGCCCTGGGGACAGTAGGGGGGTCCTGGATGGGTGCAGGGTCCAGCACACAGGCCCACGCGGCGGTATCCCCTGCAGCAGGTCCCCTTGCACTCCAGTCCCAGCTCTGTCTCTGCACATGACATCTCTACTGCTCTCCCTGTACCAGAAAGGCTGGAAGCTTCTAGAAGGTCCCTCCAAATGCTGGGATTGCTGGGTACCAGACAACTAGACCGCTAACCCACCTCAGACAGGGGAACTAGTTCTAACTGGCTCAGGGGGAGGAGTAGAGCACACTGGGTGCCAGGCTTTCCCTCCAAATGCAGGGGTGGCTGGGTACCTAACAACTAGACTGCTAACCTCCTGCAGTCAGGTGGCACAACGCACAGCCATGGCAGCCATTTTTAATACAGCATTCCATCAGGTTACATTTCTATAATGGGTGGTTAATAACTGCACACCATTGCATTGCATTGTCACATTAAACAGGGCATCTCATACCACAAATGGCTTATACAATTTTATTTACCATGGGGGAGACATCCTAAAACAGGGGGGTGAAAAGCAAAACATTTTGGGAAAAGGGGCCAAGTGTCAACTTTTGAAATGCAATAATATTCCTTGAAAATCGTACCTTTAACCAAAATGCATTTACTCACCTGTTTTCAGGAAATGTCCCAGGACTGAATCTAGGATCCAGTCCTGTGTTAGCAAAAGTAATCTGAAAAGTTATGAACTGCATTTTAGTTAAAAATCCCATTCAATTGAATGTACTATTCCTGCAATGTGTTGCAAACTGCTTTCTTAAAACTGTAACCAAAACCAGTACAAGTTACACTGCTATTTTGAACTGTGTTCATACAAGTAATTTACTACTGAAAAGTATTTTTATGCTTACCTGCACCAGGCTTGCTTGGATCTAGAAATAAAACTACAGCATATTTTTTTAATAAAACAATTAGCCTAGAGTTCAGTTCATGAGTGTGTGAGACCATTTGCCGACTGAGTGTGTACATCAAATGCTTTACACTGTCCTGATACTGCCTTACTGCTCGACCAAGCTACCACTTTAGAGAGTAAGGTTCTATCTAACTTTAGCCTCTGCCAAACCTCTGGAGACCCTTGGATTCTATACACACTGTACCTCACTTTAGTGCAGTATATACAGAGAAAGTTTCTTACAGGGAGCCATCCTGGCAATCCCGCTGGAGAGAACGTTGGGGTGTGCATTCTCAGCAGTGGGTGCCGGGATTGTAGCCTCACTGGTCGCATACATTGTACTGTCAATAAAGACATTTGTACCCGTCCCCCTTTCCTATGTGATGTCACTCCCCCAGGCCTGCATATCCTGTCCCCCTTCTTCCTCTGGGATGTCCCTCCCCCAGGCCTGTATATCCTACCCCACTTCCTCTGTGATGTCCCTCCCCTCGCCCATATTTGTACAACCTGTCCCCAGCCTTTCTCTGTGATGTCACTCTCCTCCCCAGGCCTGTACATCCTTTTCCCTCCTTCCTCTGTGATGTCACTCTCCAAGCCTGAATCTCCTGTTGCCTCCTTCCTCTGTGATGTCACTCTCCAAACCTGCATATCCTATTGCCTCCTTCCTCTGTGATGTCACTCCCCTAGGGCTGCATATCCTAGCCCCCTGCTCCCTCAGTGATGCAACTCCCCTCGCCCATATCTGTACATCCTGTCCCCAGCCTTCCTCTGTGATGTCACTCCACCATCCCTATATATCCAGAGGTGGCCAGTGAAACATCCAGTGATGGACAGTGAGGGATGCAGGCTGCGGAGGGGCATCAGTGTCGGATGTAGGTGGGTAAGCCCTCTATGTAGGGATGCCCTCCCACTCTGGCCTTTTCTCCTCCACCCTGGGAAGGGCCAGGTAGGGGCTCTCCTTTGCCCCCGCTGTATTGTCTCTTTGGCACCTTCTCAGGGCCCCAGCTTGTGTCCTGGATCTGCTGCGATATGTTGGGGGTCCCGGAGGGGGCTTCCCAGCGTACGCCTGAGTCCTTGGGTTATGAATGGTGTGAACGACAGTGACTGGGCTGGGCCAGTATGAATGGTGTGCCTGGACAGTATCGATGGTCAGAACCTTGACGTGGTGCTACTGCTCACTGGTTTTAACACAACTGGTGCTAATCTGACCTTTTGTGTGCATGGAGTGCAGGTGGAGTGTCCTGGGTGGGGATCCGTAGGTCACACTCTTCCATAGGCTCCTGGAGATAAGATATTGTAGTGGGTTTAGAGGAGAGGACAGCACAAATATTACACTTGAGGGTGCAGTAGAAGGGGGGGGTGTCAGTGGAGTGGTCTGTCAGACAATAGGAAGAATCAGAGTAGAGCCCTGGGGGGTCGGGCATGGAGAAATGGAGCCTCATGAGACAGAGTCAGGGAGAGTCATGAAGTAATGGTGTGTCACAAGAGGGGAAAGGAGTGTCACTAGAGAGTCTGATAGTGCCACTAGATGGGCAGGGGGTGTCACTAGAAGAGTGTTGGAAGAGCTGTGTGTGTCAGAGGGACAAAGAGTGTCTGGAGAGGACTAGGGAGCAGCAGGGAGTGTCACTGCAGGAGCAGCAGTGTCAGAAGGGCTGATCGTGTCAGGAAAGAGGCAGGGAGTGTCAGGAAAGTATGAGGGAGGGGCAGGGAGTGGCATGAGAGCATCAGCGAGTGTCCCTAGAGAGTTGGGGAGTTTCACTAGAGAGTCAGGGAGTGCCACTAGAGGGGCAGGGGGTGTCACTACAGGAGCAGGTGTCCGAAGGCAGCTGCATAGCCCTTATATGGCCTAAGAAGGATATCCATAAGTCTCTGAAAGGTAGCTGGTGCCCCAAGGAGGCCAAAATGTAAGACTTTAAGGTAGAGTCCAGTAGGTGAGGAAAATGCTGTTTTCTCTTAGGCTGATGGTTCCAGGTGGATCTGCCAATATCCGTTGATTAAGTCAAGGAGGATGATGTAAGAGGCTCACCCCAGATTCCCAATCAATTCATCCAACCAGAGCATAGGATAGGTGTCAAATGTTGATCTGCTATTCTATTGTCTAAAATCTATGCAGAATCTAATGCTACCATTAGGTTTTGATACTAATACCAGCCGAGAACACCGTGCACTATTGGATGGTTCAAATATATCATCCGTTAACATGTTCTTTACTTCTTTTTCTACTGCTTCCCTAAGTGCTTCTGGGATTCGATAGGGTCTTAGACGGACAACCTGACTGTCCTCAGTGACCATATCATAATACACCAGCTTGGTTCGACCCGGTGCAGTGGAAAAGACACCCCTGTACTGCCTGGTGAGTTTTTTTGCCTGATGTTTCTGGGTAATGTTTCGAGAATTGCCCAGCTGCGTTGAGGTCCCTTCACAGCCCCTATCCTCAGGACTGAAAGCTAGCTCCAAAGGTTGTAAGTCAGTTAAACACATGGCAGAGAATCTCTCCTCCGCCCTTGTTTTATGGTCACTTTCCCATATCTTGAGAAGATTGACATGAAAGATCTGTTCACCCTTACGCCTTTAGGGTATGGCCAGCTTATAATTCACAGGTGCGATTTGGGATACTATTTTGCCTGGCCCTTGCCTGCGTGCTAATAGTTTATTAACCACAGATGGAAGCAAGACCAGGACTTTATCCCCCCCTTAGTTCTCTCGTTTTATCAGTCTTGTCCTGGGCTTTCTCACCATTATTATGCACCTCCACCCATAGACTTTGGACTTTCTCTTTGAGGTCGATAGTGTATTCTAGGTGTCCTTGCCCCTCATCCTCTTCGCCCACGGTTCGGCTGCCATATCCAGTAAGGTTCCAGGCTGTTGTAAAAACAAATTCAATGGGACTGTACCCAGTGGATGATTGTGCACGGGTACGAAGAGCATATAATATAATACTAGAGGAAGCTTGCACTCCCTATACCTTGTTGTTTCAGATATCAGTTTTTTAGGATGGTTTGGTTATACTGCTCTACCAGGCCGTCCGTCTGTGAATGGTAAATGGAGGTTCGAATTTGGGTTATATCCAAGATGGTGCAAATCTGTTTAATTTGGACATAAATGGAGCCCCCTGGTTAGTAAGCAGCTCCTTGGGGACCCCACCCTTGAGAAGAACTCAAGAATCACAGGGTCTACTGCAGTTGTGGTCATGCTGTAAAGTGGAATGGCTTCTGGGTAGCGTGTTGCATAGTCGACAAGGACAAGAATGGATTGTAGCTACATACAGAGGTGACCAATGGACCAACGAGGTCGATTCCCACCCTGGAGAAAGGAAAAGACACACAGATGTTGGACTGAATGCAGAGCAAATCAGACATTCACGCCCAGTTACATATCTGGGTTAAATCCATTGTTATTTTGCTGACCGTGCCAATCCAGTTCAGACATGGCCATATGCAAATCAGTCTTGACCCTGTGCCTCATGGGAACAGTCCAGCCCGAACTGCCAAATCAGGTACTCCCTGGACCAGAAACAAGAATCCCGGGACAGGTTTCAGGGCATCACCCCTCAGCAGCCAGGCTAGCTTGAATCCAGTGGTACAGTGAGCCCTGACCCACGTCTGGGTATACCCGGCGCACTTAGGACGAGAAAGCAAAAGACACACAGATGATGAGCAAATCAGACATTCACCCCCAGTCTGACTGTGAACATTTGCCTCCTAAGTGAAAAGCACAAAACAGTCACCCTGTGGGGTGGTTTTGAGACATAAATCTGGGCAGTACCAACTCAATTACTAGGCCCTGTGTCCTTTTCTTCACAAGGGTATAACACACCTGGAGACACGGAACAGAGTCCAGGAAACCCCACTGGGAGAACCAGCAGAAGACACCGACCGACTTTTGGTGAGTCAGCCTTATCTTGGAGTAACAAAACAGTTTCACAATAAAATTCATTATACCATAGTCGTGTCTCATCCCTATTACTGTGACGTACCCCTAACCCTAAGTAGGTAACAAATGGATTATGCAACCTTAGAACATGACAACACAGACTCCCAAGGAATCCTGGTAACAGACCTAGAACTCTTTGGCTCAGTCAATCGTGCATTCACAGAGATATACAAAAAGTACACAAAGTGGCGTTTCAATATTTGTTGAAGCGGTGTGATCCTTGTATGAAATATATGCGCTGTGATGAGTAATAGAAGCAAATGAGAGTACTTATCATCACTAATACAATAAAAAGAATACACAGTTCCACGATTGTGCTAAAGCTGTCTATATATATATATATTAATCGATCAAAAGACGGTCGCCCTCCAAAGGTACTCATCAAGGGTTCTTTCACCCACACTACCATCAACGCGTTTCACCACAAGGACTTGTTCACGGTTGGGGAAGTCTGCTCACCATTTCAATGTATACTGCTCTCCACATTAGCCCTGTGGAGTGTGGGGGTGTGCGGGCCGGAATAACAGGTATGGAGGCCGGATGTATTGTGCTATGGTTAGCACGAGTTTTATTGTATATAACAAAGGCAAGGTCTTGGGCACGGTGTTTAGGTACAGTCCTTGTGGGTCGGGATGGTTCCTAGTGAGGAGGGTCCGCAGGTGAGAACACAGGCAGGATGTCCACAGCAGGGCTGGTGTGCTTCTTCCGGGTTGCGGGTCTTGGGGCGTCCCTCGGAGATAATGGAAAGAGACACAGGGCAGTTAGTTCCAATAGACACGGAACTCGGTCGACTGACACCGGCACCGGGAGTGTGAGGGCGGAAATAGACCGTGAGGGAGGACGGTAGGGTAGGGGAAGAAGGGAAAGATAAGACAGGATGTAGGGACAGGGTGAAAAAGGGGGGTGTTGGGTGGACGATAATGTACAGTGGAGGGTGTTTATAATATACAGTGGTGTGCGCGTGACTTCTGTGCATGCGGTAAAGATTTACACTATTTACACTATCTACACGGGGAGGGGGAAACACGGAGAATGGTAACAGTTTACTCACGTGCCCCGCCGTAACTCTCATCCGAGTTACGGCCGCTTTCCAGCCACCTCCTGAGGATGCCACCAGTCCTCGCACCAAATGTCTTCCTCTTCCTCCTTCGCTCGCCTCGTCCTCTCTCCTACAGACTCCGCTGTCGGTCCTCCGCGTCTCGCCAACTCCTGCCAGGAGTCCACCGCTGGGAACCCTGTCTCCTCGGCGTCGCTGGCTTTTCTATCATCTGACCGGGTTCCTGGGAAACAGCTTCCGGGGTCAAGCGGGGTCACTTCCGGTCCGTCGGTAGCCGGCGCACTTCCGGGGTCAATCCAGGTCGCTTCCGGTCCGCTGTGTTCCGGTGATGCTGTCGGCGCCTGCAGGGAGACAGAGAGAGGTGTAGCCGGTTTTGGCTGCGGGTTAGTGATGCCGCCCGTATGGGCGTTCCTACAGTCGCGCTGAGCCCGGGAGGGAAGGGGCATCCCTTTACAAGCCCATTATGGGGCATTGTGGGATACGTAGTTTCCACATTATATCAACAAATATTTACAAGTATTTATAGTTTTTTCATTCCATTATGTAGCTCATTTTAGTCCTCTTAGGGCTAGATGTAGGTAATTCTAATTTACCGACTCATAAATACCGAATTTTACCGATTCGGTATTTATGAATTGGTAAATTAGAATATGGAGATGTAGGTGAATTTATTTTTTGAAATACCGAATCTGTAAAAATCGGTATTTACCGAATCGGTATTTCACATTGATTCCTATGGGCCTTGAAGCCCATAGGAATCAATGGGCAATACCGATTCGGTATTTACCGATTCGGTAAATATCGAATCCTGCAAGGGTGCAGGGGGTGGCACTTTGACACCCTCTAGCACCCCGAATACAGGCACGTGTAACATGTGGCACACATACATGCCCTAAGGGCATGTCTGTGTGTCACATTGCACAGGTGTGCATGCACACCTGTATTCGGTATTTTACCACCCAATAGGATTGGGTGGTAAAATACCAACTCTTAAGGGCCTGTGGCACTCTTTGAAGTGCCACCTCCATCTCATTTACAGAATCGGTAAATTTACCGATTCGGTATTTTACCGATTCTGTATATTTACCGAATCGGTAAATTTACCGATTCTGTAAATGACATGCCCCCTACATGCTAAATCCTAAATACCGGTCGGTAACGGCCGACATCGGCCGTTACCGACCGGTATTTGAGCTCCTACATCTGGCCCTTAACATGTAAACATGATGTTATCGCACAGGTATAGTGCAATGGAGCCTGAGTGACTCTACTCTAACATGTAGTCCGTTGACCATCGACATGTGTGAGTATACAATGTATGATTATATTTTCTTACTAGTCCGTGTATTGCTTATGATAGTTGAAATTGCTAATTTTCTCTCTTCTTGGTCCTTATAGATAGACAAAAAGGCCTTCATCAGTGTTGAGAATTTTATAATCAATTTTGATTCCAGTCGTCTCGACTTCAATGTCCTGTCTCTCCCCGTCTCATGGGTTGGGATGTGTGCTATTCTATAGTACACATCCCAACCTGGGACGCAAATAGATACTGCTTGAGCAGCATTGTGATTGGCTGAGGGGAGGGAGGGAGTCTGGCTACCTGCTTCCTGTTCCAGGAGAGCAGAGAACACGCGGGACATGGTACCCGGGACCTGGCCAGGTTTAATCACCTTTATTTTTTTTAATTAAATTAACTCCCCCCACCGTGCGACCCCATGAACCCCTACCCGCGAGTCGTGCCGGCCGCAACTGTTCACGCCCCACTCTGCTGACACTCCCTCCTCCCTCTCTCCTCACACCTATGGCCCTCTACCTGTATACTGTGCACCTCTCCTGACACTCCCTGCTCCTCTCTCTGCCCCTCCTTACTCCTCTCCTGCCCCTCACAAATGCCTGCCCCTCTCCAAACACTCCCTGACCCTCTTCTGACACATACGGCTTAGTTTGACCGCGAGGTAACGACGGACAGAGCGTGGCCTCTTTTTCCTGAGCCGTTGCCAGGTGAGGTGGGGTCCACTCCTCGTCAAACATGGGTACGACCTGCGTCCAATGTCTGGCAGAGGATTTGAACACCTGAAAGCCAGTTATATGGTTGTATCTTTCCAATCGTATAATAGTCTTTATAATCTTTAAAGGTTTTCACATCGCAGTAGCAATATATAATTTATGTGGTCCTGAAGAAAACCTAGGATTAACTATCCCTATGGCTGAAACATGTTGACCTATTAATACAGCTATTATTTAAAACTGTTTGCACTGTTTTAGTGTCAATAAACTAACTTTTCTCTTGCGATCCACTTTTAATCTCACTCTCACTTTCTATGCACTGCGCCCATCACCTTTAGAACCACCTCTTCACATCTGCGATATTGCGGAGAGCTCTCTCTCTTGAATACCTAAAAAACATCCGTGAGCTCCCTTCTCAGCACAAGAAGGTTGTAGCCCTTGGTCACCCTAGCGTGGAGACCCAGATGATGAAGCAGGTCACCTTTGGTGAGTGATGGGAATCCGTCCTATTTAAAGGATTTTCCTCTGTAAATGTGTTCTTTCCTGAGCTATATCCTCCCTCTGTTTATCATACCATTGAGTCACAGCTCTTTTATTCATTGCAATCCCCTACGGGTCTATTTACGTTATTGCCTCTTCTGACAGTCCCTGCCCCTCAAAAAGTGCCTAGAAACCAGATTGCCTGCTGAGAGGGAAGGTGCCTACCAACCCTGGAAGAGGAGAGACTGCTCAGGAGGCAGTAGGTATAGTGTGACCCTGGCGGGGTGAGGTCTCGCAGAAGAGGAGGCTGGAGAGCGCTCTTTACGCCATAGTGTCGCGGGCAGCAGTCTCTCCTCCTGCGGTTCTTGGAAGGAACCGTGCAGTACAACCGAAGGTCACCAGAGAATAGCTCATACAGTGGACCTTGCTTCCAGTGACTGCAGTGTTGTCTGCTTGTGGCTCTCTCAGTGGGAGGGTTGAATTGTGCTATCACAATCCTGTGGAGACCTCTTCTTGGAGTATGGCAATCGACTTTGTGTGGCCTGGGAACCCTCCCTCAAAGACGGTACTATATTGAAGTAAAGTTAAATTTTTTTTTTTTTTTTTTTTTTGAAAACCTTTATTTGCATCAATAAGATATACAGTCGTGGGCCCACAACCAATTTGGCCGGCTACAATTCAAAAAGCGATCAAAAGTCGTAGTAATCAACACAAGACCAATCGGCAGGCAAGCAAACATATTTAAAACATTGCTAAGAAAAGGACACACCACTTTAACGGCCCGGTCCCAGGAACAATGAAGGTTCATTTTATAATAAGGGGACGAAGCTCATGGCAGGTTCGTGTAGAGTACGGGAAGCCCGGTGTACAGAAATACACCCTCGCCAGAATGAAAAGATGGGGGGGGGGGGAGGAAGTGAAGACACAAGGTCATCGCAATACAAAACAAATGCAGAATATACGAAAAGCATACAAGTATTATCAGCATCTCATGTCTCCCACCCCATGATACGCTAACAAACGCTAAGGGAGCGGATAAATGGGACTAACTCAACCAACCCGCCATACTAGCCCGGGGAAAAAAGGAGGGGGGTGGGAAGGGGGGGGGGGAGAAGGGGAGGGGGAAGAGGGGGAAAAATAGGGGGGACACTGAGGGAAGGAATCCATTAAGGACAAGAACGGGAAAAAGGGAAGAAAAAGGAATAAAAAGAAAGAAAATAATAGGAGAAACACAGCGTGCAAGAGAGGCGCCACTCCGGGCCACGCGACCCGTGGCTAATAACACAGAAGAAGTAAGAGGCTGGCGAGAAGAAGGGTATGGAGTCGCGACGGAAAACATCAAAACTGATAAAAGTGGCATAGCAACAGACTCCAACCCACTCCTGCCAGAGAAGCGAGGACAGAGGCGGCACCTCTATAAAGGGATAGAAAAGGGCCATAGAACCAAGAAAATAAACATCTGAAAGACCCCGCCCACCCGTCCCACCCCGCACCCCTGCAGAAGGCTACGGCCTACCCTCCCAACAGCGTGCCTGTCGCCCTAATCCGAAACCCGAAATATAGTAGAGAAAGAGAGAAGAATAAAAAGACAAAAAAGAAAGGAAAGGAAGGAACATGAAACAAAAACAATACGGGAGGGAGGAGCCAGAGGATACAAACAAACACACTCGGCTGCGGCCCTTCCCCGACCATAAGATGAATAACTACCAGATCAACATTACATCTTCACATACATCAATAACCCGCAAGGGGGGGGGGGGAAGAGGGGGAATTTCGTGGTGTAAAGTCTCACAATATCGAGAGTACAAGCGATAATACGATGGACAGGTAAACCAGCAATCTATCAATGTTGTGCAACTCATCCCCCAGCCCTTCCTAACCACGAAACCAACCCAGTAAAGGACAACATGGTGCAGACCATCCAATACAGAACAATCGTAATAGTGACTAGGGTTACGGCAGTGACGCAGAGTAGGGAGAGTCACCAAGCCAATGGGATACAAAAAATCAATAAAACAAGTCAATTGTAGCAGCAACAACAGGACAGGCAAAAATAAGCAGGTGTCCAGTCTCGCAATCCGACAGTGTAAAGGCACCCCTCCAGGATAAAGACATGAATCCATCGAAGCGGGAGCAAGCAGCAGTCCGCCACAGTTCCCAACTACCCGGGAAGGAGCAGGTCTCCACGTCGTGTGCAAGTCATCGAAGTCCGGGTGGTGGAAAATTGGAGGTTCAAAAGCCACCGGGACATCAAGCGACCGAAGTACAGAGGCATCGACCCTCGGGGCAGCCAGAGGGGGCAGAACAATGGAGGCAGCAGGCCGATAGAGGTGCATGAAGGAGCGTCGACCCAAAATGGCGGCGGGCCGGATGGAGTCGGTAGAAGCACCGGGAGCCAAGACAGCGTATAAGGACAGCAAGGCGTCTAGGACATCTCTGAGCGTGGGCTAACGAGCACACGCCCAGGCCCCCGTGCGGTCCGGCCAGCAAAGTTCTGCGGTGCAAGGCGGAGCATCCCCCACGGTGCCGGTAGCCATCTTGTGAGTTTCGCCGCCCCGCACTCCACCGTGGGCCTCCAAACGGTTCCCAAATGTAGGACTTTACAAGACTCCGGAGGTTCCCAGCAACGGCCTCACTGGCACAGAAAGGGTAGACGCTCGATGGGGGAGGGGGGCCCCCGCACGAACAGCGGCGGGCCCTACAAACGAGAGCCAAGTGCGGGGTCCAGGGCCGCCGGGAAGAACAAAGGCGAAGGGGCCCCTCCACACAGTCAGCCCCGGCACATCTCACCCCCCTCCAGCCGCACGGTCCGCAAATCGGGGCCGATCCAGGAACTCCGGGGCATACACACAACGGCTCCCACCAGTGTCTCTCTCTCTCGGCCGGGGCCGGCAATCTCAGCACCGCCGGTCGGGTCCCACAGACGAGGTCCCGGTCTCAAGCACCCGGAGGCCCCAATCTTCTCGAGGACAGAACTGCGGACCCACAGCACGCAGGAGCCTCCGGACCAGACGGTGAGTAGGAGTAGATCATCAAGTTCCAATAGCTGTAGTGAAGTATCGTCGCGGTACAGGATAAAGTACAGGATATTCGAAGTTGGCCGGAGGGCCGACGGAGCCGAGCTAAAAGGCGACCATCGCGCTCTCTAAAGTTACATTCTTGACTTCGACTGGCAATCTCTCATTCCTTCTAAGACTTTAACTTACATGTTTGATTTGGCCTTCTGAAAATATTGTCCACTGTATTAAATATTATTGAAGGTTGTTGAAGCATTAGTTTTGTGAATATGTTTCAGGACACCCAGGGGGAGTCAGAGAAGCAGTATTCTGGAGCTGAGAGCTGATCCTGCTCGGTGGCCCAGGAGTCTTCGGGTATCCTTGTTTGAAGACATAAAGTGAACCTCTACGGAAAGAGAGGAACATATGGTAAGCACAACACATGGAATACAAAGCGTAATAACAGAAGGGGCCTAGTAATATGCTCAAGGAATAACTGTGAGAAAGTGCCATCTTTCTTGCATTGGTATGCCCCCACTTTTTTCTGAACTGCTGATGTACTTTGACTGAGTGTGCCCTGGATTCCTGCCAACCAGGTACCCAGGGCCTGTGTTCCTTCCCTAAAACTCTGCTGAAACAAAAGACCCAATTGGCATCTCTGGCCACCTGTCAGCCCCTAATAAATGGTACCCTAGGTACCCAGGGCATGGTGACCAGGGAAGACCCTGAGGACAGCAGCACTTTTTGTGCCGCCCTCAGGGGCCCTGTACCCTGGCACCCACACACTGCCTTTGCAGGCTGAGTGCCTAAGTACAGAACTAAAACAAGAGTCGACATGGCACACATCCCTGTGTGTCATGCCCACAGAACCCACTGCCCTGGCATGCTTCAGTCACCCCTCTAGCTGGGTGCCCCATGCCGGAGGTGAGGGCACAGGTGCATAAGCCCTGTGCCCCTACAGTACCCAGGGCCATTCCTGGGCACTGTAAGTGCAGTGATGCCATCAGAGTATATGGTGCTGGGAGGTTGTCATTAGGAACTCCACAGCACCATAATGGCTACACTGAAGACTGACAAGTTTGGTACCAAACTTCTCAGCACATTAAACCCGCACTGATGCCAGTTTGAGATTTAATGTAAAATGCACCAGAGGGCATCTTGGAGATGCCCTCTGAAATCCTAACCTACAATCCACGTCTGATCTAGGTGGCTGCAGAGGCTGCCACACAGCAGACATGTTGCTGGACCCCTGGGTGGAGAGCCCCCCGCTCTCCTGGGCCTGCGACAATGGGCGAGGTGCTATGTCTCCTCCCCCAGGATGGACAGGGGGACGCTTCAAAGGCATGCCGCCTCTGAGAGCTTCTCCAGAACATTTGCTGTACCCAGCAACTGGCCCCCACCAGTTCTGCCCCCACTCTGGCGGGAAGACTGGCGGGAAAAACTACGTCAGGAAGGGGGGGGTGCCAACCGTTGCCAACTCCACCCTTCAGGTGGAGGATTCGCGAGGTGAAGCACGACCCCGGGCTCCAGCCATCTTGTAGATGGGGAGCCCTGCCCAATCCCAGATAGGCTCCTGCCCCCCTCCCACAGGAGAGGAGCAGGCTAGGGGGTATACTCACCCCAGGACAGGGACCCATTGGTCCCTGCCCTGGCCCTACCTGTAACACCCCTAAATTTAGTATTTAGGGGTTCCCTGAACCTTCCTTCCTCAGATCCAGATCCCGAAACAAGAAAGTAGAACAAGGAACAGGAAGACCCGCCGTGCAGCTTCTAACAACTGGACAACAACAACTGACTTGGCCCCAGCCCTACCGGCCTGTTGATCCTGGAACCTGCTCCTGCCTAAACCCGGCGACTCCCGCGGACAGCAACCTTGGGACACCCAAAGGACCTGCCAGCCTTGTCCCTCTCGAAGATTGGAACTACCATCAGCAGAGGCTCTGCTGCAACAACCCACCTGGTGCCCACCAGGAAGCTCCGGACCAGCCCACTCTGCACCAGCCGAGCCCGGGCCTGGCCAACCCAAACCAAGAACACGAGAATGTCCCCCCGGCCACTGGGACCCGTAGTCCAGTGCCCAAAGACCCTCCTCGACGAACCAGCCGACGCCTGCAGATTCAGAACCAGGGGCCACCCCAACCGTGACCAGTCGAGGGTAAGCTTTTCCGACACCCAAAGACACCCCTGCATCCGGCGCCCGCAGCCCCCTGTGCCTCCCTTTGGGGTACCTACCTGTGCTCCAAGATCCCAACTTACCTCTCGAAGTGATGGTCGCCCCTGGAGAGACTCCATCCCCGAGCCTGCGGCCTTTGTTCCCTTTTCAAGATCCTCTTTGGATAATATTGAGCGCCCAACGGCTCAAAAGCACCCTGCACCCAGCCGCCCGAGTGCACTACCGAAGTAATCCATAAAGTAATCAACTATACTTTCCTATGAAAGCCATTGAGCTCAGTGCTAGAGTGTGGTGCAGAACTGTATTACTATTAGCTAACTTGTGATCATTGTGTGTATAAACTTATTGCTCCTCTGCAAAGTATTTAACTGAGAGTACTCGAACCTCGAAAAGTATATTTTGTTACAACTGTTGTTTCTAAAAATAAAACAACTATATCTAAGGATATAATAACCATTGGCCTGGAGTTCAGTCCTTGAGTGTGTGAAACCTTTTGCTGACTGAGTGTGTACAACAAATGCTTTACACTGTCCTCTGGTACTGCCTTACTGCTCGACCAAGCTACCACTTTAGAGAGTAAGGTCAGTCCTGACTTTAACCTCTGTTATACCTCTGGGGTTTGGTGACTCTATACACACTGTACTTTATTCTAGTCCAGTATATATAGAGCCACTTTCCCACAATAACTCACTTGCCTTCCTGTAGTTGATAACACTGAGGAGCCCCAGACCATGAACAAGCCTTGATCCTGGAGGAGGAGAGTCTGCAACAAAGCACAGTAAGAACTGAAGAGAAGCAACCGGCAGCTACTGACCGATAAAGGAATCAGAGGGAACCCAAAGAGAGAAAATAAAGGAAGAGGAGAGGAAGCTGCCAGACACTGACCACAGGGGATTTCACTGTTTATACTGCCACTGCCCTTGATGACCCGGCACTGACCCAACAAAGTGAAAGCATAAGGTCTGGTGTTAGCGAGCGCACATGCCCTCGGTGTTAGCGAGCGCACATGCCCTGGTGCTAGCGAGCGCACAGATCCTGGTGTTAGTGAGCGTACATGCCCTGGTGGTAGCAAGCGCAAATGCCCTGGTGGTAGCAAGCGCACATGCCCTGGTGTTAGCGCGCGCACATGCCCTGGTGTTAGCGAGCGCACATGCCCTAGTGTTAGCAAGCGCACACGCCCTAGTGTTAGGAAGCGCACGCGCCCTAGTGTTAGCAAGCGCACGCGCCCTGGTGTTAGCGAGCGCACACGCCCTGGTGTTAGCGAGCGCACATGCCCTGGTGTTAGCAAACGCTCACGCCCTGGTGTTAGCGAGCGCACATGCCCTGGTGCTAGCGAGCGCACATGCCCTGGTGTTAGCGAGCGCACATGCCCTGGTGTTAGCGAGCGCACATGCCCTGGTGTTAGCAAACGCTCACGCCCTGGTGTTAGCGAGCGCACATGCCCTGGTGTTTGCGAGCGCACATGCCCTGGTGTTTGCGAGCACACACGCCCTGGTGCTAATATGGCGTTCCTCTACAAGACATGTATAGAGCGGCACGTGGCACCAACGTGGCCACCAATGCTTCTGGTTCTCATTATTGTCTAGATGTATGGCGGAGAACACGTGGTTCTTTATCTACGGATGCTTCAGTGGCCACCTCATTATGTGTCCTTAAAATAAAATGTTCAATTCATACATCTTGTGTGTCCTTTTTATCTTTCTTCGTGAATGTGAGGAGTGGGAGGGGGACGAGGCACTGGGCGGGAATGCTCGGATTAAAATAATCTTCAGATATGACCAACAAAGAGGGTGAAAATGGAGATGAAACAGGAGTGAGGGGAGAGATGGACTGAGACTCTGAAGGGCACTCACTCCCATAGACCTATCAAAAGTGTACTTCACAATCTGACACTTTCATAACTGAGACATTTCCAGTTATAAATATTGAGTGTCCTTTTTATCTGAAATGGAATAAAAATGTCTGTAATTGGCATTGGCAAAGCTGATAGATCTGGCTTGCTTCAAGGGTAGGTTTATTGTTTTGTGATATATCTAGACACTCGCAGAGAGGTACAGAAATCCTAACCTCGGGGCATGCTGTACTAAGAACAAGATTCAAGCTCACATGTTTCAGACCCTGCCTTTAAATTCAAGGTTCACGCCTCTTCCCAAGGATTCCCCAGCTATGCTTCTTTGGCCACTCCCCTTTTGAAGACACCCCACCTTTTTCATCTGACTTCCATTACTGGAGCTGTGCCCAACCCATCAGTAGGGTGGCCATCTTTCTATCTTCAGTTTATAAATAGCATTGACTGCTGCCATCAGAGAGTGATACGCGTCACTAATCAAAGTACAGGCGGTGATGCGGGCATCCCTTCTATTTGCGTTAGACGAACACGTGATGCGTGGCACTTGGGCGAAGTGTGCGGTGCATTACAGAGGCAACAATGAGCAGTCGCGTGGATGGGAGGTGAAACACGGGGTTCAAAGGTTATTCGGCACGTGCTGACAGCATACTGCGCTCAGGGTGTCTGCGTCATTACTGGAAGGTAGAAGGGGCACATTTCATGAGGGGGAGGGGCTATAACATTCTGAAAAATGAGCTCACTCCCCTGCCTCCCTATTCCTTCAAGGATCCCCGCCCTCTAACATTCAAAGCTCTGTTAATGTCTCACCGCTCTCAGATGCCCCTGCCGCCTCTCCCGAGACACCCAGCCCTTCCGACACTCCTGCTCCTGTAGACACTCCCTGCCTCTCTCCTGAGTCACCCAGGCCTTCCGACACTCCTGCTCCTGTAGACACTCCCTGCCTCTCTCCTGAGACACCCAGCCCTTCCGACACGCCTGCTCCTGTAGACACTCCCTGCCTCTCTCCTGAGACACCCAGCCCTTCCGACACGCCTGCTCCTGTAGACACTCCCTGCCTCTCTCCTGAGACACCCGGCCCTTCCGACACTCCTGCTCCTGTAGTGCACTCCCTGCCTCTCTCCTGAGACACCCAGCCCTTCCGACACGCCTGCTCCTGTAGTGACACTCCCTGCCTCTCTCCTGAGACACCCAGCCCTTCCGACACGCCTGCTCCTGTAGACACTCCCTGCCTCTCTCCTGAGACACCCAGGCCTTCCGACACTCCTGCTCCTGTAGACACTCCCTGCCTCTCTCCTGAGACACCCAGCCCTTCCGACACGCCTGCTCCTGTAGACACTCCCTGCCTCTCTCCTGAGACACCCAGCCCTTCCGACACGCCTGCTCCTGTAGACACTCCCTGCCTCTCTCCTGAGACACCCGGCCCTTCCGACACTCCTGCTCCTGTAGTGCACTCCCTGCCTCTCTCCTGAGACACCCAGGCCTTCCGACACGCCTGCTCCTGTAGACACTCCCTGCCTCTCTCCTGAGACACCCAGCCCTTCCGACACGCCTGCTCCTGTAGTGGCACTCCCTGCCTCTCCCGAGACACCCGGCCCTTCCGACACGCCTGCTCCTGTAGTGACACTCCCTGCCGCCTCTCCTGAGACACCCAGCCCTTCCGACAAGCCTGCTCCTGTAGTGGCACTCCCTGCCTCTCTCCTGAGACACCCAGCCCTTCTGACACGCCTGCTCCTGTAGTGGCACTCCCTGCCTCTCTCCTGAGACACCCAGCCCTTCCGACACGCCTGCTCCTGTAGACGCTCCCTGCCGCCTCTCTCCTGAGACACCCAGCCCTTCCGACACGCCTGCTCCTGTAGACACTCCCTGCCTCTCTCCTGAGACACCCAGGCCTTCCGACACTCCTGCTCCTGTAGACACTCCCTGCCTCTCTCCTGAGACACCCAGCCCTTCCGACACGCCTGCTCCTGTAGACACTCCCTGCCTCTCTCCTGAGACACCCAGCCCTTCCGACACGCCTGCTCCTGTAGACACTCCCTGCCTCTCTCCTGAGACACCCGGCCCTTCCGACACTCCTGCTCCTGTAGTGCACTCCCTGCCTCTCTCCTGAGACACCCAGGCCTTCCGACACGCCTGCTCCTGTAGACACTCCCTGCCTCTCTCCTGAGACACCCAGCCCTTCCGACACGCCTGCTCCTGTAGTGGCACTCCCTGCCTCTCCCGAGACACCCGGCCCTTCCGACACGCCTGCTCCTGTAGTGACACTCCCTGCCGCCTCTCCTGAGACACCCAGCCCTTCCGACAAGCCTGCTCCTGTAGTGGCACTCCCTGCCTCTCTCCTGAGACACCCAGCCCTTCCGACACGCCTGCTCCTGTAGTGGCACTCCCTGCCTCTCTCCTGAGACACCCAGCCCTTCCGACACGCCTGCTCCTGTAGTGGCACTCCCTGCCTCTCTCCTGAGACACCCAGCCCTTCCGACACGCCTGCTCCTGTAGTGGCACTCCCTGCCTCTCTCCTGAGACACCCAGCCCTTCCGACACGCCTGCTCCTGTAGTGGCACTCCCTGCCTCTCTCCCGAGACACCCAGCCCTTCCGACACGCCTGCTCCTGTACTGACACTCCCTGCCTCTCTCCTGAGACACCCAGCCCTTCCGACACGCCTGCTCCTGTAGTGGCACTCCCTGCCTCTCTCCTGAGACACCTAGCCCTTCCGACACGCCTGCTCCTGTAGTGACACTCCCTGCCGCCTCTCCCGAGACACCCAGCCCTTCCGACACGCCTGCTCCTGTAGTGACACTCCCTGCCTCTCTCCTGAGACACCCAGCCCTTCCGACACGCCTGCTCCTGTAGTGGCACTCCCTGCCTCTCTCCTGAGACACCCAGCCCTTCCGACACGCCTGCTCCTGTAGTGACACTCCCTGCCTCTCTCCTGAGACACCCAGCCCTTCCGACACGCCTGCTCCTGTAGTGACACTCCCTGCCTCTCTCCTGAGACACCCAGCCCTTCCGACACGCCTGCTCCTGTAGTGACACTCCCTGCCTCTCTCCTGAGACACCCAGCCCTTCCGACACGCCTGCTCCTGTAGTGACATTCCCTGCCTCTCTCCTGAGACACCCAGCCCTTCCGACACGCCTGCTCCTGTAGTGACACTCCCTGCCTCTCTCCTGAGACACCCAGGCCTTCCGACACGCCTGCTCCTGTAGACACTCCCTGCCTCTCTCCTGAGACACCCAGCCCTTCCGACACGCCTGCTCCTGTAGTGACACTCCCTGCCTCTCTCCTGAGACACCCGGCCCTTCCGACACTCCTGCTCCTGTAGACACTCCCTGCCTCTCTCCTGAGACACCCAGCCCTTCCGACACGCCTGCTCCTGTAGTGACACTCCCTGCCTCTCTCCCAAGACACCCGGCCCTTCCGACACTCCTGCTCCTGTAGACACTCCCTGCCTCTCTCCTGAGACACCCAGCCCTTCCGACACGCCTGCTCCTGTAGACACTCCCTGCCTCTCTCCTGAGACACCCAGCCCTTCCGACACGCCTGCTCCTGTAGACACTCCCTGCCTCTCTCCCGAGACACCCAGCCCTTCCGACACGCCTGCTCCTGTAGTGACACTCCCTGCCTCTCTCCTGAGACACCCAGCCCTTCCGACACGCCTGCTCCTGTAGTGACACTCCCTGCCGCCTCTCTCCTGAGACACCCAGCCCTTCCGACACGCCTGCTCCTGTAGTGACACTCCCTGCCGCCTCTCTCCTGAGACACCCAGCCCTTCCGACACGCCTGCTCCTGTAGTGACACTCCCTGCCGCCTCTCTCCTGAGACACCCAGCCCTTCCGACACACCTGCTCCTGTAGTCACACTCCCTGCCTCTCTCCTGAGACACCAAGCCCTTCAGACACGCCTGCTCCTGTAGTGACACTCCCTGCCTCTCTCCTGAGACACCCAGCCCTTCCGACACCCCTGCTCCTGTAGTGACACTCCCTGCCTCTCTCCTGAGACACCCAGCCCTTCCGACACGCCTGCTCCTGTAGTGACACTCCCTGCCTCTCTCCTGAGACACCCAACCCTTCCGACACTCCTGCTCCTGTAGTGACACTCCCTGCCTCTCTCCCGAGACACCCAGCCCTTCCGACACGCCTGCTCCTGTAGTGACACTCCCTGGCTCTCTCCTGGGACACCCAACCCTTCCGACACGCCTGCTCCTGTAGACACTCCCTGCCTCTCTCCTGAGACACCCAGCCCTTCCGACACGCCTGCTCCTGTAGTGACACTCCCTGCCTCTCTCCCGAGACACCCAGCCCTTCCGACACCCCTGCTCCTGTAGTGACACTCCCTGCCTCTCTCCTGAGACACCCAGCCCTTCCGACACGCCTGCTCCTGTAGTGACACTCCCTGCCTCTCTCCTGAGACACCCAACCCTTCCGACACTCCTGCTCCTGTAGTGACACTCCCTGCCTCTCTCCCGAGACACCCAGCCCTTCCGACACGCCTGCTCCTGTAGTGACACTCCCTGGCTCTCTCCTGGGCAGAGCTCGTCATGAGGCACGCTGCTCCAGTGCTCCGGTGCTCTCTGCTCGTCATGAGCCGTGGAACGCTCACACGCGGGGATAATTTCCCTGCTGTGCTGAGCGTTCCACGGGAACGGGTGCAGCTGTGACGAGCTGAGATCGTCATGAGCATGGGGGTGCTGTGCGTGCCACCCCGCCCCCCAGTGATAGAGCGCGCAGGTCACCCAACCAACAAAAATTTACCATACACGTATCGGGCCCATAAAATTCAATTTACCATATACATTAATCAGGTGACCTTACACTCTACTACCAGGAACCCAGTTACTTCCTATATATTTTCTGTTGTACCCGACTTACCAATCCACTGTTACGTTTACCTAACGACCACGATGAATCAGGGAGCTAGCTGTGAAGAAAAGGCAAACAACACAATACCAACCTATATTTCTTTTATAACTTTCATAAAGACCACAGACTACGGGGAAGTCTTAAAACCTTTATCTAGATTTCAGATTCAGAAAACATGAGATTTATTACAAGTAAGCAATCAATTACCAAGATAATAAAGAGCACGTATCCATAAAGGAAATAGATCAAGCTAATCATTTATGAGTCTAAGATGAGATAAGAACATTGGAACATTTGCTAAATTCAGAAATTTCAGAGTTAGTCTTTAAATGGGAATAACTAAATACGAGAAAGGTTATAGAACTTTCTAGAACGTCACAGTTGAAAACCTACCCCAAATAAATGGAAATAGAAAAGAACTTTGAATTTGAATTGCGAGAGATCTAAATTAACATATCCCTATGGGAGGGAAAAAAAGTGGAACAGACTAGAATCTCAGAAACCACATTTCAGTTAGCTAAATAGGTAAAAAATCAGACACATCTATATTTCATGAAATAGTATCGAGAAAAATGTACTTAAAGGGAGGGGAAAAAATAGGAACATGCTAGATAACAACAATAATGTATGAGCTTTCCATTCAGTAGTTTTGCGAAAAGCATGGAAAATCAACGTATGCAAAGGTATGTCTTTATTAAAGCAAAAGACAAAAAAATAGAAGGTGCAGTATAGAGTTTCAGCACTATATTTACCTAGAATGGTGTGAAGACCAACCCTGGCCACGGGTCAGTTAAGGACAGGAAAAACCCCAAGGAAGGACAGTCATCGACAGGACAGCAGGTGCAGAATGGACACCCCAGGACAGGACAGGAAAACCAGATTAGGATCAGGACAGGACCACCAAGGCACGACCAGCACCCGCAGTTCGGAAGCAACGCCTGCGCTCCACCCTCTCTGCAGCTAACAGTCAGAACCCCGATTGGGTTAGCGAGTTCCCCAGCAAAGTGCTCCGCCAGCACTTAAGGTTTAGTAAAACCTTTCGAGTCTATGGTATATTTCGGACAGAGTGCTCCGCAGCGCCCAGTATTCAGTCACCTATTGAGTGCGTTGGGTCAGTGACAGGTCAGCTATTCGGACAAGTCGGACAATTTCTCTAGCTAAACCTAGGCTAGTTATACTGTTTTCGGGTCAGTGTACCACCCCCCAAATGTTGCAAGTGTCAGAATCCCCAATTTCGATTGGTCCCCAAGTAGGATAGGTCAACACACCAATCACATTTCAATTCTACAAGCCTGTATTACCATTTCTGGGACCGCCTATTGATTTTGGGGTTCCCATGACATACTCTACGGAATGCAATGAATAAAATACATTTGTTGCATTTGCAGGACAGTTCAGCTTCTTCTGCTAGGTCGCAGGTCACTTTCTCAGGAGCCTCTTGGCAGGGACCTCTGGTTGGCACACTGTCAATGCCACCGGCAGAAGACTGTCATGCGCAAAAGGATGCTCAACATGGCGTCACGAGTGTCTCTCAGACCCTCAGAATCGCGGTACATGAAAAGTAAGCGAAAACAAATTAAAACACAGAAATAAATGAATACACTGTATACCATGAATAGCTCCTCTATACCCCTTACTTTAGATAAACTATGGCATTAGGTTTTTAGTGCAAAGAAATAATAACACAGAAGCATCAGCACAAGCTTCACCATGTGATTGTGATTGTGATTGTGATTGGGTTCTTATATAGCGCGCTACCACTCCAAGGAGTATCTTGGCGCTTCGACTCCTAGTTGTCAGATGTGTGCTGAGAGATAATGATGGTGAGTCATCAGACATAGAGAGGGTCATAGCAGTGCTTTGTAACCTGATTCCGACAAAGGGTAGATCCAGGTTTTTAGGGCTTTCCTAAAACTGAGTTCAGATGTACTTTGACGCAGAGACAAAGGAAGGTTGTTCCAAGCCTTCGCCCCGATGACTGCAAGGGATTTCCCTCCCTTGGTCGTTAGCCTAAATCTAGGGACGTGAAGTAGATTAGTGGTGGATGACCTAAGGGTTTGTTTCGGCTGGTAGGATTTAAAGTACTTCCTCAAGTACAGCGGGCCTTGTCGTTGGTAGGCTCTGTAGGTGATGATAAGTACCTTAAAAAGGATGCGCTTATGCACCGGAAGCCAATGCAGTGCATCCAGTGCGGCCGATGCCGAGGACTTTCTGGGCAGTTTCAGGACAAGCCTGGCTGCTGCATGCTGGACCATTTGCAGTCTGTGCAGGGCCGATTTATTCAGCACTGCATACAGACTGTTACAATAATCCAGTCTGGAAATTATGAGCGCTACAGCCACTGTCCGCCTGGCACTCAAAGGGAGAAAATCAAAACATTTCCTGAGGCTTTTAATGGTTCTAAAACAGGACCCTGCTACTTCTTTGGCTTGCAAATTGAAAGACAGGGTGTTGTCAAACTTGATACCCAAGTTACGAATAGCATTAATTGTCTCAGGAGGAGCTTCCACCATTTCCGGCCACCAGTGCTGTGGTGAGAAGCAGTTATTAAGACCAAAAGGGACGATCTCCGTTTTTGCTGAATTACATTGTAGATGATTTTGGGTCATCCACTCAAATGTTGCTGATAGACACTCTTTCAGCGTTTGTTCGGCATTAGTTTGGTTCTTGTCAAGGGTCAGCACAAGTTGGGTGTCATCGGCATAGGCAATTGTACTGATGTTATAGGTGGAAATAAGTTCCAACAGGGGTACCATATAAAGGTTGAAAAGGGTTGGGCTCAAACTTGAGCCCTGCGGTACCCCAGATGTCAGGAACTTCTCCTCAGAAAGGAACTTGCCTAGCATGACAACCTGCCGCCTCTGCTCCAAATAATTCTTAAGCCATTCGAACACGGTTCCTGCTATGCCAGCTTTAATCAGGCGATGTAAAAGGATAGCATGGGACACCGCGTCGAAGGCCGCAGATAGGTCTAATAGGATCAGGACAGCCATTTTGCCCTGATCTAAGGCCGCACGAATGGTTTCAGCTGAAGATAGTAGAGCTGACTCGGTGGAGTGGTGAGCCCTGAAGCCCGCTTGGCACGGGTGTAATATATTATTGCTTTCTATGTGAGCCATCAGTTGTCTATTGACAAGGGATTCGGTGATTTTACATACTACAGGGAGGAGGGAGATGGGGCGCAAGTTGGATAATGTGGAGGGATCAGATATTGATTTCTTCTGTAGTGGCCTGACAGCGGCCACTTTCCATTGCGGAGGAATATCCCCTGATTGCAGGGACGCATTAATGATGGAATTAATAAAGGGGTTGACCTCCTGTGAGGACACAAAGCAGCCATCTCAAAGCCAATGCGCAAGCACAAAGATTCCCACCAGAACTGCAAGTACGTCACGTGAGTGTGACTAACGCATGCGCAGAAGGAAACCCGCCAAGCAGCGGCCGTTTTTAGGGACAAGCGTTATTGAGTTAGTAAACACATAGGCAAGCGTCTCTAGGACACCCCAAATGTCAAATAAAGGGAAATTAGTAAGACAAAACATGTTGGATTACTTTGTTAACGTTATTTGAGGTTCATGAATTCAAGCAAGGCGCGTAACGTGCAAATCCTTGCTCCATCACCAGCACAGCGGGGGGATTACCCCCCGCAGCGAAGGGGCTAAAGACAACGGAGGCTAACATTATGCAACATACTTTTATTGCTGCCCCAACATGCAGCCCTTTAACGAAAACATCCCATCATGAATAAGAACATAGAGCAGCGACGGAGAACCATAAATTCTTTGAAATTACTACTTCGGCTCTAAATCTATAGAAAATGAATCGATTCTCAGAAAGACGAAGTGTCTGAAAGAAAAGAGAAGAAACAAATAGGTAATTCCGATGGATACGGATACTTATAAGTAATCAAAAGTAAATTAAAAGCTATTCTAAGCCACAGTGTAAAATGTTTAGTATTGAAAACGAAAAAAAGAATTACATTAACTTTTACTTGATTAAAGTCTCTGAATCAAACCAAATTAGTTTATCTTCCACCAGGGTGTGGTGGGTGGGATAATGTTAGTTTCCGTTGTCTTTAATGAAATCAAGATTCTCTCTGCATTATAAATGGAGAATCGTCATTTCCGGGCCCCACGGCTCTTCGCTGCATGGGACGTGGCTGACCTAGAGGGGAAGAGCAGGGAGAGTCGCCACAGAAGCAGGAGTGTGAGAAGGGCTGGGAGCGTCCGGAGAGAGGCAGGGGCTGTCACTAAAGGGTCAGTGAGGGTCACTCGAGGGACAGGGAGTGTCATTACAGGAGCAGGACTGTTCGTAGGACTGCGGGTGTTAGGAAAGAGGCAGGGAGTGTCACTAGAGAGTCAAGGAGTGTCACTAGAAGTGCAGAGAGTGTCTCTAGAGGGCAAGGGAGAGTTAGACAGTGTCACCACAGACGCAAGAGTGTCAGAAGGGCTGGGAGCGTCCGGAGAGAGGCTGGGAGTATCACTAATGTAGCAGGAGTGTCAGAAGGACACCCTCTAGTGAAACTCCCTGAGTCTCGAGTGACACTCACAGCCATTCTGACACTCCTGCTCCTGGAGTGACACTCCTGCTCCTGTAGTGACACTCCCTGCCTCTCTCCTGAGACTCACAGCACTTCTGACACTCCTGCAGTGACACTCCATGTTTAACTCCTGACACTCCCTGCCTCTCTCCTGACACAACCAGCCCTTCTGACACTCCTGCACCTGTAGTAACACTACCTGCCATTCTCCTGACACTCCCTGCCTCTCTTCTGACAGTCCCAGCCCTTCTGACACTCCTGTTCTAGTAGTGACACTCCCGGCCCCTCTACTGACACTCCCTGACTCTCCAGTGACACTCCCTGTCAACTCCTTCCTCTGTGATGTCCCTCTTCCGGGACTGCATATCCTGTCCCCATCCTTGCTCTGTGATATTACTCTCCCAGGCCTCCATATCCTATGTCCCCCTTCCTCTCTGATGTCACTCCCCAAGCCTGCATGTCCTGCCCCCTCCTTCCTCTGTGATGTCACTCCCCCCCAAACCTGTATATCCTACCCCACTTCCTCTGTGATGTCCCTCCCCCAGGCCTGCATATCCTGTGCCCCTTCCTCTGTGATGTCACTTTCCCAGGCCTGTATATCCTACCCCACTTCCTCACTGATGTCACTCTCTTAAGCTTGAACTTCCTGGCTGCTACTCCTCTGTGATGTCACTCCCCTCGCCCATATATGTACATCCTGCCGCCTTCTTCCTCTGTGATGTCACTCCCCTAGGACTGTACATCCTGTCCCCGCCTTCCTCTGTGATGTCAGTCCCTCAGGCCTGCATATCCTGTACCCCCTCCTCTGTGATGTCACTCCTCTAAGCTTGAACATCCTGGCCGTTACTCTGTGATGTCACTCCCCTCGCCCATATAAGTACTTCCTGTCCCCTGCCTTCCTCTGTGATGTCACTCCCCTAAGCTTGAACATCCTGGCCTATCCTCTGTGATGTCACTCCCCTCGCCCATATAAGTACTTCCTGTCCCCTACCATCCTCTGTGATGTCACTCCCCTAAGCTTCAACATCCTGGCCTATACTCCTCTGTGATATCACTCCCCTTGCCCATATATGTACTTCCTGTCCCCTGCCTTCCTCTGTGATGTCACTCCCCTAAGCTTGAACATCCTGGCCGCTCCTCTGTGATGTCACTCCCCTTGCCCATATATGTACTTTCTGTCCCCTGCCTCCTCTGTGATGTCACTCCCTTAAGCTTGAACATCCTGGCCTATCCTCTTCAGTGATGTCACTCCCCTCGCCCATATAAGTACTTCCTGTCCCCTGCCCTCCTCTGTGATGTCACTCCCTGAGCTTGAACATCCTGGACGCTCCTCTGTGATGTCACTCCCCTTGCCCATATATGTACTTTCTGTCCCCTGCCTCCTCTGTGATGTCACTCCCTTAAGCTTGAACATCCTGGCCTATCCTCTTCTGTGATGTCACTCCCCTCGCCCATATAAGTACTTCCTGTCCCCTGCTTTCCTCTGTGATGTCACTCCCCTCGCCCATATATGTACATCCTGTCCCCGCCTTCCTCTGTGATGTCACTCCTCCTTGCCTATATAGCCAGAGAGGGCCAGTGAAACATCCAGTGATGGTCAGTGATGGACGCGGATTGCAGAGGAGCGCTGGTGCTGAATGTAAGCGGGGATAAATCTATTATGTCTAGATTAATACCTCCTGTGACGGCCACTTCTCCTCCGCCCTGGGAAGGCCCGGCGTGAGGGCTCACCTTGGCCCCCGCTGACAAGTCTTTCTTTGGGCCCTTCCCCGGGTCGCAGCCGGGTCCGTCAGCTGACCATTTGCGATATGTTGGGGGGTCCCGGAGGGGGCTTCCCAGCATACGCTTGAGTCCTTGGGTTATGAATGATTTGAACGAGAGAGTGCGTGGGCTGGGCCTTTGTTGTCCAGTTTGAATGGTGTGAACGAGAGTGCCTGGGCTGGGCCTTTGTGTCCAGTTTTGAATTAGGTGAATGAGAGTGAATGAAGCTGGGCTATCAACGCCCAGTTGAATGGTATGCCTGGACAGTAGCAATGGTCAGAACCTTGACGTGGTGCTACTGCTCACTGGTTGTAACACAACTGGTGCTAATCTGACCTTTTGTGTGCATGGAGTGCAGCTGGAGTGTCCTGAGTGGGGATCCATAGGTCACACTCTTCTACAGGCACCTGGAGATAAGATATTGTCGTGGGGTCAGAGGAGAGGACAACTCAAATATTAGACCAGATGGTGCAGTAGAAGGGGGGGGGATGTCAGACAATAGGGAGCATCAGAGGAGAGAGCCCTGGGTTGTCGGGCATGAAGGACTGGAGTCTCATGAGACAGTGTCAGGGAGAGTAAGGGAGTAATTGGTGCCACTAGAGGGTCAGTGAGTGCCACTAGAGGGTGAGGGAGTGCCACTAGAGGGTGAGGGAGTGCCACTAGAGGGTCAGGGAGTGTCACTAGAGGGTCAGGGAGTGCCACTAGAGGGTGAGGGAGTGTCACTAGAGGGTCAGGGTGTGCCACTAGAGGGTCAGGGAGTGCCACTAGAGGGTCAGGGAGTGTCACTAGAGGGTCAGGGAGTGCCACTAGAGGGTGAGTGAGTGTCACTAGAGGGTCAGGGAGTGTCACTAGAGGGTCAGGGAGTGTCACTAGAGGGTCAGGGAGTGTCCCTAGAGGGTCAGGGTGTTCCACTAGAGGGGAAGGGATCACTAGAGATGGGGAGTGCCACTAGAGGGGAGAAGGTGTCACTACAGGAGTGTCAGAAGGGGCAGGGAGTGTCACTAGGGAGGCAGGAGTATCAGAAGTGTTGCCAGTGTCAGGAGCGAGGCAGGGGCTGTCACTACAGGAGAAGAATTATCAGAAAGGCTGGTGTGTCAGGAGAGAGAGGGGAAATGTTACTAGAGAGTCAGGGAGTGTCAGAAGGGCTGGGTATGCCAGGAGAGAAGCAGGGGGTATCACAACAGGAGCAGGGGTGTCAGAAGGGCTGGTAGTGTCAGAAGAGGGAAGGACTCCTTACCAGGATGAGTAGAGTCAGAAGGGCTGGGTGTGTCAGGAGGGAGAAGCTGGAAGTCTCACTAGAGAGTCAGGGAGTGTCACTACAGGAGCAGGGGTGTTAGAAGCTGGGAGTGTCAGGAGAGGGGCAGGGAGTGTCATTAGAGCGTCAGGGAGTGTCAGTAGAGTGGCAGGGACTGTTACTACAGGTGCAGGAGTGTCAGAAGGGCTGGTTGTGTCAGGAGAGAGGCAGGGAGTGTCACTACAGGGGCAGGGGTGTTAGAAGCTGGGAGTGTCAGGAGTTAAACATGGAGTGTCACTGCAGGAGTGTCACTACAGGGGCAGGGGTGTTAGAAGCTGCAGTTAATAGGTGTCTTTTCGTATTGGGTATCTTTTTATGATCTCCATTGAAAGTCAATGGGAACACGCGCCTGTGTTTAGACACTGCACGCGTCTCCCGTGGGCCTCCTACTTCCTAACCTTTGGTTGTGTAGTGTAGCCCCAGCAATTCCACAGGCCCCAGGCCTGCTTTCTAACTCTCACGTGGTACTTATACCACTTTCTTAGTATATGGTTTGTGAGGCCCCTAGGGCATAACGTATACTGTGCAACTTATCGTATATTAACTGTGTGACTTGTATTGTATTTTGACCTCTGACCTCATAAAGAGTGCAGGGGGGTTGTGTTTAGATTAAAGACATATTTATTTGATATATACCTTGTGTGGTGTCCTTTCATTTGGTTTTCAAGGGATTATATATGGTAAAACAACTTGCTTAACTCGCCTACTGAAGTCTTAGCCTGAAGACTGCTGGTTCATGCTATCACTAGGATAGCTTTCTATAAGGTTGACTTTACAACCACCATCAGTAAGGGTCGATTAGACTGGTGCAAGGTGCCCTCTAGAACTAGTGGACATCATATGCCAGGCTAACTTCTCACAATCATCAACATAGAAAAATCTATAATGACACCAACTCAAAACCTGGAATTCTTGGGGTTCCAGGTAAAAACAAGTACATGCCAATTACAACTTCCAGCCAAGAAACTAACCAAAATAAAGAAAGGTTTCTTATGTTATGTCCAAAGACTTAGTCAGTTTACGCATGTTAGAAATGGGATCCCTGGCTGGCCAGGGCTTGGGCCAAAGTCAATCAGAGACCACCACTCCTAAGTCAGGGCAAGGGAGTTACACGCCAAGATAACCCCTGCTCACCCTCTAGGTAACGTGGCGCGAGCAGCAAGGCTAAACTTGGAGGCGATGTAAGTTAAGTATTTGCGCACGCACCCCAGCAACAACCCCCAAGACCCACCACAAAGGAAACTCCACACAAGGATATATAAAAATAGCCTTTGTATTACACCAAAACACATTAGATAAAAACACACACTTTACAATGTGCCAGAGGCACGGGCAGAATTTACAGGGGATATGTACAAGACAGGGCCACCTGGACCACTGTCAGGAATCAGCACTTTTAGAAGTAACACTTTTAAAAATAGCACTTAGAACATAGGATGTGAAATCACTGTAGCACACAACCAGTAACTACTGGTAACCAGGACCTCACTAGCACCACCTGCACTAGGAGAAAAACAACCACCTAAGTATGACAATACCTGTAGGGGTGTAAGCACATAACACATGATGCATGAACATACATTCAGCGGTGTAAGGAAGGAAAACACATGATGCATCAACAAAACATTCAGAGGTGTAAGAACAAGGCACATGACGCATAAAAACACATTCAGAGCTGCAGAAAATGAACAATTGCGCCAAACTCACATAAGTCACCACCTGTGACTGTCCCTAGGCCAACTGGCCTCTCTAGGGCTAGGACGCCCTGTGTCCCAGTGTCGGGGGCCTAAACGTGGCAGCTGCCCACGAAGTGCTGGGCAGCTGGGGATAAATTTGTGGGGCCAACGTGGGAGCCTCCCAGGCTCTGGACAATTACACTGTCCCCCTGAGCCTCTCAGGGCTCTAAACAAATGACAGGCCCCTTTGAGCCTCGCTGGGCTCTTTGCGCAACAGAATACCCCCTCTGAGCCTCTCTGGGCTCTGAAAACAACAATGGGGGCTGTGAGCCTTTCTCAGG